>NC_089860.1:35802920-36437920 GCF_036373705.1 Amia ocellicauda
GATTTCAGTCCTTCACGGCGTAGTGTGTTACCAATTGTTTTCTTGGTGACTATGGTCCCAGCTGCCTTGAGATCATTAACAAGATCCTCCCGTGTAGTTCTGGGCTGATTCCTCACCGTTCTCATGATCATTGAAACTCCACGAGGCGAGATCTTGCATGGAGCCCCAAACCGAGGGAGACTGACAGTTATTTTGTGTTTCTTCCATCTGCGAATAATCGCACCAACTATTGCCACCTTCTCACCAAGCTGCTTGACGATGGTCTTGTAGCCCATTCCAGCCTTGTGTAGGTCTACAATCTTGTCCCTGACATCCTTGGACAGCTCTTTGGTCTTGGCCATGGTGGAGAGTTTGGAATCTGATTGATTGATTGCTTCTGTGGACACGTGTCTTTTATACAGGTAACGAGCTGAGATTAGGAGCACTCCCTTTAAGAGAGTCTCAGCTCGTTACCTGTATAATAGACACCTGGGAGCCAGAAATCTTGCTGATTGATAGGGGATCAAATACTTATTTCCCTCATTAACATGCAAATCAATTCATAACTTTTTGAAATGAGTTTTTCTGGATTATTTTGTTGTTATTCTGTCTCTCACTGTTAAAATACACCTACCATTAAAATTATAGACTGATCATTTCTTTGTCAGTGGGCAAACATACAAAATCAGCAGGGGATCAAATACTTTTTTCTCTCACTGTATGTCACTATATATTATTTAAAGTATATTTCAAACAGCAAACCCCCCCTCTGATAATTGAGACAAAAACAAGGAGAATAATATCAAAGAGAAGTGGCTTATGAAAAACAATAATTAACACATTTACTTAGTAGTAAGTGTAAAAAAATGTGTAAATATAAGCTATTTTATGAATTTAAATACTTTTTTATATTATACAGTATGACTAACATGATAATACAGCAATTCCAGAACTACCCAAACAAACCCTACCTGCACAAACATAGAAAATACAGGGATGGATGCAGTAATATTATAATTTTATTAAGTTCAGTTTTATCAACAACCGAAGTCTCAGACGTCAATTCCAATTACGGTCAGACATCGCCCCCTGGCGGTTAACAGCAATTACAGCACCTGGGTGAAGAGGGATGGAAATCATTTTCACGGGTTTTCTGTTCATTGAAAAGTCTGTATATTGATTAACCCTGTTTAGTTTTAAATTATATTGATAATTTTGTTTTATGATACAGTTCTCTCTAATTGAAAATTTCTGGCAGTTTGGTGAACAAAACTAATTTGGCCCTGATCTCAATGTACAGAGTATCTCCGCGTTGAAACACTGCCGCCCTGTGGAAGTCTTGTAGAATAGCATTTGGTCATTAAACATTAATATTGTACGACTTAGATTTTTTAACCTGTATTTCAGTCCTTCATCCCCAAGAGACCGATATAAGCCTCCACAATAAGTTAATTAGATACTCATGGCGAACATTAAAGCAATCATGTTATCTTTGTTAGTATTGGTTGTAATCAATATTTCATAGAGTGTAAATACATTATTTAAATACTTCCAAGAATGTTTTGAAATTGCATGAATGTATAAATAGACCACCATCCTACACAACTAAAAACACCATCACATATGTTTTATATTCCTTCCCTGTGGGAGGAACAGGATTTAGACATTTAAAAGATCAATTTGATAGAGCTAAACTTATGCTTATAAAAATAAATATATATCCAGGCTTTATTCCAGTTTCCTTCTGGAGTGGAAGTAAATCTTGACCACTCAGAATTCATTTTCCCCAGTTGAATAGGATAGGATTCAAATGTTTGCCTGTTGTTACCAATTAAGCAGATGTAACGGTTTCAAAATGCAGCTGTAAAGTCTGCATCCAATATTATCAAATGAATTTGGTCATTTTGGGAGCTGTCATCTGTCAATCAGTCGCTTATGTCACAGAAACCCTTCCTAGGGTTGAGCGCCAGTGAAAAGGTCATTATAAGGATTGATGTAACAAAGCATACAAAACGTACAGGAGAGTAACTTGTTATATAAGGTGTACAAACCACAGACAAACACCTCAATTTCCAGCAGGTGCATGAAGCTTATAACAGTGTATCGCAATCTTATAATCGGGTTCACAACAGGGCAACGGACAAACGAACCAGAAAAGAAACAAAAACACAATGGCTAACGAGGTCAGAAGCAGGCAGTTACTGTAAATCAGCAGCAATACAAGAAGAGCTATAACAGCAGCAGTGTGATAGTGAAAATGCCAGCGCTTGATATGCCACCGTATCTCTGAACGCGGTCCTGGCCCTCTCTGTTTATCGCTCCAGAGATGACACTTGTGCTTTTCCCTTTCCATTTCATTGCAAGCACTTTGATACTGTGGAAGATAAGTATGCAAAATGTGAAAGGCTAGGTCTTATTTTCATATTCAATTAAAACGACAACAATATAACAATAAAACAATACAGCCTATTGTATATAATAAAACAAAAATGCACATTAGAAAAACACCGTTTGCACAGACACAGAACAATGTGTTAGTGCGTCTTTTATAACAGCTTTCGCAACGTTGGCTTCTTGGCATCTCTGTGCTTTACGGATTGTGCCAAATCCAACCACGGCTGCCAGTCTAGATCAATACAGATACCGTACCACAAATAATGAATCTTCCGGCTTCCACCAAAGGACCGGGTCTCTCAGGTCTCTTGCACCCGGTTGCCCACCTTTCTCATACATCGATCATCTCAGCGACCTGCGTGTGGCCCCCGGTGCCGCTTCTTTGAGTGTTGAACTTTGTATCAAACGCTCAGTCCTCATTATAAAAGAACAAACCCATTGTTCTCCAATGGCTCTTGTCTCACAGATAAGCCCCAGCCCTGTTGAGGCACTATCTAGGAGACCATTAACGGGCTAATTAAGGATCTACAAAGCCAAGGACTTGGTATACAGTGTGACCATTGTGTGTTTATGCAAGCACAACCCCCTCATGTAATCATATCTTATATAAGTATACATTTTATATACACCTGTTTGTTCCAGATCAGCACACAAATCATACTTTTTATTCGTTTCGTAGTTATATATTAGTTATACAGTATATTTAGTTTCTTTATTGGTTATGTTGTTTTGGATAAATCAGATCAATAAAATTTGAGTGCACACTGAATGACCCTTGTGTGTTTCCATATCAGTTTAGTGCAATTAAGGATAGCTTCATTGCTTTTGGAAGCACGTGGAGTTATCGCCCTGAATATGATTGCATTTAATCAGACTTTAAAAAGCACCCATAAAGTGTTAAAAAGAAACTAAATCAATCGAGATCCATTACTAGCAAACCCGTCTCATTCTGCAGCTGCTGCCCGTACAGTTACAGATACAGGTAGAAATCCCCAGCTGCAAAATCTCTGGCTGTGAAATATACGTTTATCCGGTTGTGTTTATGGCCACTTTTATCGGATCGTTGAATTTTTCGAATAAGTGAGGAGGGTGGAGGCACAACAGTTTAGGTGAGTGTAAAGAAAACAACAAACTAGCTTATCGGTTACTAAGGAAATTCTCTTTCACTCAAGTCCAATCACAAGACGAGTCGGGCCCAGCCTTCAGCCTGTTACTCAGAGGACGCCCCCGGGCCGGGCCTGGGCTTCAGCACCGGGGCGGCACAGTATTTTTACGCCCGTCCATTGTCTGTGCATCCAGCCGAAACACACCCTCGTGGCTGGGTGGTCGCCGTGTCTCTGACATGGAGAGCGTGTGGCTGATGATGTCATGTGGTCCCAACTGGACTTCCATAGTCCTCATTCACTCCATGTGCTTTCAGACGCACGCGTTGTCTTTGTTACTGGAAAAGGTGCTGCTTTAATTCCAGGCCAAATCTGCATTCAGAGATCCTGAGTCCAGATCAGCAGGGACACACGCACCCGGGGACACAAATTGGGCTTCAAGGCATTCAAGACAGAAAACAGGAGACACTTCTTCACACAGAGAGGCGTCACAATCTGAACAAACTGCCCAGCGATGTGGCTGAAGAGACAATTTGGGAACATTCAAAAACAGACTGGATAGGATCCTTGATCACTTAGTTATTAATGGACACCAAACGAGCGCGATGGGGCGAATGGGCTCCTCTCGACTGGACACTGTCTCATGTTCTGATGTTTCTTAACCGTGTTATAATCACACATACTCCAGCCATCATAGAAAAAGTGGAACAGATCGTTTAGTTCTGCTCACCTGCATCACTAACCCCATTCTTTATTCATTTCAATTAAATAATTACTCATGACTGTGGATTGTATTTATGGATTGGTGTATAAGAGTCTTTCCCTGTGTCAGTAGCTTCACACACACAGTAGGTTGTCTGAGCTACTGAAACACTTCTGCTGGTTCCGTCTGGACAACAGGGTCCCGTATAAAAAAACCTTCATTTGTTTCTTTTGCACGTTGAGGACTGGGCTCAGCTGTTGCACATGAGAACCGGTCTAGAGGCACAGAGAATGAAAAAGGAGACACTTTGTAAAGTCACCAGGTTGTTCTCTACAGTGTGTGACTAGATGTGATGTGGTGTGTAGTACAGAGTCAGACCAAATCAAAACTTTAGTCCACCCCCTCAGCCCTGAATGGCAAATTACAAACTTCTACCCTGCAGCAGACCTACAGGTAGGTCAAGGTCTTGATGTGGTCACAGACTGACATGAACACTCAAACTCTGACAGAGGCGACTGCCAAATGACTTAAACAAAGGGCTCGATTTGCAAACTGAAATGCTGACTCTAACCACTCAATTTCTGTCCTTTGTATTCTTTAAAAAGCTACAATGAAGTGAGCAAACGTCTCAGGATCTTAATACTAACAAGCAAAGCAACAAGAGAGGTGAATATCAAGACCTCAGCTGGGAGGTCAGGGTCGGAGTTAATTACCTTAATATCTCAGGAGGCACGATCATCAGAAAAGCGCTTTCACTTTCATTGTTTCAAAACAGAAGCTTATCGCACCCACAACCAGCGACTGCAATCACACTTGATCTTTGTTCCCCCGCTGGACTATAAAACCAGCCCTGGAAGTAGCCGAGCTGCCTGTGGGACTGTCGCTGTCAGGTTTAATACTGAACTGACACGCAGATTAGAACATGACAGGCTTGTCAGAGTGGAGTGTGTAAGTTTGTACACTTGAACGTCTTTCATTTGCGAGGGCTTGGTGTTGTTGTGCTTGTAGAGCTGAAGATTGAACTGACTGAAAAATGTCCACTGTAATGACACTGTGGGAGGAATAGAACTAGATGAAGCATCGCATAAGAAAGACCTAGGAGTCTATGTGGACGCCTCACTTTCTCCATCCAAACAATGTGAGGAAGCAATAAAAAAGGCAAACAGAGTGTTAGGGTATATTGTCAAAAGTGTAGAATTGGGCACAAGGGCAGTGATGTTCAGACTGTACAATGCACTAGTTAGAGCTCATCTGGATACTGTGGACAGTTCTGGGCTCCACACTTCAAGAAAGATATCGCTGCTCTAGAGGCAGTTCAGAGGAGAGCAACCAGACTTATTCCAGGTCTGAAGGGAAAGTCCTACTGAGAGACTGAGGACCTGAACCTTTTCACCCTGGAACAGAGGAGACTACGTGGGGACTTGATCCAAGTCTTCAAAATCATGAAGGGCATCGACCACATCAAACCAGAGGAGCTTTTCCAGATCAGCAGGGACACACGCACCCGGGACACAAATGGAAATTGGGCTTCAAGGCATTCAAGACAGAAAACAGGAGACACTTCTTCACACAGAGAGGCGTCACAATCTGAACAAACTCCCCAGCGATGTGGCTGTTGTTCTTGTTGTTATGTGGTTGTGGTCTCCCTGTATGTTTTTTTCTTGCTGGGACCTGAAATAAAAAATGTACAAGGTGCCCTAGTTTCTGCACTCTTTCCCTTCCCTCTCTCTCTCACCGCCCTCCGGCCTTATCAGCCACAGAGCGTAGTTAAAGTTTAGAAGAATCGGGCGCCGAGATTACACACAATAAGTGTTTTCCAGAACCAGCGTTCGCACGGTTTATTTTTTATAGCGAGTGATAATTAATCAATAACAGGCATGGATTTATACCTGTTCACAATGATTAACATGAACCGCTCCGGGAAAGCATTCGAAATGAAGTTTTAAAAGCAGCGAAAATCGTGTTTAGCTTCATACGTTACTTTAACCAGAAGAACCCTGTGTCGTTGTCAGAGGCCCACCGTGTGTGTTTTCTCATCCGTAGGTTTTCGTAAAACAATTTAATTTGCTATCTAGACATTTTTATTTTATGTATCCATCAAAAATAAGAAAGACAGAACTGTGATTTCTATGTTAATCTTCTACGTCAGACAATGACGGCCTTGTTAATCATTGGTTAATCCGATTAGTTGACAATACAGTATTGTTTTACACGATTCGTTTTACATGATCTGCTCCTGGTTTTACTCTGATTCATGCTACGGCTCAGCGTGGACAGGGGGACGGGGGATTTCCCTGTCCTCCACAAGGCCTCGGGTTCATGAAGACCTTCCTCAGGGTCTGTATTTGAGTTCAGTGGGATCTGCAGACAAAGATGAAAAAAGCAAACAATACAGATTATTAACTATATTAACAAGCATGTCGAGTAATGACGATGTGCAGAGAAACCCAAGGATATGAACGTCCTTAATATCTGGAAAACAATACTCAGCTTTTCAGTGGTCAGCTCTCAGGCAACACCAGGTCTTCTTATGTCAGGACAATCAGTTATGTGGTCGACTTTAAAACACTGAGCCCTCAGAGGCAAGACAAAGGTGCAGACCTCAATGTAGTCGTACATTACAGTCAATATGTCACACTGTCTTAGATTATCAATATTTGTTTATTGGCTTTGTGCCTCATTGCCTGTGTGTGCATTTCAGAATCAGCCCCTTGTTGACGTGAGCAAAACAGCACTGAGGGGAACCTCTAGTCCCGAACTCATTGGCAGTTCCTGAGAGGACGACTGTGTGGCTCATCTGAGGCAGAAACTGCCAAGCATGACCAACTTTTGTGCTCCATTACCTTCACGATGCCAAGAAGAAATGAAATGCACATTTTGCGACAGGGCAGCCGAGCTGAACATGTTTTTATGTCATATGTAAATAATTACAGCTCATGCATCTTTTTAATCAGCCCTCCGTCTCAGAGAGGAAGTGTATCGGGGAGTTGATGGAATTAGCATTTTCATCTCTGGTCAGGGTTGGGGGTCAATTCCAGTTTTTCCATTTCCAATTCCGTGTGAAATTCCTCTTTCAGTTCAATTCCAATTCTGGTGGAGCCTATTCATTATGTCAATGGCCAGATCAATTGCAATTGGGGTTTGGAATGGGCCAGAAAAAGGGAATTGGATCTGAACGTGGAATTGACCCATGGCTCCTCACGTCTCAATTTGAAGCTGATGAGGGTATCTGGAAAGGCTTTTTTCACCGCCTCTCTTTGACAGACCTCTCTGTGCCATTACAAAGATCCGAGTCGGGTATTTTAGTCAGTTATGTGCACAGGGATGCCAGGATGGAAGACAGAGAAGCATTCAGACAACATTAGTTTATGCCAACATCCCATGAAGCTCAAAACCAAATCCACACAAGTAGTCAATACTAAACAGGACAAACAGAAAATGTTATGAAACTCAGAGCTATGAATGGAGCACTGTTTTTGATTATAATTATCAAGCCGAGCAGGTTTACATAAGAGGGAAATCATTCAGGGTCGCTCACGTTTATGACTCCCTGTAAAGTGTATAAGCGGGCGCTGGTCCTAAGGTCGGTTCTGCTAGTGCTGCTTGGATCAACACACCCATAATTCGCACACAACTTTTCATTCTCCTACCCTCATTTTATTTCCCATACTGTGCGTTTCTTATGCATGTGGACAGCAGACTGGACACACACATACAAACCATCCCAAACGAAAGCCATACTCCCTCCGTTTCCTGGATAATTCACTTTCCGGTGCAGGTTTAGCGAACATGAAGATCTGTCGTTAATGTCTAATAGACAATAACATGTAAATCATTGATGTTGAAATTACAAGAAACCTGTTTTGTCTGCACACATTACCGCCGTTAAAACCTGCCACTCGAGGACAAATACACAAGACAAGCAAGTCTGCAGCTTCCAGTGATCTCTGTGCGATTGAACCTGGTTGTGTAGGTAGAAATGTGTCCCTGGGTTTGTTTAAAAAGGACTGACATTAAAGGGAAGCAGCTGCTAGATCTTTTGAGCCCAGTGACATTTTGAACATCTTATTAGCATTTGTTTCAATGTCCAGTTGGTTATGAACGTTTGATTGATCTGGGACACAGCAGGAACATGGCTGGTTGGCACACCTTTCACATTTACTTCTCCTGGGTCTTTAGACCGTGCAGACAGATGGGAGAAATGGATGTGAACTTTTTAATTCTGTTGTTTAAAAGCAATCCTGGTTAAAGGTATGAGTCAACCTTGTAAGACCTTTGCTTAGCTTGCAGTATTCAATCAACACTTCAAATCCCAGGTTGTGTTCTCTGGTATTGTAGCCAAAAGTGAAATCTGGAACAGATAATCTCCCTCACAGTTCAGTCCTTCAAGAGCAGGGAGGGGTTAAAGGGACATCCACAGAGACGTGTTTAAAAAGTCTTAAAATGTCTGCCGATGATGTTCGTTAAGCCTAATTGGTGTTGACAGCTCGGCTCATTCTGGACACAAGCCAGAAAGGAAAGCAGTTCACTACTAAAAACACAACATTAAAAGGGTATTTGTCTCACATTTGCACACACTGAGGGCCGGCAGGGCTAATGGAGCTGGACAGGAAGAACAGAGAGAGACAGGGGGAATAAAGATGGAAGAAGGAGGATCTCGGTGCAGGATGAGGGTCTTGAATTGAATCCACATGGCCAATAGGAAGGGCTGCATCTCTTGTGTCATGTTTGCATTTTCTCCTGTCTGTGTCTCGTGTGTGATGGGCCTCTTGGACTGGGTGATAAGATGGTGCCACAACCCGAAAAACGAGAATTAACACGTCCGCTTTGCACTCATCCCAATACACCGAAACACCCGCACACTGCAGCTCGAACAGAATCTGTATGGCAAGACGTTATGGCCTTGGAAGAAGGACTAAGGGATACAAATGTCACAACATAACCGTGCACGAGTTTGTTGGTTAAACACGAATGTATGTATTTTAAGGTATATTGTGCGGCTGTTCATTGTTTTATGACAGGGCAGGGCTCGAGAGAGGAGCAGTGAATGTCATCTTCAGTGATTAACAGATAAAAGCCTTTGAAGAACAGATATATATTCCTTCTCTGTTCTGCCGTCTGTTGTCTCTTCAACGTTATTCCCATCAGGCGATCAGAACGAAACCCCAACTCCCAAACAGAGATCGTCTGAGAAATCAATACTATTCAGATCTTTCCAGAAACGCAGACGCAGCCTGCTGAAATCAGGGCCACTGGCCAAAATCTGCTCCATTTATTCTGTTTCCGCAACCAAGAACTATTTTTAACTGTCTCTGGGTTATATTTAATCTCCCAGGGCGTTTTTGCTGGGCGCCAGTGGATAACACTTCGGCAGTAACAAGTCACAGAGGCACATTAATAGGGAGCGGTGACGTGGTGGGGTCTATAAATAACCCCGAGGAATGTGTCGGGGTCGCGGCCCGGCGGGGGCGGAGGGTAGGTGGTCCGTCGAGGAATTTCCGTGAGTGGGCAGCCGGCTGTGATAATCTGACTGCTGCACCACAACTGCACCAAACTCCACACAGCACAACTGGGGCAGCTGCTGTTTTTCCACAGGATCCACCAACGGCTTCTGCTGAAAAGCCCCCTGTGGTGTTCCCCAAACTACAGGAAGAGAGCGAAGACAGAGGAGAGAAGGAAACCTTGCTGGACACCCTTGGAAAGAGGGCTCTGGTCTTGATGGGTTTGTTTCCTGGTAAATGAAAAAGAAAGAGGAAAATGAAATGAAATGAAATGAAATAAAATAAAATAATTGTGTTCCTTTTGCAAATTTCACTTCAGAAGAATTTCTGAAGGGATACAAACAATTATTTATATTAAACTGTATTTCAGAATACATTATCACAATTTATCAGGCCTCTGTATGTGTCATATATGCCATGCTAGGTTCCTAATAATTACAAAAGATATGATGACCTACATCTCCACATACGTAAATACACTATCAGTTCACATAGTTTTTCGCTGACTTTCAGTGAAGTGAAAAATAACCAGCAATAAAAAACGGGATAATTATAAAACAATCCCATTGAAATTTCCACCCAAGCGTCTCTTGAAATAAACAGTAGGTGTGGCACTTTGTTTATCGAAACCAGAGGATACTTTCTGTCCATAAAACTGATCATAAAATGTTACGCCAAAACTAAACAAAAATCATTCCGGATTTACAGAGCAAAGCCACATCTGCAGATGATTAGTTGGAGATATGAGCAGCTTTTTCTATCAAATCAAAATAGGCGTGGACAAATATCAGAGCAGGAGGGGGATTTTAGCCAGGAGGATTTGTCTGTAAAGCTTTACCCTCTTCTTCTACAGCTCTATAACCAGGTTAGAAGACCGGGGTAAAGCTATGCCTACAGGCACAGATCTGCGTTTCCTTCATGATTCAATACAGACCATCCGGCACTGAATTAACGGAGGTGGGGGGGATACATGTACACATAACACAACATGGCACTGGGAGGGAAGGGGAATGAGCATGAGATGTGTGGATGAACCCTTTCCTACCATTTCCAACTTCATAATTTCGCTTAATTCTTCCTTCTCGGAATATTTTACCCAGATAAAATAAGTAATATTTTTGCAATTTGTTTTTAATGGGAATATCTCTTCCTCACCAGTAGAAATAACTGACTAGGCTGGCCTTGCTTGGGCATCACGTGCTGCATGTATGTTTCGTCAAAACCAATAAACATGGCACCGAAAGCCCATCTAGAAAACGTGTTGACTACGGCTCGCAGGCCGAAGTTTTCTCACTCCAAACTCACAAGCTTTCCAACAGCACTTCTTCACAGTAACAACAAAAGTTTTTCCTCTCGCCTGAAGAACACACACACACTCGCACCAAAAATAAAACCTTGTCAAAACACAAATTCTGACCATTAAAAGGCCGAATACTAATCGGGCCGAGCGAGAGTTTTATTTATAGTCATAATGGACAAATAGAGGAAATCCCTCCGAAGCACTCTTACCATAAATAAACGTCAAGAATGCGACGCCGCACAACTGAGCGAGAGCAGTTGAGCCGCGCGGCACCGTGGGCGCGACACGCAGAATGTGGGGCCTGGATTCTGTAAATAACCGGTAGTGACCCGGCTCAGCCATCGCGCTGGTGTTCGGTGATCTGAGAGTGGGGATCGTGAATGATTTCCAGGAATGGGTTGGGATAAGCCTGACTGCTGTTGCTAACTGTAGTGGAAAACAAAAAGCCTGTTATTTGGAGTTATTCTCCCTCCTCTGCAACCTCACAGCCTCCGCCCCCCCACTCCAGCCAGCTGCGGCTCTCGGCACCTGTACTATCTTATCACCAGCGCCTTCACACTTGTGTCCTGGATGAAACCTGCTCCGCCTAAAAGTGACAGTGCCCTCCGTATTGAGCCTTCCTGAGTTTACAACTTCCTCCTCACTACATCGCAGTAAAGGTCAGCTGCACAGAGCTCCTCTCGTGGGCACAGGCACCGCATTGCAGTGCAGAGAGATTATGCATGATTAGCAACAGTAGAACATGAATGTATGATTATTTAGCCCAAAAAAATAATTCCAATAGATTTCTTGCAGGAAGATTCAATCGGGGATCAGAATGTGTCTCTGCCTGCATTTGGAAATTGGCAACCGGCCTATAAATGGTGCGAGTTTCCTTAATTAAAATATTTCCCAGCTATAAATTCCAGCGCCAGCTGTACTTTCCCTGTGTGAAGCTGCTACTGCTGCACCTTGAACCAGCAAACGCTCCTGCAACGGAAACACAATCACCTTGCACGAGCATTAGTCAGGAGTAGAAGATACACCTGCACAATCCCTTAAGCATTATTTCACCAGGCAATATATATATATATCTGAGAGAGAGAGACTCAAACCTTTTTAAATGATGCATTGCTACATGGTCTGTGGACTGGCAGGTGACCGTGACCGCGATGTGCAAAGAAATGGGTGGATCTGATTCAGTGGTTTGAAAGCTGTGAAGTGAGAGTCCATCAAACATAATGAAGTCGCGGAGTGAACAAACACACATTTGCACAGTTGCAGCACAGAGGTGGCTCTTCTAATCTCTGACAGATGTCAGGTTCACCAGCTGGCGATGCTTACATTTAACAGCTTCTTTAATGCACAAAACATTTTCTTTCAATAAACTAAGCAACACTTAATGTGCTGCTTGCAAACAACCTTGCACTTTTATTATTATTATGTTATCTTTGTTGAGAAACAATGTGTTCCTACTAGTGAACTGAATAATTTAAATTATCGACACTTTATAAGAAATTATATTGAATTAGAGGCATTAGTAATACATAAATGTGTGCAGCTGTTGCTGCCTAATCAACGTCCCGCTGCGCCTTAATCGAATGACTAATTGAAATGAGTCGGGGGAGATTGTGAATCTGAGGTTCAATTAAGCAGACTACAGGGCCACAGGAATCGCAGCCTAAGAATGCAGGTCACGTGAAAGACAGGGCCCAGCGAAACGCATCAAACAGCCACAGTGCTGATGAGTCGGCCACAATTGTCTACCTTGGCTACGGTACGTCGCCCTGCGTTGGTGAGGAGTCAGGGAGGGGACAAGCTTTGGGAAAACAAGCAGAAGGACAAAAAGTGAGCAGGGCATGACATCACCTGGACTAAACTGGAGAGAAGATAACAGCCCGCTTGCAGTAAACATGAGATCGATATGGCTCGGGATCAGGCACCGGGACATTTGTGTTTAAATGTCTCGCACTGCTTGGTTGGGTTTCACCCGCTTGTTAAGACACCCTGCACCGCTCGATCCACAGACTGATTCCTCTTCTGTCTCCATGCCCGGCACTGACCCACACCGTCTCATCCTGACCCCACAGTGAACCCTCGACCTCGTCCATTTCAAAACAACAACAACAACAACAGTGTCCCCTCCGCCCCCCCACGCAAGGGAGACACCTGCGAAAACCACACTCAGGTGTATCTCCAGTTACCGAATAGCCACCTGACCACAACAGCATAGCGATCTTATCCGGGAAGGCAGCGAAATACAAACTCGGCATTCCTGCATGTCACCGGGAGCAATCGGCGATCACATCAGCTGGCACTGCGTCTGGCTCAGTCAAAACAGCCGCAGCGGGTCGGGCTGTGTGTTTTCTTTGCGCCTGAACTTGAGATTGCGATCGGGAATTTGTTTTGAGAAACATCTGTAGGGAAGAGGAGAGAGATCTTTCAATACCGTTCCCATCCCCGAGATGTTCGCACACGCTCGGGCTTGCGGCGTCCTGGTCGTGTCTCTGAGCTCCTGGAGTTCAAACGGGAAAAATCCAGTTCCAGTCAGGCAGCGAGAGTCAAAAGTTACAGACACATTTTTAGAAACAAGTGGGGGGTCAGAGCAGGGGATTGGTTTTCATGGTAGACACACAAACAAGGCCTTGTGTAGCTGGGCCCTTTTGTCATGTGATAAACCCTAGAAGACAGAAATGATTAACCTCCTGACATGAGGAGTTTGTGTGTTTGTTTAAGCGTCGTAATAATAAGGGCCCAATCCCAAATACAGAGTAAAGCCCTCGATGGAAGGCGTTTTGTTTTTGATTTTTGATCTATTAGAGGCAGGTGGTGTACAGACTAAATGAATCGTGAAGCTGCGAGTTACATTCCCCAGACTCGACGTGAATACAAGCATTGAAGAATTATAAGAATAACAAAATCGTCACGCCAGCTTCTTCGGATCGCACCACATACTTGTCTTTCCAACCCAGTACAACAATCTTTTTACTCTGAGCTCATCTAGTAGAGCACATGTCAGTTGAAAAAGAAATCGACCCCTCGGTTATGCAATCAAGCGCCATCGGAGTCAGAGAAACGGGTATCTGTAGCGTGAAAACTGTTGCCATATTGACCCCCTGTCAATGGGATCTCATGGTCACTTTAAAGGTGTTACATCAATTAAAGCAATCAATTTTCACAAACAATGTCTAAAGGTTAAATGGGTGTTTGCAGGTTGTGATTATGTTGCTTTTGCCAAAAGGTACTGAAAATATTGGGGTGTCCAACATTCCTCACAGCGAATGCCAGGCTGTACATATACGTATTTTAGTCAATAAAGGGGCAAAAATCAATCTTACAATAAAAAACATATTTAAAAACAAATCACAGAATATGATACTGCCTGGGCAGATTCTGTGGGGGGGTTAATGAGAATTATATCCCATAAGAGACAACAATCTCAATTAAAAGTGAACTTGGAAATGATATACTGCTTGTGGTTTAGCTAGTATGGATAATTGAATATCAAGAGCAAAACATATTTTGAGGATGATGCCACGGAAGAAACCGAAAGCAGCTTTTCACCAACTTAAGGAAACAAAGAAACAATCACTCATTCATATGTGATAAAAGTGATAGTCTTTGATGGAACAACTCAATTTCATTTTAAGAGCAGACATAGACTTTGCCTTTGTTCCTCATCAAAGATGGGACATTTTTAAGCACATCCAATATGGAAAATAATGTTGAAGCCCATTGTACCTGAACTCAGATCGTATCGCTTGTACCCATCTTTCTGACTCATAGGCCAAGAATAATTTTATAATATTTCCCCGTGTTCAATTACAGAGCGTTTGGCACAGGCACCTATAAACACATGAAGCATAAAAATGTCAATTATCACTCAGAGTTCTTTGTAATGGGATATCAGTATTGAACATCTAACTTAACAAACAATATCCAAGCTCTGATCAGCCCTGGTGTATTTCCTGATATTAAATGCAGCCACAGCAAGCATTGAAATTACTCCAGCAAGACCAGATGCTTTTACTGTGACCTTCGACAGAGACAGGCAGGTAAAATAACAGATACAATTACACGTATAAAGTTTATAATTTAAAAATGGACTCATTCATTTCATACAGCCTGTGTGATTATTGTTTGTAGTTAACTGTGTGCCCTAACCTAAAGGTTTAGTGGGTGAAGGAATTTGTTTAAAATGAAAATGAAAAAGTACTGTTTTATAAAAGGAACCAAGCCGCGGCTGTCAGAAATACCCGTCTCACGATTTGTGTTTGTTTTAGGGGCCCTACATTGTGCGTGGGTTATGTGTGTATAAAGGTTGTGTGTTGTATATTAGGGCAGACATATTCAACATTTCTTAAAGGATTAAAACAATGCCACGATGCGTAGGAACTCTGTATTGACGCATTGGATGCTTGATAAAATCATTTTAAAACAATGTGTGGAGCCCAACATGCTGTGAATGTGAATTGGCACTGAGAGAAGGTCAACTTTCTGTTATTTTGGATATGTCTCCCCCCCAAACATAGCGTTGAATGCATTTGCGTGAGGCCCGTTCATTCTGCTAGGGATGCTTTATTGGGACATAATTATAAGTTCCCAACGGTTTAGCAATGTCACATTTTTATACAGTATCTATGAAGAACGGTGATATAAACAGTCTGGATGAGGTGACGTGTTTGAATTTGCCCTTAGATTGAGAGCAACTAGATAATAATAGAACCTTATTATTGAATTTATAGATTACTGAAATGCCACAGAAGATGATTAAGATAGAACGAAAAACAGTGTTTGACTAATAGTGACCTTTTCCAGCTGCGTCTGTTATTACAGTTGCATTCAGCGGGTCTCAAAATGATCAGCTTGATAAAACTGTGTGGAGCCGGTTTGAACAGAGGGAGGAGTCATTGCTGTCTTTATTAACGAACGATCGATGTGATCATATGAAAAACAGGTTTTCCACATTTTAATATAGATTATCTGCATATTTAATGTCTTGCAAATATTAGGAGGTTGTTGAACTTGTGGTGAAAAATAAATGACCTTTTTACCCATTATTAACAAGTTTAGATTTGAGATTGTGAGCTTTATCTTTTCTTCTACAGATGACATTAAATCAGTATTACGTTTTACTGACATGCATTTTATATAAATATCCCATCTTTATTAGGGATTGAATTTGATTGTTCAGTCGACACCTTGTCTGTTATTTAAAGTCGTGGTAATCATGTCGTCTTTGGTTGTGGTTATTGTTGCACATTCTCTATTGTAGAGTTTAGAAAAGAGAGAGAGAGAAAGGAAGAGACATTACGAGGCAAAGACAGACGAGGGAGAGACAGGAAGGGAGAGGAGAGAGACGAGCTGAAAGAAGAACACAATTCAGGTCATAAATAGAAGACATACACACAAAGGCCCGTCAGATTAATTACTTTTTCAAAACAAACACCCCAAAATTAGATCCTGGACGGTTGTGCCAGACAAAAACTCCCGCTGAGTCAATCTGTTTATATACCGTACATTTCATTGGAGTGGCACGATTAACAGGTCCAAGTTTCTGACATGATGGCATTTATCTACAACATACAGAAACAGAACCCACCTACTAATCAATGGTCGCATCCCAAAAACAGGAGCGCAAAGATATCAGGCCAGTCCCCGATCATTTCAAATGAAGAGGAGGCTTCTTTACAACAGAAATGCTAAAGCTTACCTTACCTGGCTGAACATTGGCATTTTAAAAGCTGACAAACAGTTACAGATTAAAGCAATTGCAATGAAAGAATGCTTTTTCTTTTCTTTTTTTAAGTTGCTGAAGGTAGGACGTGCCGGAGAGAACGTCTCAGGGATTAAATGCTAGTGCTGTAACTAAACACCTCTGTAGTACCTGTCGACGATTAAGTGTGGTATTCATCGCAGTTAGTGGAGCAATGTTTAAAAAACTGGGGACAAATAGCTTTAATTGTACTGATCTGGTATCAAAGGTACGTTTGTGCAAAGGCATTCGTCCTGTGTCCGGCACAGTGATGCTATGATCTGTGTCTCTCATGCAGCGGAAAAGTTCAAGAGCTACACTGATACCATCAGTGCATCACACCATTAAAAAGGCAGTCGGTATGCAAATCATACAGGATTGACAAAACATGGCATCCGCTGCCTCCACAAATATAATTTTAGATATCAATCACATGTTTGTAGGATCGGGGTAAAGCAGAGGCCAAGAGGAACATGGGTGTGTGTGTGTTTATCAATTTCCAGTCGCTATTACACAGACTGGCTGTAACTGCTCCTTCAGCCCCTGCGCCATCCAGACCATTTTGGATTTCTTTGGGCAAGATTCAGATCACATGCCGAGTCATGATGCATGCCTGGACAACTGGGATGGGTGACATATCTGCAGCATCAAAGCAGGTTCTGAGTAGCTTTGATCTGGCCCGAAAGCACAATCAGACCATGGTTTCAGGAGATGGCACCATCAAAACGAGTAGAGGTCCCTCATGGCCAGGAATGTTGAGGGCAGTGACGTCTCAACGAGGCACCGTGCATTCCTTCCCACCAAATCATACCTTACAGGAAATATTTTGATAATAAAACCACTCTCTGTGTGACAATGGCTGGGATTAAATCAAAACTTTGACCCACCCGCTAATCGGGTAAACTACAAAACTGTACTCAGTTGCGTTTTTATTTTTAGTTAGATGCCACTTTCTTTTTATTGTAAATGTAACCTCATGAACAGGTTTGTAGTTTGTTATTAGTGGGTGGGTCAAAGTTCTTGCCCAATGTCTAACTCATAAACAGCACTCATGTCACCGAAATGTATTTTGGGAAGAAGCTCTGCGTAAATACAGCTCCTTTATTGATATTTTAAAAGAAGCCACTAGAGTCCTTATCTTGTTTATAACCGCCATAAATTAATATAATTATTACGATGTCACAGCGGATGTTTTTGACGGTCTGGATTAACACCAAAGCAAAGGTGAACTAGATCTGAACAAAGTGCATCCTACTAAACAACAGTACAAGAGTTAATTATTGTTATTCTTGAGATTTATATCACAATTTGGCAGACCTCACCCTGATCAATCACACCAGCTCTGAGTCCTACGATCTATTATCATCTGTCAAGAGCGAATTCTGTAGCGAAGACCCGATCAACCAAACCGTCTTCCCTTCTGAACGCTCGCCACTGAAACGTGCTTTACCTATGCTGGCGCTGACAACCAGATGCCATTTTAAAGTATAGATAGAGTGTCAAACCATATTCCTGTCCAATTAGGGGAGCTTTCTCGTGCCAATATACAAAACAGTACATATGTTGAAATAGAAAAAATATCGGCATATTGCTTTACAGGATGTTGTGAATTTGACATGCCATAATGAAATACAATACACACGTTGTTAAGCAATACAAGCTTTTTTTGTGTGTTTTATCTCTACTGAATTGCTTTATAGCATCATAGTATTTTAATGCCACAATTAAATATAATACTAATGCTTTATGTTGCTTAATGGTAGTGACTGAATTAAATATTGCATTGCAGTGCATCAGTGTTTTGTTTTACGTGATGGCTCCGCATGAAGAGAGACAAAATTAAATACAATGTAGGGGCGCCAATCATTTTTCCATTTCAACATATGTATTGTTTTGTATTTTGGCACTAGAAAGCAGTGAGCCCAGGCAGTACAAAACACAAAGACAAGGTCACGATGGTGATTTATCTCATCAGAGCATCACATCCTTCTCAGCTGGTCTTCAAAGTCAGCCCTGGTTAAAACCTTGATGTTGAATAAAGCAAAAAGGTACAAATGCAGTTGAAAATCACTCCCACTGACAAGCCTGAGTGAGGAAGAGTTTCCACAAAGGACTGAAACACACTGGGGTTGGGAAAATTGATAATAAATCTTCTCCTGTGCCCCCCCTCCCTTTAGCACATACCTGGGAATTAACTGTATTATGTTGGCTCTTGTTACCTCATCGCACTAGGATGTGTACTTATTGTATGTATTATCTGTACTACTGCACTTTGTGTGCTGCTTGAAAACACGGGATTGGGGTCTGGGTGTTTCTCTTTTCTCTAGAACTGGAAGGCTCCTGTTTCTGTCCCGATTCACAGATATCCAGCCAAACCCAGAGATGGCTCATGTGGAGAAGATCTAGTTACAGCTGTCAATACAGAGGAAGAGCTGGTATTATATCAGGGAGGTTTTAAAAGTGCTAAAATCAGCCCTTAACTATTGGAAGATTAGATTGCTCTTTATTTCTGGCCAGAAAAAACACAATTCTCCCTGTTCCTGAACAACCACGTGTGTGTGTCTGTCTATAACCTTTAAGACAAGACAAGGGAGGCTGTGGGTCTTCGGGGCTGTTTTCGTTCTGACACTTTTCCATTCCCAATACCAGGTTACATCATCACGGCTAAACAAACAGTGTGGGGGACGGGATAAGGTGCTATTTTTGCTAGCTTTCTGTACAAAAGGAGACCAAATTAGAAGACCTGAAAGTCTGGTGAATGTCAGGTAATCACAGAGAGTAAACAACTGTCTGACACTTGTTATGGGTGCAGAACCGGTGCCAAGCGAGAACAATGCGCCCAGGCCGAGATGCTGGAATGTGGTTTTCTTTTCAGCGGAAATAAGCGAATTGTGAACACATTTCCTAGAAATTGATATGTTCCTACACTGGCAAATAATGTTTTTATTATCGCATGGACCAACAGGAGTTCCTGCAAGGGCATGCAAGATAAACATTATTGATTCTTTCTCCTCGGTGGGCGAATCTCAAATGTATTATCTGTTTAGAGAAAAACAGTTTCTGGAAACAAGAGTCATCACTTCATTGTTTTTCTGCTGCTGTCGTCATTTATTTACATGGCATTGTGATGCAGGCATAGATGTGGCAGTGTGTTAGCATTAACCCCTGCCTCCCCATCCTCCCCCTGAAATCCTGTTTCAGAGCCTCAAGTACAAACTCAAAAAACGTTTAGGTCTTCAGCTCTCAGACTCAAGCAGGTGTGTCCATTTCGTACGACTCAATGAAACACAATGAATTCAAACTTTATCCAAATTAGCCCCGTCTATAACGGTTCTGGCACTGATGGACTTCCTTAATCTCTCGCAACGTGATTTTCGTGAATGATTAACGCACAATTCCAGAGAAATGGAAACCCTCCCCTGGATAAAGGAGTTCTCTCTCAGTTGAGTGTCAGGCAACCACACACACACGCCCAGAAACCTACATTTCTGAAGCCTTCATTAAGCTTCTTGAAAACACCTCGACACATCTCTCCCTTAGTTTTTTCTCCTCTTACCACACTAGCTCTCGCCTCCCTCTTGAGTCCAGTTTCACGCCCGAGTCATCTTCTTTCCATTCCACAATCCTTAATTCGCCTTTCATTTTTCCTCTCCACTAACACCGCCGGGTAGAGGTGGCGTGGTGCCGCGCTACGGCAGTCTATGCCCGCTGGCATCTATGGTAGAAAGGGCCTCCTGACTTGTATTGCGAAATAAATTAAACTGAGATTGGAGACGAGCTTAAACTCCAGACAGACAATGGCTTCGGTGGACAGGAGGAAGGGATCTTATCAAAGACAGATGAACTGAAATTAAGACATTGGGAAAGAGCTTTCTATTTTAAGATTAAGATGGGTATCATGTCACCTGCAGTCTGTGACGCATTATTGTTTCGTGCTTTAGGAGGTTGAGATTAAGATTGTGATGTTAAAAATATCAATAGGAGTTCTACAAAATCCTTGAGCCCAGACCTGACAGTGGAGTAGGTCAATGGATCTCCATGCCAAGTAAAATTCCATCCTCCTCAGGTAGTAAAAGCAGTTGCCCCTGTTAGTCCGAACAGCAATAGCCAATATCAGATCTCCAAATGGAAGGCAGTGGCTTTATGTTGTCTGCGTATTCAGGGAGGAATGCAGTTTCTTTGGAGTCATGAAAACAAACCTGTGTCCCCTCTCTAGACTGGGGACTCAACGCTTGCTCTATACAGATGCTGGTTCGAGCCGAGTATGAGGCACCGGCACGCTGAAAACCAGACGCAGGCTTCTACACACTGCCTGGGAAAAGATTCAAGCCAAGATTCACACCACGGGCAGGTACTTAAACTGCAAGGCTGCAGGTGTTGACGTCACCGCTAAAGAAGGCCTTGTCTTCTCTGTGACCCTTCTCTGCCTTCGATGGGTGCAAGGAAGTCAGCTTTCACTGCCTGTTACTGTCTCTGCAGTCAACACCTGGCGGCACATAGCATTCAAACGTGGCTGCAAACCAACTATTCCACAGAGGAGATGGTGATGATATCTGAGGCAGGCGGAGAGGATTTGCCATCGCACACAGAGCAGATTGAGCTGCAGGCAGCAGAGACTTACTTACTGTGTAGCATTGCACAGACAACACTGACTGCATAGGATACAGTACCTAAACATTTAGCAAAAGAGACACAACACTTTTCTTGGACAGAAATGGTGGTAGATGGGTTTTTCATATAGATACTGAGATGTCTGTCTAATTATAGTTTTTTTATGATTATACACCATCTCTTCTTGCATGTCTGTGAGAGATTTCGGCACTCCTGCGTCACAATGTGCCTTTTGACATTTGAGCCAAACTCTTGGGTCAAGCGACAGCACACACACATATATATATATATATATATATATATATATATATATATATATATATATATATATACGGTACATTTCACTATGATGAAGACATCTCTTGCACAAAAACTGACAGCAGGGACCACACCTCCAACACAGACCCTGCTCAGCAAGTCGCTTCTTTACGGCCCGCGCTCGAGGAATGTAAACAGCAACGTCGCAGCACCGACAACAGGATGTTCTTTTAATGTGCACAATTGTGCAACATGAATGCTTCACTTTTGCAACCCAAAAAAGCACACTTTTTCTCACAGGTCAAAAGGATCTGTTATAATTACTTATTGTGTTTCAATAAACAGGGCAAACAAAAAACCGCACTGAAAAGCTCAGACAATTGTGATCTCTTCAATAGATCAAAACATTAACGCACCTCCGCAAAATCTCTTCCAGAGGGCAGTCTCTGTGTCTTGAGGTGACAGTAAACTGATGATGATGATGATAGCGGCCCACCTGTCTGGTCAAACAGACATTGCGTTTGCCGCCAATATCTTTACTTAATATACTTACAATATCTTACTAAGATCTAAGAATCTTAATCTAAGGTCATTGCTTGTTTGTTGAATTTTACTGGAAGCATCTGTGAGTGGAGAGTCCCTCTCCTATACGCCCTAAAAATCCTCCAGCATTCATTAATAACGGATGTGGTTGTTGCACCAAGATTCATCATTTCCCAACAAGGCAAACTAACCATGTAAAGCATTCAAACACCAGATATTGTTTCCTTTTTGAGTATAGAGTTATGCTATGTCTCTACACAGCTATTTATAAAACAATAGTCATAAAAAAAACATCTAAGTAATCCGAAGTGGAATTTGGGGCATTTCTCAATATATGACATTGTTATCTTGACTGTAAAAATAAATTAACCAATAACTACCTAAAAATGTGTTGTTCATAAAAACAACAACTATTGAGACTTTGGAAAAAATCCTTGTCTTGTGAACACCTTGGAAAACAACAACCACACATATCTCAATGAAAGCATTTTCCTTCAGTACAACTAAACCAAGACCTGTGGAAATGATCTCAGAATACTAGTTACCTCCTTGTTAATACTGCAAACACAAACACATCTAGCAAAGCTGTTCCTCACAATGACAACAACAATCATGGTTCTGCCACTGGAGAAGAGGAACAGAGACAGTGAGAGGGAACAGGGAGGGAGGAAGGAGGAAGGAGGTGAAGAGAAGGGGGTTGGAAAGGATGAGGGTCTTGAATTTAATCCAGATGGCCAGTTGGAAGACAGCACAGAATATGAAATGAAGGTGAGGTAGAAGAGAAGCCGTCAGAATATAAAGTGAGCAACAGATTTCTGAACCATCTGAAGAGGAGAAGCTGCAGACGCAGGAAAGCCAACACAGTTGTCATCAGCTCACATCGTTGTTGGCGATGTTAATGTTGATCTCCACACAATCTCATCCAGAGGTCAGTATCTGATGATGATGATGATGATAATTGATCCACATTTATGGTCATAAAGACATTGCATAAGGGCCTGGAGTAAAAGTTGAGTAAAGTGAAGTAGTGAATAGCTGCTAGCTAGAGATGTTGTTGGGCGACAAATGTCAGTACGTTTCGCTGCGAATTAAAAAGTCACAACATTGGCCGAAGAAAGAGGAACTCGCCCTGAGATCCTGAACCGATCTCTGCTACGGCCTTTTATCATATTGTATTGTAGTGTATTTATTGGCAGCCTATTTCTATAAAAGTATAACATTACAAATAAAAAAGAACAAATCTACTAAGCAACCTGGTGTGATGCTGACAACAGGAAATGAAGGGGGTCAAGACAGGGCACACAGCGGGGCATGGGGTCTACTGGTGTATCTTGTAATCTGTTGCCACTTCATCAAAACTTCCCCAGGAATCTCCCTTCCTCAGCTGAAGTCCCAGCTAATTTGGGATTTTCAGGGGGATTTCGCCCTGCCGGGGGAAGACTTCAGGTTATGAATTGGTCTGTGCGTGAACCTTGACCATATTTTCCCTCAATTCAAGAAATCCCTCCATCAAAAGCATCGGAAAGTGCAGTCCTCTTCTGGCAGAAAAGGGTTTTCTTCCAAAGCATATTTTTTGCTTGAAGGGACCTTGCCTGACTCACTGTAGTGGGTGGGGATGCAGTTAACTGGGATGAAGCTTTTTCTTTTTATCCGAGAGGAAGGACAGCCTTCAAAATGATTCCATGGAAAAACAAACAATCGTGGTAAACAGTATCAGAAGAAAGAAAATTTGTTTTTGACACTTTGGTTTCCAGATATTTATTTTGAATGCTCTAACCTGTGGTTGACACGGATGACTAATGTAAGAAACATTTATGTGGCGGCTACTCCTTTAACGGTAAAAAGGTGCTCGCAGTGGGGAAAGTGGTTCTGCTACCGCCCTGGGTCCTTGGGTAACTATGGGCATAGCAGCTGCCTATTTAACTATTCAATATTTACCTGATTTGATGAGAAGGGAAGATGCAGGTGAAAGTCACAGATAGACGGCACCTGGTGCAGATGTTTCATGCAATTCAGTGTCTGATTGAAACGCTGGGGAGAACATTGAATCGATCAGTCAATTTCTGCTCCTGACGCAAATATAAATATCAATATGCTAATACAATGGGGTGGGAAAGAAACATCCATAAAGACGGCCCGCTGACAGAATGTGTGTTTTCAGTGACATATGAGGTTTGACTTTACTAGTGTTCTCCGAGTGCAAAGCATCACATTCCTCACGGTCCCACAAGACACCAAACCGGCTGGAACCGCCCTCCTCAGTCATGCTTCCCAAGAGTGCAGGGGCTGCTTGCTGATGTTTTGGGCGCTTAAATACCACGCGGGGCAGAAATATCTATAACCGGTATAGACCCAGTTTAGTCCCAGTATCAAAGTCCTGGTTTGGTTTCTGAGGCACAATAAGAATAAAGAACAGAACATGGAGGCGAGAGGGACACGGGGAGAGAAACACGGGCAAACAATAGTTCATCGCGTATTGGAATAGAACAGCCCATTGGATGCCACTGTAGTCTTCCCTGATTGGCTGATTCAGACCTGTGGTGTCTTGGCACAGCTAGGTGTGACAGCGGGCGACACCGGTGCAGTCATGTATGCCCGAGAAGCGCAGACTCAACCCTCTGATCCAAGTGACAAACCCGCTATGCTAAAAGACCGTTCCCCCTTGGTGGGAGGACTCTGATACCCCTTCCCGGTCTAGGACAGTGATGTCACCCTAACAGGTTTATGTACACAACCCTTTGTTGTCCCTCTAGACAGAAGCCCCTCAGTTCTACGGGGAATAGTGAGCTTTTCAAACCCAGAATCAGGGCGGTTTATCAGATGCTTGTTTTCATTCCTCGGTGAGATGCACATTCTCCCTCACTGCACAGAGAGGAGACAGATAAGGGCAAACACCTCAGCGACAGGGATTTTCCACTTTCCAGTCAAATTCCAGCTATTGCTTGCATCTCATCCAGCAGATCATGGCTGAGTTGAAAAACAAGAGTAATACCCAGTCAACAGGATTCGGCTCTCCCTGTGAGCCAAGAATGTAACGAATGGACTTTATTTCACTTCAGTGAAGCAGATCTTGTGCCGTAGCAGGCAGGGTGTGACGCCTCTTACCTCTTAAAGAAACACAAGCAGCTGCCCTCTTTGAAACGAAAGAATGGGCCACAGTGAAGCGCTTATTGACAACACAGACAAAACAGCCCCCATCTTCTCTTATTCAGGACCCTCAAAGGCAACAGATTCGACTACACTTACTCTCCGTTTGATGAAGGCCAGGTGTGGTAGAAAAGTTCCCCTTTTTTTCTGAAGTATTCTGAAGGAAACACTTGGTGTCGTGTCACCACTTCTCCGGTCCGAGTAAACCTGTTTCAGAGGAGCACCATCTTGCTCCCTGCAGCCGTAACTCACACAGCATTTGAAACGCAGCACCTGGAGGGGTTCGTGGCCAGAGTATGGAGAGAGTCTCGCAGAAAAGGTTGAGAATATACAACAAAACCATCGAGTCCATGTCACATGCATCTTCTGGGATTATAGTGATATGTTATAATCCCTCTGTAACACACAGACACCACCCTTGTCTCCAATATGAGTCATCCAGGGATTTGGAAGGAATTCGTTTAGAATCATTTAAACAGGATTTAAAAAAACAACACATTTTGAATAGCAGCATTTTAATGATCCAGAAAACACAGTGCAGACAAGGCCACAATTGTCGACAGACTTCCTCCCGTGGCTGTTGTAAGTCACTAGTCTTGGGGGGATGGAGGCCAACACAGAATGCAGAACAAAAATGCAACAGGGATGTAATTTCACCTGCAGATGAGGGAATGTTTATAAGTCACTCAGTACAGACCCCCAGCAATTCAATACCACTCCCAGGGGGTCGGGCGCGGTTTCTCCCCATGTGTGACAGGACGTAGCGCGCAGTCGGTCCGATACACTGATCAAACACCTGCGTGGTTCAGCCGGGCCGAGCCCTCACACTGTGGCCAATTCAAGGTGTCGTCCTCTGGAACTTATTGTGTTTGATTTCTTGGAAGAGACCTGACTCCTTACAATTCAGTTATTGTGTTCTTCAAAGTGTTGATCATAAATCATCCACGAAAACACACAAGCACAAAGCACACAGCCTCATACTGGCACTGCTCCTTTTGTGCCATTGTAAAAGTACACAGGGAGAATGTGCTTTGTTCTCTTAAGTGTCACGAAAAAGCACTGGGAGAAGTGGACTATTGTCTGTTTGCTCTTTGGGGAGGCAGACATTCTGTGAGGCTGGCGTTATCTGTCTTATCTGTGAGGCTGTGTCCGGTACTGGCAAAATATTTCATAAAAACAATAGACAGAAAAGTGGTGTGGGGGGGTGGAATTTAATCTGCAGGGTAAGATTACAGACTCAAAAAGAGACTTTTCTTCATTAGTCTTTAAAACTTGATTTGTTTTTATTGAAGATCAGATCGTAAGCATCTTTCCCTACTTTTACGATCCTGCGCGTGCAAAATTGTCCCATATTGTAGTCCTGGATCTCAGGTGCTGAAGCTGAAATATTGTTCCTCTCTGAGATGTATTCTGCACTTTTGTTCCTCCACTGTTTTGCGATTGAAAATATATTTTGAAATATAATTAAAAGTAAAGCTTCAGCCTCAAATGATCATAAAAGAATTCCAGAATAATGACGGGTTATTCATATATATCAGCAACCCCTGAGTGAGGAAAACTAAATCCAACATTCTCCGAACCAACACACAAAAGCACTGAGGCAGCTTTACTACATTGCCACTTGGACTGACATTGAAGAAGCCGAGTCATGTCAAATCTGTCAGACCCTACATCCCATATCTGATGGGGTCCGCCGCATGCCTTCGCAGTTTTTTGTTGCTCTCCGCCAGCACAACACAGAGACACAACACAGAGACACAACATGGCACAAACACCGACAATTCCAGAGCGGTGCGGTCAGCAGCGCAGGAAAGTTCCTGAAAAGCAGGGGGTTATCACAAAAGCGCCCGGAGGAGAGCGGCTTGTTTGTCTGGGCCCAATCTGCGAGACAGAGGAAACGGCTCCATCCTGTTGTGGAGCCGGCCACACGCGAGCCTCGCAGCGGCAGGAGGGGGGACGGGGGGCCGCGGGGAGCCAGTTCATCGAGGAGGGGGCTGGTTCGAGGTGATGGAGGGTCAGGGCCGGCCATTTTGTTCAGGAATTTCACACCAATCAGCAGATGAGTGTCTCGCCACGTCGGGTTGTTTTGGAAATCGTCAGCTCGGCTCGGCGTGACTGAGCAGCTCCACAGCAACAGGATGCTGCAATTGTTCCTGGCATATTTATGATATTAGTGATTTATGAACCATCATCAAAGTTAACGTCGGGGGAATTGAGGACAGGCGTTGCAGAAGTAATTTACTGGTTTGGTGGTTTGTTTTTAATATTGCTGTTATTGATGGAATAATAATTACTAATGCCAAATATCATTAATCCAGGTCACCCTCCTTACAAGCTGCAGGAACAAAAATATAATTGCAGATACACTTCAGAAACAACAAGCAGAAAGCACAGCGTTCCTCACCTTAAGCATCATCACAGCTCTTGTAAACCGAAACCGTGTTGGTTACACAACGGGACAGACTGGCAGTATTGGTGTCTGCTCTGTCCTTACCTGTATGACCTAAATAGTTACACAAGAGACGCGCTTGTCACACCCAGATGTGCCCCTGTGTAGCAGCTGTCTAGCATGTGGGAGCGGCCCATAAAGAAGCATTTAAAGATGCTTTAAGTTAGCAACCTCACCCCACCCTCGCAGGACACTTACAGCCCGCCGTACGATGCGTATCTGCAGACGTATGAATTCAAAATTAAGATTTGCATCTTGTTTTGTGATTTAGGAACAGTGGCAGTTTACAGAAACCTACTGTGCAGTTTACACAGAACAGGCCCAGCGCTACCGTGAGACGCGCAGCCCGGCTATCTGGCGATCTGGCGTATGTGTGTTGTGACACACCGAGTACAACAAAGTCCCTGCGCACTGAAAGAGACCACAGGCTGAGCTCACCGCACTGAGACGTGTGTCTAACATGTGCGACAAGGTGGGTGAAGGCTGCATTGTCCTCTTTGGGGAGAGGCACGGTGTCTGTCTGTCGGTCTGTCTCGCTTCTGTCCATCTGTCTGTAATCAAGAGGTACGAGTAAGAGGACCTGGTAGCTGTCCAGATACCTCACCCTACGGTCTCTTAGGAATCCCTCACTGAAGTGTCTAGATCAGGGATGGCGAACCTTTTTTGGCTGGAGTGCCCAAAGTCTAGTTTGTATACTTTGCTAAGTGCCAAAATGTGCCAATGATAGATTAGGGATATTAAAGTTTATACAGGGGCTAAAGGGCATTTTGTTAACCAATATCTATATGTACTTTTTTGTTGTTATTAAGTTATTAAGCAAACATGCCAACAAAACAAACTGCAATACAGAAAAATCTGAAAACTATGGACAGTGAGGACAATCCCACCCACCCACCACCTGCATCCACTGCGAACTTTTTAAGAAGTTTGTAAATTGTCGGAGTGTAAAATATGAATGATTGTGATTATGATTGTGGTCATTTCCATTTGATACAGGAGATACTGGAAAACAAAATGCTTTCTCCTCGCGTGTTCAACAAACACCTCCATTGCTGACCACAATGAACCACAACAGCACAGACATACAGTTTGTCATCTTGCTTCTGCTCCCAGAGTGTAGCACCGCATCGTAAACACTCATCATAACATTAACATCTCATTTGTGATGTGCAGATTTTCGCAGTTCTGCATGGATCTGCGCAGCTCCACCAATGAGATTGGAGGATTCTGCAGTTCTCCGCATAACAGTGATAATCTGCGCACAAGAACTAAAATATCAATATTCAGATAATAACGTGGCGCTGCTCAATTACTTGGGGCGGTGCCGTCACTGCCAAATATACTGACTGGTTTTCTAAAGTGCCAGTCAGTTTAGACAATTGAGACAAAAAACTAAAAAGAAACGCAGATAATCGCTCACTTGGCGTGTCAGCCTATACAGCTCTGTGTGCCACTCTGGGCACGTGTGCCATAGGTTCGCCATCCCTGGTCTAGATCCACAGATTTGACTCCCACCAGCAGCTACAATGTTTCTGTCATTGGGAGTTACAATCCTTGTCCGTATGTCCCCAGCACACTGACCAGTACATAGGAGATTCATGAGATGAGTTTTTGCAATGTCACTATGAACAACGACAGCCACGGCCTTCGCACCCGGCGGTGAAGCCATCGCCAGAGCCGCGGTTCAACACGTGTGTCTCATCAGAGTCTGCAGTCCATGGCGTTGAGCAGCACTGAACGTACGATGCACAGTATGTGTGGATCTCTGCGTGGCTTCAGCTCCAGTTTCCATTCGAATGTAGGGACCGGAGCAAGAAGGTTTGATTATTTTTTATTTTCTAACTGTCGATAATGAAGACTGGGAGGAGGAGGAGGAGGAGGAGGAGGAGAAGTAATTGACAGTTCAGATATGATCATTAAACTGGGAATCTGCTAAATCCTGCCGACTCCCACAGACGGAGGAATGCTATACGGGTACTCGAGGAGAAACGAGCAGAAGAGACAAGCACCAACACACTGGGCACTTAAATAAATAGTGGCAAGAATTTATAAACAGGGATAAATAAACAGCACTGGAATGAAATACATCGTCTTTTCCCTTGTACTAATGGTTCTCATCTGAGTTATCAAAATAGCACAAATTTTTGCGGTGGAGGGATTATTATTCACAGTTAGCCTCTTGCAAAAGTCACTCCAGAAACAACACTCTCGAACCTGCAGCTCAAAACCTCCGGGTGTCTGCCCGCACACTGAGGATAATTAAAGAAATCCACACCTCCCCTAATTGGTAAACCACATAACTCTAGAAACCGATAGGGAACATTATCTTAGTGTTTTTGTTAAAGTGTTTCTGCATAATAAACTGGTCACACAACCATGCCAAAAAAGGCCAAAGTCATTTTAACGAGCACGTTAACGCAATGTTTTCCACAACTTCAGATAAACATCCATTTGTGATGCTGTGGGGGTGTGGGGGTGTGGGGAGCGCGTGTCTTTTTCTGGTGGAGCAATCGGCAGTAATTCCCTCGGCTCTGATTCATCTGCGCACAGACAGCTGCTCTCACACCCCAGTGGAAGTGGGCCGACAACACTTGCCCTCACCTACGTCTCACAAGACCCATTGTTGTTTTTATAATAATAATAATATAAAAAAAACAATCATATTACAGCCATATACAGACATTTCGACACCTTATTTTTGCAGGACAGAACCAGTGACAGATGAAACAGGCGCTGGGACCCGAGTGCACGAGCATTGAAGGGTCTGGGAAGCCACGGCTTCTGAAAAGGGCATCTCAGTATCAGTCGCCTCCTTGTGTCCTAATTTAAACATATTTGGATGTAACATGCAAAGAAAAGAAAAGACTTCCAGTGCAGGTGTGTGTGAAACATTAGGGGCCACAGTTGAGCTGAGGTTCCACTCGGGTTGGTAATGTTCGTAGTGTGGTTGCGGTGACAATGTGAAGGCAACAGACCCGGATCGTGTTTGATCACGTTTGTGGTGGAGTGGGAAACCGCTGAGCCGTCACTCATCCCCTGCCTCTCACCCCTCCGCGGCCCGTGACCTTCAGGGTCCTTTGTTGCTCTGACCTCCGCTGGAAGTCTCCGCATAGCAACAGCCCCCGTGTTTACTGACCAGACAACAAACAGTGCCGGCGGCCCCAGCGCTGTGGAATATCAGGGCACGGTGCGGCGCATATATCTGGCCAGGGCAGCTCCAGCCGTCTGCTCAGTTCCCCACAAACAAAACCAGGAAGAGCCGGAATGTTCTGATACCGCTCTCGACTGTAATCAGAACGCAGGCTCAGCGCGGCTCGGAGGGGCACGAAAACAGCGCAAACACACTCACTGGGCCGGGAACAATGAAGACACACACACACACCGAGAAGAAAGAGAAACAAAAATGCCAAGACAATCCAGCGATTAATCACCTCATTATCAACCACAATCCAGTGCATATCAGCTCCTTTCATTGAAAAGCGACGCGTCAGTATTTTTCCGACCGTTCTCTTTTTGTTTTTTCTTTTTCTGTGCAGCCAGGAATGCAGCAGGAATGTGAAAAAGCATCCTGTTTTTCTCAGGGACGGAGGGAACTATTAAAACCTGAACAAGTACAAGACTTGCAGGAGAGCTGTGGCTTGCATAACACTTGGCCCGTGAAAGCAGGCTGGATCAATGCAGTCCGGTGCCCCTCGGTGTCCGGAGTCCTGGACTCGTGTACTGTGTCCAAATTGAGACGGGTCGTTGTGCAACACCCGCCATACTTCCTCAGGTGTCAACACGCCAGGCTGTACCTGCTACAAATGCACAACAAAAAGAAACACAATGTTCACCAGCAAGCAAATACTACCGAATGAATCACATAAAATCGGTTAGATGGATAAACACTAACCTGGAACGACCCTACCTAATACAACACAGGGTAGCCCAGGATCGTATTCAATCCTTTTTTATGTACCACTGTGTGATGTTTTTACATCTTTTCCAAAAAGCGATCGCCAATTTAGCAGGAGGGTAAAATTGAATGGTTGAGAAACTGTTCATTAAATTCACGGGTGTCAGATCTAGAGACACTGGGAGGGGCCTGTTTTAAAATCTGAACTATTACCTGTAACACGTTCTCTTAAACACGAGAGACTATATCAAGACATGGGAGCTGTCCATCACAGACGTGTGTCCTACAGACATGTATTTCCATCGATTGAGGGGTTTATGGTTCTCTGTGTTGCAGCCTCGGCTCTGAATGTGGGATAATGGGTCAAAATCACACGTACCCGACATCTCTTCTCTATGACTTGGCCCTCTGCTTCTCTCCCTCAGACTCCAGATCAATCGCATCTCCACAAACCCCCGAGGTGCGCCTGTGAATGGTATCTTAAGTAAACAGCCGAAAAAGAACAACAATTCAGATCAAGTGTGCACCTTGACAAGATAAAATACCACACCGCTCTGCACCAGACACTTCAACAACATCAGGGGGGAAAGTCAAGAAAAGGGTTTGCCTCATTTAAACCTCACTTTCCCTGGCTGACCAACAGCGCAGGGGTGCGATCTGTGCGTCTCGCATTCAACCAAACTGGACTTAACTGTTTCATCCACCTTTGTCACTAGAACATGCTTTACACGTTTTTGCAACTGTGTTTCTAGGGATATGTTTTGTTTTGTTGTGTTTGTTTTTGTAGCCTAACCACTGATGAGGGATAACCAGTCTGAGCTCTTGCCAGATCACAGTCTGATGTCTGTTGTTCTCAATGGCACATATTTCACTTCACTGCAAAACAGCTCTGAATAAACATGGTTTCACTGCTGGTCTTGTGCAGAGGTTACCCTGGTAGAAATCTTGGACAGGATTTTGCAGACCTGCATGAATGAATAGGGACTCTTAGAATTCTTCCCAAACCAAATCCCCTGCCAAGCACACGTCTGTGTCTGATGTGATCAGAAGAGGGCTTTTAAATTCACTCACAGCCCCTAAACAAAACCCAACTGAATCTTACATGTCAATATCATGTCCTCTTTAGGTTATACAATCATGAATGAAATGCCATTTTCACTCAAATCACATTACAAATAATTAGCCAGTTATTAGTTAAATTTCAAACCAATTCACAGAAATGAAATAAAATTATAAGGAATACAAAAGTAATGACACAAAAGCAGCTAAGAGGAAATTGGGGGGGTGGGGTCATTGTTGGTCAGCTGGAATATAATTGTTTTTAAGAACTTGCTCATTAATGTGCCAGGGTGGTTTGCAGGAGCCCGAAGACCCAGTGATAACAGAGTTTTATACATCAGGGCCTCTATGATGCCAATTCACTGCTGTGAGGGAAACAGAAGATACAAGTGTGTTGATGTTCACCGATCCAGAGCACAATCGTTTGTGTACCAAGTAACGGTGGTGTGTTGACGGACGTTTCCTCCGTTTTCAAGAGCTTACGACACGATTAAAAATGTCAACCCAAGAGATGATCCCATCATATTGGATTACTGACATTTCTTTTAGTATATAGTACTACATTTCCTTTCTCTACTGAATCAGCAGCCTTCAGGGACATATTCTCAAAATATTGCCCAGTTTCTCAAAATCATATTGAATACATAGTATGTTCAATGCGGCTGAATTATAGTTTTTCTTTTCCTGTATCTTGCTTATTTTGTTCACAAACCTGATTAATCCATTTCTTTTGTGCTCCTGGTGACTCCTAATATCTCCAGATTCCTGACAAAGACCCCAAGATTTAATGATGGATATGAAATCATATTCCTCTCAGGGTTGTACCCAGGATCCTTTTCCTGAACAGGATTGTGACCAAGATCCTGGTGCTGATCAAGATTCTATGGGGATCCTAAAGGATATTGTCAAGATTTCTACCATTGCACAGAAACTACCCCCAACACAGTGCTACTTCGACTGGAAACGTTCCCTTCAGGAAGTGCCAAATACAGGAAACTTTAAAAGCAATCAAACAAAGAAGTAAACATGCTGTCAAAGTTATTTTTTTTAGGGAACATACAAGCACTGGGGTGTAACAACTCCTGTCAATAGCATAATGCGAGACACAAGTTTCCATTTCTATAAGCAAAAATGTATAAACAGATACACAAACGGCAGCATTATAATGGGATAAAACATCTTAACGCTTTGAAATCTTAAAACAGTTTTATTTCAGTTATTTTTAAAGCATGACCATTTTTTTTCCCCACAAGCAATATTTTAAATACATGGTTGGTTTATGTCTGTAAACATATATATTACTAGGGAGCTTTGCTAAATTAAAGTATTACAAAATAGGAAGTAAGTGGCAAATGGTTGTAGTGAAAGTGAAATATGCAGTGTGTTTACTGAAAACAGTAAAGCAGTGTGTATTGGCCCTGCACAACAAGCGACACTGAACCTGCATCAGGACGAATGCTCTAATGTTAGACTTTAGAAAATCACAAAAACACATTTTAGCCGACATATGCGGGTCTTGTATCCTGAGCTCGAAACGCATCTCTGCAGTTACACAACACTTCTGTTACACTTCTGGCTTAATAACAGGATATTTACACTGTGCACATCCCCTCTCACACCTGCACAGGACGCACTGTAAGTCATGGAGTGCGTTTAGGAAAAAATAAAGTGATGCCATGGAGAATGCGTGTGGTATGTAGCACTGTGCACACAGGTGCGGGAGTGATGCTGATGCGCTCCGTGAGGAATGCATTGTTCTCCCGGTCCCAGTGCGCCTGCGCCGCTTAATTAGCAATTAGGACACGCTTCCGGTCGTCGTCACAACATCAGGAGCGCATCCGCATTTAAACGAATTATCTCTGAATATTTCGGAAGTTGTTATAAACTGGAAAAGGACTGTTTCGGCATAAGTATTGATAGAGCGAGTCAATGCCTAAAACCGATTTTAATTACAGAATAAGACTGAAAATGGTGAACTAGAGTCTGCAGGAAAGTGCAATTATAATCAAACAGTGTTTCACATTTAGTTCCTCATTCCTCATTCCTCAATTCAAATAAACTCATCAATCCTCCCCACCAGGGCAGTTCAATATGGTTTAGTCTGTTGATGCCCGATCCCTTTAAGGAAACGTGAACCAGTTAGCAGAGCAAAGGAGCAAAGTCAACATTGAATATTATCTTCATCAGCGTGAGAGTTTATGGTCTGTGACCTGATTTTAAAAAAGAAAAGAAAAAAAAGTAGTCTCTTCGAAAGTAATTGATTACGGATTAATATATTGATTCTGGAAGATACCTTCCAAAGCATTAAAGATAAAAACGTATCAGTAAGATTTTGTTTTGAGTTTATCAGTAAGATTAATGACCTATATTGAGAATGAACCTAACAAAGCTGGCTGTAGGGAGACCGAGTGTCAATAACAAAGGGTGAAATGAAACATCTTGGGTGTGTGTGTGCATTCAATTATAGTAATAAAGAAAACACAAACATGATGTTACAATTAAATACATTTATTATAATCAAACACCTTGTCATGAGTAATACATCGACACATTATGAATAGAAACAAGAATAAATCAGAATCCATTATATAAATAAAATAAATATCAGCAGGACTTCATTGGCATCAATACATCAAACGAGTGAAATGAATGAGAAAACTCTGATAGAGTATCTGCTCTAAATCAATGTCTTTAAAGACTCCTTGTTTGCTCCTTGAAAACGCACGCCTTGAACAGACAGCAGTAATGAACACACTCAATAAATAACACTGAGATTAAAAAGCACAAATATGCAACGCACTTGACATTCCAGTACAATTTCAGGAACTTGAACAACAAACAAAAAAACCCTGAATGCTGTCCCCTGTAGAAGAATGCTGCTTTCGAAAACAAACACATTCCACCACCAAGTTTGCTTTTTGTTTTTCTTTGGGGGGGTAATGAGGACATGACTTTTCCATATGGCTGGAACAATTAAAAAGAAAAACATTACAAGAAAAACAATTAAAAGCTTTTTGGCAGGGCTGCTACCATTGAAGGCTCTCCACCGTTCGGAGCAATCAAGATATTGCAGCCCTGCACGGGATGTTTCCGTGGCCACAAAAGCCCTCACATTCATCCTCGGTGGGTCGAGAGAGATTACAGGCCGAGGCAGCAGGGACAGATGGGCACTGCCACATGTCTAACTGTATAAAATGGGAGGTAGGTTGAACCCCGAACACTCAATCATCAAAGCTGGGGGATCAGGAGTGGCTTCAAATGATTTCACTCCCGTGTTTCATGCGCTATATTAATATCCAGGATTACCCATCCCGGGGCTAGAACTATGAAGCCGAAGGTGATGAATGAAGTACTTAAAGGTGTGAAGTAATTTTAAAAGCCTCTCCCTTATAATTAGCTCCTCGCAGTGGAGGGCGTTCTCCATCAAAGCGTGCAGATAGATATGTAGCGGGCTGTCGAATGCAGCTGCGAGTCAATTGGCACAGAGACACAAACCTAATAAATAGCCACTCTGTAAATGGCTCTTGATTACACAGCTTTGACATTAACTGTGATGTGTAATGATGGCCCTGGTGTTGTGTTGTGCCCTGGGCAAAAACACACCTGACTTTCTCACACAGCAGACCTCACACTGTCAACCCATCTTTCTGCTGAATGCTGAGTACAAGCGTGTAATAATAACATGAAATTGGATGTTCAACACACTTCTACCAAGAGCATCAAATACTGGGGGTTGTGTTTTTTTTTAATGATCGCTACATCTAAAGAAATTAAATCATAATAACAACTCTTATCTCCCCCTGGAATTCAATCCAGAATATAATGAGCAGCTTTTGAGAGCCTCTGATAATTTCAGTCAACATATACAATGAAATAAAGAGCAGCAGCAGGCCATTTGAGAATTGCGACAAAAGCGATTTGACATTAAATACGATTCCTTCATATGGCTAATGTGTTTCCTTGTACAGCATATATTCCTCTATATGATTCAAATACATTCAAGTAATTCAAGTAATATCCACAGGTAAGTAGCTTCTGAAATATTATAGTCATGATCCTTGTTGGCGGAGAATGTGGATATTTTCTAACAATCTTTCCTTCTGTCCTCTGTTGCCCAAGATCAGACACAGACCTTTTAAATCGCTGTTGTCTGTTGGCCTGTGATCACACTGAAGCTGCTGAATATTGAGCAAACTGATCTCATAATAACCTGCCTCAGAGGATCTCTAGGACACCAGTCAGTGAGTTAGCATTACACCCGCTCTTCCCTGTGTACAGATGTCTGTATTTCACTGTAGGCACTACCAATTCCTAAATTCCCACAGCGCTTTCCTCACAGCTAACAAATATCACAGAGTATCTCCTTCCCCATTACTGTACACAACACAATGTCTCCTGCCTTCCTATTCAGCAGTGACAGGGACACTGTTTTGGACCCTGTTCCTCGTGGCAAATGGAGGAGGGGGAAAACACACACCCACAGTCTACGGTAGAGTTTCAGAAAGCGTCGACAGCTCAGCTCGAGAACTTCGAACAAGTCTTGGAACTCGAAGGAATTCCGGAGACGTTCTCCTGGGAGCTGCTGTGTTTTCTGTGCTGGGGACCCACTGCAGTGACAGAGTCCAGTAAATCAAACCCAATCGTCCAGTGCGGTCCCGTTCTGAAACAGTTTGTTTAAAGTGTCCCATCCCTGCGGTGGAGGGTTGCCGCAGCAGGCGCAGTCCAGAGCGCCGTGTGGGGCCCGACTCCTCGCTGGTCTCAGGCCCCCGCTGGCCGACACGAGAGCTTCGTCGAGACTCTCGCTTGGGATGATTTCCTGTCACCCGATGGTTGTTTCTGGCTTGCCGGGCTGCTGCCTTTATCGGATCAAATTCCACCACTGAAGTTTGGATGATTTCTTCTTAGGCGAAATTCCACGCTCAGCAGCCTTGACATTGGCCTTGATAGCATCCCTGAAAAAGGAGAGACACGTTTGAGTACAAGTGGATCATGCAATAATGGCCGCCTTGTTTTCAGATCTCATTGCGGAACTCCTTGAACAGTATAGTTCTGTTTTCTTGATGCTTTTGTATTGTTTTTCTTTTTCAATAAAAAAACTACAACTGCATAATTTAGTCACCGAAACTCTTTTTACTAAACTCCTCCGAAAAATTAACTCCATGCCCTGTTTTCTGCTTGCTATCCCCCATTCTTGAAAAGCCTCCGCAACGTCTGTCCTTTGTTCCACTGCCGCACGCTTACCTGAAGGCCGACAGGAGGCGGGAGCTGGGTTTGCGTGCGTCTGCAGTGTTTGGGGAATGTGCGGACGTGCCCCCATTCTGCTGAGCCGTGTTTCTGGTGCTGCAAACACAAGGAGAAGGAGAGACGTTTAGGAACAGGGTTCTGCCGTTACAACCCAACAAGTCACAATAGTCACACCCCAAGGAGCTGCAGCCCGTGTAACACTACACTACAGCTGGACACGGATTAACGCCAAACAGGGAAACACACGCTCTTTTTGTGCGCCTGATTTTGTTGCTGAAGAAACATTATTTAAGTCTCTAAACATCACTCACACCCAGGCAGGGAAATCTGGATTTTCAATGGGATCTAACATTTAAAGAAAGAGAGAATGTACCCATTAAATATGTTGAATAATGCTGGCTGGATAATTGCTTAGCGTGTGGATAAGCGTGACACAGCACTGTTTTGGGTTTGTTATGAAACTATGAATACATCATACATCATCTTGATGTGAATTGACTTGGAAATTAAACCTCAAAGCCCTCAGACACACGCTACGCTGGTGTAATTTCAGACGGCTGTCAGTTTCACGTTTTCTGTTATTTTTTTTTAATTCCCTCGCAAGCTCCAAACCTAGTGTTGACACAATCGCTACTGTATCTCAAGGGCGCGAACGCACGGCTCATGTTCAAGAATGTCCCTGTGCCCGGAGCGATCCGACAGGCAGACAGGGAGACAGGTAGACACAGGGTTGACTATTCCCCCTTCGGCGCTCAATAATCGTTTAACCCGCCACGCCTCTACACTCCCTTACAAAACATTCAAGGAAAAAATGAAAAAACAGGCTAAAATTAGCAACCCTTGCAGACGAATCTGATCTTTTGACATGACACCCTCGGCTCAAAAAGCAATCAGCATCTGCGTCAGAGTTTTGACATGTTCCCTTGCAATTGCTGATGTTTTTTTCAAATACCTTACACATTAAAAAGTTTAATGAGATTTATTTTATATATATGTATATCTGTATCTATCTATCTATATATGTACAAACAAACTCTGTCCCAGCATGCTTTTCAGGATTTTTCTCACGCCTTGGTAGACTGGGATACACCCCATACCCTCAATTAATTGGGAAGTGAACACTCTGTTTGTTATCTTGAGAGAAAAGTATTGCAACAGGATAGATATGAGTTTAAGACTCAAGTGTGGGGCCAGTCAGTCCCCCAGGGTCACTGCTGACATAGAGGCCTTTGCAGCGAATGAGAACAACACAGCAATGGGAAATTGAGTGCACTTTTGAGGAGTGTGCGATGTCCTCGGAGTGGAGAGTGAGCTCACCTGGAGTGGCAGAAGCCTGCGCAGGTCTGGTCACCCCCGTGGGCGCACTGACACCGGCCCAGCGAGCGGCGGCGGCGTGAGGGCGGGGCACCCAGGCCATAGGGTATAGTCTTACTGTGGGGGGAAGAAAGAGAGAGCGAGAACATTGTTAGAATACGTCGTGGTTAGACGTCATTAAACACGCATTGTTCAGATCTACGACAGCATTCAGACCGATCGGGAATTTCTCTCCTGGGGCACAGTGACCATCCCTTTCTACTTCTTCTAACCAGCCGAACAATTGCGTCCTCTCAGAGACATCTGAAAACGTTCACACTAGGCACCGGTGCACTTATTTGCTAGGTACAAAGTCAACCAGTGTAAGACGTAATCACCGCATTAATCACTGCATGTGAAAGAATAATCGACTGCTCTATGAGTTACCGGAACAAACAGCCTGTGGCATTTCTGGACTTCACCGTTCAATTCTTGAGCTTTACCTTGTACTGGCACTGCATGACATATTTCAGTTATAGTATTTGAGTATTTTAGGTCTGATTTGTCATTAGACAATGCAGAGCTCTTCTGTTCTGCTCATTCACTGGGTTTCAGATTTGATCCCTGGATCGCTACTTTGGACGTCTTGGGCAAGGAAAGTGCATGCTGGGTATTAAACTGTGCTTCATGGGGGTGTGCTAGATTTCTGCAGGGCTGTTCCCCAGTAGGTCTTTCTGTGGCAGCTTATGACGGACCCTCACCTGGGAGTATTGACCCAGATGATGTCCAGGTGGCAGAAGTAGATGCACTCAGTGTCCAACCAGTTGTTGCAGGAACAGCGTTTGACCCGGACTCTCTGGGAAGATGGTTGGGGGCTTGGGTCAGCGTCTGCAGACACAGGGAGACTCAGACCTGTGGTCCAGACAGAGAGAGAGAGTTGATGAGTGAATTTGGTTTAAAACAATCATTTGTCTGGTGATCATTCTCCCAACTTGTCCCAACTGGTCCTCTGATAATATTGAGCCCTGTGGTAACAGCGATGAACACTTAGTCAGATCAACCTAGTCTCATAGCATAGCGTTGAACATGGTTTAATTCTACTGAAATTCTAATGAAGGATGATGTGATGACTTCTTTCTACAGTTAATACTTTAAGGTGATAAAAACACGTATCGACCTCACCAGGGAAAAATGTCTGCAGATAAGTTATGTTTAAAGTATGGCTCAAAACAAACGAAATACACAATAGTGGAGCTGGTTTGTTTTGGCACAGGGCTTTATCTTCGGCCGCTTCAGATTTCTACGCCCGTAGTTGTCCTGGCAGATCTGACTCAGTATAAAGAGAGTCACAATCTCATGTAAACATTGATATCACGGCTCAGTATGAAATTAAAACGCTATCAAAGAAAAGCAACTATATGGCTATCAACACTTGTTCTACCCAAGAGCAATATTATTCCAAGTAGATAAATCTGAACCAATATAATAATGATAAAAAATACAGCCATCAGCATTTCCAAACTCAGTGGATTTTAAATTCGCTGCAGTTTAGTATCAGAAAACCTGGAAATTTAGCAGATTTGTTAACATATATACATATGCATGCATTACACTCAGACCTCACCGAGAGTGAGAGGAGACCTGATCATTCTTCTACGTTGACTATTGTTATTGCCCTATTAGTGTAACATTTGCACAACATACACAGTGAGAGTGAACCGTGGCGACACAGGAATGCGCGAAGGAATTTAAACAGCTTAACAACTTTTCAGTGGAACTGCCGCAATAATCACTCTGCCGTCACTCAGTCGAGTCACTTCAATCAACGCTGCTAATGATCTCTGCTAAATGACAGGTTTCCCCCATGAATCATCTGCCGGCACACACTGCACCGTCAACTGAGTTACACCGACCGGCGCACTGACCCAGTTATATACAATGGTGAAGTGGAATGCAAAAGATGACAAGAACATTTATTAATGAAAAGTAAAAATACTAGTGAGAAAAACTGGCAGTGGCTTTCGAGTGTCCTGCTATTTATGCAATTTGAAGAAGGTACTCTTTATAACCAGAGCCAAGCAATGAGGCATCTTTCCACACTTACATACATATTCACTTGCAAAAATGCATGGTTAAAAAATCACTTCACTACACATCTAAACATCTGCAAAATACAGCAACTATAAGACAGAAAAAACAACAGTTTCACTTTATCTGTGACTGCAAAACCACACAGAGAGAAAAAGCTACTGCTTCATATGTCTCCCTGTCCTTTAAAGATTCTCTTGTGATCCACACACACATCTATACAATCGATCCTGAAGAGGCATCTGTACAATCAATAGAAAGAAAGCTACACATACCTTCCTGCAGAGAGGTGCCCAGGGTAATGGCCAGTGCCAGGAGTCCATGCACGGAGAGAGCCATGTCTTTGTTCAGCGCTGCTGGAGAGTTCAGTAAATCCTGAGTGTGGAAGTGCACAGTGAGAGCTCCTCAGCCGGTGGCTTTGCAGACAGGTGTTTGTCTGAAGCACTGCTCTGCTGCTACCCGGTATTTATAAGTCCTCCTTCTCTGACCTCGCACACTCAAGCCCCACCTCTCGGCTCTGGCAACATGTGTTACACAACCTCCCGCCTCCCCGTGCTGCTGCATCATGCTCTGCACTGCACAGCTGTGGACAGGCCAGGATTCCCATTGTCCCGCGTGCCAGACGCCTGCAGGTCACTGGGGCAGTGGGGAAAAGGGGGGAACGGACTCCTGTGGGCCACCTGGGTCAACACACTTCATTCCCTTTCTTTCCAGAGATGACAAGAGCATTTCTGAGGAGAATCCGGCGGAAAGCACAGGAGTTATCTTGCCCGGAAAAGCCAGTGCAAGACCCCTCTTTGCATATGACACACTGATGTCCTTATGAGTGGAAAAGCGATAGCCTGTGGAAAACGGAGGGCAACACATGAACTTCCTGCTTCTTGTAATCCTCACGTAGCCACCGCTTGACACTGGCTTTGTCTGCCGCTCGGACAGATTAGGTTGCAGAAGTTCCCCCGAGGTTGTCGCTTGCACGCTCGGAGATTGTGAAATATCAATGGAAATCTACAGGAGCCATGTGGCACGAACTGGAAAGGGCATCGGGGTTTTGATCTGCTTGATAATCAAATGTCCTTCTATGTCGCCAGCTTTTCATAAAACAACAGCATGCAAAAACACTGTAAAAGTGAGCTAAGGGGTGTTTATTTTGGAGCCGAGCCCAATATATTAAAAACAACTAATGTTCCCAGCCCACAAAGCCACAGCCTTTGTATCTCACCTCTCAACCCTATTAAATACCACTGAAAGGGAGGCGCCGTGCACCTTTACTGTTCTCAGTGCAAGCTGTCAGACAAACAATGAAGCGACTGCTACGTCAGTCACTCTCTGAGCTGCCTTCAGCACAAATATGTGCATGTAGAGAATCTTAAATGCTGCACAGAATGGTGTCCCAGTCAATCACTCTCTCCATCTGTCAGTCAAGTTGTTTTGAAGTTTGCAACAATTTCAAATACATTTCCAAGTCATGGCTGGAACAATGGATCACAGCGATATCACACGGGGGGAGTGGTGGCAGTGAGTGAAGGACCATCACAGTCTCAAGTGTGTAAAAGGTTTTTGAAGCCACATCACTTTCATTAGCTAACAGATTTAAACTCTTAAAAAAGAAGTCTTTACATTCCTAAGAGGATTCCCCAAACACGACAGGTCTGGTTAGGGCATTGTCCGGAGGTGGAGGAATACCAGGAAAAGACTAACACTAAAAACAGAAAACAGGAGACACTTCTTCACACAGAGAGGCGTCACAATCTGAACAAACTCCCCAGCGATGTGGCTGAAGAGACTATTTGGGATCATTCAAAAACAGACTGGATAGGATCCTTGATCACTTAGTTATTAATGGACACCAAACGAGCAGGATGGGGTGAATGGGCTCCTCTCGGTTGGACACTGTCTTATGTTCTTATGCTCTTAAAAGTACACCATAGAAACAGCAGAGAACACAAGCAGGCATTTCTGAGAAAAGATCACAGCCGTTCTGATAATGATCATGGCTAAAGGCATCTCCATTGCAAAGTGTCCGTGGTGAGGGCGGCAGGGGCGTCATGAAACGCATGCAGCATTGCTAGGGGTTGAAAACTTGTTGAGAAGTCATCAGAAGCATCCCCAAATAATGCAAAAATGCACCAGTGATGTAAAGTATTATCCATTTATATGAACATTTATTATTATTAATATTATTGTTATTTCTACTTTTCTATAGCTGTTCTTCCCAACTGTATGTGCTGAAAGGTTGAAATGGTGAAAATGTGTATTTTTAGTTTGGTTTTGTTAAAGGATAATAGTAACATAGACTGGATAGGATCCTTGATCAATTAGTTATTAATGGACACCAAACGAGCACGATGGGGCGAATGGCCTCCTCTTGTTTGAACACTGTCTTATGTTCTTATGTTCTAACAATAAAAACAATAACTAATATGCACATGAAATGTATTTCTTTCAGGTTCGTTTGTTTCTTTGAGATGTGCTTCATTTCCCAAATCAAGCCCAGCCAGGTTGCATATCAGGCAGTGCCACAATTATATGCCCCGATGTTTATTTAAGAGCATTAGCCGAATACATCAACAGAAGTGTAATGAGCTACGAACAATGGCATTTCAAAGTCTCCCTGCGAATATCTTTTTCACACATCAGCAAATACGTGTTTAAGGGAAAAAAAATGTCATTGTCTTTCCTCTCAGGAATGTGGGGAAAAGGAATGAGTCAGGTCAAGGTTACAGGCCTAGTTTCTGCAAATTGTCATCTGCTTCCACGGTACAGGGGACAAAAGAATTTAAACAGACCGAACATAAACAGCAACAGAGAGACGCATTGTTCAGATTCCTCCGAGTTCCCTCGAAGGGGGTGCGGTTAGTCACTTCCACCGCGAAACTGCTGCGGTGCTGAACCAGGCCCCGATCCCATTAACCAGCCATGTGAGGCACAAAGACAAAGGTCCCATCTCTGTTACAGGACTGTATTCCCTTCTTTGGGCTACGAATGATGTATACGAACCCTAGCTTATCAATGTATCATAACAGGAAGCGGACACATTTAATATAAATTCTCAGAAGGCTGTTCATTAACTGCCTTGAGAGGTTTCAGATATGACTCCCACCTCTGCTTGAAAATCATGGCACATCACATTCACAATGCCAAACAGCAATAGAAGAAATTCCCCATTTCACAATCTTTCAGGGCCGCATATTTTTTAATTTTGTTCCCATGTTCTTTTTGTGTCCCGGCGAACAATGCCACCATTCTTCCGAAAGCTTTGTGATGTCATTGTTGTTTCTGTCTAACACACCTCCCTGCTTTTAAAGTACCACCTAGCTTATCTGCCAGGAGAGAGAGTGCCAGGTAGGTGAAGGATTAACCCTATCAGAGCTATTCTTAGAAACATTCAAGACAAGACGCCTGGGATTATTAGTCATCGGCACTTCTTTGGCTTTTGTTCGCTAATCCTGTACCTCAGGTTGTTACAGAGGGGCTGATATTGTAATGCATACCTGTATTCACCTCAGACGTGAAAGGTAGACATGTTTCCTACCAAATCGTTTATTTTTAATATGTATTTTATTTGGAACTCAATTCGTGGATGTGTGGGCACCACACTTCAAGAAAGATATCGCTGCTCTAGAGGCAGTTTAGAGGAGAGCAACCAGACTTATTCCAGGTCTGAAGGGAAAGTCCTACTGAGAGACTGAGGAACTGAACCTTTTCACCTGGAACAGAGGAGACTACGTGGGGACTTGATCCAAGTCTTCAAAATCATGAAAGGCATCGACCACATCAAACCAGAGGAGCTTTTCCAGATCAGCAGGGACACACGCACCCGGGACACAAATGGAAATTGGGCTTCAAGGCATTCAAGACAGAAAACAGGAGACACTTCTTCACACAGAGAGGCGTCACAATCTGAACAAACTCCCAGCGATGTGGCTGAAGAGACAATTTGGGAACATTCAAAAACAGACTGGATAGGATCCTTGATCACTTAGATATTAATGGACACCAAACGAGCATGATGGGGCGAATGGGCTCCTCTCGACTGGACACTTTCTTATGTTCTTATGGTGGATGCAATAAATTAAAAACCCAAGCGAAAGTGCTGCTGGCACATCGTGTACCACTACTAGTACTAGATCTGCTAATGCTGTTATTATAACCTGAAACTGTGCAAGCTCAGTAGTTCCCAGGTCCCAGGAGTTCAGACCGCTGTGATTTTCATTAATGAGGAATATTCCTCCGACGGCACCCTGAGTCACAGTCGTTGAACCTGAGTCCAGTGGCGTTGACGGTGCCTCCTCCCCCATGCTCCTGGCTAATGAACGCCCTTCTGTAAAAATACAATTAGCGCGGCATTAACCAGGCGTTCGAGGCGTTCCTCTAATCTGAGATGTATCAGGTCGCTGCCTGAAAGCCCCGGTTATTTGTTTTTCATTAGCCTGCATTTAGACTCCCTGCTGCTGCGGTGAGATTTAATTTGAGATCCAGTCGTGGAGGAGTGAGTCAGGCTAATTATTGCAAGGGTTTAAAAATAGCCTTGGTCTTCCAAAGTCAATGTCACTCGGGGTAAATCAAGAGTTTATGTTGGATGCTCCCTGTGTCAGAGGAATGTGCATCCACATCAACTCCACTGGTCAGTGTTTGTTCTTCACAACGCCCTAAATGAGAGGACCAGAGAGTGCCATATGGCCAGACTGCAGTAAAAAGTGGTCTTTGACAAAGAAATCAGCCACGATGGGCATTTGGAGGCAGATCAAAGGTGATTTGGTCACCTGGTGTTGCTCCACATTCTCCTTTTTCTCCTTTTTTCTTCTACTTCTTCCCAACCGCTACAAGTGCTTTAACTGTTTATGGAACAACTGGTCCAGGAAGAATCACTAGAGGTACAATTTAGTACTATATTTGAAAAAAGTCAAAATGTCTTTGCTGAATAGCAGACGTCCCCAGCTGCACCAGGCCACACAAATACATGACATACTGTTAGTTATGTCAGACTTTTAAAATAGCTTTTATAAGCCAAAGTCAAGGTAACCTGACAACACATTGTGCTTTTTATTGCTAAAAAACTGTCTGGCTGTCCTTCAAAACTGACTTGAATTAAAGAGAAAAAAGTTAATATTTAAATGATACGGTGAAACGGTAAAACCTCTCCTCCAGGAGAAAAAGTTTCATGTGAGTCGCAAAAAAAAAAAAAAAAACTCACGAGGCTCAATACCAGGGGTGGCCCAGCCTGGTCCGTGAGAGCCACAGAGTCCACAGGTTTTTGTTTTATCCAGAGCATTTACTGCTTAATTGAGTCGAAATACCCCTGTGTTCCAGGAATCCTGTGATTGAGAGAGACCTGGAGGACCTGCAGGATTGTGGCCCCCCCATGCTCTATAAGCCACCCCAGGGACGGGCGGCTCCGATTTCCTGCAGGCCATCAATGTACCTGTATATCAGCCACTGGTTAATACCTGGAAATGGCTGGTGATTAGACTATTAGTACAATTAAGTAATTAATTACCAGTGGACTCTGCAGCCCTCGAGGACTGGAGTTGCCCGTCCCTGATCTAGACTCTACTTCACATAACTGTCAGTACATGCCAATGCAAACTGTTACTAGATATTAGTAATAGCCATGCAATTAGCATGACTAGAGTCAAAGTTTATGAAAGCAACGTTAAATCATGGGGAGCTAAATCCGTGCAATCAGGGAAAACCATGTGGAGAAAGTACCTGCATGTGAAATTGTTAATTGACCATGTCAAACACCATCGGCTAATTAACAATTAATCCAACTGATATGAAGCAAAGCATTTATAACTTTACACCTAACAGTCCATAAACCCACCCATGTAAAGTGTCTGTGATGTCAGAGTCAATTATGGAGTCGTATATTTTACAGTACTTTCCTGAGCTTTTACAGCAATTTCACCGTGTTTTACTACACTCTACCATGACTAAAACATGGTCTACCATAGTAAACATGCCTTACAAATTTTTAGTGTGGTGTTTTCATAGTATTGCCATGGTCCAGTGTGGTGAAGTGCAGTGACGTTGAACCCATGGGGAACCCCTGTATGACTGTGGTAAACCCATGTGACCCAAGTGCAAAAAAGCATGTGGTGCATTGGCCAGGGTAAACGGGCATAAGAGTGCCCTCTTAGTGTAAACACTGGGGCGGATCCAGTCCCACTCACTGCACTCCTTTCACACCCCAGAGGCCGGATGCCCGTCGTCCTGCCCCAAAATACTGACAGGATGAGTCTGTACTGGTGAACAGCAGGTATGTAAACAGGCGTGATAGCAGTCTCTGCTGGGGCCTTCGCGATGGGGGCTGGGGCAATATTGCCACAGCCGTATCAGATTGAGAAGCACATCGCAGACCCGGGTTGGGCAATGTCAGGGCTGACTCAAGGGCCCGGGATGCGCAGCTCAGTTGGGCCAAAGAATCTGAGCTACCCGTATCGTCACCACAGAAACACAACTGTTTACAGTATCCCCCGACAGCAGGACCAGAACTGCATCCCATTGGTTCTAGCCTTTCACAACTTCCTGTGTGCGTCTGTCCCTGTGATTGTGATCATTTCTAAGTTGCCTAATGCTCACCTCCTGCTGTACAGCCATTTGCATCACACACCCCAGAAATATTGATTAATTTGTTGGCTGTGTTGATTATTTTGTGTTGATTTTTTCATAGGGTGACTCTGCTATATCTGGGGCTTCTTAGTCAACTATTGAAGGATCAAGCGACATGCGGTGACTGTTCTCAGCTCCTCAAAAGCAGTGTTTTTGAAACCCCAGATGGGAGAAACGCACCTCGAGAGTGCTGTGAAATCAGCTGTGAGGAGCAGCCGAACGCCCCGCACTGCTCTCACCACGCTTGGCAAGACACTCATCCTCAGGGTATCGACCGCACATTCACACCTGCCACGCAGTCTTACATCAGAGCGCAGGAATGTCCTGGAGCCGCACCAGGCCCCTGGCTGCTCATGAGCCATGTCTCGCTCCACCAATGAACAGGTAAAGGGGCTTCGCTTGTGAATCCTTTGAATCTGTTCTGTCATTTTCTCTGCACAACACCAGTTAATGTACTGCGGCTTCATTAACCGCTTGAAGCCACTCTGAGGTATTTACAAATCAAAACGCTTAATAATTTGCATTTCACATGTGGGTCGGCGTTTTGATTTGGTCTGGACCTCTGTTCCGCATATTGGGTCTCAACAGGGATTGAAATCACGAGGAGCAAAGGCCAATATTATGCAATAGGACTATAAAGACATTTATTAAGACCCTACCTACAGGGTAAACTGCAAAGGTTTAATGTAGATGCAGAATCACTGGGAGTAAGCAAATCTGGTCTCATTAAGGTTAATGGTTAATTATACATGATCTAGTCAAACTCAACTGTTAATGATGTTAGACTGGTCTACTAATAATGCAGTGAAGGCAGTGAAAATCACAGGACGTCTTCACAGGATGCTCTTTTCCTAACCAGGTATCTCTTCCTTGTCTCATGTGCCGTTGCGAGTCGCCTCAGGTATTTCTTCTGTTGTTGCTTCTTCTCAGATTGTCATTTGCCGTTCTAAACCATCCCTCTACGCATAGGGGCTTCTGTCAAACAGCCCAGGTCTGAATCCGACAAGATGACAGTTTGACAGACGAACTTGACTGAATGGTGCATTTCCCAGCAGTGAGACGATTTATGTGACGAAAAGGCAACCAGCACCAGCACATGAGCTTATCTATGACAGAACACCAGGTCGTGAGGATTTTGTGATTGTGCTTCTAACTCCCACTTCTACTGGATTCCTTCATTCGTAGGACTAGTTGTTTCTTGTTTCACTTTGGAAGATATTGCTTCACTCTATAACATTGTTTCACTCCCAAACATATTTGAACATAAGAACATAAGACAGTGTCCAATCGAGTGGAGCCCATTCGCCCCATCGCGCTCGTTTGGTGTCCATTAATAACTAAGTGATCAAGGATCCTATCCAGTCTGTTTTTGAATGTTCCCAAATTGTCTCTTCAGCCACATCGCTGGGGAATTTGTTCAGATTGTGACGCCTCTCTGTGTGAAGAAGTGTCTCCTGTTTTCTGTCTTGAATGCCTTGAAGCCCAATTTCCATTTGTGTCCCCGGGTGCGTGTGTCCCTGCTGATCTGGAAAAGCTCCTCTGGTTTGATTTTGCTTCACTCTATTACATGATTTCCCTCTGGACCATATTGCTTTACTCTATTGCTTTGTTTCACTCTAGAACATCTTGGCTTATGCTGCATTGTACATATTTGTATAACCAATTTACGAGACCTGTTCTTTATTGCTTTATTGTCTGTTTTTACAGTTCTATGTAGGTTTACAATTCAATAATTAATTAATTTATGAATTAATTAATTCATTTATCCTAGATAAAGGTTTCAGCCATAAATGAATAAATGCACCCCATTTATATTATTAGTAATGTTATTTATTGCTTATTAATAACGTCATCCAGGCCGACTTACAGTTTACACAAGAAACACAATTGCTGCACACTCTTGTGAGCGCTGTACTGGTCTGAACACATTCAAGGGCCTCTGGATGTGTGCCATTCACAAGGAAATATATGATCCTCTTTGTCTCTCGGGAAAAACCCTTAACATTTAATGAATGTGGAAAATGTTCAGCTTCCTAATGACGTCTCTCAGCTCCTCCCTCTGGCCTGGAGCAGCACACCGGGGGCTCGAGCCGATGCTGAACCCAGGCTTGGTCTTCAGTGGTACAACAGCAACATCTGGTGGAGAGAAACCAGGCAGGGCTGGAGCGGCTCCTCTGCCCTCCCTGCCTCCCAAACCCTTCGCTGTTGTGCTGTCTTGTGCCGATGTGTGCCGGTGGGGTTTCTGACATGAACCGAGCCGGCGAGGTGGGCAGTCCAAATGCCGGTCAGACAGACAGAGCTGGGAGTGACCTCACATGGGTCCCGCTTGCAATTAAAGAGCAAAGAGGTCTGACCAGAAAAAACTGGGAAGGCACGTACAATTCACTTCTAAATGCAGATACGCATAGAAAAGGTTTAATGTTTGATGTGTAGATGTCAGCACATAATAAAATCCTAGTTTCTACTAACTATTACTACTTATATGGCCAGGTGGGATCAAAATACATTAAAAACGAATTTAAAAAAATAATGAATGATTCAATAAATAAACTGTGAGAAACTAAAATCTAATATTAACACAATGTATTTACACAAGGAATTATTATTTTTTAAACGTATTTGTACTGATTTGTTTGATGTGTGCAATATGGAAACTCCAGATCTGTGTTTGATCAGCACAGGAATGAATGAGTGTGACGTCACAGCGGCTGGAGACAGAGACAATCAATTCATATTTAATACATGTTCTCCAACATCCTGTAAACAGTGAAATGAGTGCAACTCCTTCTGACAACAACACAACTTCAGCCTCTTCATGTATTAATCAGACACCACACAACAGAGAGGCATACATAGGAACATGAAACGGCTTAACGTCAGGTGTGTTTTGGGTTTTAAACACGTTGTTTGTTTGCTGACAAAATATTTCTCAGGTTGCGGAAAGACTATCAGAAAAAGTCACCTTTGTTTCTCAGATTGGTACCACCTGGAGCACACAGGTCTGAGAGGATTGTGGGTAAAGGGGCCGTTTCAGAGACTGACAGGGGTGGGGGAAATACACGACTTTTACACTGAATCACATCGAAATGAGTTATTGAACGATCAATAGCATCCCAGCATCACTGGGTATAGAAGCGAAACAGATTCCAAATTGCAAAACATCCACCGTGTCATTGTTTGAAAACCCCACGACATGCGATACACACAACCACACGCAGACCGAATGCTGGTCAGAAACAGCAGCAAGGCCGGGCAGTGGCAGAATGAGAGAGATCTGCCGTTACTCCAAAACCCGCCTCCGGGGGGCGCACAGAGACTGCAGTAATAGACCGAGTGATTCCGAGATGATTTCATGGAAGCAATCAGCACTTGACTAAAACTGATTTCTTCTGATTAGAAAGAGAAGTGTTCATGAGGCAAGCGGGTACAACTCAGCGGTTTACAGATCGCTCTCCGTGTCTTTGACAGCAATCCACACACAACCCAACTGTCTGAGACACACAAAGCACAACTCTGACCTAGCCGCAAATCTCACATTAGAACCCGGTCCCTGATCACGTTTTAATTTAGTTAATAAAGGGGCTCTGACACTCAAATAGACTGCGAGGGTACAAGGCAGAACCAGACAGGAGCAGTGGGCCCATTGAGACTGAGGCATCAGTACCCAGTCGCTTCAGGCGAGCAGGACACGCTGATGGGGTTTCACTCTGTTCTCACAACGCTGACCTTCCTCGAGGACCGCTCTGAAAGCTTCTGTACTGCAGCAGGAAATGGCCACTGGATTTCCCGTCAGACCTGCCGTCCTCTTTGGACCACAACGCTCCTGGCTGAGCTCAGAGTCCACACTCTAATGTGGACTCTAATAAGTCCACACCTATTGAATTGAATTGGGTGTAGTAAAGCAAAAGAGCTCGATAGGCCCAGATTTCAGTTGCTGAAGCTCAGCAGCCTGTATGTTTATCTGGTTTTTGATACATTCATATGTAAGCACACAAATTCATACTTATTTAAAGACATCCAGACATACAGTTTCAAGGCGTGTGGAACTGATGATCAATTGTAAGAATTATATCTGTGGAAGAAAGAAAGTAAAACAGTTCATATCTTGGTGGACAATTAACCACAATGTGGAGGATCTAAACCCTTATTAACCTGATTAATAAACCTCTCCAATCACAAAGCGCCGCAAGTCTTTGGTGCAACGATGGCCCAACAGCGCCACGGCAGTCTAGAGCCACTGTGACTGACAGCCAGGCTAATTCCAACCCAGACTGATGTTTAAGCTCCGACCTTTCACCCCGGAGCGATTCATGCCAACTGCTTTGCCATTTACTGGGCCCGGCCCCGACACTGGAACGACTCATTACTATTAATGTTTAGCTGAGCTCCCCTGTGGCTGCGTGGCACAGCGCTGACTGCCCCCCCTGGCTGGCACTGCTAGCGAGCCGGGGATCCGGCGTGTCACACTGGGGCACCGGGAAAACTCGGTCACCTAAACAGAAGCCACACACCAGGAGAGGGGCAGTGTGTGTGGATTCTGTTTCCTATCACTCCTATCTATTATCGGCATCTGTTATTCTTTTAAACACACCGTTGTCAGTATCCACTCTGCGAGCCCGAACACGTGCTCATGTTCTCGTGTTTTCCAGACGGGGAAAGCGGCGCGCCTGGAGAATCTGGACCTGGCAGCGCTTCCTCGGCCGGTCACATCGCCTCAGAGGTCGGGGCTGTTTGTCTTCAGAGGACGGAAGCCGGCGTGTTTAATGGACTTCCACTCACCTCATTCTCACACCAGACGAGGAGTCACGCGGGCTTTGATTGCTTCCTGAAGGAGAGAATGGGGATCTGAGCTCGGGTTTCAGCCGTGCGACGAGGCAGACCTCCGGAGAGGAACTCGTCCGCCGGTGACGCCGCGTCGAGCCAAAGCTGGTGGATGTGAGCGCTTGCGAAACTGGAGGGGCCTGATGGAAGGAATTATGCAAAGTGAATTGAGTTTGTTATGCAGAAGCTCGGGAGGCTGATTTTCTATTTATTCCACACTCTGCAACTCTAGTCAACCTTTCTGTGAATGTGAGACCGGTACATTAAGACCGCCTGGAAGGGCAGAATTATAGTTACTGTAACACACTTACACCTCTTCTGCTCATACAAAAGGTGATATATTGTAACAGTAACAGAGCTTTCGATATTTTGTTCCTATTTGTACATAGGAAACCTGTAGTGCACTAATTAAAAAAAATTAAACTCATTAATAAGTTAGAATTCCTCTCCACAATTATACTTAGAAAACTAATGTAGACTGGACCCTTTACGTGGGTATTTATCCTCATGCTTTGTTGTCCTGTGTGTGGATGTACAGGCTGATATTGTTTCTAAACATGCAGAGAAGCCTGTATGCAAATTTTCATTTCCATAATTCAACTTATTCTACCTTTTATCTCCATTTAGGATGCAGTATTATGCACAAATAAAACATGAATCACAACGCATTTATTAATGTGCCTTTGTCTGTTTTTATGGATTAATGTTACGCAAAAGGTGTTTTGTTTGTTGTTATATAATAAATAAACGGGGGTAAAAAATCATCTGCACCATAGACTATGATAGAGAAAAGCCTACGAGCTGCTAAGAAAAAGCAAGGACTTTATCACTGGCTCTGTATGGACATCAGCTCATAACAAGTAATTTGTCTAAATGTAGAAAATCAAGATAGTTCATAAAATACAAATTCAATCTGTGTTATACGCAAACCAACCACCCAGAACATCCTGGGAGATGGTGCGTCACATTTATAAACGCTGAATCTGATTTCAATCACATTCAGGTCTACGGTTTATATTCCTGGGAAGTTCGCTAAATAGGATTTTTCCAAAGGAGCATCATCGAATGTGCCATGATGCTCCAGGCATTCGAGGAGACCAATGTTGATAAAGCCAATAGAAGACAATCTGGATTATTTCATATATTGTCATACAACAGTGACATCGAGACACGTGCAGAGGGACACTGATGTCCGGAGCGAGGTCACAGAATCCTTTAGGGCGTCCAGACCCATCCAGGACAGAAACCGCTGATCTGATCTGAAAGTTTAGCCTTGCTTGGTGTATTTTCCAACGCACACAACAGCAGCGCAGAGACGCACCGCGCTACCACGACCCACTGTGAAAGCAAAGCGAGGAGAGGCCCACTAACATCATGGCCATACATCATTCTGTCTTCCAAACCGGAGAAACAGAAGGAGATACGAGGATCAGGAACCAATCTGCCTCACAGTTGGAGAGGCGATTACGAAGGAGAGAGAGGCTCCACTGGAGGCCGATATGAGCAGAGAAATACTCCAGGCAACCCCCCACCCCCCCATCCCCGCCGCAGCCCCTGGCGCTCATCCGCGAAGCGCGCACCGCTAACGCGCTAACCGTTTGACTGAGAGTAATTATCGCAGAGGCTCGGGGGAAACCCGTATCATATCTGTGCAATTTGCAGATTAGTCCTTGGGTGGGAAGACGGGAGGATGGCATTCCGGCGAGGCGCCTCTGTGATCTGCATACACGGGCCACAGCGCCGCCTGCCTACTCCCAGTCTGTCCGGGTCCGATACCTCAGAGCGGCCGCCTCGTTATGCATGGAATTTAATGAGGGAGCGAGTGGGGGAACGGGCAGACGAGAGCGGAGATGCCTCGAAGGCATGACAATGGCGGATAGGAGCTCGTTAACCCCAGCGCCCCCGTTTCATGGCCAGCAGTCAGATAAGTGGAGAAGTTGATACGAACACAAACCAAGCAGTCCTATCAGATCAGACAACAAAGGTCCGACTCGTAGAATAGCACCAGCCTGGTCAGAATCAAAGACATACTTTATCGTCAGTAAAAAATTTAGGAGGAACTTTAATCCAATCATAAATCCCCTTTGCATCACTAAACATGACAACAAATCTTGAGGGAAAAGAGGGACTCACTTTTAGACCTCTCGACTACGATTTACCAACATTAGAAATGGCTGTTCACTTCCCTTATGGTTTTATAATGTGTTCTACCTTCCCAGAGAAGGGTGGCCGCCCCAGACTACTGGAGAAATGATTAGGGATACGTTAAAGAGTTGCCTAATGCAGGAAACTAATCTCTTTCTGCTCCAGGAAGTTTGTACCACAAGAGGGACTTTCTCCGTATGAACGCAAGCTGCCAGTGCTCTGAGAGAGAGAGGGCGAGCTTGGCCTCTCCGCCAGACGAGTGATACAGAGATCTATCCACAGAAACTTACCTCATCCTCTTCTGGGTTTTTTCAGGGGAAGGGAAGGAAAAAAAACAAACGCACACTAATGCAGCGCCGCGCCTCTCGCTCAAGACCGAGTCCAGGGAGAGGCAGACGGGCATCGCAGCTCCTGGAGAGAGTGGCTGGTAATGGAGAAGTTCAGACGGCATTGCTAATCACACCAGGAACTTTCTTACTGGGTTTAATGGAGTTTCCCCCCTTCACATATCGATTACCTCAATGGGCTTCTATGAAAGCATTAACACTTAAAGAGACACACACACCCCTCGCACAAGACACCACAGGCCACCGACAGACGAGACCGGGTTGACCCTGAGACACAGAGGGGATTTGATTAGATCAGATAAAGTTGGGATAAAGTTGGTTGGGAGTCCAGTCTGGCTTCCTGGCACAATATTCCTGAATTTCCCAGAATCCCACAGCCGGCCACACTGCTGCTGTACTCAGGGGACAGCTGAATGAATGGGTGGAAGTCTGTGAAAAACCAATATGATGACTCAAATCCCCCTCGGATGCCTTGTGCCGTGCTGCGTGCAGCGCCGTGCCGTGACCCGGTGGGACTCGCTGGAAATGCGTTTTCTTCTCTGGCAGGACCGCTGGTGTGTTGGGTTGCTTAGCAACTAACGCTAAAGAAAAACTAAAACTAAATCGGCTCAGATCTGCTTTGAGGAGGTTTCTCTTCCCTTCCAGCTGAGACTTCATTTGAGAGAACATTGCAGGATGAAAACCTGAACCTAACAGAGAGCGGCACGCCTTTCCCGACCCGCGTGGTCCACCTCGCCTGACTGAGGGGACAGCGTAGCCATCCGGGGCTGGTGCGTGATGGTGTGTCTGTCCGTCAGCTGTGTGTGTGTGTGTTTTGGGGGAAGGGGGGGAAAGGTGGAGAGCAGTGATTGGGGTGAAGGGATCACTAGGGGTGCCCCGGTTCCCATGGGTGGATTCGAGAGAGAGAGAGGGAGGTTTTGCAGTGGCGTGTTGTTTTGCAATGCGAGAGCTCAGTAACTGTTTCTGTAACAATATGCTGCCTTGTCTTCACTCACACTTCAGTCTCACAGACTGAGACTAATCTGTGAACATCATTGCATCAAATCAGACCATTTACTGTTTGTTTTGCCCAACGAACCCAACAGTCAGACTGAATCTAAGCGTCCGCGCTCCTTCTGGCTGTACACTGAAACACATTGATTAATCCAGAGAAAATGAGCTAATAATAGCCGGAGACACGAAGCCCCCGACTCCTCAGATGCTCAACAGCCGTGCGTCACCCGACAGGCGCCAATCAGTGATGTCACTACAGTACAGTCACACCTATGAGCTCCTGAGACACAACGTAAAACACAAACACGAGCGCAACTCAGTGTCATTGAGGAGCAAAGTAAAACCACAATAGCTGAATGTCTATTTCAGTTTCAAAGCCCCTCTGTCTGTCGTTGCTCTGTCTTTGTTGTTGTTGCTGTCCGCCACTATAACAGTCAGTGGAGAGGCCAGACAGCCCGAAACAAGCACCGAATCTCGATGAGAGGACAAGAACAAGGTATCAGCAAAGTCTGGTGCAGTTTTATTTGTTTAGAAACTAGAAAGGTGCTCTGCAACAAATCTGCAGGCAGCCGACTGCCCCCCGCCCTCCCTCCCGTACCTCAAATTTCAAGTCATAAGAACGTTATCAAAAAGAAGACACGCAGGTAAGTGACAGATCATAACAGCATGTTTTAGAAAAGAAACAAAACTAAACAAAAGAAGCCATCTCATAAAGTTTAAATACAGCAATAAATACGGACCATAGACTTCTGTTCTGTACACCGACGTAAGATCTAACTTTTATTAATATAAAAAATATGACTTCAGTGCATTACCTTTGCAAAACTCTCGACTTCTCCTCCTCCGGATCGCCTCCCCCCCCACTGAACCCCTAACTGTGACCCTGACTTAAAAACAAACAAAAAAACGGCCCCAGAAACAATCCATTGGCTCCCCCCCAACCCAGTACACAAAATACCTAGAAAACAAACAAAAAATGAACAAAAACTAAATAAATTCACAGCCTTTAAACATTTTTTGTCTACATTTGAAGCAACAAACCTCATACAGAAAAGGCACGAGAAACTGTACATTTGAGTAATACTGGACACGGGACAAACGAAGTAGGAATTATTGTTTTGCGTATTGATTTTGGTCATTTACAAATATATTTATATATATATGTTTATATATTTAAATAGATAGCAAGATAGATAAATAGATGTACAAAGAGATGACGGACGGACAGATATAGAGAGAGATCGATAAAAAGGTGTGACAAAAGGTGCATCTTATTATATTCCTAATTAGGCCATCGCAGAATAAAAGAACAGACAAACTAGTAAACAATAGTGTTGGAATTTGTATAAAACAAATGAATAAAAATACAAACCAACCAAATAAAACTATAAAACAACATTAAAGAGCTTCGCTGGCCCCCCAGGGAGAGCCAGGGGGCGGAGACTGTTAAGTGCTTCCTGTTCTGCTGTCCTTGTTCTGACCCACACTGGTCGTGCTTCCTCCTGCGGCCTCGGGGCCACGCCTCCGGTGCCGCCCAGCTGGGGGCCCTTCCTCCCCAGGGAGCGGTGTGGTCCTGGGTGGGGTGGTGTCCAGCCGGCTGGTGGAGGCCTCTGTGGCCCCCGCGGCCCCGGAGCTCCGGTTTGCGGTCTGTGCGGTCGTGTCGCCGACCAAAGTGCTCGTCTGGGAGTAAGTGCGTGAGCTGCCATATTGCTTTGTGCCCGAGTCCGGGGGCTCCTCGCCGCCGGTCTGTGAAACGAGTTCGGGGGGCGTCTGGCCGGCGCTGGCTGAGTCCGGCCCGCCCGTGCAAAGCCCCGAGAGGCTGGTTCCGGCTTCCGATTCCTGTACCCTGTAATCCTGAGGTTTCCGCCGCTCCCTCAGCCTGCGTTCCTCCGACGAGGGGCCCGGGGACCCCACTTTGGTGGACTCCCTCGTGTCCGCTAGCCTCCTGACGCCCTCCGTCCCCCGGTCCCCGAGCCCTCCGCCCAGGCTGGTGCCGGCCCCCCGGGGCAAGGGCAGGGTGGTGGCGGGGTTCTGGGGCCGGCCGGCGTGGGAGCTGGGGCGAGGCTGCACCATTTGGATGCCCCCGATGGGGATCATGGGATAGGGGGTCCGGGTGAGCTGCTGGGAGTGCAGGGGGAGGTGGCTGAAGACGTGGTCCCTGGGGGACCGGGCCGGCACGTGACCTGGGAAGTCCGAGGGCGAGAGCCGCAGCGCAGGGGGGAAGGTGCAGCCCTCCCCAGAGCTCACTCCCTCCCGGAGGAAGAACGGACGCTCCTGCAGGAGACAGAACGATTAATCACAGCGATTAAAACCCGGCAGAACCGACCCAGTTCCTGTCCTGAGCAGCTAAGAGTGCGGCTTCTGTTTACACACGTGGATTCATGTGGATGTACGTTGACACAGAGTGAGACGGAGGTGTCAATAAATCAATGAAGCAAACTAATAAAGACATGATTTTATGATCGCTTGCTTTATTTATTCTCCTGACACACCGTTCCAGAGAGACGACCCAGAGAAATCACACCGATGAAAGCCATTAGTCCTCCTGTCTTCTAACACCCTGTAATCGGAGTCTAAAGCCCTGCCACCGGTCTGTCGGCTGCACGCTGTTTGCAACCCTGTCTCGAGTGCTGACACCGACCTGGCACAGAGAGACACTCGGAGGCTGAGCAGCAGAGACGTCGTGTCCCTCCTTCAATGGCACACATCCGAACTTCGACAGTAAAAGAACAACTGATAAGAAAGAAAACTGCGGTGCGATGTGCCGAGTCGTGCGGCTCACTCACCTCGCTGGCCTCCGAGCTGGGGGGCTCCCCGTGGAGCTGCGCACCGCCGAAGGTGCTGGAGAAGTGGGCCCTCGGGTAGGGCGCCGGGCCCTCGGTGGGGACGGGTGAGGGCAGTGCCCGGGGCGCCAGGTAGCGGCTGGGGGAGCGCGGGCGCAGGGGCGACGGGCCTCTCTCGGGGGAGGGCGAGGGGTGGCGGCCGGGGGAGGACAGCTCCAGCCGGGGGGACAGGCAGCGCAGGGGGGATGCCTCCCTCCCGGGGGACAGCGGCCGGACAGGGGACAGCCCTCGCCCCGGAGACAGGCAGCGCAGCGGGGAGCCCTCGCCGCTGGGGGAGAAAGTCCGTGGAGAGGCCTCCCAGTGCCGGCGCGAGAACAGGGCCCGGCGGCTGCCCGGGGACGCCTCCCGAGCGCTGGCCCAGTGCCTCCGGGGCGACGGGTAGTCCTGCGGCCGGGCGGCAGGCTCCTTCTCTGGGACCGGGGGGAGAGGAGGCTCAGGGGTGTCCTGCTGGGAGGAGCGCCCCCCCGTGGAGTGTCGGGTGTCTGGGGAGCAGGAGGAAGATGGCTCCTCGTGGGAAGAGGACTCCTCCTCCTCCTCCTCATCCTCGTTGTCGTCATCGTCATCGGAGTCATCCACGTCGGAGAACTGGTGCTCCTCCTGCTCCTCCGAGCCGCCGGTGCGCCCCTCACTGCCTCCTGCAGGGCGACACGAGCACAGCAGCGTCAGAAACACATTCGGGCAGCGAGAGACGCTCACACACCAGATCTAACTCCTTGTTCAACTCCTTGATGCAGAGGTTCCTAACGGTGGACACATTCCTACTTGAACTCACAGCCCTGTTAATCCACAAATCACGCGCTATAAACCTAACGAACGATCCGTCGGTAAACACGACGAGTTTAAAGGTAGTCAGAGGAATACTTCCTAGTCACATGACCTGTGAAACCAGCTAAATGTAGTGCTTAATTAATGCAATTAAAGTCACTGAGACAGAGAGGAGAGAGAGACAGAGAGAGAGAGGAGAGGAATCAAAGCAAAAGAACAGAAGAAAGAAATCCCTTAACCACAGGAGGCAGAAATCAATTCATGACACTCTTATCGACAATCAGCCACTCTAGGCAGCATTCATTTCCGTACGTCTCTCTCTACGTTGGCTGAGCGAGCAGGAATGGGTTAACCCGGTCCTCTCGGTCCTCTCGGACTCAGACAACACATATTCTGTCTTTACACAACCCGGGCAGGAAGCAGCTTCGCTCAGAACCGCTTTTCTCAACCCTCTCCATTCACAAAATATTTACAGGCTCTTGAATGAAGCTGTTTGAAAGGTTGTCCTTGGCTCTCCGCAGTCGTGCCGTGCACTCCTTTCTATTTCAGCCCGGCGAGGCGGAGTGTGCCGCGGAGAAGCGACAGGCAGCAATCAATTCGTGCTCTATATTTACTCCGGGAGAGTGCGGAGGCTGTCTGAAGCCGCTCGAGTGTTCCCTTTATAGCAGAGAGCCCTTTCATCGCGCCCCGCAGCCTTGATAGCATTGTGTACCTCCGGCGCGACCCACAATGCACCGCAGAAGACAACTCAATGAAACAGCTTGTCAACTTTTTTCTCCACACAGAGAGAGAGAGAGAGAGAGAGAGAGAATAAATTATTAGCCATTATGCAACACCGCCGTTACGCCTCGCCGAGTCGCGGCTGTAAAATATTCATAAAACCTGACTCTCTGGGCAGCTCTGGGAATGATTGGCGTCATTAAAAGAGGGTTTTTTTACTGCGCTGGCTATTTGGAGGAGCCACACGCAGATATTGCCAGAGAAATGTATGAGATCTGAACTGATTTGTGCGTGTGTGTGTGTGTGTGCGTTAACCAGTCCTCGCAAGAACAGCAAGGCACAAAAATAGCAACAGTCTTCTCCTGGGCCAAAGAAACGGCATGAATAATCCATACACTTCCACAGACGCTGCAGAACACAGATCCCTAGATCTCTCTAAACACAAACAGACGAACTCGGCCACCTGTTTAGATCTGACTGACAGGGATGTTAATTACGTGGGTATAACTGGAGGAACGATCTATCTATCTATCTGTCTGTGTGTCTATCTTCCTGTCTGAATATCTATCTATCTTTATTAGGTAATAAAAAGGCATATACCATTAAAAAAACAAACCTTAAAATCCATAATCCATCATCTGAATGAAATAAAGCTATCAATGAGACACAGGAGCTAAAGAGAGGCTGTTTTGTGCCGCCGCCGAACCCTGAATGCCCAATTCTCAGGTTGTGTTATTTTAATACACAAGACTGTTAAGACAAGTTTCGCTGACGGGAGATAAAGTATTTTTGTTGTTGAACCCCCTGCTGTATTAGTGTAACGCCTGCTGAATACGAAGGGAGGAATCGAGATGAACTATTGCCCACCAGTCAGTGCCGAGTTGAGAACACAGCTCTGCTGGTCTGATTGAAAGTGTCTTGTCACGGAAACCTCCAGCCCGCCCCCCACAGTGATTCCCCCTCTGTCTGGTCACCGTCCATCCCGCCGCCACCTAACCCCGACCCCCCCCCGCGCCACCCCGCTCTCCCACTGCTGAGTAAACACCGAGGTGGCCGCCCACCCGGACCACCGCGCCTCGCACCCACGCACGGCCCCCTTCTGCGGCCGAGGGTGGAAAAAATCCCCTGCTTTTCTGCTGATCTGAAGGGTTTGTGAAAAGACACACACTGCAGAAAACACGACCCACAACGAGAACGATACGAGCTGCCGTCCCTCGCCTGGTTCAGGCTGGTCTGATCGAGTCTCCCCACGTGAAGACAGATCCGGAGCTGAACTCAAACACGGGAGTCCAGTGCGGCTGCAGGATGTACAGTCAGGGGGTCGGGGGGGCTCATGTGCAGAGTTTACTATTCAGACTGTGCTGTTATTTCACACTAATAGTCCGAACGGTAAACCCTGACCCCCTGATATAGACGTCGCCTCGTTTTCCATTCACACTCATCCACACGGGTCACACGATGAACCGGGAAGTCCCACCTCCTTCCTCGGCCTCGAGCTCGTCCAGCGAGGAGCCGGCGACACCCATCTCCTGGCACTTCTTCCCGTGGGCCTTGGACTTCATGTGTTTGGTGAGGTTCCCTGTGGGGAGAGACGGGGTGATTTGTGGGATCATGTTTATGCAGAACGGGACACATCAGTGTTTCTTAAAGCATGTGAAGGTTTCATTTCATCATAATATAAATAACAATAATAACTCATTCTTCTAGTGATTTGTGGATTTATTAACCACATCTGGACCATCTGTAACCAGCACACCTCCCCTGTAGGACCCCCGCTGATACTCCCACCGGACTGATTCCCGAGCCGCCGGCCACCCACCTTTGGTTTTGAAGGCGAAGTTGCAGTACTTGCACACGTAGGGCCGCACGTCCGTGTGGGTGCGGATGTGCTTCTTCAGCATGCTGGGCTTCTTGCAGCGGATGCCGCATTCCTCGCACACATACTTCCCCCGGCCGCGCCCGCGCACGTACACGTACTCCTCGTTGGACTTGTACCTGCAAGAGACGGGGCGGCAGGAGAGTGTTGGACACATGTGGAGAGATGGGGGAGGAGTCTGCTGCAACACAAGACTTCATAAGAAAGCAACCCGGTGAGGCGGAGATGTGCGACACACTCAACGCTGCCCGGACGAACACCGTGCTCAGCTTGGAGAGGGAGCCAAGGATATGAAAGTATTTTTCCATTCATAAGATCAAGGACATTCTTTCTTTTTGTTTGCTAAAATGACCTGCGCACATTATTTACAAAAGAGAGAGAAAAGATGAATTTTCACTCAATGAACAGCATCCTTAACAGGAAGCACAACTCTGGGGCTGATTGAGACGCGGTGTTTCTGTGGAGGAGCGTGGTGTGAAGGGGGCGTTGCAAGGTGACTAACAGCCGTTCATTGAGAAACTCTCTCACACCACCGGCTCACCACAGACCTTCACGCCGACAGACACACGGCACACGTGCGCCGGAGAGACGAAGAGAGAGTGGAAGAATCTGCTGTTTTTGCAGGGGGGTGGCACGTCCTGCCAGAGGAGCTGCGTCTCCAGACTGAAGCCGGGCACCGCGAGGCCCTGCTGTCCGCGGTGCTCGTCCGCGTTGCTGCCGCTATTTCTGGAGCGCTCGTCTTGCAAGGCGTTGCCTGGCAACCAAACACCTAAACACTGGCGTTGTTTTTCTGTTTTTTCTTTGAGTTTCTTTTTTGGTTCAGCGTTCGGTCTGCTTGAGGCTCCCTGACTCCCGAGCCACAGCTTTTATTTACTCTAGGGCACACCTACCCTCCCACTCGCAGCCCCCCAATCAAAGCCCCCCACTGTCCTGCTCCCAAGGCACTACTTCGTCTGGGCCGGTGAAAAGGATTCCAGAGACGTTCAGAGACTTCACAGGCATTAATGATCATTAAAAAAAATCAATGGACTTACTGGTAAAATAGTATTTTCTTAACAAAGGCCTCATGTTACCTTCAATATCGGAGATCTGAAGGTTTGGACAACGAGGATCAATCACGGCCGACTACGAGCGTCTGCCCACCACAGAGTCAGGGATTCTCATGCTCCCAATCAGGGAAATGCTTCGCCCGCTCGCCCTGGCTGTCGTGATCAAGCATGGCCCCGATTCTCTCTCTGCTTGTCCCGCTCCGCCACGGCACAGCCCTGCGAGTCGACTCCTCGGCTCTCGCCACAGCAAGATCAACACGCCTTGTTTATGAAAGTCTTGTTTCCTTTGGCAGACCTCCAGGTAAGACAAGACGAGGTCTGTCTCTCTCTGTCTTAAAGAGACGCTGTGGGGGGACGCCGGAGTGGGAGACCCCCTCCCCAGGACTATACCGGTCCTCTGTAATCCAAAAACACAGCCCAGCTTGGCTTCACAAAGCATCTAATACTGAATATATATATTTTAGCAGAAGCAAACATTCTTCATATAGGCAAACACACGCACAGGGTGATGGAAAATAAATGTAGGTGTTTTGTTTTTTAAACGAGGAGTACAAAGACTTACCAACTCATTTTAAGCTATTCAAAAATTATTAAAAACCCAAAAGCTTTTTAGTGAGAAGTTGTTATTCTGCTCGTTTGTCATATAATCTCACTGTATTTAATTGTAATCTCATTGTTCTCGAATAATTTACTAAACAAGCTGCCCCGGATAAGAGATCCTACCAATCAAATAAACAAATGTTAGGAACAACAATAACAATCTTGACACATCCCTAAAAAGACCCTGGCCACCACGATCCTTCACTCCTAACCTAGCCAGCCATACTGGGGTCCTGCCAGCGGGGGCTTTGGGTGGCGTGCTGACGTGGGGGTCTCCCTGTCTCACACAAAGCGCTCCCTTTATAACCTCCCAGGCACGGAGGGTGGGGGCTTTCCCTGCCACCCGTCACACAGAGGAGATGGAAAACTCGGCCTCTGTCCCTGTCGGAGGAGCGCGGCCAACAACAACACGGGCGCGGGGGGGGGACGGGCAGCCTGCAGCTGGAAATAAACGCCACAGCGGCTCAAAAAGTCCTTCAGACGCTCACCGCACCTCCTCCCCACCACCCGACACCAGCGACGGGTCTGTGCTCAAGAGCTCTGTGAAAGTCATGCTTGTGAGGCTTTCGGGGGAAGGGATTTTAATTTTTAAATCAGGGACCAGACAAGGCGATTTTTCTTAGGCGCGTTGAAGGCCCTCGTCCGTTTAATTCTTTATCGGCTGTTTTTCTCCACTGTGAAGCTCACAGGTTACTGTGACGTACAGCATGAGCCCAGCACCAGGTCTTCTGGTCTCTATTACAGCCTGGTCACTATTATTTGCTGTACAAGATGTATTTATTAATTTACATTGAATTCCAGCTCTTAATGAGATCATTCTGCTTTAGAAATTCCCCATCAACGCCTTTATTTTTGAGTTGTTTCAATGCCAGGGTGTTGGGAATTGATATCGTTTCACCCCATTCAGAATTAGCATCACCTGTGGCTGAGTGTCACTCGACGATCACTATCCACAGAAGACCGACTGATGGAAATTCTACTTTCACGATGGCAACAAAAGGCAGAAAACGGTATTTCTAATCATAATCCCAGGCCGAACTCGGCAAACTACTAAGACAGTAGTTTCTAATGAACAGAAAATAGTTCAGTAATTATAAATGAAGAGTTTGTGTGGAACGAAAGACAGAGAGCACAGTGAGTTGCTTTTCTAGACCTTCTTGATGTCCAGATGTAAAAACGCTCCGGCTTTATCACTTAGAGGGAGAAGAACCTTTTGTCAAATTCCCAAATATCAGTTTCCTCGTGACACCACCTGACTGCGCTACATTAAAAAGCGTCTCTGTTTGTGAATGTTTACATTTCATTATAGCGATTCAGATGTGTCACTCTGGCAACCAAAATCAAATAAACATTCGGGGTTTCTCAGATACAGTTTATAAGGCCTTGGCTTCCTGGAATAATAACCCCAGTGAACGGCCAGAAGACATGAAGATTGCGTTCCCTCCCTCCAGACACACGAGCCGCCAGCCTCCCTCCCGTCCCATCGCTGAGGAAAATACGCGGGCAGGGGCACAGCTGCTCAGAGTCATGGTCTCAAATCAAACATGGCCTTTATGCCATCGCGCTTCAAGATTAACCCCTTGATTGTTTAAATTTAAGCGCAGCGTATCTGTGAGAGAGTAGCCAGAGGAAGGAAGATTGCATTTATTTACACCTCATTACCTCCCATAAATGCATAATTCTTACTGTGTTCCACAACGCGGATGTGCCTTAAACACCAACTTCTCAATATTGAAAAAAAAGATCATCTGTCTGTTAAATATGACTAACACACACTGTCTCAGAGCCCAACATCGCAACTGAATGGGAGCTTTGTGGACTTGATTAGTAATTTCCTGACTCACACTGACTCATCTCTCCGAGACCTTCAGAAACCTGTAGTATGTACGGACGCACAATCGCCTTATGGCGGGATTGTTTTCACTGCAAGGAGGTGGGCTTGACTGAAGAATAGAGAACGGCATAGCGAAGATATGAACCTAAAGGACACCGCTGGAACCCGAGCAGCGCATACATGTAGCGTGACAGACAATCCGCAATGCTGCCTTCCGATGCTCCTGTGGTGCTTTGAAGGCCAACGAGAACAGTGGTTTTAAGGCAAAGACGTTTTTAAAACCTCGGTTGTGGTTTGTTTGTTTGTTCCACTTAATTATAAAAAACAACTCCCTAACTATTCAAAATAATAATACATTATCAGTCAGTGGCAAAAATAAATAACACTTATAGAGAAGCGAGTCGGTCATGTTCAGGGGTTACTTCCACAAGGACTATGCCAGTCAAATGTAAAATCAGAAAGGGATTCCTGACATTTGTAATTGTACTCTGTGTGTAACTATCTCTCTCTTGGCGCGGGCCTGCGGGGGAGAGTTCGGTGCCACGGAAAAACCCCAGGAGCTGAACGCCAGTCTATCTATTATTTATCCTCACTTCACCTGTAAATAAAGAAGCTGAGCTTCAGAGTCACAACCCAGCGTCTGTTGCTCTGTAACTCTCGCCTCACGGCCGCAATGGAGACATGTTTCCACGCACCACAGCTCACCGGTGAGCCAGCTGCCGGTTCGGTGCATTTTCTCCGACTGAAACACACAGGCGTGCGAAGAGGGTTCGAGGGCAGTATCTGGAAGACGGCAGGATACAGTCGAAGCGAAAACAAAACAGAGAAATGAAAACGAGACACGCAGCGGCACTAGAAGTTTTTTGGTGGATAAGTGTTCTTTCGGCGGTGCCCTCGAGTGAGGATTGGAGACGGGCGAACGCTGGTCTGGAACTTTTAGTGCCTCTGATTTATACAGATCCCCTCCTTAGCTGGGATCTTAGAAAGCAGGGAAAGTCAGGTAAAATATCCCATTAAGATGCACAGCGACGTGTTTTAACAGCTGCCACAGATGCCACCCCAACCGAGAAACATTGAAGGATCTGTTGAAAGCTCATCAAATAAAGGCTGTGTCTGCGTGCAGGATGTTCGATTAATTTCCTTTCTGTCTTTAGTTTTTCTCCTGCAAATTTACACGGCAAACACTTTAGCTGGAAATACAGGGAAGAGACATTTCTGGGTCCTTTCACAGGGCATTCGAGGGATGTGGACCCAGTCTTTTGGCACGGTTAACATTTTTCTTAGTTTCAAATGTCAAAAAACGCAGGACATTAAATGAGGAACAGAAAAATCACACAAACGAAGAGCATGATTCCTACTCCACCTAAAAAAACAACTCCGGGTATAATAGATTCAGCTCAGCATGCATTTAATTGCAGAGTTTTCACCCTTTTACAGAAGTGCTTTAACCCTTTTTTCCCCTGTGCGATATAAACACGAGCTCAGCAGGTGTGTACCAGGAGCGGAGAAGCTTTTAAAAACACGGCCTTCAGTGCAGAAGCTGTCGATGCGTCTGGTGAGAAGAACGCTATATTCTCATTCATGTAACCACAGGGAAAGCCAAATATTTTGGGGGGTGACATCTGTGGCACTTGTTCACTGCTGTATGCTGTTTACCAAACAGACTCCCAAAGACACATTCCAGCGTATCCCTCCCATATCTGCTTGGATGACTTACGTACCGTGTCATAATTTATACAGCTCATACACGACTGATAATACATTGTAAACTACTGATTTGTTGTTTTCTCCACAGACTAAAGCCATAAATATTATCTTCAAACACATGATTGAAATCATTGTTGACCTTTACTCCGGGATCAAACTAATCAGGGTGACAGTTTCATGCAACTTAATTGTCTCTTTTGTGGCCCTTCTGTTCAGCTGTACTATATACGTATATATGTGTGACACACACACGCTGCATAATCGAGAAACTTCTGCTTCTCCGCTCTTTTCCAAACAAACACGAACAGCCTGTATATTTTTCCTCTGTTCTCCTCCCTAAAATCTCGTGTTCATTTTAACTTTGTTTACAGGTCCCCGGGGAGATGTTCTGCTGCCACTGTAATTGAAGTCCCCCGTGGATTCATTGTGCTTTCCTGTCTCTGTCACTTCTAGGTAGAAATGCCTCGCGAAGAGAAAAAAAAAACAGTAACACTTAAGCCCCACGAAGCTGCAGATGCATTTCTAAGCCTCAATAGAGAAAACAAAACAAAGCTGAGCCAACGAAAGACGAGGAGGTGACGTGAAATGGCTTGATCTTCACACGGAGGCGACTGGACCGCCCTGTTACACCACGTCAGTCAGAGTCAGTATCCAGAACAGGCGATGTACTAAACAGACTCACAGAAACCCAGCAGGTGCTGCGGGTCACTCGGTCATCGGCAGACCGGCCTGCATTCCTGCTGCTCTCGAAATTACATAATTGATCCACTGATCTGCTCAATGTGTGGAAAGCAGGAAATTGTTTGCAGCCTTTGAAAATGGTCGTTTATGGGGGAGCTGCAAATAAAATGCTGGCTTGCGATTCTGCGGGCGGAGGCCTGACCACCCCGCTGCTTTCAAATCGTTTCGTACCGTATCAAATGTTCAGGAAGGACGCTTTTCTGCGGGATGCTGCTTTGCTAAGGGGATGAGAGTTGTGGATTCTCCCACAATGCACCTCTCACTGCACTGCCCATGTAACCATTCTGACACTCTCCTCCGGTGCAATAAACCAGACCTATGAATTAGTCTGCTTATTCTTACCCCGGTGTAGGAGAGTTTAACACCACACTTATTCCCTTCTCTCCCTGGGACGCTGTCGAACAAAGAGTGGACCCCTAAGCTTGGACAGGGCCAAGGAGGGCCAGTCCCATCTTTGCAGAGGGTTACTTTTACCACGGATATGTAAAGTGTTTATGAAGCTTTTAAAGAACAGAGAGGCTTTCCCATCAATGCAAATCAATAAATAAATACAAAGAGAAACAAACAACCCCAGCCTGAAGGAGTTGGGGCAGCACCTTGTTGATGAACACAGTGTTGCGCAGTAGTATCGACGGCTGAACTCTTTTGCTGCTGTTGTTGTTGTTTGCACATACACAGTGTGGAAACGGAGGCTCTCACTCACCCGCCCTCGAAGATCCGGATGCGGGACGGCTCTCCGCGCTTTGAGGTGGACGCCTCCTCTTCCCTCTTCCCCCTCTTGTCCTCCTCTTTCTCGGGCTGCGTGGCCTCCTTTACTTCTGGGGCGGCGCTCACCGGGGCCGTGTGCACCTGCGCTCGAGACGGACACGGCACGTGAACATGCTGGACCGACACCGGCACCGCAGATCACAGAGCACTAACGTCTGGCAAGAGACGTCCTACGAACTACGGCTCTCATTTTAACATAAAAATGTTAGGAACTAATAATACCCAGATTGGTCTTCTAGAAGAAAGCAAAGCCTAGGAGTACTTCTTTGGCATGAATACAACAGTTAATAATCATAAAATCTCCCGACCAGGACCAGAACTCCGACATCAACTGCCCCGGGATCGTGCTCCTCTTACCTCGGACATCCTGGGCTTCCGGGAGTTGGCCGGCACCAGCTTTCCCGAGGAGGCGCGGCTGGCCGTGGCCATGGTGTAGGTCTCGGGGCTGTACTTCTGCTTGGAGCGCAGCAGCGAGAGCGAGGCCTTGGTGGACAGGCCAGGCAGGTTGGGGTTGTGCACGCTGATGCACCAGGACGAGTACACCGAGGTCTGGGGGTCCCTCTGCGGCGAGGGGTTGGGCTTCACGTAGTTCAGATAGCACCAGCTGACGGAGGTGGTGGTGTGCAGGCTCGGATACGGCGGCGCCTTCCTGCCCTCGGGGCTCCGGGCTCTCGGCGGGTGGATCTGAATGCTGACTTCCTCCTCTTCCTCCTTGAAGGGCTCGGCTTTCCCCGGCACTGCCTTCCTGTCCTCCTTCGTCTGCTCCTCTTCCTCCTTCCCTTGGTGCTCCATGGCAGCCTGTATCCGACCCTTCTCCATCCTCTCTACTCGCTCGCTCTCCTCCTCCTCTTCCTCCTCCTCCTCCTCCTCCTTCACTCGTTTCTGCTGCCGCTGCGCCTCCACACTCAGCTCCAGGCTGCCGGCCGGGGATAGCATCCGCTTGTTGCCCCCCGCCGTGGAGGGTCCCAGGCCCTCCTCCGATCCCATGCCAGCTCCCGACCCAAGAGGCAACGTCAGAGGCAAGTAGCTCTTGAAGTCGGGGGTGGGGATCTTCAGGTAGGGGTTCTGCAACCGTTCCTCCTCCGCCTTGCACAGCACGACGGCGGAGCAGGCCGACTCCTGCGCACGGGTGACCAGGATCTGGGACAACGTGGTGTACATGGCGCTGGCGTAGGTCGGGACGTTGGTCTGGAGGCGGACCGGCACCACCAAGGACACTACTGGCCTCAGCTGCTCCAAGCTGGGGGCGATGACTGGCGGAGGATGCTGGGAACCCGGGCACTGCGAGGAAGGGGATGGCTTGGATTCCCGGAAGGGCTCCACCGGCATCTGGAGGGCCAACCCAGAGGGCAGCGGGAGGTAGAGGGCTTGGGCGGCGCCCGTCGGATACTGGAGGGGCAGGAGAGGTGGGTACGGCTGCATGGGGAGGCCCAGGCGCTCGACGATGTGGAGCTGTGTTGGGTGGAGCTGTGGAGCGCTCGGCAAGAAGGACGGGGGGACGATCTGGGTCTGAAGGACCTCGGAAAGGCCCGGTGTGGGGAACAGCCGAGGCAGGTGCCCTTGGGTTGGCAGGTGTCGTGGGAAAACGGGCTGGGGATCACGCGGGAGGGGGGACTGGTGGAGCTGCAAGGACTTGGCGAGGGAGTCGGGTACGACGGACGAGCAGGCGGTGCTCGGCTTGCCAGGGGGCGGGGCTGGGCTGTGATAAGACAGACACACAGGCTGGGCGGCTTTGGCAGCCCATCCCGGCGGCTGCTCCTCGGGTTCGGGCTCTCCCAGCGTGGCCTGCCGCACCAGGAGGCATTTCCGCCTCTCCCTCCAGGCGGCGGAGGAGTGCTGGGGGGAGAGGCAGCCGTAGTCGAAGGACTTGCTCCGGGCCTCCGCGATCTGGGCCGAGTGCTGGACGCTGGTTGGCGCTTGTTCGGAGGCCGACCGTCGCATCTCTCGGTGGGGCTGGTGGTGCTGGTGGTGCCCGGAGGGGACGGTGAGCATGTGGGTCACCTGGCATGTTCTGGTAGCTGCTGGCTGAGTTTCGGAATCAGGCTTCCCCGATTCCTCAAAGGATGCTGAGCGGCTAGAAGCGTGGGACAGGTTGCTCTCCTGGCTGGGGCTGCGGGGCAGGGAGACAGACTCGAAGCTGGACTCTCCTGAGGACTGAGCAGCCTCGGCCAGACGAAGGCGTTTCTTCTTTGGCGGCAGCTTCTCGGCTGGTAGCTGAGCCAGGCTTTGACTCCTCTGAGGCCACTGAAACTCCTCAACAACCTTCTCCGGCTCCTTCGGGACGGTGGCTGGAGGTGAAACCAGCACCACATCAGAGTCCGGCTCCTCTGTAACAAGGATCTCTGGCACTTGGATATTCGGTTGCCTGACCAGCTTGGAAAAAGGTTTTGGTGTTTGCTGCTGTGGCGGTTGCTGGTGCTCCTCTCGGGCGGGAGAAGCAACGCGTTTCTCCTCACTCTCCTGACTCTCGAAGGACATTTCCTGCTTCTCGAAGGAGCTGGTGTGCTGGATCACAGAGATCTCTTTCCACGTGGTTCTCCGGTCTGGCTCAATCTGCGATGGGGCCCCTAGAGAGCTGTCCCACCTCGGGTTCTCAACGGCCGGTCGACCTTCTTCTCTGCTGGGGATGGCGGTGCATGAAGGAGGGAAGGAGGTAGCTGCCGGAGCTGGACCAGGCTCAAAGACGGGGGGCTCCTCATCGTCCCCCAGGCTTTTTTGTTTCCTTCTCTTCCGCATGGCTGCTGCTGTGCCCCCGAACTTGTAGTGCATCATCTGTGGACGGTCTTCCTGGTAGGCACTGGTCTCTGTAGCCCTTTTACACTCCGGTGCCACACGGGCCGGGCAACAGGTGCGTCGGTGGATCTCGTAAATCTCACGCTTCTTACAACGAGCGCCGCAGGCCTCGCACTCATACAGCCTGGGTCCCCGGCGATGTTTCCGTCCAGGATCAGATACCGAGGTGCTCGAGGCCGAGGCGGAGGAGCCAGCCTCCTCTGGAATGAACTCGGTCCCCAAGGGCACCTCGATGGCGGGCTGGCGTCTCAGCATACGATGGTGGGGTGGCAGCAGGGCCCCTGCCCGGACTTCGGTGGCCACGGCCTGCTGCTCATCAAAGGAGTGGCTCAGGCGGATATTGCGAGAGGAGCTGCCTGCCGTTTCGCTGGGGCCGGCCGAGGAAGGCATTGAGTGGCTTCTCAGGAGAGGCACTGTGGAGGCCTGGCCAGCCAGAAGATCCACATTGGGGAACTGAGGATGGAGAGGGTCACACACAAACCCCACACTCACGCTGCCACTGGCGCCGGCACTGGGGACCTCCCCCTTGGAGTCGAACACAAAGGGATCCTTGAGGGCTGAGATTTTGGGAGACTCAATGCTGCTCCTCCTGGACAGAGACGTCCTTCTGGGTTTGACACTGTCGATCTCGCTGGTGTCCACCACGGCTTCGTTGATGGTGATGAGCTTGGTGATGTGTTCGATGACTTGTGTTTTGGGTACGCTGAAGGACACCCCCTTCTCCTCTGGGGTACCGGACGAGGATGGCTGCGGCTGCTGCTGCTGCTGGGGGGCGGTCCTCTGCTGCTGCCCCAGCCGCCCGTACTTGCCCAGGATGATTTCGGCATAGCTCTTGGCGTTGGCGTTGGGAGGGCTGACCTGCTGCTGCTCCTCACTCACCGATCGGGAGAAATAGCCGGACTCGGTGCTGCCCTTACTGCCAGGACTGAGGAAGGACTGGGAGTCGTCCGACTGTGACACTGGGGCACGCTTCCTTTCGCTGAGGCGCATGGCCAGCCTCTGCTTTACGGCGTGCGATTCGTCCGAGCACTGGCTCTCCTCGGGGGCGGCCCTCTCCAGACTGCCACTCTTCTGGGACGACAGGCTTCTGTACTTGTCCAGGGAGGAGGAAGGCGTGTGCTGGCCGGTCTCCTCCTCCGAGTCTGTGCTCTCCCCCTCGGTTGGCTCCTCCTGGTCCTCTCCCGGCTGCGAGCCCTCCTGGCTGCTCAATGAGTAGCCCTCCCGGCCTGAGGCGAGGCCCGCTTTGATCCGGTGGGCGTGGGACTTGCGGTGCTTGTAGAGGTTGCTCTTGGTCTTGAAGGAGAAGCCACAGGGGGCGCATGGGTACGGCCTCTCCCCCGTGTGGGAGCGAATATGTTTCTGGAGGACGCTGGGCTTGGCACAGGGCCGGCTGCAGTATTGGCACACATACTTCCCCGGCTTCTGAGGCTTTCGCTCCCGCCTGGGGACGCCTTCTTGTGCTTCCTTAGCGGCGTGGGGAGGCGCGACCTGGGGATGCACACCAGAGGAGGAGGGAGAGGAGGTGGAGGATGAAGGGTAACTACTTCCAGAAGGACCGGGGGACTCTGTGAACTGCCACACCGCCCCGGCCCTCTCCGTCTCCGCTTTCCCGGCCAGCTGGAATGGCTGAGACGGCTGCTGCTGTAGCCGCTGATAGTGGCGCTCCAGGCTGCCTCGCTTGTGTGGCCGGGGGTGATGCCTGCCGTGGGCCGGGTGTGTGGACCGGGAGGGGAACAGCCGCTGGCGCTGCAGGGACGGAGACTGGGGCGAGCCGCTCCCCACAGGAGGTTCTGATGAAGACTGTTCTTGCCCTCCGGACCGCTCCCCACCGGTCGGCTGGCTGTGTTCGGCCTCCATCGGGTGGGGAGGGGGCCTCAGGTACACGCTAGGAATGCTTGTGTCGGACTCGGGGCGGGGGGGTTCATCGAACTAGCCGGAGAGCCACCGTCCCTCTGAAAATAGAGGCATCGGGGAGGGGGAGCTGATGGTGACTCTGTAGCGACAGTACAATGTGTCCGTTTCCCCTGATCCGAATTGTGTTTCTCTCTGAACGTTTGGCGTCTAGGTTAAAGGCCCTCTGTGAAGACACTATCAGAAAGCACCGAGGGGAAGTATCCTAGAAGACATCTCCAGTCTGACACGCTGCCTCGACAGCCTCCTTGGCCGCCGTGAACCGCCCATCGTCAGGCCGGCGCGCCCTCAGCACGGGGGTTTCTCCAGGGGCTGTTCCCTTGTCCAGGGACACAGGGCCACCGATATGTCCGGTCCGTCGGCCTTTCCTCCCAGTCGACTGTCTTCCCTCTTCCAAAGACTTCAGTGGCGGCTCTGCAGGGAGACATAATCGAGTCAGAGGAGGCGAATGTTTAATCTACCTGTATATTTAAGACTCTTACTATTGAATTAAATAATTAACACAACCATCCTTTGTCTTTGAACGTGTTTATAAAGTAACACTCAAACCAAACTTCTGGTAAATGGTGACATTTAACTCCTATGTTCCTTTACTTTTCTTTTATGTTATCATCGCCACCAATCCCTGTCGCAGCAGGAGAGTCTCGGAGTCTCCACAGGGTGACGGAAGAGGACTGAATCTCAATCGCCCTGAACTCTCCTCGGCACTTCGGCACACTGAAACACTTATTTTGCTTTGAGAAATACAAGATGGAGTCTCAGATATGAGCAACAGAGACTTGTATGAAACTCACTAGGTTAGAAGAGAGGCTTTCGCTTCTTCTGGCTGTACACCAGAGAGAGGGCTGACTTGGCCTGGGGGTTGAGGGGAGCTCAGTGGTGCTACAGTTCCTTACACAAACCTGCCAGCCTACCAAGAGCACAACCACTGGGAATAATCCACAGCGATGCTCTAGCTTTACCCTACAGGTATGAATGGTTGAATTGCTGTGATGAAGGAGGGGGTTTATTGCCTCTCAACTCAGTGATCTGCTATTCTGAGCACCAGAACCGACACATGCACACACACACAGGGCGCTTTCCCCTGCCCCTGAAACACGTCCAACAGGAGAAACATCTCTGAAGTTATGGGACACACTTGCACCTGATGTTACTAGGATGCCAAGCATGCTTATTGTATTGTGAACTGTATATTTCTGCACTTTGTAATGCTTTGAAAATGTTTCTTGTGGTAACTGCTGTGTAACCCTGAGTAAGGACATTTGCTAATGAATAATAATAATACTAATAATACTAATAATAATAATAGGGTCCTGTACTTTGTGAGCAATCCATAATTCAAAGGCACCTGCTGAAACAGCTTGAGCACAATAATTAAGTCAAGCACCGCAGGGCTGCCCAGGTGTGATCACTTCTGTACGCTGCCGTCAGTGATCATTAATTACCAGGTACGAGCGTCTGTCCATATCGAAATACAGACACCTGGACCCGCCAAAGACGTGTGTGGAACACTGACACAATTAGAACCAATAATAGTTACAATAAACTGTGTGACGTCATTATAGGAGCAACACGCTTCTGTCAAGTTGCTAAATAAGCGTGATAAGTGCTTTCGTTCCCAACTGACATTGTTGATGATTTCTATTCATTTTGAATGTTTTATTTAAACTAATGTCGGCCTGGAGAGCAGGGGGTATCAAACTGATTTTAAACTGACCCAAGTCAAATTATATCCAATGACAGTGAGATCCAGGGCCACTCAAAATGCACGGCTGACAATAAACACAGCCACTCCTGCTGCATGAGAAGAAATTTAGAGCTGAGAAGGATACTTACATTTACTGTCTCTTCCCAATGGCCACCAACGGCGCCTTCATGCTTGTCTGTAAAAAAGAAATACACAGAATTAGTCCACGTCAATCTCGTCTTCCACAAATCAAGAAAATGGGAAATCCTGATGATAAAGATTAAAGAGTGATCAGGGGAATTTCTAAATGTATCGATAGGGTTATAATTCCCCAGTTACTTATCTTTCCACACATAATGTCCCAATTACAAAAGCCAGACATGAAAACGGGAGAACAGCCCTGGTTTCCTGTTCCCTCGTGTCCCCGACCTCACAGTGTGCATCACGGAAGAAAAAATGACACGTTTTGCACTTAAAGAGCAGGATCGACACACGGGGGGATGAGAGGTATTTTATGGATAATTCTCATTCTCCAGCACTGTAATATTCTGGCTTTCGAGATGAGCGTGATTTGAAAAGCGTGCGTGCGTCTCTCACACAGTTCCTGCCCTGATAGTGCATATCTACCTCAAACAGCTGGCACTGAAGGTCAAATGTTGTGGTAGATTACACCACACATCAGCACTGTGTGTGCTTTTTATTCTTCATTGGTAAAAAAAAAAAAAAGATACAACTCTATTATCACTATTTATAAATTCAAAGGAAGAAACTTCTCCGGTGTTATATTTCAGGGTTTGAGATAAAAACCTAAGACAAACTCCAGAAATGGTTAAATACCGAGCATTACTGAGAATTATGACAACAGGAAGAGAAACACTAAAGGCCTAGAGGTGACAGAGCGGTTTGCACAAGTCCAACTGTAAAACAAAGGCTTAAAGATAAACCCTGCAGTGTAGTGATTTAATTTGCAAATACCTTGACATTGCATCACATGGCTGTATGTTTGTATGTATGTGTGTGTTTGCCAGATGATAAACCCACAGCAAAATTGTAATTATAGTTTACAGGAACCCATAAAAAGGTAACTTGGCATCGTATTAGTTTCCTACAGTTCAATTAAATAAATAATCATCTCGAAACGATGCAGTTTCGATGCAGAAATTGTTTTATTTTATTATTTCACTGTTAAAGAGAAATGTCTGGCCGACACTGGCAAAGAAAAACACAACGACTGCATTTCAACACTACTGGCGGAGCACTGTTTGGCAGGAGGCGCCTTTTTAAGGGTAAAATAGAGAGCAAATGTTTGGCTCGCAGATATCCTGATTGCAGTAAAACGGACAATAACTGAAGCTGCAGCTGCAGTCTTGGAAAACAGAGCAGATTCTGTTTTTTATTTTTTTTACTCGCATTCTCACAAACCAGCGTATTTTAAGTGTAAAAGTGATGTGAAACTGAAGGCTCACACGCACGACACAAACCTACAGCTCTCCATACAGAAATACATGGCATCGCTGTTAATGAATTTTGGAAAAACAAACAAGAGCTGCACTTGACACTGATTGGACGCTTCCTTCCTTGTTGAAGTTCTGCTGTTGAAAGGTGATGGCAGAAGATGCTGAAGAAGTTTTGCTATCGAGAGAACCTCAAGCCCTGCCCTTAGGCGTCCATCTTCCCCATGTCATCGCCTCAGAAGTGCCCCTTGAAGCCACACAACATGGTGGACCAATTTGCTAGCATACCCCAAGATTGACCTTCGAACCCACGACGCCTGCGAACCCAGAATCCATCGAACAAACCCAGCTGCCACTGCGGACAGTAAGATGTTCCAGTGTAGCTCAGTTCGAAAGCAGCTTTAATTCTCCCCACCCACCCATGCACGCCTCTCGCCTCTCTGGGCAAACGGTTCCCATTTCCTTGGACGGATTGACATGATTTCGGGAGGACTCCACCTGGTCTCCTAAGGTCCCAAACATCCCGAAGGTCATAAACATGAGCTAGCCCGTCTCTCGGGCAGTGTGTGTGTGTCCAGTCAACAATGCCAGAAAATAAAACCGAGAGCACAACTCCCTGGCACAGAAAGGAAGATGCCTGTTACTCACTCGACAGCCGGTGCTGAGGAGACAGCGCTCGGTCACGCCACGCACCCACGCCGTCCTCACTGCGCTCACACGGTCTCCCTGTCTTCTCAAGCCTGCTCGGCGGGGTATGAGACAGAAACCGTGTCTCTCGGTCGACGCACTCAGAGTCGCAAAGGTTAGAATTGTCTGCTGCCTGTGCTTAACCAACACCCCAAACAGTGTGTCATCTGTAGGTATTGTTTCAGCAGACAATCAAAACGAGAGCGTGTTTTTATAAGTGGCCTCCCTCACAACTCACGCACAATACGGCGCACATAAACATAAACAGATGGGCATTGTGAGGGCTCTGTTAAAATAAATAAACCAGAGGGGACATCTTTGGGGGATGTTCTCTGAAAACTACACCGAGGGGAGCCATGCCATCGGGTATATCCTGCGCAGCGCGAGGACAGGACGCTGTGAGACAAACGCAGGAAGTTCACAACGTCCCTAAGAAGCAGTTAGACCACTGGACTTTCCTCCGTCCTTCAGAGATGTTTTAGCACCAGTACATATAACTGTGCAGGAGATCAGAGAGAGAAGACACGACACATCGACGACAGCATCACTCTGAACCAGCGAGAGCTCCATCAGACATCACAGCTATCACAGCAGGAGGGTGATGAACGAGGAGGGTTAAATCACAAACAGAAGAGTCAACAGCGCTAATCTCAATGAGGAAGATTAAGCTCTATTCAGGGAGGGAGATTTACACAGATGACTTATGTAAGTGTTTTTAATCCAGAAGACCTTGGAAAGCAAACTTGAAGTCGAATCACGAGGAGCACAAGGCAGGGGAAAGACCTTCCCGTGCGTCCACAATCTGGGACATCTCCGTCTTAACTAGCTGGGGCTAGAGAAGACAAATCTTGGCAGACGAAGGCGCAGAACAAATATAAATCAATGAATCAATCAAATCACTGTTCAGATGTTGTTCTTATGAGTGAAGGATCATCTAATAAAGTAGCTTTAGCAAACTAAGGCCTAAGAAGTGTGCCTTCCCAGGGTATTACACTTGGATTTATCTGTTCATGTAACAGGTCGGTCGAGTTTTTCCAGAAACGCAAAGTTAAAAAAAGAATCTGCCTCTCAAAGTATTCTCCGTCACTCATTCTGCGGCCCTGACTGCGTGGGTTACTGCCAATCGGAGGCTATATCCCCCCGGTGAAGTGGCCTCCCACCAGGCCCCTGGCCACGTCTGTGATTCCAGCAGGATGCACAGACCCGACCCCCTCCTCTCCCGCTCGTCCCCAGCTGTGGTTCACTCTACAGACTTGCGCAACCCCCCCCCCAGGAGCATTGCGGAGACTGAAATAAGTGCCGCTAAACTCTTCATGATGGGTAGCTCTCTGTGATTAATCTGCTGTTGATTACGGGAAGTAATATGAATTAATGTGAGTCGTGTCGTGAGCAGATGTCCACTTCATAAGCGTTCGGCAGGCAGATGGCAGCACAGCCACCCTGCGCATGTTAACGCACCCTGACACAGGCGTTCAGGCGTGTTAAGCGTTAATACTGAACTATCTTTGTCAGTGAGTTAAGCTCATGCAAAATACTAGAAGGTAATTGAAGGAATATTGCCCTGATTGTCTAGACTAAGACGGAAAAAACTAAGATTTGAAGACACGAAGGTTTCGGCTGTGAAAGCCTCGGCTACACAAACAGGCGTCCCTCACACACATCTGGGAGAACTGTCCTGCTCTCCCAATAAAACACCAAGAGGGACCAAGTTCAAACTGTCCCCTCCCCAATCTACTTCGCATTCACACCTGCATTGTTGCGCAAAAACGCTGTTTAATGTGAGAGCTGTCAAAGTGCATTATGAACAGAGAAGAGAACATTAAATGAGCCATCAAAAGAATACCTGATTATACGGATTTCATTATCATAAAATGTAATGTCTGTATTGTTTATGATTCAAATATGTGCATTTTGACTGTTTTTATTAATGCATTTATACAATTTTCTCCGGCAACCATTAATTAATTTGATTAAGCCTTTTCCTTCTAGAGTTTGACAGTCCTGTTCAATACTGATTATATCGAATTGACCAGAGTGATTATATGGCCTACGATCGCACAACTCATGAGACATTGGAGGCTTTTGTTAGTGCTTTCAATCGTAGCGTACTCAGATCTTGGGATATCCTCTGAACTTCAAGGAGTCAAAGATTCATCTTCAAGTTTGTTCACAGCAAATGTTTCACCAAGTTTGATGACTAAATCAGGTATTAAATACAACACACTAGGAAAATGCAGCACTTGTTGCCACATGTTGGTACGAATCGGCCCCGAGAAACAGGGTGTGCCGTCCTGCCCTGCACCTTCGCTGGTACGAGTCTCCGATCTGGGAAAGTGTTTATTTACCGTTGGGGACACGAGTACAAAGGCAGAGGTGCAACAACTTTCTCCTCTGACAACACAGTCCCTTCATCCGTAGAAAGGAAGAAATCAATGCGAAAGATCAGAAAAAACCCACTCACTTTCTCCTATTCTCCGCCAATCTATCGATCCGTCCCGAGTCCCGTCCGGGGACTCTCTATACTCTAACAACCGGTCACAGACCTCGGCACCCTCCCGACACATTCGCTCACATGCAGGGCGCTTTTAGGGGGCACTGGTGCATTTCAGAGCAGGAGACAACGGGCTCGATCGGGGCGGCGAGTGGATTAATGATCCCAGCAAGTCCATCAGGGGTTTTACGCTCCCAATCCTCAATATTGTCTTTATTTATCTAGCCAGTCTGTATACGTGGGTCAGGCCGCCACAGCTACAGATCGAAAACTCCTACAGGAAGTGCCCGTTTGCAGAGGCATCCCCCGTCAGCGTGACAACAGCGGAGTCCCTGGGAATCGCAGCGTCGCGCTCCAGGCAGGACTGGCAAGTCGGGACGCAGCCAGGAGCTTAATGGTCTCTGGCATCCGACCGACGCGCTTCTTAAACAGAGCGATTAACAGGGTTTAAAGCAGCATAATGACCAGGATAAATTATTCACGGCAATCAAATGAGCGGGACGGGGGAGTCCACCATGAGAAGCAGATACAGCACGGCGAGTATTTCTGTCCTTTAAACTCCGCCCCACCTCCATCCTTCACAGCGTTACTATTTTTTTATTTTTTTACTTCAAGTCAAGGTCGGTCCTCAGACTTATATCTGAGTCAGACTTTCTGGAAGAGGGAAGTGGGAAAAAAATTCCATCTCTGCTTACAGTAATGCAGGGCTGGATTACACGGTTATGAAACACCAGATTCAGCCCAATCCTTCCCTGGGTGGCTTCTGGTAGTCAAGCTTGTCCTCAGTCACAGTTTTAAGGGTTAAAGCATCGAAGGGCCCGGGATCAGACCGCTTACTCCATCGCTCAGTGGGACCGAGCAAGATAACATTTACTATTGAAAGAATAGGACATCTCTCCAGCTGAGGCGAGACTCTTTTAATGAAATCAAAGCAAGAACGGAGCTGCATTAACAACGACAACAACAACAATGACGCATTTCTTTCTCCCTCATTAGCATGAATCAGCATATTCCAGCCCGGTCCTCTGAGAGTTAAACGTCTCCATTTCCGGCAGCTCCTGAGGTTGTTTTTCGGGGATGGTTCACAGGGGACTACCGCCCTCACATACTACAGTGACGGCATCTCCCTGGCGCACACAACCCCCAGTTCACAAGCAGACACAATCGATCTCTCCTCCCTTTTCTCCCGACTGGAGACGTGCCTCTTAAGGGCGGTTTACACTTCACAGGCACTCTCCGTGTCTCCCATCCTCTCTGTCGCGATTGGCGCCGCCCTACCGAGGTTTGCCAAGGGCCATGGATGGCGAAGTGTGCGCGGAGAGGCCCCCCAACAGACACAGAGGTCCTCGGTGAGAAAGAAAGCCAGCCCTGACGAGTACCCCGGCCTGATTGATCTCACTTCACAGAATACACCTCCTGACGGGTAAACCGATCAATCGATCAATCAATTAGTCTAGCCAGCATGGGCAGCTCGGGGTCTGGGAGTCGGTCTCCTCCAGACGTGTGCCGAGTGGCTACACAAACCCGGAACTTGTTTAATTAGCCCACAACGACCCGATCTACACAAGATCGCTGCACTCTACATCTGTGTAGGATATACAGACTATCAAATAATCAAGCTAATAAAAGCTTTGTTTCACGGATTCTAGTTTTGTTTTGCACATTCAATCACACACACACAGCAACTAATCAGATCAAATCCACGGCTATGAAGAGAACATTCAATAGAAAAGAAAGTAAGGAACGAGTGGCATCCTGTCTTTACTGAGTGAAACTTATTGATCTGGTACAAATCGGGAGAGGGGTGCATGTAAAAACAGCTGGAAAAAAAACACCGAACAGCAGGCGGGCTTTGCTTCTGCCGTCTCATGACAAGGTGTGAGGCTCTATAATGCATGCAGTGCAAATTGGCAAACGTAGACGACTGAACGAGCAGGAGAATTCGCACACTTCACTTTTACACGTCTGGTATCAAGCCTCTCGTAGCTGGGTGGAAAGTGGGTTGTACACTTAAACAATTCGCCTAATTAAATTTCCGCAGCGACAGTCGACCAGCAGCGGCTATTTTTGTTTCTGTGAGTTTTGTTTGGTGGGGTTTGTTTGAATGCAGTAAATAATAACACACCGTCATAAATGTGTGATAAAATGTGTCAAGAAAGTATTGACAGCGTATGAAAGGTGATCAGTGATGGTTCCAAAGCCTCCATCCCTTCGCTGCAGAAAATCTTTTCATTTAGTGTCAGAACAACAGTCAACTTGTTTGCCTGGTAATGTCTATCTCACAGCAGCCAAAAGACACCAGGGACATCCGGGAACACGATCTATTGTGACAATAGATACATGAACATAAAAAGCATGTTTACTTTTTTATATCTCCTCAAAACACAACCAGGCCGTTGACATCCAGAGGCAGAGTTTGCTTTGCGATCCCAACACCGTCAGAGCAGAGAATTACAAATTAAAACACCATCATACTGACCAAAAAGGCACAAATGGTCTGACAAAATGTAGCAATCCCTGTCACATGTCCCTGCGCACAGACACACTCACACACAATACAGTTGCTCATGGAGAGCTGCCAGGCCTCTCGTTGAGCACAATCTGAACCCTGGGTGACCTGCTGGCCGCCTGTCAAACAGGCTGCCCGCGGCGCCACCTTCAGCTGGCACATTCTCCTGACACCCCCCATCCCCCGCCCCCCCGCCATCAGCGTTCCCGACAGGACACACTCACACAGACGCACACTCACACAGACATGTCTCTGAGGACCGGGGAGTCCCTCACACTGAGACTCCGCCCAGCACCGACTCAGGCCCCCTAATGCACAGCTATTGACATTTCAAGCGACACACACCGATTATGAAAGGCTATAAATCAGTATAATTGGTTATTACCATGAATATCATTATTTCTTTAAGCTGTTTAGCACTAGCTTTTATTCAGGGTGTCTTACAATGGTTTTACAATCACTATCCTCACATCACTGTAAATAAAGCAGAGGTGTCAGAAGAGATCAGCACACAGGTGTCTACAAGTGTCTGAGGTGTGTTACCCAAAAGTCACAGAATAAAACTAAAGACAGCTGCAGTCCATATGGCGAGAGGAGACCCTGACGTTTGTTCCTCGGTGCACCTGGAGAGGACTGGTCTTCTACGCTTTCTTCCCAAATAACAGTTCCCACTCGCGCCGGGGGCCTCCTGTGTCTGAGGTCAGTCCGCGCCCTGAGAGGCTCGCTGGCAGACACACCACACGATTGCAACACCGGTGGAGCGACGCTGCGGCCAAAAACATCCCAGTGTGTAGAGCCGGTCAGAGTGCCCTTTGATACACACAACCTCTGCCCGGCACGGGACCGCAGCGCGCTGTCACAGACGGCCAGGAGCACGAGACTGCAGCCCAGTATCCCCTCCTAAAGCTGCTATAAATCCCTTGTGTTGGAATTTCAGTTCTTTCTTTGCATTTTTATTGTCCCCTTTAAGCTGAGTTACAATGCGTTCCCATTTCCTGACCCCCTGCAGCTGTTTTCACTGAAAAGGCTCTCTGGGTATTCGACACACAGAGAAACCCTGTTGTCAAAAGCCAACCTTGACCGTTAGCTGGCGTAAGGGAGACGCGGCACTGATCAACAGCCCGGCCACCGAGCAGAGATTATAACAGAGAAACAATAACGACCAGAGGTTTGTACGCCAAATCCCAAATACATCTGCTCGGACGATGGGAGCACACCTTTCTAAATCTGAGGCAAATTCCCCACGGATATGAGGCAATGCACTATATTCACAGTGTTTGAAATGTTTGAAAATAAAGTATTGTGTCAAGTAGGCATTTTGCCTGTAGTGTCATACAAATCTACAGAGAAGAATCAATCAGAATCAAGAATCAATAAGTCTACTGCTGTACAGGTAACTTTGTATGGTGCACAATTTGCTGTGTATCCAAGAGCAGGAGTTTGGCGACACTCGCGGAGTCTCGGGGGCGTGCCGGTGTTGAAGGACCTCGCCGTAGCTACGCAGGACACACTGACCGCAGCGCCGAAGGGCCTCGGATTTGCGACACGACACCCGAGACGCCCCTCTCTCTCCTAGCAACTTTCATTGCCGTCCGTGATGTCTTGGGCCCGTCCTCCGCTCTCACCAGACGGAGATGAATTAACGTAGCATCGCTCGACTCCGCGGGGCTCTGAAGTGAAGTAATGCTATGCCGGTTCATGGGGTTTCAGCCAAGAACAGAAAAATAAAGTGTGTGGGGAGGGGAGGCATAAAACTACAGAATAGTACAAAACAGAGGGATTTGCCAAAATTCACTTTGACTGAACCAGAGGCCGTAGCGATTCTGTGTCCTAAATTAAAAAGTTTCCCGAAATGAACCCCATCAAGGTGGGAGAGATTGACACAGAACGCAGATATACGTGCCTTAATAAAGGAAAACAGACACAGAAACGACCTCACAGCTAGTTTCTCTTTCCTCGTCGGACCGATCCCACTAGTACAGGTGCTTGGTGCGGACACGAGGCGCACGCTGTCAGAGTGACGCCAAGTCTCGATACAGCATCTGCACTGCCACGATTGTTATTAAATCCTGTTTTATGTACCTTTCGAATGCTCTGCAATTCTGTGCTTCCCTCGCTCCCGAGAAACCTTAAGTGGTTTCTAAGGAAACCAGCCCAAACTGAAGAGCACAGGATGAGAGAGAGAGAGAGAGAGAGAGAGAGGGAGGGAGGGAGGGAGGGAGCGAGAGCAGGAGATCTAAATTTATCTCCCAGCAGCATTCCTGTGTACAAACACGCGGCACGGAGGGAACCGGGGGCTCGTCTTGTGTGGGAGCTCCTATCATCGGTCTACAGGCGAGTATCGACAGTATCCCCCCAGACACAACCCGGACCCTGATACAACTCAAGCCTGCCACCACGCGCGCACACGCACGCACAACAACTCAGGCCCGTGCGCCGTTTCTGTCAGCTGGTTGTTCGGGGGAAGGCGTCACCGAAAAAGAGTCAAAGCAAAGTCAAATTAAGGAAGCAGCCTAATAAAAACAAGGCCCAAGTTCGCCACAGTGTCTCCTGAATGGGATCTTTGGGGACCAAGTCAACAAGGACGTGCACTGGCTGTTATAGGTCCAGGCTTTGTAGGGAGAAACAACACCTTTTCAACCAACCAGCATTAAGTAACAAAATATTAGTCCAAAAAGAACATCCCTTTGCAGTTTATTGTCAGTGAAGTAAAGTAACAAGTATCTCTCCAGGCCTGCAAGGTACTGCTAAAACAACACAACCCTCCCAGCAGTTAATTATTCTACGTATCTGCCACACAACCAGAAGACGTCACACTTTGCAACAACTGAAGAGTGGGGTAATCCCCTTCCCGTCCCGCAGGCAGCACGCGACCTTTGGAGCGGCAGGTGACTCTGCCATCGCTGTAATGATTGACTCATCAGCGTAACAGAGGATAAGAGAAGCACACTGGGGCAACGTTGAAGAGAAGACCTATCAGAAACATCACACACTCTTCCTCTCGATGCGTTGGTTTGATTTGCTTTGCTTAAGTGTGGAATCATTAAAAGTAATGCATTACTCTCGGTTCAGTATTTCAGATCAGGTTTGCAGTCTTAAAAGCTGCTGCTTGAACAGATTCCAGAGATATGCAGCTCATAAAGAAGAAACCCAGAATTTTCCACATCTTGCATTACACACTCCGGTGGGTTTGCAGTGCTAACAACATTAGGGGCCTTGATGCAACGCAGGGCCGTGTTCAAGACCAAAGTGCTGTTTCATCTTTTTCCCCGAGACCCACTGAGTTTGTGAAACGCACACTGATTGAATTCACCCAATAAAGACCTGTGAAATTGTGCGAGTCCGTCTTCCTATTTATTTTTGTGAGGTTTCACCACCGGTTCTGCAGCACAATGCTGTTAGAGACGGCTCCTCTCAGACGGCAGTCCCCACAGACCCAGGACAGAGACACAACCACCATCGATTCCTGTCCACCCATGCAATTAAGCGCATTGCTGGAATATTCTCTCCGTGAGTCACCTGACAACAGGCTTTCACACCTCATGTATGTTCATGTTTACATTGCGTTGACATTTAGGTTTCCTGGGAGAAGTGACAAAAACATTACAAACGCAACTGACACACCGAAACGGACGAAAGGATGTTGCATGAATGAGAACAATGTGGAAAATATCGATCTCTCTCTTTATCTCTCTATCGGCCTACTATTCAACATACTAGTAGCGACTTGCTATAAGAATATATTTAAATACATTCACTTTTCTACAGCTGACAAGACTGCAGTTTGTGGAAACAACCTGAAACAAAAGAAGGACAATTAAGTCATCTATAGTTATCTAAATGCGATGACCTGGTGATAAAAGTGCCTTGGCGAGTCATGGCACCTTGTAATTCATATTAAATCATCAGGTATTGCCCCTGGCACAGTTACCCTGGGTGCCCTCAATACATTGATAAGGTATCTGTCCTCTTGTAACCGCATGGATAAGATTAGTCCGATTCTCTCTCATCTGCCCCCCCTTCGCCTGGAGAGGCCATGAGACGGCACCATCGAGTTTCTTTCACTCGAGAACATCAAGTACTCTGGCATGTCAAGTAACGCGCCACCTGGCACCGCGCGGGGGGCCGTCTCTCGCCGCTAGAGATGTCTCATACGAATAGCTCGGTTAGGCACGAACAGATGTCTGCCGCTCTGAAAGTTTGCCGGAGAAGAACAGTCTCCGCCGGGCCGGGAGATGTGATCGCTTGTGACGTTTCAGGACAACGGCCTAATTTCTGACCCGGAGAGTGACAATTCCGCTTCTTAGTCTTTCTAAACCACTGCTAAGTATCTACACTGAAATGACTGACTGTAGTCTGTGAAAACCACGGTACCCTGAGACACTTATTCCTCTCTGTAAATCATCAGCGGCTGCAATATTGGCGAAAATCAGGATAATTAGGGATTAAAGGATAAAGGATGGGAAGTTTTATAAACAGGTTTAGGCCACTGAGAAGATATTTCAGTTATCAAAGACCTCAAGGGGTTTAAAGTGCTCTGAGGTTCATGCTGCGTCTCTGAGTCTCCTGTGCTGTAGGCCTGCTTTGACTGTGCTCACCTTCTACAAAGAGTCTTTAATAACAAGAGCACAACTGGACCCTATTGTTGTTGTTGCTGTTGTTGGAGATACAGTGGATCAGTAAGATCACATCAGTATAATCAGTCACAAGCGAGGGGTTTCCTCATGCGATTCACAAGCCTCTCGTTCAGGAAGTCGTACAGAGACGCATCTGTCACACGTCTGCTCCGAACGGTGACACACGATCTATTTCAAGAGCAGGCAAAACCAAAACAGAGGTAACAATCGCAGACAAAAGACAGGAATGAACTTACAGCCAACAAATGTATGAACTGCTGTGACGTATTTATGACTTCGGACCAACTTAATCAGACATTTGCATACGTCTGCTACGTGTGGTACCTTGTTGTGATGCCAGTGCAATATGGCACTTGTGCGACACTGTGCTGGCCTGTGCGGAGAGATCCCTCACCCTACGAGAACCGCTCGCTCACAGCGACGCGAGAAAGGAAACGCAGAGCAAATGTTCCAGCACCGGGGATCCGACTGACACAACTATACCATCTCTATTCCCAGCGCCGGTGGAAAAGACGACGGTGACTTATCCTGGACCGCCTGAGCTCAGAGTGTGGAGGAACTACGGCTCAACTGTCCATCTTCATCACCGCACAGTTATTACTTAAGTAGCCGCACTGAGCAACTGTCTCTGAGCGGTGATCACTCACTCTGGAAGTCATTAGAGACCCATCACACACGCGGGGCACTTTATAAACCCCAGGCATCTGCACGAACACGGGCGCCGATGCGAGCCACTATCAGTGGAACCCTTCAGAAGCGCCGTTAATTCTCTTGTAATGGCAGTAATCCCTTAATCTACGCCCGTTCATTTGCAACACAGACACTAATGTGTTACCTTCCCTTGCAGGCGCCGCTAAACACTGCCTGCGACTCCTTCCTCCGGCTCGCCGGCCGTTAATCCCCCATCCCGCTTCCCATTCCAACCTATCACCGCCATGCAGCGCTCCGTATCTCCATGCTGTGTATTAACCGCGTCCCTTTGATTTCTGGGAGCCGACAGAGACAAAATTAATCCATCTCGGCAGGCAGCGGTTCCAGAAGACAAGTTGTGCATGAGCGTTTCCACACACACCAGAAACACGACTTTCCCTGAAGTGTGTCAGGCCTTTTTAATAATGTCGCTTTGCATTTCATTCAAATAAAGACACTGGAGTCTTATAATAGTAACACAACCTTCTTTGTGGTTGTCTTACAAAGAAGTCATCATTTCCTCTGAGACGACACCTGTACCGTTAAACAGCAGCCTGCTACACCTGAGAAATGTCAGCAGACAGATGTGCATCTCTCTCCTATCCATCTATATATATATATATATATTATATTATATTATATATATATATATATATATATATATACACACACACACACACACACATATATATATACATATGTATACAGTCATACACACATTGCTGACAACCTCCTGGACGCACACTGTAACACAAAGCAGTCACTGGCATGTGACCGCGCTTTCCCTCAGAGCAGCGTCGAGAGAACTACGCTCTGCAGCTGCCTGTGAGAGAACCAGCCAGTCCATTCATTAAAACCTTGCCCAATCGGATTCGCACTGGAGCCGGCGCTCAATCACAGCCCCTCTCCACCGCCGAGCACAAAGACAACACCGAGAGCGGGCCGCGATCCACTGATCACCAAGAGACAGAGCCACACAGCGGCACCAGCGAACGACAAGCATAAATCAGAAACATCCTTTACCTTGTGGTGAACGGCGTCCGGGCGTTTGATTCTCTGATCTCAGCCTCGATGAGACGGTGTGTGTGCGTGTGTGTGTGAGAGAGCAAGAGCGCGAGAGAGAGAGAGAGAGAGAGTGTGAATGAGCGCGAGAGCGAGCTGTGAGCTGAAGGAGCCAGACGAGCCCCCTGTGCTGTCAGAGAGGCGCTGAGAGACAGGTAGCGCAGACCCCCATGGCGCCCCAGCCCAGGTGGGGTACGGCACGCTTATCTTATGGTGAAAATCACAAATAAACAAAGAGAAACGGCAGGAGATATTCAGATAAACGAGTCAAATCAGCCAAAGAAGGAAACAGAAAGACTCAGAAACAATGAGAATAGGTAGCTGATGGCGTTGTGTGAGGAAGAGGCTGGCTGTCAGGTGCCGGTGTGCCGTGCTGTGCCGTGCTGTGCCGTGCCGACTCGGCGTGCGTCTGTGTGCGAATGCGTGGCGGAGGCAGTTTGCCCGAATGACTCTGAGCTCGAGAAGCAGGTTCCCTACTGTGACAGCTCTCACAGACACACCGCGTCAGGCAGGCGGGCGGGGGGGAGCCAGCAAGCGAGAGAGAGCGAGAGAGAGCGAGAGAGAGAGAGAGAGAGAGCGCGAGGGAGGGAGAGAGAGGGGAGGGGGGAGGCGGCTCGTGCTCAGAGGTGCCTCTCAGATAGTAAAAGTGATCTGAGAGCTCCTTATTTGGGCAGTGACGTCACGGGAAGCCGCTCTGGCGAGGGAGATAAAGCAGGGCGGCCGCGGGGAGGGGAGAGAGCAGGGGAGAGAGGGAGGGGGTTCCTGCGTTTTTCTTGTTTTTTTTTTATGCCAGAGTTGTTTCTATCCATCCCAGCACGTCTCCTGCCATCTGGGAAAAGGCCGGGGTTATCGGCACGCTGGGAGGGGGGGGAATCCTTGGCATGGGATCAAGAGCCGAGCAGAAGCAAAAGCACGAAGTTTCAGACTGACAGGGTCTTTTCTTTCCTCTTTCGTTTCTTCTAATCTCTCTCTCTCTCCCTCTCTCCTTCTCAGCGTTAGGTTAATAGTTAACTCTGCAATCTCCAAAGGCAAGCTGAGAGCAAAGCAAAAATAAAATAAATAAACTGGCCTGTGCTTTTGGCGAGGGATTGGCTACATGTTACACACGTGTTACACAGCCCGAAGTCCACTCTACAAACTAAGCTGGGCTCTCCTAATTCAGGTTTCCCCTCCTCCACTTCAGAGGAGAGCAGCCAGATTAATCCCAGCGCCGGGGAGGGAACGGGCAGAGAAAGACGAGGTCGAGTTAGCAGACTCTCTCAGCTCGGCCCGACGGAGCCCTAATCACATTTCCCTTTTAATCCCGAAATGACACTAAGTAAGTAATCCTCTTTGGTCGCGGGCAGGAGGCCCGGCCCGTTCCTCAGAAACGCCCGGGCTGTTCTCAGTGAAAAGGGTTTTCCCTGAAGGATGCCGGCAGGGCAGGCGTGACGGGGAGGTAAACACGCTCAGATCGGGTTTCTCTTGAGGCCACGGGTGAAACCCCACTGAGAACGAAAGCCGCATTCCTGCCACACCTGGAGCCGCATACCTGCCACCGATCTCCGGCTGCAGGGGATTTCTTCGCAGGCTATCGATGTCTTACCAACGGGCAAGTCACTCATCAGCCGGGCCTCTGCCAAAACGAGCACAACTCCAACTTCTTAGCTTAGACACACAGCTGTACGCACAAGGAGATTGTCGGTGTGCAGGGTGGATGGTAAATAAACACATGAAAAGACAGCAGCTATAGCTACACTCTATGATGTGACAAATATTAAATAAAATTAAAAACCGAAAAGAGAAAGTTACTTCGGGTATTCATCAGATTCCTAATCGATCGATCGAAGGTTTGGTAGCCACAGCGAGCGGCTCTGCCCAGTGAAACCTGTCCCTCGGTCATTTTCAGACACTCTCCCACAGGCCTCTCTCTCAAGGCCGCCCCAGAGCGCCACCGAAGGGTTAAGGGGAAGGCAGGAGGCCGGAGAGGCGAGTTGCTCATTAGTAAGACGAGTCGATCCTGCGGACGCACCAGTCACCCCGCAGTCACACGGGCCTGAGTCACGGCTCGCACCGACTGAGCGGTAGACAACGCACACGTGGTACGCGGACTGCGTCTGCCAGCCCACGGGGACTGGGCTACACAGTTTCCAGTGTCCTGCGGATTCCCGCAGCGCACAACCGCAGAGACATGCGTCCTCGGGAGGGACAGCAGGGGAGTGACATTGAGAGTCAGTGAAAACTCTCCTTCTCTCTCTACTCTGCCTCTCCCTCTGTCTATCTCTACATTCCCTTCTCTCTCTTCCTGTCTTTCTCTTTCCCTCTCTGCCTCCCTCCTTCCTCCCCTCTCTTCTTCCTTCTCCCTCTCTCCCTCCCCGTCTCTAGCTCTCCCTCCCTCCACCTCTGTGCTCTCTCTCTCCCTCCCCCTCCCTCCTTCTCTCTCTCTATCTCTACCTTCCACTCTCTCCCTCTCCCTCTCCCTCCCACCCCGACTCCCTCCACCTCTATCCTCCCTTTCTTTCTCACTCTCCCTCCCTCCCTCCCCCTCTCCACTGTCCACCACCAGCATCAATCAATCAATCTCGGCCGTGATCCCCTCCATACGCTCTCAATGAGCGCGTTGTTGCTGATAACCTTCAGCGCATTGTGCTGCCGTGCCGTTAACGGCTGCATTGTCACCGAGTGAAAGCCGTCTCTGTGCGCCGGGCTCCTCGGCCCATTGTGAGGCCCATGTGAAACCCACGGGACCCGGGCCAGCGCCGGCGCCTCAACACCCCGCTTGTTGGGGGATTTCTAACCTCCGTCTCCATTTGTGTTTTGTCAGAGAAAAAAAAACTCAACAGATGGACAATAGAGGCCCTTCTGAACTGATCTCAAAGGTACCTAGGCATGCACTAATACTGTACTGTCGACTCACTGAGACGCCCCGACTGACTAACCGATCCTCCCACAGATCTGATGCTCAACCCAGACCCAGTTCTGTGGGACTCGTGCGTATCTCACGCCCCACCCCAGCCCGTGGTGAAGGAGGGGCAACGACACAGAACAGATCCGTGACATGCGTGACATCAGTGACAGATCAGTGAAACACGGCTGTCGCCCGCGGCCTCGTCACTGCAGACGCCAGCACGGTCCCCACCCCGGTACCCCATGCTGGCGAGGGGAGCTTCCCACTGAACATCAAGGGAGGAGAGAGAGAGAGAGAGAGAGAGAGGGGGGAGAGAGAGAGAGAGAGAGAGAGAGGCTTGCTATGGAAACGGGCCGGGTGGACGGCTGGCACAGAGAGAGCCTCGCTGCGAATCCACGGCCTCCCTGCTGCTCCGCCAGGCCGCCTCATCGGCACAAAGCTGCTCCCCGCCAGGGCTGTGGAGGAGACTCGGTGCCAGGCCAGGAGGTGTGTGTGTGCGTGTGTGTGTGTGTGTGTGTGTTTGAACCGGCCCCCTTGGCTCAGCTTTCAAGTGCAGGAGATGCTGATGTTGTTGTTTGGTGTTGCGCTGGGCCAGAGCCGGCGCCAATCACACCCATTCGAAACAGCCCCTTGGTAGAGCAGCTGGCAGTAATACAGATTCATAGTACACACACACACACACACACACACGCACACACGCACATCATGTGATGTAGCTAAACTCAAATGCTGGTTGAGGTAGAGAGGTAATACACACTCCCCTCACCCCCCCACCACAACACAATCCACTGACGAAACGCATCAGACGCAACAGGCCTGGGCTGACCCACTCCGACACCATCAGGCCGCAGGTCCCACACACCCCCAGTACAACACTACCAACGCAGAGCGAGACTCTCCGCCCTGCGCTGTTCACAGTACAGAACACCGACACTAGCAGCTGGCACAGGTGTTGAGTTCCCTGCTCGAAGTGAGACTCATCCCCCCCCAACCTCGGGAAGACAAAAAAAGCAGGACTGGTTACCTGAGGACGGGGTGTTTCCCTAGCGGGACGGGACTCCTCCTGAGGAAGTGGGCGGAGACTCGGGGCTGCACTACGCCGGACTCTGCAGGAGGGAAAGAAAACCGCTTTTAATAAGTGACTCATTCCTGACGGGTCACAGCTTTTCCTCCCGATAGCCGAGCCACTGGCACTCACACGTGGGGAGGGCCGAGATAAAGGCAATACTGTGCGATTCCAGCTGGCGGTTAACGATCAGGGTGCCAAAAATATGCATATCAGCACGGAAATAGCAGCCGGGCTGAGATATTCGCCGATATCTGTGCTTTCTGTTATTGGATCTCAGTATTTGTTGGCTTCCTGTCGTGCTCTGCTTTTGGGACCCTCTCACACATTGCACTTTGTGTTGCTTTACAGCTTGCAGACCTGACACTCTGAAGCAGAGAATCGTATGTGTGACATACACAACTAAATCCACACTTTCAAAACAAAGACAAGAAAGAAGTCACGAGAGAATGAATATAGAAAAGGGAGAGTCAGGATTGCATAAGTATTCACACCCTTGTCTGTGTGCAAAATCAAAATTCATTCAGCTGCTCAAAATGACCTTAACGAGCCACTCAATTAGTGGAATGGTGTCAGTCTGTGTGTGATAACAGCGGGTCTCATGGTTTCAGGATGAAAACACCCGTCTCTGTGAGGTTCCTCAGTAAGGGAATGAATTTCAAGCAAAGCAAGAGAGGGGTGAAGTCGTTGAAAAGCACAGGTCAGGAGAAGGCAGTTTCAAAAGTAATTCACTACGGTGTTTTTTGTAGTTGTGCAACACATCGCGATTTCCCAAAAGCACGGTAAAAATGCGCTTTGAGAAGAACGAGCGATGGCTACAGCACGCGCAGTGGACACAGAGAGCACGTTCTCTCCATGTTTACTAACTCATCACTGAACACGCCGTCCGCACAAAGCCACGGTGAAGCGGCACACACGGTAAGCCCTGTTGACAGGGGGCACGTAAGCCATGCAAGTGTTGGATCAACCACATGAACCGCAAGACAAAAACAGACACACACACACAAAAACAGAAAAGACACAAAACAAAAGCACAGTACAGCTATTAATACGAATCAGACAGACACTGTGTGGTATTTATATATCTATATACACACACATCCCAGTTTATTCTGGAACGATACCAATGGATTTCAGTGGCACAAATTCTTGACAAATTACATTTTCATTCTCGTCCTGCTTGGTTCTGCTGGGACCAAACGAGCACGATGGTAAACTTTCTTATTTTTTCTTCTTCTTGTGTTTCAATAACCCTGGTTCCAGAACATGCAGGGGCTGTACACACTGCCTCCGGTCTGACCTTTCCGCCACAGCGGTGTTTTCAGCCGTCCGGGCGAGGCTTGAAAGGTTATGAAATTATGTCACACTTTGAAGATGGGCTAGAAGGCCACCACGGATCTGCTCTCAATTATCCCTTTTGTTTCAGCACTTCTTCTCTTGATGTCGACTGCATTTCTACAGCCTCAGAGGGGTCGCTTTTCCACGTCAGCGGGTGCTGAATCTTCGACGGATCATTGGGGAGGCGCTGAGAGATGCGGTCGCAGTTTTAGGAATCGGCCGAGTAAAGGAGCTGGGGAAACACGAGAGCCCTCTGTAAAATCCTGAGCGTCTCCTCCACAATCTCCAAAATACCGCAATATTTTACTCTCTCATAAAATGGTTCCTCGTAGTTCTGCACAGCAAAAGTTTTCATCAGGTTCTGCGCAAATGACTTCCGCGTAAGAACACGTTCACTTTGTAATTAGGGCGCATTAAGGTAGCGTTTCAAAAGCACTTAGCAAAAGAAATCATCTGTCAGAAACTAATTTACTGGAGAGACAGCAACTGCTCATCTCAGAAACTAGTAACCCATTAATGTCAGCACAGGGGCTCCGCAGTAAAGCTCCTATTGTGAGCGTGACAAGCATCGCACGCATCAGTTTTGTTTTCTTTCTGAGCAGAAAACTGAGCGTCTCCGTACAGTGATGATACCGCGGTTTCAATTCACGTTCAGACGTTAAAGGCTTCTCTCTCTTCACCAGGGAATTCAAAGCCCGATAGAAGGAATACAACTTCCTTCAACTGGCAAAGCTCAGGAGACAGCAAAGGGAAACCGCTGCGCTCCCAGAGATCTCAGCTCGACCGAGTCATTAGAGTCACTTCCGGTCCTGCACTTCAGAACATCTCAGTCTTCAATAAAAACCCGTTGCAGGTCGATGCGGCGAGGTGACCGTCGGCTGTGTAAACACATGGACGAGTCTATTTCGGTGCGATCGATTGGACTGCGCCCGGGGCCATAATTAAAGAATGATGTGGCCAAACTGACCATTACATCTGTAAACACTATCGGCCGGCATCGATCGCTCAATTGAATTACGCGAGGCTCCTTCTAATTGCCAAATAAATCAAGTCAAGATCCTCTCGGCGAGCAGGAAGAGGGAGCTGCACGTTCATTGATCCCGACGGTGACCTCACAACCACGGCGCGGGGTTTTCTCAGACCCGTCAAGCCTCCGAAGGTTTTGCTCCTCCGCTAGCGGTCTCTCCGACCAGAGGATGGATAACGGGCGCAGGACTGAGGTCTGGTGCCGGATCGAAATCTTCTTCATGTGAGTTTGAGCATCACACAGAAAAGCTCTCCTTCAGCTCTGCAGACTCTTACGCAGGGGTCTGATGCTTTTGGCATGCCATAAACAATAAAATAAAATAAATAAACCATTAGGCACAGAGGAGAGACTACATATTTACCGTGGTTTCCCATGCTCCAGTAAACCTGCAGGACAACACTGTACAACTAGAATAAACACACAAACGACACATGTTGCAGGTGCAGGAACACACCGGCCGTTTTACCAGAGTAAACCTGCATGCAGGGCAGTGCAAGCAGAACGAAAGCGTGTGCTTCAATGGCTATAATTAGACGACACGAATAGTAGATCTGGTGTCTCTTTATCCATCTCCTCCCCATCCCCAGAGCCTCGTCAAGATACCGTCGGACAGAAGTGGTGTGTGCGGTCGGGCAGCCGTGCGTGTGGCGTGTTTGCGAGTGAGCCGGGCCTCACTGAGCAGCACTGTATTTATGTCGACAAGGCCACTCGCAGACACCTTGTGTTGTTTCCTGTGTTTGTTTTATCTCGCTCTCTCGCTCTCGCTTCGCCCCGGGACAGCGCGTGTCAAGAGGAGGGCTATTGTTGGGCGGCGTCAACCACCTGCACAGAAAGGGAACCTGGGGTATAAATATCCGTGTGTGAGGCGGTGAGAGGCCACGCACCCACATGCAGCCAAACCACAGCCTCGCACGGCAGGAGATAACAGGCTTTTGTGACTTCAATTTCAGAAAAGACAACAAATGAAAATGGTCTTAAGTTTATGTTATTAAGAATATTATTTAGTAGAAGTTCGGCTGCTCAGAAAAGACTGATGGAAACTAGAAACTAGACATGTCAGTAGACAGCAGGAGGTTATGAAATATGTTTTCTGGTGCTGCTGGTAAAAATATAAACCAGCTACGCATTTCCCCATCAGAGAAAATTCAACCTACTGACAATTTCAGTTGGACCGTCTTAAAATTCACATCTGAAAACTCTCTTAGTGGTCCACTTAAAGACTTTATAAAAACGTCAACATTTTAACTACGTAAAAGGAGCAGAACACAGAACAAAAAGCGCTGAATCTTTAATAAGTAAAAGGGAGTTTTGGCCTTCAGAAGATCCTATGGGGTCGAATGAGGGGTCATCATCTTTCATTTCGGGACGTTATTTTTTTTGCTTAATATAGGAAACTGATTCTCTATTTTGAAGATTAACTAAGAATCGTCCCCTGTGACCATCCCACCTTGTCAGACCAAACTGGTTCCACTCGGCTTCTTATTTATTTTCACAACACGTAAGTATTTGTTTGTTTGCATAATCGGGGAGGACTACCAAAATGTTCAACAACAGGCCGAAGCCTCAATCTCCCCGTCACAACCTCAGCTCAGTCAAGACCCTATTAAAAAACTGCACGGCCCAGAATAAGCGCAAGAGCATTTATACACACTCTAAAAATACTAAAACAAACTGAGGCTAAGAAAACTTCTCCCCATAGTGTGATTGGCAGGATGTTGACCACATTCAGACCACTGTCTTCTTGCCCTATTTAAAGAAACCGAATCCCCCACCTCACCTGCTTGAAAACACGTTTTAAATAACACCAAAGCAGAGCTGGTTAACCTGAACTTACAATAACTCTTTTTCCCCGTTGCCCTTTCTGCCTCAACCTTTTCAATGTTTCCTCTGTGTGAGGTTGGCACAGTCGCATGCCTTGAAGAGAAACACGACGTGCCTTCATGTCACGTACGATACATGTGTAATGTAAAACACAAACCGAACCCCGTGTACTCTTTTGGTTGGCCGCTTCTTCTGGTCAATGGTTCTATCACTAACTATAGTCCCAAAACACGGTCACGCTGCTGAAAACTGCTTTAACAGCGTATCCTTCTGTACAGTCATGCCCAGGAAACACATCAATACAGTGGTCATATGGACGAACCCATATTCTGCTCGGCTCCTGAGTAATTTGAGAGCACCATCTATTTCCAGGATCCCCCTCTCAGACCGAGAGGACCAGGAGATATCCCTGCACATCTGTCTGCAACATCAGCATTTTAGATACTGTCAGTGTGGGAAACATGAAATCTCTTATCTACATCAAAATTTAAAGCATTGCATCGAAGTCACTGGACCACTTGGACTGTGGTCTCAGTATTTCCCCAATCTTATGTCTTTTATCCGATGTTCCTCGTTGTCCTGTCGCACAATCTTTGGGTTATTCTTGGGTCCCCAAACAAACTCCGTACCCCAACGGTACCACAATAAAACACAACAAGCTTTTTATTCATGTACAGAGTCTGCATGCTTGCAGATCCTGCTTCCACTATATGCAAATGATACAGTGTTTCAGATGCTGCCCTTAATTAGGTAAAGCAGACTTAAATCGAGAGGCGGTGAAGTTAAAGATACATAAACACGGCCGGTCTCAAGACAGGGAGAGTTGCAAATCCAACAAGGGCCAAGGGAAACGCATAACCTACATACACAACATCAAAGCAACTGGAAAACTGTTTTAAGCAAAAGTTGGTGGAGTGGAGAGGAAGGAGGCTTGCGAAAAAATTAAGAAAAAATGGGAAATTAAGAAAATGGGAGTAGGAACTGAGAATACACCAGCCTGAAGACAAGACGACACATTTAGGATTTGAACTCAGACTGGCTTGGGGGGAGTCACAGCCTGGAGGAACACGAAGGGGCCCTGGCTTCTCATCCGGCGCTGAGGGGGATACGCTGCAATCCTCGGACCCCCGGTGAGCAAGGGGTGGGCGGGTCGGGAGAGCGCCGTGTGTGTCCCGTGCTCCGCCAAGCCCGGCTTCAACTCAGACGCAGACAATACGCCGCCTTTGTCTGGGCCTTTATCCCCCCCACAGCTCGGCCCTCGAGCGCTTGGGCGTCCCCCCGCTGTCCCCCCAGCCTCGCTCAGATTCAGAGCTGAACACACTCGTACTGCTAGCTTTGTTTCTCTCCCTCTCTTCTTTCTTGCCTCACCCAGGAGGGGCGATTCAGTCTTTATCTCACCCACTCTCTCTCTGCGTTGGCGATTCAGGTCTTTTCCAGGTGCAGCACAGGTACTGCATATTTCCAGTGACACACAAATCTAACTTTCTGTGGGGCTTCCTGTATTCGGTCTCCTTTATTACACGAACACTATCTGTGGACGTCCCCTGTGCCAGCCCAGCTCGGGCTTGAAGACGTCCCTACACCAAGACATCAACATTTTTCACACATCAATAACAGTTTAGCTCCTTGAGGTGAAAAATGACCAACAAGGTTTGTTTTAAGGTGTTTCGGCTTCTTGAAGTGAGTATAAATCTCCCTGCATAAGAACATAAAGTGTCCAATCGAGAGCAGGCCATTCGCCCCATCGTGCTCGTTTGGTGTCCATTAATAACTAAGTGATCAAGGATCCTATCCAGTCTGTTTTTGAATGTTCCCAAATTGTCTCTTCAGCCACATCGCTGGGGAGTTTGTTCAGATTGTGACGCCTCTCTGTGTGAAGAAGTGTCTCCTGTTTTCTGTCTTGAATGCCTTGAAGCCCAATTTCCATGTGTCCCCGGGTGCGTGTGTCCCTGATGGGAGACTGGGTCACTGGCCCCATGCAGCTCTGGGCAGGAGATCAGGAGCTGTAGGTCACATGTGAGCTGGTAGGGGGACCGTGACGGGAAGCAGACCTCATTGGAGAGGAGTGGGGGGCATGAAGGAGGGATGGGTTTATACTTGAGTGATAAGAAGCAGAGGTGAAGACCACACACAGAAGCAAGCGTTCTCATCTTGTCGATTCCCCCCTCCCGGCCGAAGAGAGCACACCGGGGCAGGAAAAAAATGAGGCGGCCCGCTAATGGAGTGGCTGATGAAAGTCCTTTGTGGAGACCGATCGATCGGGACCTCAGTGCAGGCGACACACGATCCGGACAAACTCTCAGACATCTCTCTCTCTCTCTCTCTCTCTCTCTCTCTCTCTCTTCCCCTCCTCCTCTTCCCTACAGGAGCTCGTACGCCGTGAGCACAAGGTCGTTGCTGGCCTAACACGGCGGAGGGGTTCACTTCATTTACTGTGGTCTTTTCACAAATTCACAATTGCCCATTTCTGCTCCGCTTTATTCTAACCTTTAAAACCTTTTTAGTCTCCGAACCCTAGTCTGAGTCACAGAAGGGCGCACTGCCACCCATCGTCAGGAAAGCAGCACTTAGACTCGGCTCTGGGTGTCGATCAATAATCAACGCCGGAGCTACCTGATGCCTCCCAGTCATCCAGCTAAGAGACCATTTCTTGTCGTCCAATCCATTCAAGCACTTTCATCCATTAGCGTCACATAGGAACCGCACTCCACAGGTCTGTGAAATGATCCGTCTCGATCACTCACTCGAGTCCTCGACCAAGCTCCCTACGAGTTGAGATATAGAGACGGACCATTTTACTGTCGCTTTACTCGTGCGTGAGATGTATAGCCCTCTCTTCATAGACACTTATTCATTACTCGATCATCATTCTGCCTCGTCTACAGCCCTAATTCAAAACGAATCGCCGGAGCCACCACGCAGGACAGAAAATGTGAAGCTGAAGGAAAGAAACAGAAAAAACCCTCTCTCACTGTGGAGGCCGAGTGAGGCTCGAAACCCCGAAACACACAGAACAAAAGAATCAGAGAGAGAGAGAAGTTTCTGCATGACGTAGTGTGGGGAAAAAAGACAGAGAAAGGAAGAGGAAGTATTAAATTTAGAAGCCGCCGGCCACCCCCTCATTCACTTGCAGCTCCCACGCGTTTCACTCTGCGTGGGCGAGGGGCGGCTAAAAATAGCTCCGGCGCACAAGTCATGACACCCAGAGGAGCCCAGGATGTGGCCAGTAGGAGGAAGTGAGCCGCGAGATAGAGTTTCGACATCTCACGCTGCGTCGAGAGAGAGAGACGGACAACAGAAAGACGAGAGAAAGGAGAGACAGAAGAAAAAATCCCTTCCCCACTCTCTCTCCCGCAGGAAGTGAGATCATGTTTCCAGTGAAGGTGAACTGAACTCGACTGGGAGCAGAAGTTGGGGGACAGTGTTGAGGACTTGGCTAGAAAAGACGATAACAGTTGAAAGTCTCAATCCTGGTCTTGGATGTTCACCCCGGTCAATCTTTCACCCCTGTAAAACCCTGGTAAAAGTGCGACACTGGGAATTTTACCCACGTAACTTGCATAAGGAACCCTTCCTTGTGTATCTGGGGTTTGAGTTTCAGTTTAGCCTCACATTTCCGAACTGAACTCATACTGGGAGCTTTAAAATCCTCAGCAGCTGTTAATCGGTTGAGCTCCATCAATTAAGCGAGTAACTGCAGACCCCGGGACCCAGGGGTCGAGAAAAACGACTTTAGAGAACAAGCTGTAAGTGAAGACGAGGAGTATCTCTCTCCAGGTCTCAGGTCCACCGAGGGGACAGTCTTAGAAGACACAGAAACTCGATGCACGGGCCCCCAGAGGGAGGAATCAGAAAATAATCAATAAGACGTGTAATCGTACCTAGACTGAGCCAGACTCTTAACGGCCGGCGCAGACCCCCCGCCGAGCATCACGCTGCCAGGGTAAACAGATGACATCATCGCTTGGAACCAAAGGTAGCAGCCGAGGTGGAGAAGAGAAAGTTGATTTACGAACGTCCCCTCGGAAAAAAACAAACTGTCACGGAAAAGGATTCATTTTCATAGTGCCCGATGTGCAGGGCATCCATAAATAATAATAATAGAAATAAGTGTCGGGCATTTAATAAATAAAGAGCAGGGCACAGACATCAAACTGGCTCCAGCAGTAAACACCGTTGAGAAGTTATAAACCAATGGATTCATGGGAACGGAATGTGTAGTAACCAGGCCAGCCCGTCCGCCGCGCCCCAATCTGTATTCCAGTAACACTAAAGACGGTTTCCAGTGCTTCACAGCCAGTTTCTGATTAGAGAGTCCCATAAAACCTGAGTAACGGCAACACAAGCTGAATCGCTCGGCTCCCGTCGACTGGACTCGTGATGCGGATTGGGGTTTTGGGACGATGCGTTCGTATCACAACTGCGTATTGTCAGCGGTCCGGACTCTGGAGTGAAAGGAAGACAAGCCACGGACGGCAGACTGCAGCAAAATAATGCCCCGGTTTCATCGTTAGGACCTTTGCGATACAGTTTGGGGTGTTCTTGACTTGCACTTGTATTAGTTTATGTTGTCAATCAAGTTAAAGATGAAGGGCTGCTTCACGTCGCCGCTTTGAAGAAGCTTTGGGCTCAAACCCGTGCAGACATGATCCTTTTAAGTCGTTAATCTCTCCCCTCAGAAAATAAACAAATAAATGAAATAAGCTATTCTGTAACTGTATTAAAAGCACACACGCACACACCCACGTCCACTGCAACTGATTTCCTGCCATTTCGGCGCCGATTTCCCGTAATTATGACACCAGATTGACCAATTCATCCCCGTCTCCACCATGACATGGCAGTGACCCCGTCCAACGGAAGGGGAAAGCCCGGACGCCTGGCTGCAGCAGAACAGAGGGATCTGATCCAGCGCATTCGACGGAGCATCTGTGAGGTTTAGTTTCGACAGAAGGAGGCTTAAACACGAGGGAAACGCAAGCGCTGGGCCTCCATACGGGCAATTACAATATATATATGCGTGTGTGTGTGTGTAATAACATCTCTTTCTAAAGCAGGCTAAAAGGAGAAGTGTGTGGGGAAGGTCCCTGGAGGTTCCTGGAAAGCAGGCTCCAGCTGACAGGAAGGTCTGGAGGGGGAGATGATCTCAGCACATCCTCACCGCCGGGCAGACAGGCCGAGGGTTGTGTCACTTGGCACTCCCCGGGCCGCCCGTCTGCTCCCCCGCGAGTCCATAAGGGCTAACCCTGACTCTTGAAATCCCACGGGACGATTGCGTTGGCTTCGCAGTAACAGATGACCTGCTGAAACGGGTCCGAGACTCGGCCTCACCCTGTGGACTTCGTAGCTGCATATTATCCTGATGTTCACATGACAAGCAACGGGCAACCGACTCAACACAGACACTTTAAAACCCTATTGTTTCCTTTACATGATGCAGCTACGAACAGCCTCGACACAGAACCTCCTCAGTGTTACAGACGCAGAGTTGTCTGCTTCCTACGCTGCGCTAGAGAGTAGCTCCTCACAACCCCACTTGTTTGGTGACGGGAACAATGACCCGTCCCTGAGGAACCCCCCAAGGAACTGCTGCCAAGGCGGTGTTTGGAGTGGAAAAGTTTTGCAAAGCAATGAATTCTGGGAAAACTTGTGTTTGGCTTGGGCGGGCAGAGGTCAAGCGTGAGATCAGGGTTAAAACACAAGTCCACGTCCCTTCCGCAGTGAAATCACAGAGGTTTGCTGACAAAACTGTCAGTTGTGAAAAGAAAGGCTGGTTAGGAACAAACAGGGTTAGTCGAGTTGTTTTTGGAAACACAGAAACCGCCCCAGCGACGAGATCGGCTCTGGAGAATCTCTTTCCACTCGGAGGAGGACGCGACGCCCGTCCCCTGAGGGCAGTTCAAACAGTGCCATTGTGGTGGAAAGCCGTTATTAATGAATGTGTGATTTGTCATCGGATCGGTGCGATTCTCTTGACACTAACAAGGCTAATAACAACCGTGACGGAAAATCCAACACTGCGCCGGTAGGTATTATAGATCCCTGAGATCCCTGAGGTCTGATCTGAAGCAAACAAGACTGCGACGGAGAAGTCACATTTCAAACACGAGCCCATTTTGATATAAACGTTTTCAAGTCTCTTAAAAACACGGCTTTTTACAAGACACCTATTTACTCAGAGATCAATATTACATTAGCGCTAACCGCGTCGACACACCCTGAAGTCACAGACCCACGTACCCGTGCAGTGAGTGGTCGGTCGAGTCCCACAGTCTTTTGAAGCTGTAGCACAGGGCAGTGTTTTGATTGCGCAGATCACTCCGACTCTTATTCTGTGCACCCCCCCCCCACATTGCCCTGCAGGGTCACGCTGCTGCCCACCCACTCCCCCGTCAGTCAGCCGTGGCATTTCTCGAAACTGGCAGCCTCGCTGAGAACTTTTGACGTCCGGTGGCATCGCTTTCATTTCTGCAATTTACAAAGGTCGGGGGGTGAAACAGCAGGCTGGGCGGCTGCTCTTACGCACAGAAATCGAGCTCCACGGGGGGGGCGGTGTCTCTGTACGTGACCAAGACCCCGCGGTGCTCTGAGGAGATCCCGAGTGAGAGAGTGTGACTGTGCCGAGATCATGGCTTGCTCATTCTCCCACACAAGCCCAGGGGAGGAACTGGTTGGGGGGTGGGGATTCATTTGGAGGATTTGGAAATTAAACGATCGTATTCGGACACATTTCTACAAGGTTCTACACCCGACATAAGTTAACGCATTAAACGCACAACATACAAACGCGCCGCAGTGATTTCAGCCAAGAGTTATGACATTCCCATCCTCTCCCTGTTCAGCTTCTTTCAAGGCAATTCATACAAGAACAGATGATTTAAAAAGACAAAAATGTAGCCAAAAGCAATAACAGTCACCCAGAAAACAGTCAAACGTTAAATGGGTTAATTCAGTAACAAAATAGTGGCGTCAAGTGCTTTCGTTTGGAGAAGTACAGTCTCTCAAAGTGTCAAGCGGCACAGCACATACACAAGCATAACTGCATTTCCTGTTTTCACTAGGAAGTGGCTAAGCAGTTTTTTCTTCTTCTTCTTCTTACTAAGAAACACAGAGAAATCAATGATGGAAAAAAGGTGCAATTATCAAAGTCCTTTCTTCTGCACCCACCCCCCACCCCTGAAGTCATCGCTCAGGGTTTGAGTCACAAGGTTCAAACAGCTTCCTTCCACAGGCCGAGCTGGCATGGGCAAACAGGAACCCGTTCTACCCCCAGCTATTTTTACACCCGTCTCTCAAACACAAACCACCGAGAACAGAGCCACTTCGCGGCCCCCCCGCCCCGCTCGACTGCAGAGGGGTGAGTGTTGTGCATCCTCTCAGCTGTGGCTCTGAGATCCGCCGGTGCAAGAGCCAAAATTGTATCTTAATTCATTTTATTTATATCTGCTTCTTTTCATACGTGAACTGGGAAGCTTTTGCACCAGTGTGGTGTAAGACCTGATCTCCACAGGGCTGGGTTCTTCTCGAGGAACTGAAAGCTGGCTCGGGTTTCCTACGCAGAATAGGCCAGGGGTAACAAAGGCAAACGCACCGTCACGGCAGCTGCGGCCCGAGCGAGTGTGTCACACAGGAAGTGAAGAGGGAGAAGCGTGCGATTTAAAAACGCCAACAGGAAATGGTCAGGGGCCACCAAGTTCATTTTCAAACATCTGAGTTGTCTTTCGGTGGCGATGGAAAGACGGGGGCGGTTGTCTACAAATGAACTGCTCTCTCGGAGCGTAAGACACGCCGACACAGGACAACCTCAGGAATGAGACGGTAGTTCAACCTCACACTCCCTCCAGCCTCCACCACACCCATCCAGAACGCCTAGAATACGGCCTAAAGACTCTGAGGCTCCCCGGTTACACTAGTTACCCAAACTGAATGTCTTTAGCCAGAAAGGGGGGACTGAAAAGGGAAGGCATGCAAATGTGAGCCTCCTGCTTGCGCCCATCTTTTCCAGACTACCGTCGATGTCCGAGGTGAGAACAAGGGGAAAACAACACCTATGTTAGGTCACTGGATCACTGAACTCTCCGTGAGGAAACGCTGACGTTGTGGCAGGTGACTAATTCAGCCTTCATGTTCTGACGTTTCATTTTGTTGATGTTGTTGTTTTTGTAACGTTATGACTCAAGAGCTCGCCCTGCAGCCGAGATCGCGTCTGCTTTAACCAAACCCGGCCCACGGAGGCAGAAGCAGACAGTCCCGTGACTGATTTGGTCCACCGTATATTCCCCAGTCACCGGCGACAGGATACGGCCCGACCACAAGAAAGGCGCTAACCGTCACCGTGGCAAAACAATTACAGTTCGTCTACTGTAGCACCGCCCCCCTCGGGCTCTCTTTCCACCTCTGCTGATTGACTCTCTTGTTTTTGTGCGTTTTGTTTTTCGTGTCTCTGGTTTACACATTTTTACCAGAGGAATTTCAAATAAATAAAAGAAATCGGGCTGGGAAATGTCCCTGCAGTGGAATTGTGTACATCACTGTTCAGCCCTCAGTTTACCCAATTACAGATCTGCGGCGACAACCACAATCTTTTCCAACCAGAATCAGCGATGCTCTGGACAAAGTGCGTTTTTATTTTAAATTTGGAGGTTTTGTGGTCAATTATTGTTAACATCACAGATTAGACACTTTAATAACGACGTTAGTTCAGTTGCTAACCTCATGTCTTTCAAAATCAGTTCCTTCATTAAAGGCAATATCACCGCTGGGGTCAAACTCATTCATGTCCAGAGGGTTCCCTCTCCAGGCAGCTTAACTGCGCTGGCAATCGCATGCCCAGCGTGTGTAAAAACATGCCTGCTCTTTTAGAGACGTTTGAAGTCGGCCTTTTCTGCATGCAGCTTGGGTCTTGAGTGGCGTAACCATCGATTGTACTCGTCCTGATAGATGGGCTGTTATTAGCAGTGCAAAACAAGCCACGGGGAATACTGTAGGAGTCCACGGAGCCTGTGGGGAACGCTGTTGCATGGAATATGTGTTTACCTGTCAGCTGGAACAGGCAGAATAGGCAAACTCTAAAAAAAAAAAAAAAATACAGAATGTCGAGAATGCATGTATATAATTTCCTCGGTACTATAAAGGCTGTGAACATGAGCCCACGATTTCCCTTTTACAATGAAAGCCGTCAGGCAGGAAAAACAGCATTCCGTCCAAAAATAACTACAAAGCGAACTGAGACGCAATAGGTGTGAAGGCTTTAACATGCTGCCGGGTAAGATACCGACATCTCGGCATCCGCGCCTGTCTTTTACAGAGACAGGACTGTCACTTCGCCGGGTTTTCGGTTACAACGCACCTCACCAGCTGCTGAAAAGCACCCTGGGTAATGTGCGGAGGAAACAAACAATACTGTAATTGCCCGCATTCCTGGTGCCAATAAAAGATGGCAATTAACCCTCAGCCCGAACACACAGCCGCCGTGATTGACGTGGTGCTGACGCCGAGTCTTCGCTCGCAGATCCTCCTCACAGCCGCGCTCTCAGGCTGCTAATTCGGTGTCACCGGCAGAGATAACTCAACTACAGCGTGCCAAACCCCGGCCTCCCAGGGACAAGGAACACCCTATTACAGCTGTCAGCACCTCATCAAAATCTTTTTAGGAGCAATCCAATCCTTGCACCCCTCACTTAACTCCCATTACTAAGGGCTTGGAAAGAGGGATCATATTACTCAGAGTTTAACCCCATAAGCTCCCCCTACCGTGCAGCTTCTCGCTCCCAAAGCTGTGGAGTTGAAGGATGATGGGCAGCTGCTCGAGTGGAACGAGGCCTCGGAAGGAGGCGACAAATTCTTACCACAGCTGCCCCGTGCGCCGAGAACGTCATTGGAGCCGAGGAGCCCTCGCTGTGGCGCAGACATTGATTTTGTGCTGCCCTCTCATGAATCACATGGCCCCTCTAATCCTTTAATGCTGTCAGTCCAGGTAAGTGCGGAGCAGCCGTCGTCCACAGAGTGAAATCACGACACCGCATGGGCTCCTAATACAAACAAAATTCGTCTCCGTAGGCCAAACACAACACAACAGGGGAACAAAACGACTGAAAAGAAGACTTTGACCAAAGCTGGGAAACCACAGCACCCACTTTGGTCCAGATGTTAGCAGATGTTATGAACAGCTTTAGCTTGTAAATTACAGAAACAAGAACAGTTCTGTTTGGTATTCATGTCTAAGAACGCTGCCAAGATAACAAATAATGAATGTTTCTGGAACAACTGCCGCTTTTGAAACCAGGGGGATTTTGTCAAATGACCCCGAATCTGGGGGAAAAACACCCTGATATGGAACTGTTTATTTATAGTCATGTCCTGATTTGTAATATCAGACTTTCTGTTGCCTACGGAGAAACTCACATTTGAGATTCTGGCTCGTTGACGCAGGACAGATCGCCCACATTGCTCCACCGCTCTTTCCCCCACCTACACTGGCAAACCAGCAGACCCCCATAACTGCACAGACCCACAGCCAATGCCCCCCATCTCTCCGCGCTGGGTGCCCACTCGCTGGACCTGTGTGCATTCGGGGTTTCACGAGTAAACCAGTGAATCAGAGCTGAGCAGCACAGGGGACGCTGGGCAGAGCTCACTCGCATGCTGAGCAGCCGACTTCCACGCACACGCTCTACACAGTTACTCGCCTCTCCCACACGCAGTTCTCGGGTCCTTCGATTACATGCAGACTGCAATATGGTGCATCCACAACAAGTGGAAGTCCATCAACAAGTGGAGAGAACAATCCACAGCCCACACAACATTCCCATACACGTATTTACACTTTTCTGTGAGTTCACTGCAGGCGTTGATCTTTAATTTGAAAAAGGACGGAGGGTGATTGGACGGCTGCAGAAACAGATACCGATGAGCACGGCTGGAAGGGTATTAACTGGGGCTGACAGGGGATATACTTGTTGTGAAAGTAGAATAGATTAGACACCAATTTCTCTCCCAAGTATGCGTAATAGAATACAATAATAAAAAAACTGCTCAGGAATCCTCTAGTGGCCCTTTTCAACATCTCAGAATAGATGGAGTGAATGCTCTCATGCTTTAAATCGCTCTGAATGTTTTAGGCAATATAAAATTACACATTCAGAGCAATTTAAATTATACACAAAACCTGCACTGCTGGGTAAACACCCTTCTATAAACATGTGATTGACCAAAGACTGGACGAACTGGGCAGGGAAGTGCGCATTAGGGCTGTGTCGCACCCGGCTAACCGGACTGCCTGGATTACGCACACCTGACTCGACACCCATCAGCGATAAGGCCTAATGGCCCCACTGTGGCAACCTCCGAGCGGAAGCACACTTTGATGAGTACGCACTGAGACAGACAAGCGTCCCGTATGGAGCATAACTTTTAAAGACACATCCTTACAATACATTTAGTCGTTTGCACTACAATAAAAACTGCCTGCAGGTTCTTATGGTGCAGCATGTCTGGGTCTTGCTTTTTCCCCCCCTTTTATTTCCCTTCGCTTTTTCTTTTTCCTTTCTTTCACATTTCGAAATGCTTCTTCACTCCACGTCAGCCACAATGTGGAAACAGGGTCGGGACGGCAGTAATTATTTGGATGAACACTATTTTTATCTACTGCTCCAGTAATATGTTACGGGAGCGAATTGTGAAGTATTTACAGTTTCATTTCCGCAGAAATCGTGGCGCTCCTCGAATGTGTGAAATGCTGAAGCGCTTCTCAAAATCTTCAGGGCTCTTCCCTCTCTCTGGGGTTGAGTCCCCATCCCGACGAAGGATCAGGGCCATTACATTATCAGTGGGAAGAGCTTTTTGAACAAACACCTGAAAACCATTAACAGATATCGCCTGCGTAAAAAACGTTTCATTTTGACTACAGAAAAATGTCTTTCCGGTCACTCATTTAATCCTGGGGACTCTTAACTCCACAGAGGGACCATTAATATTTGAATACACTACACTGAAGCCCCATTCAAACACACACAATTAGTTTCAAGCTACAACTCCAGAATAGAAGCAGCATTCAAAAAGTGTACTGAACTGTAAAGTAAACGCAAACAACAATCGCCTTCTACACGTTTACTGTTTAACCGTGGTAAAAGCACAGTAAATGAGCAAGAACGCCCTGTGAACACTGCCAAATAAGTGTTCGTATTTACTGTGGTAAACTTAACTCTCAAATTGAATGAGTTATATACATATATTTTTGTGTGTGGTTATTTTGCGATTAAGGGAGAAACCATGTGAAAGACATAAACAAACACAGTCTAATCCAGGACGCACACTCGGGTTCGTTTGCTTTCTGCCCTTTCTATTTCATACACACACATCCACCCCCTGTGTTTCCTTCTGAGACAAAGAAGTCATTGAGTAGAGCAGGACTCTTAAACAAACACAACGGACCTGTTGACAAGCACACAAACACCCCAAACACTTACAGGCCAAATTCATAATGTATCGTCTGCCTCAGAAAGCTCAGGGCATTTCGTTCTGAAGAAGAAAGAAACATGAATGCAAGCATTTGACCTAATAAATGTGTTTAAAACGTGGCCCTGTGTGATAAAACACATCAGGAAAAAACATCTGAGTTCGGAGGCTTTGGTCATTTCATCCGCAGAACATCACACGCCCATTTAATCCCTGTAAAGACGGCAGAGAGAGAAGAGAGGCACCTTGGGAAATAAGATGGCACTTCCGCTATGCCGACCCTTCAGCCCGGCGGGGAAACGCTTGATCCCACAGCGCCGTGAAACCGCACAAGACACGCGCCACATCCCGAGAAGTTGAGGCCTTCAGCTCAGACCAGAGACGCACATCGGAGACATTTTGACAGCTCCCATCCCTTTACATTTTAATTCGTAGCACGGCTCCCTGACGCCAATATTTTTAAAGCACTGGCTGAAACACAAACGCTGGTAGGTTTCGTGGAACTGGGGGGGGAGTGTCCGAAGACATTAAAATGTAAAAAGCTGGAACGTGTCAACGCTACGTGGTAATCACATCTTGGCATGAAGGCTCCTATGAGCTCAGTACACTGGGAATGGCATTCAGGCAGGCAGTGGTCTCCGTTGAGATCAATCGCACAGACTCGGGTCTTTCAGCGCCGCTAGTTTCAGACAGAGATCTATTCAGTCACACGAACGAGGCCCTGCCATCGATAGCGGGGGGGGGGTGGTGACCGTAGCCTCTCCTTGGTTTTTGTCCCACGGCCTCGCGAGACACCGCTGTGGGTTTGGGCACACCTCTGAAAACATCACACCCTCACTCCCTCCCCGGGGGTCCTGGCTCCATGAAAAGCTGCCCAAACTTGCTGGTGCCAAGTCAGGCCCACCAAAGTCCCCGACGGCCAGCCCTGACCAAGATGGATGGTCTGGAAGCCACTAATTGCTAAGTAAACCGATGGCTGTACAGCTGCATTGTTTTGTTTTGTTTTTCCTGCAGAAATAAAATACTTATATTTACCGGCTCGAGAAACACCCTTCCCCCAAGCCTTGCCGACCCCCGAGTGTCTCAGCTCCTGGTGTGTGAATAACTACGAGGGAGTCAAAGCAAACTGTGCCAACGCTTGGCCAACGCTGCCAACACTGTTCCCAGGTACCAACATCAGTTTTCATTCTCATTTATTACCCCGGCTAAAGACGCACATAGTAAAGGACAAGTAAAATGGGGTATTCAATTAAAACATACCAACTGTCACGTCCGATTACAGTATATTGTTCTTGTTTACAAACAGAAGAGCACTTCCGATCTGGAGGAAATAAACAGTACAATAACTCCTGACATCGTCTATTCGTCATAAATTCGAGCCACGGACGGGAAATAAACATCTGGAAAACCACACCTATAGACACAGATACTGATATGAGCAACAGCTAAGGAGGCCAGGAGACGCTGCTATGGAACAACAAACAAGAGAACAGAAGAGACGGACGTTCATGACTACAGATTTGGGCTACAGATACACTGAACGCCTCCCGTCCGTCTCCATGACAGAAGAGTTGGAGGAGTGGCACCTTTTCCAATTGTTCAATCACCCTTGTCATCTGTCTGGATGAAAAGCCTGTCAGCTGTCATTCAAACAGCGTTGACTGCAGCTGACCTCAGCGTAACAAATAATAGGCTCATAACATGACACGAGGACACTAGAGAATGAGATTATCTATGAAGTGGTGCTGTTACGGAGAGGATTGGACAGAAACAAAGGGCTCGATGTTTAACATTTAAATTCCACGGTCTTGTTAAGCATTTTTATACCAAGTATGTGTTGTCCTCTAAACACAGTTAAATGTAACTTAAAGTGGCACCAGAAGCATTAGATTAGCATTAAACTACAGTAAATGGCATGTGACATTTACAGCTGTACTTTATAGCTCTGCTGTTATAGCACGCGGAGGTATGGACACCCAGCACAGATGGAGCAAACACACAACCATCTCTAGTAATAAAACACTAGGCTTCCTGAGCTGTTCATCACAGGATTATTATTGGTCCTTGAGGTTCTTCACAAAAATAAAATAAAAATGGACACTTTCTTCCAACGACACAGTTTCTTCCAATGAGATCGAGACTTCCTAACACATTTCAAAACGCAATACCAACTCAACACACGGAAAACACACAAGCAAAGGCTGAACCGTGTTTTTATTTGTTTTTTGTTTTTAAGAAATCTATAAAGTGTAAACCACAACAGCACGCCACTTTGACCTGCACTTGCATAGCTGTGAATCCAGAAATGAGTAACGAAGCCCCCCCGAGCTAAAAACCCCCACAGCAGGAGGGCCGGCGAGGTGAGAGAGACGAAGGCCGCGAGGGTTTACATACAAGCTGTGCAACAAATAAATAAATACACACACACACACTACAGAATAAACAAACCGGTCCACAAAAACCCCCATCTCAATCCCAGATCTGAACCCTATCGATTCACAAAAGATTATATTTTGCTTGACAGGTGTGCCAACTGCCCGGCAAACGGGCGCTTAAATTATGTATGTTCAACACACCGCCCGGGTGAAGGCAATCGGAAAGGTACCAGGCTTTTCCGCAGGCAGCCCTGTTCGTGCAGCGAGCGGCGCCAGTGAAGCCCAATCCCGGCCTCCCTCCCGAGATGAGGGGCTCGAGAAGCCGAATTGGCAGGAATTCCACAAATGTGCCGAAGCCGTATGAGCGGTCTTCGTTTCCCTGCGCTCCCACAGGCCTGCGCACACACACACAGTCATACACAGCTCCCTCTGCGAGTGTTTATACAGCTGCCTCCTCCACAGCCCCGGCTACTTCATTAATAAAATGCAGTTCTGTAACGTCCCCCCTTTTATTGCAGGCTCTTTCTCAGTGCCTCTCTCCTCCTGTCTCTCTCTCCCTCCCTCTCCTTCTCTCCTCTGCTGCCTTAGCCTCCTGCAAAGAAGAAACACAAACAGGGGAGGAGAACGTGGAGCGAGAGCAGTCTAACGGCCGGCCAAACAACCAGTGCCGAGAGACCCTTCACAAGCCCAGCCCTCGAGATGCAACACCAACCGTTTAAGTCCTTAAATGTTCAATTTCAGTTAATTGTTTCACTAATTAGTACCATCACTGCTTTGAGCAGGTAACGGATCCACCTTTAAGAGTCTGGCACGTGTTTAACCTTTGTTCTGTCACGGTAACAATCATCATCATCTCCATAAAAACGTTTCTTGCCTGATCTTCGAGACAAACACCAGTTTCAGATGAATGGGTTTCATTCGAATTATATCTATCTACTACACAATCAACACGCTGCGTTTACACTAGCAGGCACACGGTAATTCATTAACTCATTAGTTTGAGCAGCGAATGGTTTGTAATGACGGTGCTGCATGATTGTGGAGGAAGGTTTCTCATAGTTACCAGATGATGAGTGAAAATCGTGACTCCAGATTAAGAGGCGGGAGTATAAGAATACTCTCGGCTCTCACACCGCCCTGTCCTCACATGACCCGCCCCCCCCCACGCCACACGCTGCGGCTCCCTGGCCGACAGATGCCGCGCACAGCCGCCGCTTCTCCCGCCACACCGAGCAGCTCTGCAGGGAAGTTTCACGCGCTTCCTCCTCCCCGGCACGTCGGCTTGTCTTCCTGCTCTGCTTTTAGGTTCTGATTAGAGGTAAATCCTGCTTTTTCACCAGGACGGATCGGAGACACTTCACTCTTCAGCCGCGTGGGCCTAGTGAGTCTCTGTATACGTTATCTACCCTTTTGCATTTACCCAACTTCTCCTGCACAAACGAATCCATTCACTCATCGTGCTGCACCACGTGTGTAAAGAGAACAACACGCGACACGGTGGTCGGTCGGCTGCAGACAGACACAGCAGCCTTCAATCAATCAATCAATCGATCAATCAATCGCCTCACACTTTGCTCGCACATAGTTCACAGACTATAGCACAGTGTGGATGCCTCCAATTTAAAGGCGTGATGACAGGCCTGGGGTTTTTCTTAAATGCTAAGGATTGGACAGGCTAGGTGTGCTGAAAGTGTGCCATCGGACAGGAATATTAGTCCTTGTCAATGTCAATAATGGACAAACAACAGAAAACGGGACAAAAAAAGAGATCGAGAAATATGGGCAACACTTTAGACAAAGGTGTCATTAATAAACGATTCATAAATGGTTTATTCATTAATCATTTCATTTGAATGATCAATAACCCTATATAACATATGATTTATAGCAATGTGGGCTACAAACAGCTGGTGAAATGCCTACAGTGTGACTGAGTCAGAGGAGGAGGCTGGTTTACTCTCTGAGGGGTTCAGAGAACTAAAACACACGTGATAACAAATAAATGACACACAGAATTACACACACAACTCTGACAATAACACTGTGGTTCAGAAAGCATTTCAGCTGCAGGAAAAAAAGACAATCCGTTTTCCTCTCCTGATCTGAACCTGCCACGTTTTCACTCAGCAGTCCCTGCCCTCCGTGATGTAGTGCACAGCTCTGGTCACAGCCGGAGAGCGTGGCCCCGTGCAGTTACCTGGCGTAGCAGGGCAGCCTGGCATGCGTAATACACCTGGCCACGTGGCGGTGCGGCAGATCAGTCAGGCCGGTCTTTGCGGTCGATTAAATCCGCGTCAGGTGTGAAAAGATTCCCGTTTAGGCAGACGGGCTCTAACCGACGGCAGGTATCGGCTTCAGAGCCTCATTGTTCAAACAAAATGAAGTCAGCGATACAATCTATCTGCCTGCTGATCAGAGATCCCGTTCCCGTTCCCTATTTCTCTCTCCCTCCCTCCATCCCTCCCTCCCTGAGTGATCCCTCTGATCATGAGCCAGCTGTCAATACTCCGAGCGGACACAGCTCTCTCTCACAGCCCCTGTAATCGCATCCAAAGCTACTACAATAACATCACGCCGCCTGCCTGCAAGATAACACCCGCGCCCGACTCGGCACAATGCGGCCGAGAGATTGTCAAGTTGTCGCCATCCAAAACACTCGGGCGTTGAGCCCTGCCAGTAGGACGCCGCGCGAAAAAGAGTCTTGCCTCTCGCCTCGTAAACAGAGGAGAGCAGCGCAGCGTCTCTCACTCTCATGTTGGCAAGGATTTCAGTTCGTTCTCGAGTTCGTATTTCACGCTCGGAGGCCGTGTGAAAGGGGTCCGTCTCTGTGAGGGGAAGGAGATGCGTCTCTGTACGACACAGCTCGCCTCGGGCCAGGTTATACCCGCAGTGATGTAACGTCTGACGTCTGAACTACACAATGTGTTTGCCACCTTCTTCACAACTGCAGCGGAAGAAAAATCCTCCAAAGAGCAGCGTAACAGCAAACTGACATACATTTGTTTAAAAGCACAGGATGGAATGAGAGGGAAAACACAAAGACTTATTGAAATGGGAAGAGATCTGAATAATGACGCAGCAAGGCCTTTCACAGCTGTTCGGGGGTTTAAAAACACAGGCCTGTACCTCTTCAGAGTAATAAATAGATGCCGAGACGCTTCCTGTTTTACGTACAACTGTCTTTGCCACTACGTCAATAACGAAGACATGCAAAACCTACATACCTAAACAAACGATGTAGTGATTGGCACAGAAAACACTGGCATATGCCGCACTTTGTTGTCGGTTTTGGCGAGTCTGCTGGACAGATGGACGCGGACTGATCAGACTCCACGGACTCCTACAGCTCCGCCTCAGCGCCTGTGGAGAGCGAGGAGAGCGCAGCAAAGCAGGGAGAGGACAACGTGACAATGCAACTCATGGCTTCCTTTTCTGGCAGAGGGACAATGCCACTGTGAAGGTACGAAGGGCAGTGGGATCCTGGGCGGGGGTCCATCTTGGGGCCAGTTACAGCTCAGCGTCATACGTCTCCGACAAAACGGGGACGTTGCGTTCCCGAGGTTAAAAATATCCCTGTGAAAGAGAGACAGCCGCTGCAAACTGGCATGGGTTCTGTGAAGAGGCTTTCATACAAGCTGAACACAACGGCACCGATACACAACAGTGTCTGGGGCAGCCAACCCTGCGCTGATGTATACATATCTCTAGGTCAGTCACCGGATATCTCTCCATCAAGAACAAGAAGAGTCAGGAGGGGAAGGTTTAAAATGATCTATCGGCCGGTTTAGTCCCTTAAAGGAGGTTTCTGTACGATGAGTTTCAATGCCAAAAGCAAGGAATACACCTTAGGACAGACGTCTACGCAGGAAAACAAACAGAAAACGAGCAGCACCGCAATACAGGTGGGAGGAACGCTCTGAAAGAGTCTCAGAGTTGCACAGAGCTGTCACCGTGCTGTCACTTGGCGTGTGCAGCAACGAGACGAGGTATAAATAAGCGTCCCAGGCGGCTTGTGTTCCCAGGGACCAATTCTCTGAGGCCTGTGTCAAAACAGGACGGACGGTCCGCACGGGTCTCGGCGTAGCCTCGAATACTCAATATCACAGGAGTGGCAGAGAAACAGACCAGTTTAGCTCATCACACAGCAACAGTTACTGCGCATCGAGCCCCTGTAGATGCAGCGTTGCCCTGCACACCCCAGAGAAGAGCTGAACACAACGGATCGCACAGCGCCGGGGGATGGAGAACCTAAACACAACCACAGACGTCACCTGGGCTCTCTCGCCTTTAATGAGCTCCCAGACCGATCAGCGACTTATCAAGCTATGAAAGCAAACAAACACACGATCAAAGCCGAGACCGTAATCCACCGGGCTGTTCCACTAAAGCGAGAGTGAGATGTTATTTTACAGGGAATATTTACAGGACGCTTAACCTTTTCGAGCACCTAGATTAGCCTGCGATCCTCCCACAGGAGCATCATCTACACGTTCAACCACAAGAGCCCCGCCACAGAAGCAGCGCCTTGCTTTCCTCCAGCGCCTCAGTCCAGCTCTCAATAATTCAACAGCCCAGACCAGCTTGGTAAACAGCAGAGACAGCTGCGCAAGCAAACCAGGAAGAGGAACGGTTTGCCGATTTTTTTTAATCACTCCCACTATGCTTGCGTTGTAGTTACGTATCTAATTTGTGTCTATTTATTGCGCAGGAGGTTGACACCGAAGAGAGGACAGCTATTTTAAGTGTAGGCCAATTAGCTCAGTAACACATGTAGTGGCATTGCTGCTGCCTTAGTGAGGACCGAGGACAATGCCTGGCCTGTCCCGTGGGACGGCTAACATCTCCGTACGCTCAACGCCGATCAAGACAGCAACAGCAGAGGAGTGGGCACTAACAAGGGAGGGAGGGAGGGAGGGAGGGAGGAATGCACTTTTATAAGTCAATCAGTAAACTTGGCGCCCAGGATCGCACCCAACCCAGCTCTTTAAGAGCAGTGGAGTAAAACCGCCTGGATCCCTTCCAGCCTCCTTGCATTAGTTAATCTCCGGTGTTCGGCACGCTCTGTTCCCAGAGGGACCCGAACACGCAGCCCTCGCATTCTTCAGCTCTCACAACACCGAGGAGCCGAGAGGCATCTCCCGTTTCACGCCTGGCGCCTCTCCCTGTCCGATTATCAGAGGCCTCTGTGGACCAGCCAGGGTGGCACCGCAAGATCCTGAGCGAAACATTTCCCTGCGACGCCCAGCATAAGATCTTGATCCCACCTCCACTCCCCTGACCCACTTCTGGTTTTGAGAGTTGTGCCCACATTGTGCAAGACATGCAACACAAAACAAATCTTTGCCTTCACCTGCTGTACACATAGTAGTCAACCAAAACAATGTTTTATCAGCTAGTGTAACATACTTGCCACGGCATAAGCCCTGATAAATTACTGTGTACTAGTTAGAGCTCATCTGGATACTGTGGACAGTTCTGCTCTCCACACTTCAAGAAAGATATCGCTGCTCTAGAGGCAGTTCAGAGGAGAGCAACCAGACTTATTCCAGGTCTGAAGGGAAAGTCCTACTGAGAGACTGAGGACCTGAACCTTTTCACCCTGGAACAGAGGAGACTACGTGGGGACTTGATCCAAGTCTTCAACATCATGAAAGGCATCGACCACATCAAACCAGAGGAGCTTTTCCAGATCAGCAGGGACAGACGCACCCGGGGACACAAATGGAAATTGGGCTTCAAGGCATTCAAGACAGAAAACAGGAGACACTTCTTCACACAGAGAGGCGTCACAATCTGAACAAACTCCCCAGCGATGAGGCTGAAGAGACAATTTGGGAACATTCAAAAACAGACTGGATAGGATCCTTGGATCTCTTAGTTATTAATGGACACCAAACGAGCACGATGGGGTGAATGGGCTCCTCTCGATTGGACACTATGTTCTAACAAGCCCTTGGTTTCAGACACCTGAGAATCCCAAAGAACACACACAACCAACCGTGTATCAAAGGGAAGACGTTCCAGATACGAACATGCCCCACACACGAGCTTGGCCTTTAAGGGACCCGTCACAGACGTGTATCTGGAGGCTGCAGTGGTGTGTGACAGAAGCGGCACACTGTGGTCCCACCAGCCCAAAACACTGAGTTATTAATAGCCGGGATGGCAACGTTAGGGCAGGAGAACGTTCACTCATGAATGCCTTCAAAGGCCGTACGAACAGCCGGTGTGTGACATCACAGATAGACCTGCCAGCCAGTAACCAATCCCACCCCCCACCCCCACAGTAAATCAGGTCATTTTCAGTGTGTATTAAAAAAATGCTATAGCAAGAAATGAAATAAAGGAGTCAGCTTAGTGTCCTTAGTAATCCAGAGTGGGAGAGAGAAAGACACCGGCCCGGCTCCGAGCCAGCCAGGCTAAAGCAGTCCGCTGCTTCACGGCACGCAGTGGGAGCCGACGGTGGGGAGATTTCACGCTGGCGGGCTAATGACAGGAGCAGTAATCAGGGACACGTCTTGCGTTGGTGACTTGTGATTGCCGAGGCGGTCTGAAGGAAACCCCGCTTTTCTAAACCTATTTTTTTTGCTATCATTAATTTCTTATAAGTAGAAAAACAGCTGGTGAATAACAGTATATAATAATCCACCCGTTGAAATTGACGGCGACTGAATAATACAATCCGTGTCTGTAAAAAGAGTATTTACACATTTTAGAAAATTACAGCTCTCAGGGAATTGAACAGCACCCAGAGTACTATAGTCAAGGCTTGTGTTACTGAAAGGCTTGGATTAATAAAGCTTTCTGTTCCCCTGCAAGGAAGTACAAGGAGAATATATGCCACTTAAAATACACAATTATTATTCAACGACACTCCGCTTAATTCAGCGCCAGACACGTTCTCTCCTACAGAATCAAAACTGGCACCTGCTTGTTCCTTTACTTGAATTTGTATCCCTGTCGTATATTGTGATCTGTGTGTTGTAGGACTGTCGTTGTGTTCAGCTCCTAATCTGACACATAAAATAAGACTGGGCAGAGGGCTCTTGTCTTGAGACAACAGGAAGTGGTAGAGCGACGTATATTGCGAAGGAGCCAGCCCTTAAAAACACTGTAGGGTGCATCTGCTACAAACGAGGTCAACCCAGGCCCATGAAACAAAAGAGCCTTTATGACACACGCACACACACGCAAAAAGCAAACGTATGCAGAAGACATTTGTTTATGAAAAGTTTTGTCTATATTTAATCTTGATCTCATTGAGGAAATGAACCAGGTTTCCTCTGACTTGGTGCCCAGCCAGCCAACGGGCAGGAAGCATCTGATCGCACCTGTCCGTGATCAACCGATCGACACCAGAGCGAGACAGGTGTGCACGTCTCTGTTCCCATTCGAGTCTCAGCTGACTGCGTGTGAGACAGACACGTGTGTGCCCGAGACAGCGCTGTACCGGGAAGCGCTGATCTGTGCGGCGTGCCAAACCTGTGTTCGGCCCTCTAGCCTGTTCACCTGCCCTCTCTCCCTCTCCCTCTCACCGACCTGTAAGTACGTTTCCTTTTCTTTCCTCCCTCCCCTTCGATCCTCTACAGTCTTTTTCTCCCTCACTCCCACCCATCCTTTAATCTCAGCCTCCCTGTGTCTGCCTCCCCTTCTCCCACTTCTCCTCCCTCCACATCTTTCCTTCTCTCCTCCTCCTCCTCCTCCTCCTCCTCCTCCGGCTCCATGCTGGGCTGTGAGTGGGTCCATTAAGGGTCCGGACGCACAGCTCAGCAGCCCACGTCTCCCACACAGAGAGGACCGCACAGCACGGGGAATCAACAGCAGACACAGAAATCACATGACACACGGACACAAACACTGTACACAAATGCTTGTATGCAGGCTGGATGCTATATCCACACATGAGACACATCACTGATTTCTACTTAAAATCACTGATAAAAGGACATCTGCCAGGGAAACAGAAATATGTGTTTGACCAGTGAAGTCGTTAAGACACCTGAAGTGATGAATCATCATCTTTGATATGAAGAGCAGGGGATGTTCACAGGGGGACCCCTGTACAGCAGCCCCCCGAGCGATGGGTGAGGGGACACAGGTGTGTTGAAAGCAGGAGGTTCACCCCCGCTTCCACAGCTAGGGACTCTGGTCAATAGAAAGTACGCAAACTGTGACATTTTCCACACGGGGGGCAGGGTGTGTCGATTTTGAAAAGGACCTCTCTCTTATTCTAAGGAAATGGCCTCGATGTTCAATTAAATTAAAGATAAAATATTCCAAAACATGAAACTCAAAGTCACCTTCGTGGCCCGGATAGTCTAGGATTTTCTCCGCGGCTCTTTCCAAATTAATTTCACTTATTGTAATTCTGTTTAAGGCAACACATTTGACGCTCTTAAACTCAGACGCAAATCTTTAGGAACCGTACATCCGATCGCTCAGAACGTCAGTGTGAACATGTTTAAATCTTTTTAATCTGGCATGAAATGACACCCGTCTCCAGGCAGCAGGAGAAAACAGAAATCTGAAAATAAATGTTCTGAATGACGGTATTTTAGCAGGCGGTTGTTAATTGTTGTTTTTTCTCCGTAAACTCTTGATTGACGCATTTTTAAATTGCTGCGCAACAAACTGCAGGCTATAAATATGCTAATACAGGGACAGAGTGTCAGAGACAAAGACATAAATTAGCTCAAGCAGTGGCTTTAGGCTCGTACCTTTTCTCATCCGCGCTCCTCACGGGCGATTACTGTGGCACTTATCAACCACGGCGGCGTACCGGAGCCGGCACCTCTCTGCGCGTCCCCCATCTCTGGCGCAGCGCTGCCCTCCTCGACGAGAGGAATTACAGCCTGTATTGTTCTCCGATCCCTCTGTGAAGTTTGCTTTTGGAAACCCTGACTAATATCTGCTTAGCCTGGAGGATTGGGAGAACGAGGGCATTATGGCCGAGTTTAACGCTGGCACACAAAACAGTGTCAGGACTTCTTTTAAGGTGGATTCTCTGGTTAAAACTGTATTACCAGCTCCTGCCTTTAAGTTGAGTTGCATTGGCTTTTGTTTATTCCAACTTAAATCAAAGCTATTTAAATCTGTAAACAGCCAGGGATACCGTATAACTCATGACAGTGCCTCGACTGTTTCAATCTGGTCCCCGTGCCAGTGGGACAACATACACGCTCAAGACTATAGTTTACAGGCCTCTGGTATTTGACCCAAACCCATGAGGGACACTGGTTTTTGACCACAGATTGGAGAGAAACCTCTGACACTCTTCGGTATGGTGCCATGTGAAATCTTAGGCAGGATGCTTTATATAGACTATGTGTCCTGTTTTATGGGACACTGGCAGCATGTTTTACCGGGCCGCTTTAAAACCGGGCCGAGCCAGAATCGGCATCAAGCTGCCGTTTAGGATGAGACTCCGGACAGAATTCACTGGGCCAAAAATCTGAAACAACAAATCGGCACAAAGCAGCCGTCGAATCCGGTAACGCTCGGGGGCCTGGGCTGATTATATCAAAGAGTCTTGGTCTTATAAGTGAGGCCAGGGAAATGAAGAGGTCAAATGTTAGGAGATAAATAAAGTCATTTGCACAACACGAAGACTACTTGGTTTCGCTCATGGCCAGTTTCACAAAAAGGCCCCCTGGAAAGATGTTGGCTGGTATTAATTAGATTGCAAGATGACAGTTATCAGCATTTGAAATACTCTCTGGAAGGGCAGATTATCCGCAGCCATAAGGGGAGCCTCTCCAATACATAATAACAAATAAATCCCATGACAGACGCCCTTCAGCACCACAGAGGACCGGGAGGACGTGACTCTGTCGCTGAAACACGAAGGAAATTCCTCCCAGGTAATAAATCACTGCTGCGTTTTCTTTTTTCTGTTGTAAAGAAGGGCTTCAGTGACACGTCGGACTGAGAGCCTTAGCAAGCTTTTCCTCCAGAGCGCTTGCTTTCCCCGGGGGCCGAGCCACCCGGTGAGGACCTATTCTACGGGCCGGGCCCCTCAGGGTGGCGCTGCTGTGAGCGACGGGGGGGGGAGTTCCTGGACTCGGCAACATGACGGCCATCTGCATTCGGTCTGGAGGTGCGGGAACCCGGCCAGCAGGGTGTAAACAGGCCACCCACCGTGAGTGCGGCTCGGAGTCGGAGGCCCCGTCCTCGGCACAGGGCGGGTAAAGGGGCAACAAGCACAACCCCATGCCTGGGTAAGAAACTGAGGACCCCGAACCAAGCCGGAACCGAGCCCAGCCTGCCTGGTATGGGTCGGGTGCGTTTCCACCACACTACCTGAGCTGAGGTCAATGACATCACAAGCTCACCTGTTTTCATGTGCATCATGCAAGTGTTTGGATTAATCCTTGTTAATCCATCGTAAATCAGATGTTACTGTTAAAAACAAATAAACGTATCGATCGAGAGGCAGAAGAACGAGTTAAAAATAAAAAAGTTTCTCTAAACTCTGTGACGCCTGAACGAGCTGATACTGACAGGGACACTAGCGGCTGCCACGTACCGACAGAAACACGAGAAGAAAAGAAAACATCTGTTACCAAACTGGACTTGCTCACAGAGGGCCGACTGGCAAAGAGGGGGATTATTTGGAAAGGTGTCTTGGGTCGTTCTTGGGTTGTTTTTCTCAACGTTCATGTCTTCTCCCTAGACCTGCGTTAAAAGCTTTCATTTGCATTATTAATCAGTTTATTCGATAACTCCAGAGGGGTCTGATGGTGAGCGTTTCTTTGTAGTTCCTTTCGATGAACAGCAAACTGCGATACAGAGCCAGGCACCTATTAGAGGCATTAACCAGTCAATTGGCAGGAAAGCTCAGTTTGTTTGTTCAAATCAACTGAATCTGATGCTAGATCACTGTTTGAAAGCCTCTGTGTGTCTCGGCACCAATAAGGCGATACGTGATTCATGTCTTTACTGTGAGCAGCACTGACCGGACCCACAGCACAGTGTTATTACAGCCCAACGTCCCACAGTGACAGTGTTTCCCAGGGGGTTTCTCATGAGCGTTTAGGCTGTTTTCTGGACTCAGTTTATTATGAAACTCAGCCCATGGGGAAGATGACGGATGGAAATATACTTGAGACTTTTGACAGCTTTGAGTATTTTTTCTTGGTAGATCAGGTTTGACCAAAAACTCACTACGAGAGGCAACATGCCAACTCCAGCAGAAGGCCGTATATATAAACATTCATAACTTGCACAAATCTGATGCAAAACACCTTAATTTGCATCTACATCTACAATCTACACACACTTGCGTACGGCCAGGCACACAGACACGAAGCTTTTTTAACCTCTATTTAATGTTGGGCAGCACAGAAACTGTATTTAACTCATCTGAAAATAATCACAGACACCAGGCCTTGCTCCTCGGCAGCCCGAAGCTGTGGTTCACATCGGTATCACCACATCACCAGAATGTAAACGACCGAAACCCACAGAACGTGTGCAGAACGTACCTCAGGTCCTGATCCGCGGGTTCCTGCAGGTTCTCTGTCGGTTACAGTTGCTCCTTATTGCACTATTCCCAACATTAACTGTCCTGTGTGTCCCTTATTAATATCCTCCAGTCTGTTCCTGTTGGGAAAGAGGAGAAACAGCGTCAGGCCTTGTGTCTCCTGTGGAAAACCCCACGTCTCACCTGTAAGCAAAGACACAAAAGTGCCGGGAATTCAAATAAACATCTACTGAGAGACATGCACTCCTTTGTGTATCTGCTTGCTATGAGATACGTCTCCAGTATGTAGGTGCAGGTGTACAGCTCTTACAGGGGCAGATGTTGACTGGGCAGCAACGGGTTAATCCCTCAGAGAATGCGAGTCAAAACTTCACCGCATAATTAACATTATGTAACCGATTCTATATATTCAATTCAACCACCAAACTACTGTCTGAAGGCTCGATCCAGATTCTTTAAAACCTCTGTTTATTCAGATTTCACTGCGGTTTCTCCTTTGTGTATCTCAGTTTCCACAATGTCAGTGCCAACTCGCAGCCCCTCCCCCCCCGCCACCCCAAAAAGGTGCAGAACCGGACGCTGATGGAATGAGAATCGGTGCGGTTCGAGTTTGTCAAAAATAATTACAGCTCTGCGTCAGGGTTTCAGCAGGGCTGGCAGAGCCGTGGAGGGATTTAAAAATACACTTTCAGGGATTCAAGATTTCACTTTTTCTTGTGCTATTTATAGTATTTAGTGCTAATAAGGATTTTAGGCAGAAACTCTCCCCTCGGACACACAATCCGTCTCTCACTCGAAGTTTCTCTTCCTGGAAAAAGGACTTCACCTGCGTCCTGTTCCCCCCCGCAGGCTGGTGCATCGCCAACATTTTAACAACCCACTTCACGGCACATGTGAACCATTAATGCGGTTCAGAAAAGGAAAGAAAGCCTACGAAAGAATAAATAAAAGAACAAACTACGACACCAAATTTTACACTTTTTTCATGGCTTTTCCAGTTTCGTCGGACTGGCCGCTTGGTTCCATCTCTCTCGACCGCGGTTCACGTCGTTCCAGTCGGGAGGGTCTTCCGGGTTGGGACTCTCTCCGGCGGCTCGGCCAGCTTCTTGCCCGTCCTCCGGATTCTGGTCTCCTTAGGCCGGCGTGCGAGGGACAGACACAGAGGAGACCCATGCAAGCTTGCAGGCTTTATGTGAGGGTAAACGGTCCAAAGGGGTCTGGGTTTAGGTTCCGGCACAACCGACGACTCGAAGGCAGACAGAAAGAGGGACAGCCCTTAAGTGGCTCATCAGTTTAAAGTGTCAAAGGTCTCGGGATTGGGCTCCAATCAAATCTGCCGCTCACTTCTCTAGGTGTTTAAGATTAAATGCACCAAAGCACCAGAGTGTGTAATGTTCACCTGCTGCAATTTCACGCCCAGTATAAAGAATAAAAACAATAAAGCCTCCACAGTAATCAGATGTTCTCTAATGTTGGTCACTCGTTCGAGCCTGGTGCTCTTGGCAGCTGAACACATCTCTGGTCCTCCTCTCGGAAGCAAAAGGTAAACGAACGAGCCAACGAGTGAAATGGGAAATGAGATTTGGTGATGCCAGAAAGCAGAAGCACTCATCAAATACCCTATCAGTATTCCCGCTTGATAACCTGATAAACTCATCCCAAATACGCCGGATTTCGAATTTATTGGGATGAAAAGCAGGGAGGATGAAAGACGTCTCACAACAGACGGCTGCCTTGCAGAGACAGGGGAGGAAAAGAGCTCCTAAGTAATCTGAGAAGAAGCACAGCCCATTAAATAAGCAATCATCTCAGGTCTCTGAAGTAAACACTGTAGGTAAGACTGAGAGGAGACTTGGCAGAGGCATCCGTGCAGTATAAACTGTCCTCCCCTTAATTCATGGTTTGGGTTTCAACTGCAACTCATCCTCAACCCACACATGACTCGAGCACGATCTGCCCCGTCTTTCACCCGGGAGACTCATGGTGACGGGAACCCGGGGCCGAGAGTAGCGCCCCGCGAACACATTCCTGACACAGTGCGGTCGCTGGGCTCCACCGAGACAGAGATCTCGTTTCAGGCATTGTCTGGAGCCATCGTCCTCCAGAGGGTCCACTTACTGAGCCAGGAACCACAGTGGATGAGAGACAACTGAAAAAACATCTACACAATATACTCTAAGGACTCCCAGTCTTATGCGCTTCAGGCCAATAAATGGTGAAGTTTAACTGAACGTCTACTGCTTTCGAGGGACCGACGGGACTTTGTTGAAAACAATTATGTTTCTAGTCCACTTCTGTTTTGTAATAGTTACTTTCTCCAACATCTACAATGGAAGTTAAAATGATCAAATGGGAATGACACTCAGATTCTAAAATAAACCAATCTTGACATACTGTTCTTCATAGGCAAAAGGAAATACTTTTTAAACTATCAGTCAATGTAGATTTTGTACACATGCTTTGAAACCTATAAGATGTGGGGAAGCAATAAAAAAGGCAAACACAATGTTAGGGTATATTGTCAAAAGTGTAGAATTGAGCACAAGGGCAGTGATGTTCAGACTGTACAATGCACTAGTTAGAGCTCATCTGGATACTGTGGACAGTTCTGGGCTCCACACTTCAAGAAAGATATCGCTGCTCTAGAGGCAGTTCAGAGGAGAGCAACCAGACTTATTCCAGGTCTGAAGGGAATGTCCTACTGAGAGACTGAGGAACTGAACCTTTTCACCCTAGAACAGAGGAGACTACGTGGGGACTTGATCCAAGTCTTCAAAATCATGAAAGGCATCGACCACATCAAACCAGAGGAGCTTTTCCAGATCAGCAGGGACACACGCACCCGGGGACACAAATGGAAATTGGGCTTCAAGGCATTCAAGACAGAAAACAGGAGACACTTCTTCACACAGAGAGGCGTCACAATCTGAACAAACTCCCCAGCGATGAGGCTGAAGAGACAATTTGGGAACATTCAGAAACAGACTGGATAGGATCCTTGATCACTTAGTTATTAATGGACACCAAACGAGCACGATGGGGTGAATGGGCTCCTCTCGATTGGACACTTTCTTATGTAAGGTGAGAATCCCTCTCCAGTTTATGATCGGTAAGCGCCACTAAAGGGACCTTTGCAATTCACTCCCATGCTGACATCAGTATATCGATGCAGGCTTTTAAATACCTGAACAGGAATCAATAAGGATCACAGGAATCACAATTATTTAAAAAGATTCTGGTTTTCCAAACTTCAACAGTCTTCCTGTGGTCAAGATGTGCCGAACGGACCCCTGTAATCATTTTACGATTGTCGACTAACACTTCCTAACACTGGGGGAAGGACACCGTTTTCATGATCAAACGGCAGATGACCGTGGCCTGCTTGTGTGTGCAAGGAAACAATCTCAACACACAGGGAGGAAAGGCTCGTTGGGACAGGAAGGGGGTCTGGGTGAGAGAGCGGTCCTCACGTACCTGTCCTCAGGGACAGAGGGACCTGTGGGCTCTTCTGCCGGTGCTTGTCCTTTATAAGTCCTTCGGTTCTCCTCGGTTCGGAAACTCACCAGATACCTGGCCTGCTTTGTTGGGACCATCTGCCTTTGGCACAGATGACGCCTTTCAAAAACCGAGCTTTCATTTTCCGCCGACACAGCAGCCGGGAACCGCAGCTCGTATGGAACCGCAGGCGCGTGCCGCTGTGAGCGAGAGTGACCCACATTCACCAGCGTTGCCTGCAATCCTATAGATCTTCTCAACTGTATCTGTAGAGGACTGTGCCAGCAGTAATACACACAAGCGCGTTAATGGAGTGAGGGCGAAACACACCGCTTCTCGGCTCAAACAGGATCGATTCGGCAGCGGCGCCGCATGCGAACAAGCCACTACCTTTCAGCGGATCGATCGCCAAAACGGTTTATTAAACGGTGACTCCAGGAAGGGACGGAGTTACGGTCTCTCTGGCTGCCTTCCCTTTGTCTGATTCACAGCTGAGCAGACAGCACCACTCTCCTCTCCGCACACATGCTCACCCCCCACTACACACACACACACAGGGGGAGTGAATCAGCAGCCATGCGCACAGACACATGCAGACACACATGTGCCGAGAGAGTGAGAGAGAGAGAGGGAAAGAGGGAGAGCTCCCCGTCATACGGCAAGGTTAAGCTCCAGAAAAAAAAAAAAAATGGATTCTGGAAATCACCCTGAGTGGATCCTAAACATCTGGCCTCTGACGAATACAGGGACTTCCCTCCTATTTCAGTGGCTCCAGTTCAAGCTGATGCATTACATCATCAGGTCTTAAGGGATTTGTGTCCTTGTTCTAGTACAGAGGCTTTGCTTGGTCGGTTGTTGACCGGGCTGTCGGTTTACAAGCTCCTGTCAGGTGGCACTAACTTCAGCCAGGAAAGGTTCGCTGCCGTATTGGCTAGGAATGATCACAAGAAACAGAGTCTCCTGCCTAACGGGGACTACAGCAGGCTGTACAATGTGACTGCCGTACGGACTCTACTGGGAAGGAATCCCACAAGCACAAGAAAACAAAAACAAATATACTCTTCCTTCTCATTTCAAGTGACTTCCAGAAAACGTCCTGTGACCTCAAACACAAACAGGAACTTTTTGTGCCGAGATCGCAGGAATCCCGGGCTTCCGACCAGAAGGGTTTCGGTAAATGAAGCGTATCGCTGCCAGGAGTTTTAACACAAAAGGCCCGAGCGAATTCCAGGGCTGAGAGGGAGCCATGAAATCGCGGCCTATTGTCTGCAATGCCTTCAGGCGTCACTGCGGTGCGGAGGGGAGCCGGACGGCAGGGACGTTTCGACACCCGGCTGGAACGAGCGGCGAGCGTGTCATTCACAGAGCGAGATGGGGATCCCAGCCACAACAACAACAACGACAGCAACAGCACCACCAAAGGTGCAACAGCTCTGCCCTTGTGGTTACAGCTGTGGAAGTGAAATACGCAATGTGTTATTTCGGTTCATTAACACCCTGACACCGGATCTCTATCTTATCTTCTCTCTTCTCAGTTATCTCCCTCCGTTTTGAATGCTTCTTCCCATCACATACAGTACAAAACACAGCTACTGAGGATTAGACTAGAAATACTGCATCACACGTATAGGGCACATACAGACAGATTATACACACAACTAAACTAAATAAACACTGTACAACAGGTGTTCAGAGGATGAAAAAATATATATCCATCAATAATATGTATTATAGTGGTTAGCGTCTTCACTCATTTAACTTCCCACCCCAGTCTGCAGAGAGCAATGAGCGAACTGTTTCGAAACAAAAAAGACCCCTTTACTGTCAATAACACACGTGGCCCTGCGGGGCGATCGCTCATGCTTGTAAAAGCATACGAGTCTCCTCCCACATTGAACTCCTTTCAATGGATGTGATGGACTGAGCAGCGCTGAGCCAACGGACTGGGTTCGGGGGCCGGAGAGAGAAACGGCTCTGTGTGGTCACTCAGGGCGGCGAAGCCAAGTCCACTCAACACTGCGTGCTGATCTCAGATTTCACCAATACTGGAGCCGCTGGTCGTGTGTTTAGGCAACGCGCCCACGAGCTCCAGCTCTAACATTTATATAACAAATTTGGGCTTACAGAGAGAGAGGGCTGCCCTTCAACACATCGCAGCTAATTAACTTAGCAAAGAAAACAGACCGAACCCACGGAGCCACGGCTGCCAACGCGCTGAGCCTGGCAAGAACCAGCGCAGGTTGGGCCGGCCAGGATACAAAAGTGAGCGCTTTGTTTCTCACAGAGCAACATCCACAACGCTCTCGATAGTGAAACACACACTGACACTTCACACTGCTGGACTGCAACAAAACAACTGATGCAACACCTGCATAAATAAGGAAAACTTTGAGAGCAGCTAGTATTGTGTGATATAATTGCTTCCTGTCGAACCAAACCAAACCAAGCCAAGCTTCCCCTGACCAGGCCAGCCCTGATTAGAGAAAATCTGCATAAACGAAAACCAAAATGTCATCTGCTGCATCAAAAAGATTAAAAAAAAAAAAAAAAAAAACTAAACCAGAAGAACGTAAAAGTTATAACAGTTAACGATCAACAACAATCCGCTGATGCACAACACATCTTGTGCTTCGCCACGGTCCCTGCAGAAGCACCTGCCGCGAACCCGCTAGCATTCCTGTGGGCGAGACACGCACAGACGAGCATCAGTCGCACAAGACCACCAACGAAGGGGGTCGATAAGAGTCGATTTGTAGTTCTGAGAGCGTCGTTTTGACTTGACGTGAAGCACAAAGACGATCTCAGCTTTCCCTGTTCCCAAAGGGGAGGGTTTAAGCAGACACAGATCCTCTCTCTTTCGATTGTACTCCTGTGGTCTCCGGAGGCAGGGAGAGTGGGCTGAGTTAATTGTGCGACTCACACAGCCCCGGCGCTCACTGGACGTGTGCCAGCGGAGGAACGTGACCAGCACGGAAACCGACCCTCGTGAAGCAGGAACTTCCAGGGCGGTTGGAAGTGAAGACAGATGAGATACGCTGCTGCAGGGAGAGGCCTGCTTTTCTGCGCCCCATTACACCGTGTACTGTCTGTACGCACGATGCTCCTTCACCCCCTTCGAGCGAAGAAGTTTTCTCCCTTCATACCAAGTGGCAGCTCTGTAACTGCCCTGTGCAACAGCTATTTTACACAGGAGGAGTGAAGTAGTGTTGCCAAGTATCTCCAGCGTGTCTTTGTTGTGCGACGGACACAGGCACCACAGAAACACACCCTGACCTCCACGAACTGTCACCACACACTTAATCTGGGGCTCAGCCTGTTACTAGTGGTAGTACAGACACCCTGAAGGAGTCAGTCGATATTATTGTCCCCACACAGAATAATCAAGAGCCTGATTGTGTGTTTATTTTAAAAACCTGCAATATAAAAAGGACTGACTACGTTAGGCTTTACTCTTTATGTTTCTGTCCATCCTTTACTGTTATTTAGCGTCTCACACGCAGACGAAACAAACCGATCAGCTCTTCTGACTGATCTAATTGATAGCAGACGATTGCAAATTAACAGCATGTTAAATGCGTAATTAACCCACTCAATTGTTTCTTAACTATTTCTGCACTAGTTGTAACTGCAGGTGTCTCTGAAGGCTAGACAGATTATACACCCGGGCATCCTACGTGAACAGTCAGAAAAAAAAAAAACATGAGAACTCATATGTCCAAATGTTTAAAATAACAAACAGATGTGGATTCATTCTACAGTGCAGAGCAACATAGAGGGAGGACAACAGGACAGAGCCACAGTACCAAAAGACGAGACGTTGATCAATGGTTGTCTTACAACATGGCAGTTAAGACCCAACAGTAGAGGGACTGTCCTGAGCGCCGAGACGCAAGATGATCACCCCTCCTTCTCACTCCTGTTCGGCAGTCTCTCCTACCACGGCAAAAGAAAGAAAACAGCCGAAGGGGGCGTCTCTGACAGTCCCCGTGCTGACGAAGTGGAAGACACACTGCTTCCCAGTGTTCGGGGGGGGGCTGCGGTGTTGATTTTACTGTTTCTACAAGAGATTAGAAATTCAATCTTAAAAAATTCCCTCCTGCCTGGTGGCACCCACAGTGACGCACGATTTAAAGGGTAGCTTTGTCTCTTTGTTGCCATTCCTCATTATGAAGGAAAACACAAACGTGCCGCACAAATGAGTAAACACTGACGCTGCCGATTAAAGCACAGAAATTCCCCAAAGGTTCTTAGGATGCTGCGTTCATGGGAAGCGCGTTGTGTCTGGTGGGGGACACGAGCCGGATCAGACCATCCCCTGCTCAAGACGGGAAGAGGAAGCCGTCGATTTTGCAAAAGTCTTTTGGGAAGGACGGCTGAACGTGCACCTGCCTGGCTATATTTATTTCCCTGTAAGATCCATGTGTGGCTGATGAACGTCAGATCCCTGTGGTCTCACACCGGCCTCGTGTCTCTCTCCTCCGATGTTGATCTGATATCATCCAGGAGAAAATGTCACGGAGAAACAAAGGCCTCCGTACGACCACGGAAAGGCTTACGGAAGCTGTAATCTCTTCCTTTCTCCAGCGCTGGCTGCAGACACAGCGAGTCTCTCGTTGATGCCAAGCTCCTGCAGACCCTGCAGTACAGTCTGCAGTTTGGACGAGGGCCGACAACCAACGCACAGCTCTGTGAAATAGGATCCCGTTTGCCATTACTGTTTATTAACAATACAGCGTCGGTTTCCCGTGCAGGAGGCACAACAGAGCCCATCTGATTTGTTTGTATCAAATGATTTAACCCCTGCTAGAGAAGAAGGGCCGAGGAAGAGAAGCTGTATTCATTACTGAGCTTTTAAACAGGCCTGTGGAGATCTTCCTGCTATATTCAATGTCCAATATTCAATCTTCGCAAATAAATAAATAAATAAATAAATAAATAAATACTCTTCCCCATTACATAACTCTGAAGTCCAACAACAACAACAACAAGAATCTGAGCTTTTCTAAGACAAGAGAATCCCTGCGGAGGATAAACTGAAGTGACCCTGAATGCAAAGTGATTCATCCTCATCAAAAACAGAAACAATATCAACAAACCCCTCCAGATCTCAGCGTCTCTGACTGGCAGGACAGCCCTGACAGGAGCGCGAGTGGCCAGAGACGGAGTCAGAGATCTGTTCAGTCTGGGGATGAGAGAGACACAGAGGCCTCATCCACAAGGGAGCTCTGGTGTCACTCTGAGCGACACTTTGCACATCACAGACGGTACAGTGCGGTATAATGCAAGGTATGGGGGGGGGGTCACAATGTCAGTCCTCTTAAGTCTCAAGAGTCGTCTGGTTTTCATTGGGAGCCGCACTCCTTAATTACCTCACTGAACTAATTATGTGCTCAGTTGAATCAATTACTGCACTTTCCCCCAGGTCTTAAGCCACCGATGACTTAAAGAGACCCACAGAACCACACCAGACTGGCGCATCTGACATACCGAAGCACATGCACCCTCCTCTGCTCCTCTGAGTGTAAACTGTGGAGCAGACTGTGTCCTTGTGTTGTACTGTGACACCTTTTCTTTTATAGCTCGCCCACTGTGGAGAATTGCCAAGCCTGGTGTAACAGGCTCATGTCTACTATAAGGATTACTACATGGTTATGAGGAAGGACCTTCGGGGTGTTGCAATTGTAATCAGACTTCAGGTAACCGTTAAATTTGATTCTCTTGCTGATGCTCCCTGTTTAAATTCACAACTAGACCCTCGAACCCCTCCTGAGTGCATCAGGTCCATGTCTGACAATTTGCCCAGTTTCTCTGTGAAGGACTGCTTGTACTACGTGTTGTCAGATCAGACCCACAACATCCTGAGCCCTGCCAAACGTCTTCTGCACCTAAGGCACTTGCAAACAAATTCTGGAGGTCCAATGCAGAAACTTCACTATGAGGACACAATATGTCTCTTTGTATTCCCCCTTTCACAGTCCGGACTGAGCCCGTACTGCTGGAAACCCCGCACCCAGAGGAGAAATCCTGATTCCTACGCGGGCGACGGCAAATCTGTCTGAATAATTACAAAGGCCGCCGAGATCGCGGCGGAGTGATCTTCGTGGAGAGCTCTTCATTTCCAAATGGGCTGACATGTAATTGCTCCATCAGTTAATGCCAAAGTCACTCTCCTCGCGCGACGCACAAATGTTAAAGAGATTCTTCTCAATTTAACTGACAACCGCTTAGAGCGTTTCAAAGGGGCGAATATCAAAGCCATTAAAGCCTTTCAAAACCAAACGCTATGTAATGTGAGACCATTGCTTCATGTACAAAACTCCAGCAGCACCGGACAGATTATATATACAGTGAGGGAAAAAAGTATTTGATCCCCTGCTGATTTTGTACGTTTGCCCACTGACAAAGAAATGATCAGTCTATAATTTTAATGGTAGGTGTATTTTAACAGTGAGAGACAGAATAACAGCAAAAAAATCCAGAAAAACGCATTTCAAAAAAGTTATAAATTGATTTGCATGTTAATGAGGGAAATAAGTATTTGATCCCCTATCAATCAGCAAGATTTCTGGCTCCCAGGTGTCTTTTATACAGGTAACGAGCTCAGATTAGGAGCACTCTCTTAAAGGGACTCTCCTAATCTCAGCTCGTTACCTGTATAAAAGACACCTGTCCACAGAAGCAATCAATCAATCAGATTCCAAACTCTCCACCATGGCCAAGACCAAAGAGCTGTCCAAGGATGTCAGGGACAAGATTGTAGACCTACACAAGGCTGGAATGGGCTACAAGACCATCGCCAAGCAGCTTGGTGAGAAGGTGACAACAGTTGGTGCGATTATTCGCAAATGGAAGAAACACAAAATAACTGTCAGTCTCCCTCGGTCTGGGGCTCCATGCAAGATCTCACCTCGTGGAGTTTCAATGATCATGAAGACCGGTGAGGAATCAGCCCAGAACTACTTGGGAGGATCTTGTTAATGATCTCAAGGCAGCTGGGGCCATAGTCACCAAGAAAACAATTGGTAACACACTACGCCGTGAAGGACTGAAATCCTGCAGCGCCTGCAAGGTCCCCCTGCTCAAGAAAGCACATGTACAGGCCCGTCTGAAGTTTGCCAACATCTGAATGATTCAGAGGAGAACTGGGTGAAAGTGTTGTGGTCAGATGAGACCAAAATCGAGCTCTTTGGCATCAACTCAACTCGCCGTGTTTGGAGGAGGAGGAATGACCCCAAGAACACCATCCCCACCGTCAAACATGGAGGTGGAAACATTATGCTTTGGGGGTGTTTTTCTGCTAAGGGGACAGGACAACTGCAACGCATCAAAGGGACGATGGACGGGGCCATGTACCGTCAAATCTTGGGTGAGAACCTCCTTCCCTCAGCCAGGGCATTGAAAATGGGTCGTGGATGGGGATTCCAGCATGACAATGACCCAAAACACACAGCCAAGGCAACAAAGGAGTGGCTCAAGAAGAAGCACATTAAGGTCCTGGAGTGGCCTAGCCAGTCTCCAGACCTTAATCCCATAGAAAATCTGTGGAGGGAGCTGAAGGTTCGAGTTGCCAAACGTCAGCCTCGAAACCGTAATGACTTGGAGAGGATCTGCAAAGAGGAGTGGGACAAAATCCCTCCTGAGATGTGTGCAAACCTAGTGGCCAACTACAAGAAACATCTGACCTCTGTGATTGCCAACAAGGGTTTTGCCACCAAGTACTAAGTCGAAGGGGTCAAATACTTATTTCCCTCATTAACATGCAAATCAATTTATAACTTTCTTGAAATGCGTTTTTCTGGATTATTTTGTTGTTATTCTGTCTCTCACTGTTAAAATACACCTACCATTAAAATTATAGACTGATCATTTCTATGTCAGTGGGCAAACGTACAAAATCAGCAGGGGATCAAATACTTTTTTCCCCTCACTGTATATTTATTATTTATTTTTGCCTTTGGTTTCAGAATCTCTAGAGAAGTGAGATGCACTGAGTCACCTGTTCCTCCTGTGGCTACAGATTCACACATTGGAGAAGGCTTTTAAAGAAGTTGTTTCTCTATTTCACTTTTTTGAACGACTGCACAGTGAGACACGGTACGTGTCCTGTTCTGGCCAAGTCACTGCCTTGGGGTCTCCGGTATATAAATGACCACGTGCTTTAGGGTCTACTCGGAGGCGTGCCTGGATAGAGGTCTGAGTCCTGGGTCAGACTATGTGACACCGAGACTGCACAGACTTCATCGGATGCCCTGCTAGTGACCAGTCGTCCGGGCTGGTGCGCATCTCGGCATAAGAAAGTATACAAAAGGTCACAGTGCAGGCCACGTGTCTATTATGATACTAAACTCCATAGTTTCCAAAAGGTCACACTTTCAACATCTTTAACAACACAGAAAAAGTAAAATAAATCCCTTTGAAAAAAGAATGGTATTCTATCACAGGTTCAAAGTCTGTGACAATGTGTCCGCACTGAAAAAAGAAAGAGTTTCCCTCTTCTGGCTACAAGTAACAGTGGTGGTTGGGTTACTTTTTTATTTTCACAATGCGGTATTGCCAGTTCTGAAAATCGATGAAACTCGTATTCAAATCCAGAGTCGTCATTCCTGCTCACAGCTCTTCTGTTGATACACATAAAATAACAGAGGAGAACCCGATGGTTTATCCAGCAGTCCGTGTCAGATGTACGATAATGGTGAAACCAGATGGTGAAATGAGGGTCACAGAATCCCCAAAATCACGTGAAATTAGCAAATTTATATTATGCTCGGCTTTACAGTCACACAGAAGCTCCCAATGTCAGAGAGTATGCTGTATCCCCGAGAGCAAACAGAGTCAAACCTTTCTCTGTCACATGGAAGTCAAATTATTGTATTTGATAACACATTGACCGGAGCAGAAGACGTGTTTAAATGATGATCTCGATGGCGTCAGTTGAGAGGGAAGAGTCCAGACCTACGAACCTCTGCTGAACACGGTAAGTCACAGCAAGTGCGAAGTCTGCCAAACAGGAGCCTGTTGTGCTGCCTCTTGGCATTGCGCCGGCGTCAGGCTGGGGCAGCTCACCTCACACAGGGCAGTTACTGCGATTGTGTCTTCAATGCCTTGGGGGGTGCGGTGTCTGCTCGGGCCCTCGCTGCGCTGTGAAGCAGACCCCCACCGGCGAGACTAACTGGCCCTCTTCTCCGCGCGTCGGCACATGAGGCGGGACCCAGAGACACCTGGCGGGCACAGAGTGCGGCACAGCGGCACATCGGCCTCCCTCCTCTGAACACACCACCTGCATCTAATCCCTTCCACCGCCCCGCAGACCTCTCCCCGGGTAGCGCTCTCTCTCTCTCTCTCTCTCTCTCGCTCTCTCTCGCTCTCTCTCGCTCTCTCTCGCTCTCGCTCGCTCTCGCTCGCTCTCTCTCGCTCTCGCTCTCTCAGCACCACCCCTTTAAAAGCTGGCTCACCTTTCGGCAGAGTTGTGAAGTTCGTTCTAGTCGCCTAGCAACCGCATCCCACCGAGGGCGGGTGTCTGTCAGAGGTGGTCGGCGTGGCGACGAGAGTGGGAAACGGCCTGTTGAGTGTTGAGTGTATGTGTGTTGAGTGTGTGTGAGTGTGTGTTGAGTGTATGTGTGAGTGTATGTGTGTTGAGTGTGTGTGAGTGTATGTGTGAGTGTATGTGTGAGTGTATGTGTGTTGAGTGTGTGTGAGTGTATGTGTGTTGAGTGTGTGTGAGTGTATGTGTGAGTGTATGTGTGAGTGTATGTGTGTTGAGTGTGTGTGAGTGTGTGTTGAGTGTATGTGTGAGTGTATGTGTGTTGAGTGTGTGTGAGTGTGTGTTGAGTGTATGTGTGAGTGTATGTGTGTTGAGTGTGTGTGAGTGTGTGTTGAGTGTATGTGTGAGTGTATGTGTGTTGAGTGTGTGTGAGTGTGTGTTGAGTGTATGTGTGAGTGTATGTGTGTTGAGTGTGTGTTGAGTGTATGTGTGAGTGTATGTGTGTTGAGTGTGTGTGAGTGTGTGGTGAGTGTATGTGTGTTGAGTGTGTGTTGAGTATGTGTGAGTGTATGTGTTGAGTGTGTGTTGAGTGTATGTGTGAGTGTATGTGTGAGTGTATGTGTGAGTGTGTGAGTGTGTGTGTGTTGAGTGTAGGTGTGAGTGTATGTGTGTTGAATGTGTGTTGAGTGTGTGTGTGAGTGTGTGTGAGTGTATGTGTGTGTGAGTGTGTGTGAGTGTGTGTTTGAGTATGTGTGAGTGTATGTGTGTTGAGTGTGTGAGAGTGTATGTGTGTTGAGTGTGTGAGAGTGTATGTGTGTTGAGTGTGTGAGTGTATGTGTGTTGAGTGTATGTGTGAGTGTATGTGTGTTGAGTGTATGTGTGTTGAGTGTATGTGTGTATGTGTGAGTGTGTGTGTTGAATGTGTGTTGAGTGTGTGTTGAGTGTATGTGTGAGTGTATGTGTGTTGAGTGTGTGTTGAGTGTATGTGTGTTGAGTGTGTGAGTGTATGTGTGTTGAGTGTATGTGTGAGTGTATGTGTGTTGAGTGTGTGAGTGTATGTGTGTTGAGTGTATGTGTGAGTGTATGTGTGTTGAGTGTGTGTGAGTGTATGTGTGAGTGTATGTGTGTTGAGTGTGTGTGAGTGTGTGTTGAGTGTATGTGTGAGTGTATGTGTGTTGAGTGTGTGTGAGTGTATGTGTGAGTGTATGTGTGTTGAGTGTGTGTGAGTGTGTGTTGAGTGTATGTGTGAGTGTATGTGTGTTGAGTGTGTGTGAGTGTATGTGTGAGTGTATGTGTGAGTGTATGTGTGTTGAGTGTGTGTGAGTGTGTGTTGAGTGTATGTGTGAGTGTATGTGTGTTGAGTGTGTGTGAGTGTGTGTTGAGTGTATGTGTGAGTGTATGTGTGTTGAGTGTGTGTTGAGTGTATGTGTGAGTGTATGTGTGTTGAGTGTGTGTGAGTGTGTGGTGAGTGTATGTGTGTTGAGTGTGTGTTGAGTGTATGTGTGAGTGTATGTGTGTTGAGTATGTGTGAGTGTATGTGTTGAGTGTGTGTTGAGTGTATGTGTGAGTGTATGTGTGAGTGTATGTGTGAGTGTGTGAGTGTGTGTGTGTTGAGTGTAGGTGTGAGTGTATGTGTGTTGAATGTGTGTTGAGTGTGTGTGTGAGTGTGTGTGAGTGTATGTGTGTGTGAGTGTGTGTGAGTGTGTGTTTGAGTATGTGTGAGTGTATGTGTGTTGAGTGTGTGAGAGTGTATGTGTGTTGAGTGTGTGAGAGTGTATGTGTGTTGAGTGTGTGAGTGTATGTGTGTTGAGTGTATGTGTGAGTGTATGTGTGTTGAGTGTATGTGTGTATGTGTGAGTGTGTGTGTTGAATGTGTGTTGAGTGTGTGTTGAGTGTATGTGTGAGTGTATGTGTGTTGAGTGTGTGTTGAGTGTATGTGTGAGTGTATGTGTGTTGAGTGTGTGTGAGTGTGTGGTGAGTGTATGTGTGAGTGTATGTGTGTAGAGTGTGTGTTGAGTATGTGTGAGTGTATGTGTTGAGTGTGTGTTGAGTGTATGAGTGTGTGTGTGTGTTGAGTGTATGTGTGAGTGTATGTGTGAGTGTATGTGTGTTGAGTGTGTGTTGAGTGTGTGTTGAGTGTGTGAGTGTGTTGAGTGTGTGTGAGTGTGTGTGAGTGTGTGTTTGAGTATGTGTGAGTGTATGTGTGTTGAGTGTGTGAGAGTGTATGTGTTGAGTGTGTGAGTGTATGTGTGTTGAGTGTATGTGTGAGTGTATGTGTGTTGAGTGTGTGAGTGTATGTGTGAGTGTGTGTTGAATGTGTGTTGAGTGTGTGTGTGAGTGTGTTGAGTGTGTGAGTGTGTTGAGTGTGTGAGTGTATGTGTGAGTGTATGTGTGTTGAGTGTGTGAGTATGTGTTGAGTGTATGTGAGTGTATGTGTGTGTGAGTGTATGTGTGAGTGTATGTGTGTGTGAGTGTGTGTGAGTGTATGTGTGTGTGAGTGTGTGTGTGTGCGCGTGTGTGTACATTCCCTTTTAATCAGCTGCACAATAGCACCATTATTTCCCATGTTTTTACTCAAAGGGATTAATTACCACACAGAACTCTTCAAAAAGGTTAGATGCACCATTTCTTTATCTCTTTCTTTCTTTCCTTCGTTCCTCCTCTCAGGATTGGCCAGGGATTAGTAGCGCTGGTTTGTGAGTCCGCAGGTCCGCAGTGAGGACACAGTGCAGTGCGAGTCAATAGTCCTGTGACAGAGACGTTACAGAGCGCAGGAACATTCACGGGCCGTCGCTGGATCACAAATCTTTACCGATTCAAGCGCATGTGTTAAATACCAGAGCAGATCAGTTTTATGGGTACCGTCCCCGAGCGAAAAGTTTGCTTCAGTGGAGCACCCTGATCTTCTTGAACACTACGGTGTCCCGAACACAGATAACAGACACACAACAACACACACGGCATAAGAGACTGTGTTGTCACAATACACTGCGGTGCACACAGCTGCAACGCCAGAACAAAGGACGGGCTCCAGAAAACTGTCCGAGGAAATTCTGTCCTGCTTGGCAAAGGAGTCGCAGACAAACGGTAAGAAAGGAAGAGGAGGGAGGGAGACACGGAGAGAGAGAGAGTGTGTGAGAAAGAGAAAAGGGAAGGATGTGACACAGCTGTCTCTGTGCTAATTAACTGTGAAGGGAATAGCGATATCATAGATTCGCCGCCTCTCGTCCGGAGTCGGAGCGAGAAGGATGGTCATTCCAACACTCATCGCTGCGAGCAAACCTCACACTCCTGGAACGATCTGTGCTGTGCGTTTCAGTAAAAAGACACGCAACAACACAGACAGCAACAAGTAACTACAGTCAGACGGGAGAGCGGCAACTGAAAAATCCCTACGTTCATTTCAATCACGTTTGCGGCTGAAACAAAACAATGTACAAGAAAATGAGCCGAGCAGATTCCCTCGTTTCCTCGGCTTCACGTGTTCGTGATCGACCGCGGATTCCCGCTCATTCCCTTCACCTGCCAGGAGGGACACAGACAGACAACACAGACAGGCGCCGCACACGGACTTTTCACACAGCGTGCAGATCACAGAACAAAAGCAAAGGATGATCCGCACTCTGCACAAAGACGACGTTTTTTAAAAAAGGAGGAAGTAAAGAAATATGCAAATTCAATTAATGATCGAAGGCCTATGCGTTTTTTTTTATTCTGCCGCCCACTCCGCAACTCAAAACGATACTTGGCTCGTTTTTCACAATATTAGAAAGTCGACCCAGAAGTGTGTTAGTTTAATCGCTAACCACGTCATCCCTGTGCACAACTACATGGATGACTGTGTTCACAGAGCAGTCACAGTGATGTACAGGGACATCTCTGGGTTCACATCTCATCTCCAGCTCCTATATGATCTCTCTCCTGCTGGTGGACAGCCCTGCAGTTAACGAGGTTAATTACTGCAGAACCCATCCGCGCGCCGTCAGAGCGGCTGTGTGGGAGAGATGTCAGACTGTCGCGTCGTGGCAGATGAATTTAAAAATGTGAATCAAACACCAGCCTGCCAGCGCACCTTTGTGAAGGCTCAGTATTTTACAAACATGTTCCTTTTCGAGGTTTGAAAGACATTAAATGATGCGTAAGCTCGATTCACGTCCAAAACTAATGTTTTAAACATTAAAAAAACATCTCACAATGATATCTATGTTCTAGCGCGATGAGGTGATGTTCCACTACGTCTGGCCACATCAGATCCCTGCCATTTCCTTCCCCGTACTATCTACAATAACAAACGAGACTGGGTTTCTTCCTGATGGCAAACGTTTGACGTTCCTCTCTCCGCGGCTGTCTGGCACGGCCACTGTCCTCGGTATCTGAGGGTCATTCGCAGCCACGGAGAGACGACTGATGCCTTCTCCACTGTGGGACAGATCGAGCCGTCCGCACCGCCTGCCCGCTTTAAACGCGTGCATCTCAATCGTGTCCCGGCGCCGAGCGCACGCACGAGGGACGGGTCTGTGAGAGAAGACTGATGGACCTCTTACACCACTGCTCTGATAGCGATCCTTCATCCCTCCTCCGTCTGACGGGGTAATGAAATACTCGCTCACCGATCACCCGTCACCTTTACACACGTGGGTGCAACGGCGAAGGGTACTGAACGCCAGGCTCCAATATGGCACATACATACATTAGTAGCATGTTTTTATTTCTCTCTCTCTTCCCTAACCTGACAAGTCATTCTCTCCACTCCATTCACTGTCTTTCGGCCGCACGGGCGACTCGAGAGCGGAGCCGCCGAACGCCACGTCGATTACCATATTTCCACCTCGGCTCCACTCTCACGGCGACTGTGCTAAGCGAGCTGAGAAGCCGAGGAAGAGAGAGAGAGAGAGAGAGAGAGAGAGAGAGAGGGAAAAAAAAGGAGAGCAAGTGTGTTAATTGGCAGGAAGCTGCAGCTCCCCATCTGGAGCGCTCCCGGAGCCAAGGCGCCGCGCGGTGCAGGAATCTGGGGGGTGAGCCGGGGAGCGCGGCGCGGCGGGGACACAGGCTGAGCGAGATCCTGTGTGGGGGGGCGGCTGCAATTGAAACATGACAGCTGTCCAGGTGGCACAAGGGCTCGACTGGCAAAAGGGTTGTGCCTGAGAGAGAGGGGCTGCCAGAGAATCCGGGGTGGACCACACAGGAACGGAGGCCAGGGGTCCGTAGTGTGTTCCCAGCCCGGCAGGACTGGCCAGCGTCTGCAGTGGCGATGATGTCGGCCGATGGGAGAGCGGGAAGGAACAGCGGCGTGCGTTTGTTTTGTTGCTGCTTTTTCCTAAACTAGGCCTCGAAGCCTGAGGGAGCCGAGGAGGGAAAGCACCCTTTCGGGCCGAGCCATTTGCATGACATCCATACATTTTAAATATTTTATAAATATCTGATAGGGAAGCGCAGGGCCTCAGGGGCCACACAACCTCCCGGTCTCTCGGTCTGAGCAGCGTCAGCACAGCACCGCGTTACCCGAGCGAATTGCAAAGCGGATGACTCTCCAGCTCGGTGTCACCGGGGTCACACTTCAGAATCAAATTAAGTCAGGTCTGGGGGATTACCGAGGAGATCATACAGCCCCCCAGCAAAAAAAAGCCTGGGCCCGGCCGAGTGGTGGCATCTTCAGTCGGCGCGCTCTAACCTGGAGCTCCAGAATTAATCAGCCTACTCTTTATTGATCTCTACCACTTGAATTCAGTAATGCATTATTTATAAAGCCCCTAATTGTGCAGATGCCTGAATTCTCTCACTACCAGGTGCGCCACACGTTTTCTCCGTGTCTTCGCTGGGTGGGAAATGTGTTGATTTGTGCAGCATAATGTTGTATACGATTTATAGACGCAGAAAAAAGCAAACACACATTTTAATGAGATGGTCCCCCCCAATATTAAAGGCTGATTTGAACGTTTGATTTTTCTGTGGTTTGTTTTTAAATGCTGCCGATGAAACGCACGAGAGACGGAGTCGCCGCCATTCGGGGTCTCGGTGTAGCGTTGACGGGCTCCGCTGACAGGTCCCCTGCAGTTCCTTCAACACCACAAACCCCGAGACTGTGTTAGTGCCTCCTGACAGGCGGCCAATTTTTAATCCTTTTTACAAAAATATTTATACAAACAAATCCCCCGAGACCTTGGCTTGTTTCAGAAAACACTCAAAACCGGTGCACTGAAAAAAGTGAGAAGTGCGTCTGAAGTGCCAGGTCTGAAGCATTGAAGAGACGGGAGAAACTAAAGACTATTAACAATCAATTTGAATTCAGATTGTTGTGGTTCTGGTTTGTTTTTTCGTTTCAGTTATAACCGACTCCCCCCCAGAAAACGAGAGATGCTTTATCTTCCGACATTACAACTGGCAATTTGACATCATAAATAACAGGCCCCTGTGAGTTTACAAATTTGTGCTGATTCAATCAAAAGTAATTGCGTTATCGGTCTCTCTCTCTCTCTCTCTCTCTCTCTCTCTCTCTCTCTCTCTCTCTCTCTCTCTCTCTCTCTCTCTCTCTCTCTCTCTCTCTCTCTCCAAACTTGTGGGAATATGAGCTCATCTATGCTAATAGAAATTGCATGATGGGTTACGGAGCTTTCAGCTGTATTCCCCTCACACTAGTAGAAGAAAAAAATCTTTACAAGTATTATAACGTAGAACAACAGGCCATGGGTAAAGCGCGGTGGAGGAACTGTGTCTTCAGAGACCTCACTCCCTCTGGTGACGAACCGTGAGAAGTCAACTGGTCTCGGCCCATTTTAATAATGCAATCGGCTCTGAACGATGTGTCACCTCTACACGAACACGGGCTCGACGGCCACGGGTGAGAAAACCTCTGGCCTCGCACTGCTGTGGAGACATTAGGATTCTCAGAAGTTGCTCGCGGTGGATTAAAGTATTTTGTGTTGACATGTCAACTGGTTCCCCTGCTTTGCTTTACATCTCACATTTCAGTTACCTCACCTGCTGGCGGGGATTAAGTGGACAGATTTGTATTTTTTTCCGGACTCGCGCCAATTTATAACCCCTAGCTGCGCGTTTTATCGGTGCACAACCAGCCCAACCACTTTGCAAACTGCAGTTCAAGCCGCAACGCACAGTTTAGGTCACACAGAGAGACCAGCAGACCTAAAGGCCCTGTCGGAGAAATACAAACTGACACTCCAGGTCACTCACAATCACAATAACGTCTTTCTTCTCTACCTAAGATGTGTATCTGAAAATGCATTATTATTAAACAAGATGAAACGCGACGCTTGTATAGAACAGACCTCTAGAGATGTCTGGAAACTGCCCCTGTTTTTATATTTTGCACAGGAAATTGCTTTGCTTTTCTAGACTACACAACCTGAATTACGCACCCAAGGAAACTAGTGCGCTCTTGACGCAGCTCAACACATTTGCCCGTTAGTTATTTGCTCCAAAGTTTTGCGACACAGTGACAAAAGCGAGAGTCACAAAAAAGACTTACTTTAAAGAGTTGCGACTCCTCATGTGATCACGGTTGTGAGCAGAAGGTGGCAGAGGCGCTGGGTGGCTGGGAACGACAGAGCCGCTACAGCCGCACACAGAGGTGAGGGGGAGATGAGAGACGTTCGCAGGCGGAGAGGACGGGGACAGTGACAGAGCGCCGTGGCGCTGATGGGAATTCTTATGGGAGTTTTACACCATCTGCCTGCACTGCGTTGAGGAGGGAGTTTGTTACGAGAGCTGCTCATCCAGCAGATTAAAAAGCATTAAAAAAAAAAGAACAAAGGGATCACATAATTTTCAGGGAGGATGATATCACCAGCTACTGGAAATGCAGGGCGGGTTGGGGGAGGGCAGGATTGGCCACTGGAGATCACGGAGAGCGAGGAGCGAGAGCCCGTTCCTGCCGAAACACTAGACGAGTGGAATTCCCCTAAAAAGCCGGCAGCCTGTTTCACAATCGCCCTCCAGGAGTGACAGCTTGAAACATTAGAGCCATTGCTGCTCCAAAGAGCGCCTCCTTCAGCAACAAAGGCCAATGCAGTGGTCGCCCTAGCTCTCACCAAGACTGTCTCTCAACAGCACGGAGACACTGGACGATATATCGAGTATTTGCGATATATTGGAATATATTTTGGGAGAAATACAAACCACTTGTAATGCGAGTATCGAGTGTCAGGAATGTGGGAGGAGTAACTGTCACTGTTTTCATGCCACCGATCACCTCGGAAGAGCAGGGAGCAAATGTGCCGCGTTGTGTTGCTATCGAATAACGTGTTGATGTCAGTAAATGAGTAGTTCTGAGGTCTGAGGAAATGTAACTGCTTTGAAAGTTGAATGTTTGTTTTACAATCATGGATTCGTAGGGAAACGAACTTGAATGTTACACTCACTATATTAACCTTTTTCAAAAGCAATGGAAGCGAATGAACGAAGTAATGAAGTTACCTGGTGTTAATTATATTATATATATATATATATATATATACACTCACCTAAAGGATTATTAGGAACACCATACTAATACTGTGTTTGACCCCCTTTCGCCTTCAGAACTGCCTTAATTCTACGTGGCATTGATTCAACAAGGTGCTGAAAGCATTCTTTAGAAATGTTGGCCCATATTGATAGGATAGCATCTTGCAGTTGATGGAGATTTGTGGGATGCACATCCAGGGCACGAAGCTCCCGTTCCACCACATCCCAAAGATGCTCTATTGGGTTGAGATCTGGTGACTGTGGGGGCCAGTTTAGTACAGTGAACTCATTGTCATGTTCAAGAAACCAATTTGAAATGATTCGACCTTTGTGACATGGTGCATTATCCTGCTGGAAGTAGCCATCAGAGGATGGGTACATGGTGGTCATAAAGGGATGGACATGGTCAGAAACAATGCTCAGGTAGGCCGTGGCATTTAAACGATGCCCAATTGGCACTAAGGGGCCTAAAGTGTGCCAAGAAAACATCCCCCACACCATTACACCACCACCACCAGCCTGCACAGTGGTAACAAGGCATGATGGATCCATGTTCTCATTCTGTTTACGCCAAATTCTGACTCTACCATCTGAATGTCTCAACAGAAATCGAGACTCATCAGACCAGGCAACATTTTTCCAGTCTTCAACTGTCCAATTTTGGTGAGCTTGTGCAAATTGTAGCCTCTTTTTCCTATTTGTAGTGGAGATGAGTGGTACCCGGTGGGGTCTTCTGCTGTTGTAGCCCATCCGCCTCAAGGTTGTACGTGTTGTGGCTTCACAAATGCTTTGCTGCATACCTCGGTTGTAACGAGTGGTTATTTCAGTCAAAGTTGCTCTTCTATCAGCTTGAATCAGTCGGCCCATTCTCCTCTGACCTCTAGCATCAACAAGGCATTTTCGCCCACAGGACTGCCGCATACTGGATGTTTTTCCCTTTTCACACCATTCTTTGTAAACCCTAGAAATGGTTGTGCGTGAAAATCCCAGTAACTGAGCAGATTGTGAAATACTCAGACCGGCCCGTCTGGCACCAACAACCATGCCACGCTCAAAATTGCTTAAATCACCTTTCTTTCCCATTCAGTCATTCAGTTTGGAGTTCAGGAGATTGTCTTGACCAGGACCACACCCCTAAATGCATTGAAGCAACTGCCATGTGATTGGTTGGTTAGATAATTGCATTAATGAGAAATTGAACATGTGTTCCTAATAATCCTTTAGGTGAGTGTATATACACACGCTGGTGCGTTCCGGCCGCACCCGAAGCAACCCACACCCGCGATGTGAATATAGATATAATTTGTATAAAATTAAAGAATAACGTTTGTCTGCATTTAATATAAATTCAGAAGCAACTTTAAAAAATGCAGCATGGTTGATGTTATTAAGGTGGGTGCAGAGGTGCAACGCTAGTAACATGTTTTGTGGTATTTATGCAGCGCTGTACTGGTGAGCACAATTTCAAACCGAAACTCGACTGTCACAGCAAGGACGGATGTTAAATGCACCGCTATAAACCCAGATCAGCGCATGTGCTACGTGATTACTGTTATTGTTGTTATTATGTGACCAAAAAAAATACTGTATATATCACAGTATTATTTACTGTCACATAACAACATATAGCTATATTATGTATTTCTTAGTAGACAATGTGTATGTATGTATATATATATATATATATTTTACATTTTCTGTGGGCTTCATGAAGTAGTTTGGCAGCAAGTATTTGTTATTTTGTGCATTGTTCTTTTTATTATTTGTATTAATTTAAAGGCAGGTAAAACAAAAATCACATTTACAATGACAGCCATGGTATTTGTTAATTTTGCATATTTAATGATTAAAGAAAGACTTGCTTGAATTATAATGTCTTATTTTGTTGCTTGTTTGGAGAAAAACAATAAATATCGAGATATATAATCGGGTATTGCCCAAACATTCTAAAGATAGAGATATAATGTTTAGGTCATATCGCCCAGCCCTAGGTCACGGTCAGTGAAGTCACTTGAGTGAAGATGGAAGAAACAGGGTGACATTTCAGAGCCGGCTGATGAAATGCATTTTTTCCGTCGCTTCGATTTGGCAACAGCGGGGATGGAGAAGCTGTGAAAAGTGCCAGGTGCATGTGTGGGCTGACCCTGTGAGCAAGACACTAAAAACCAGCGCCTCTGACACAAGACACTGAACACCCTTCACAGCACCAGAACACACATTTATCTCAGTAGATAAGGACAGGATTTACATTGAGGACCATGGAGGTATTCCTGTAATGATAATATTGAAGCCACTGAACCCCAGACAGTCACTGGATGGGAATAAAATTATTTATCTTACAACAAACAACAAAAGGTTAATTATACATCTTTAGCTAGAGGCCTATAACTCAGTCGTGAAGCATTTTTAAGTGAGATAGCTGAGGGTCTACTTCTTGGCTATGATCTGATCTGATTAACTTTTGCATTTCTTTGTTTAATTGTATTGTTTTGGCCGTTGTTTAAATGGTTTGGTTTTATTACCAGGAAGTCTTTATGTTCTAATCCTACTCTGACATGGAATGGTCTTTGCGATACTAAAATAGTCATATTTCTGCAGAAGGCGCTGCTTTTTCAGGATTATGATTTGTGTCGGTTTTAATTTGATTGTTCATGTGTCTTCCATGTATGCGTGTGTAGTTATGCTAGGAGGATGATTAAGGGTTTCACTTGCTATAGAAAGGTCATTAAAGGTCTGTTTTAGTATTAGCCTACATGCAGGAAAACATCTGTCGGAAAGGAGTATTAGACATTGATGGATTCCGCACAAAAGGCATGAATGCGCAACTGTGATTTATTTACTCACTAAGTGGAAAAGATTAATGAAAGTTTATATATATTGGAATTCGGGCTAGAGAGAAGCTGTTTTAATAACAGAGCGAGAGGGAAAAGCAACTGCAGGGAGAGAGAGAAAGGGGTGGTTTGGTTCTCTAATCAAACAGATGCAGTTTTGTCAGCCTGTCGTATCAAAAGGTCACGCAATGCATCTCTGAAATGAGGGTCCAGGGTCTCACGGATGTAACCCGCACTGCCGGGCTCACTGTCGACCCTCACAGACGCATCTGTTCAATCAGCGCTGAGAGGCAGCTGGAGCAGAGCCAGACGCATCACAACCACGCCGCACTACTGGGATCAGCCATGTGTTCTTCTGCCCCATCCTTCACATGCGTGGTGACGTCACCGATCGGTCCAGGGATGCCCACCCTGTCAATCAGCGTGGAGGCCCCGCAGACAGCCCCGCACACCGCAGCGTGCACAGCGCACGCACATCTGCCCCCTTTCCACTTGCCCCTTTAACGCAGCGCCACCGCCGAGTTAACACACACGGCACAGCCATCGGACTACAACAAAAGACCGGAGACCCGCCGTGACACGCACTGCACCCCCGCAAAGGCCAGCCGCGCCGGGTCCAGTGCGTGGAGCTGCCCGGTAACAAAGTCCGACCCCCTTTCTGCGATGATCGGATCATTGACGCTGCACTGCTGGCGAGAAACTACTTCACCGAAAGCGAAAGTGTGGAGCCCCGGTCAGCACCATCGTCCTCAGCAGCGCGATCTGCCTTCCTGTCACTTAGACACGCGGCCCACATACTGAACCCCCGAAGGGTCGGCATGCTGTGGGCAAGATGTGCTTCCCTCCCCTTTCACTTCTTCCAGGAATTGGGAGGAAACCAGGCGGACGGCATGAGCAGGATGCCGGGCTGCGCAGTTAGCGGGAGGGCAGGCTGCTCCGCGCGGAGCCGGGCCGGTTCAACCTGTCGTGGGTCATTTCATTTCATCTGCGCACGAAATGGATGTGAATACAATGTGCAGCGGTTATCGCGTCTGCTATTCCCAACGGTGCGCAGCGTCGCCCGCAGCCGCCACAGTAACAGGACGCCAGCGATTTGTTTTGCAAAAGAACCACACAGCACCGTCCGCCTGCAGCGGCTCAGTGTGCGACTCCACAGCCACTACAACACCCCTACACACCCCTACACACACACACACACACTGTGCGACTCCACAGCCACTACAACACCCCTACACACACACTGTGCGACTCCACAGCCACTACAACACCCCTACACACACACACACACACACTGTGCGACTCCACAGCCACTACAACACCCCTACACACACACTGTGCGACTCCACAGCCACTACAACACCCCTACACACACACACACAAACACTGTGCGACTCCACAGCCACTACAACACCCCTACACACACACACACAAACACTGTGCGACTCCACAGCCACTACAACACCCCTACACACACACACACACTGTGCGACTCCACAGCCACTACAACACCCCTACACACACACTGTGCGACTCCACAGCCACTACAACACCCCTACACACACACTGTGCGACTCCACAGCCACTACAACACCCCTACACACACACTGTGCGACTCCACAGCCACTACAACACCCCTACACACACACACACACACACTGTGCGACTCCACAGCCACTACAACACCCCTACACACACACTGTGCGACTCCACAGCCACTACAACACCCCTACACACACACTGTGCGACTCCACAGCCACTACAACACCCCTACACACACACTGTGCGACTCCACAGCCACTACAACACCCCTACACACACACACACACACACTGTGCGACTCCACAGCCACTACAACACCCCTACACACACACACACACACACACACACTGTGCGACTCCACAGCCACTACAACACCCCTACACACACACTGTGCGACTCCACAGCCACTACAACACCCCTACACACACACACACAAACACTGTGCGACTCCACAGCCACTACAACACCCCTACACACACACACACACACACACACTGTGCGACTCCACAGCCACTACAACACCCCTACACACACACTGTGCGACTCCACAGCCACTACAACACCCCTACACACACACACACACAAACACTGTGCGACTCCACAGCCACTACAACACCCCTACACACACAGTGCGACTCCACAGCCACTACAACACCCCTACACACACACACTGTGCGACTCCACAGCCACTACAACACCCCTACACACACACACTGTGCGACTCCACAGCCACTACAACACCCCTACACACACACACACACACAAACACTGTGCGACTCCACAGCCACTACAACACCCCTACACACACACTGTGCGACTCCACAGCCACTACAACACCCCTACACACACACTGTGCGACTCCACAGCCACTACAACACCCCTACACACACACACACAAACACTGTGCGACTCCACAGCCACTACAACACCCCTACACACACACACACACTGTGCGACTCCACAGCCACTACAACACCCCTACACACACACACACACACACACAAACACTGTGCGACTCCACAGCCACTACAACACCCCTACACACACACACACACACACACTGTGCGACTCCACAGCCACTACAACACCCCTACACACACACTGTGCGACTCCACAGCCACTACAACACCCCTACACACACACACACACAAACACTGTGCGACTCCACAGCCACTACAACACCCCTACACACACACTGTGCGACTCCACAGCCACTACAACACACCTACACACACACTGTGCGACTCCACAGCCACTACAACACCCCTACACACACACACACACACTGTGCGACTCCACAGCCACTACAACACCCCTACACACACACACTGTGCGACTCCACAGCCACTACAACACCCCTACACACACACACACACTGTGCGACTCCACAGCCACTACAACACCCCTACACACACACACACACTGTGCGACTCCACAGCCACTACAACACCCCTACACACACACTGTGCGACTCCACAGCCACTACAACACCCCTACACACACACACACACACACACACCCCGCCGTGCGCAGGGCACCGTTACTCCGGAGTGCACACCGTTTACACACAAACGGGGCAGCACAGAAAACAAGGAAAGTGCAGCAAAACATGTTCCGCACGTTAGACAGTACATGTCACACACAAAGACACGGACACATGCATAACCTACACATTGTCCGGTCAGACTATCAATAATAACAATCGTAATAATAATAATAACTGTAATAATAATTTGCAGCGGCAGGCAGGGATGTAACCCTCGGGTGCCGACGCTGCTGAGCTCTGGTGCACTCGAGCCCCGCGGTTCTGCTCCAATGATCCAGTAACGCGGCGCTGCGCGGATGCCCGTCCCGCCGCTCACCTGACAGCGCGGCCGCCGCTGCAGCCATCTATCCCGCAGCGCAGCCGGGCAGCGGCTCTCCCTCCCGGGCTGCGAGGTGCGCTGGTGCGGGTCCTGGCCGGGGTCGCGGTGGCGGGTCGGGCGGGTCGGGGCTTCCCTGGCCGTGTCCTCCGGGCGGCTCGTCCCTCTTCAGCTGATCCGACAACACGCACAGCAGCGCGCGCTACGCACACAGCCCGCACGCCGCCCGCACGCCCGAGGCCCCGCCCCCTCCCCCTCCCGCCGCGCTCCCATTGGCCGGGCCGCCCCTGTGCGGCTCATTAATAAACATGAGGCGACGGGCGCACGCTGGAGCCCCATTGGTCCCCGCGGCCGCCACTCCTCCGCTCTAGTACCGCCTCCTCTGCGAGGGAGCCGCTCAAGGTGACGTCATGGAACATTCCGAAAATTCCAAGCCGCTGCGTTCGGCCGCGTGTGAAGCGCCGCTGCACCTGCCCCCCCGGAGCCGGGAAACGCAGCTGGAGAGGGAGGGCCTTTCGGCGGCTCGGACCCCTGCGCAGCTGTGTCGCTCTCATGTAAACACGGCTCGGGTGGGGGGGCTGTTTTGGTGCAAATGCAGTTCCTCCCGTGGCGTCGCACCGGCACTGAGTATAACCCGCTGGAGACGAGCGAGGAGAAAGTAATATATTCCCCACAGAGAAATGAAATAGTGTTTAAAATAACATACCCTTTTATCACCATTCACAAGAGACGTGTCATTATGGCACTTATTATTATTATTATTATTATTATTAGCAGACGCCTTTATATAGGTCAAAATATGAAACCATTATAAAAGTGCAATAATACAGTACAGTTCAAAACATTATACCTTTTCAATTTAAAAACTGTAAAGTGTGCAGGAAAATATACAGCAAATACAAAATAGAAATCCTACATGTAATGAAGTAGATGAACACATCGCGTGATTCCCTGCATTGACAAACTATCCATGATCACCATAAAACCACCAATCTGAGAGGACGGGCCCCGCCACACAGCAAACCCCGTGTGCGCATCTCCTCGGCAAAATAATACTGTGATCAATGACACAGGCCTCCTGGGGAGTCCTGCTCGGCGCCAGGCCGCTCCGCCGGGGTGATGCTCTGAGCAGTACTGGGTCTGTCTGGTGTGTTCCTGGCCACCATGCTCTGTCACTCATGTACCTGAGGGCTGCTGGACTCCGGCCCCGTGCTGCGCACAGTCGGAGTCTAATCCCGGGTCCCTGGGGGCCCCCAGCCTGTTCAAAATCACTTAGCCCCATGCCGCGGGCCGCACAGGGACCATTATCACGCTTAAACACAAGCAAGGGGTCCGACTCAACGCAGCCCCTCCCCAGGGAAGTGGGGGTTTATTCATCAAACAGATCCGGCTAAAGCAGCGCCAATTAGTGTCTCATTTTAATAGACGATTCTCCGGCTTTGAGTGTGTGTCCCTTTAGGTAAAAACGCACAAACAAACAAAGCCTGCACAGAATAAATCTACTGTCTGCTACACGGGGCAAAGGCAATGTACACTTACTGTAGAGATACACACACACCACAGACACTTACACTCACACACAACCTGTCTCGGAGTGATGGATGCCAGTCTCTTCTAGAGCTGGCAAACGACAGATTTGATCACATGGTGTGTGTGTGTGTGTTTGTACTCAGGTGACACACTGAGGCTGCAGTGCAGGCAGAGCTCGCTACCTGTGCGATAGGAGCAGGTTTGTTCTCATTTTTGTTTCCCTCTCAGTTTGCCATGAATGCCTGCACTGTCACTCCTCCTCAGAGCAGCAAACCTCGAGTCTCTCCGCCGTCCCCTCCCATACACTCACACACACACACACACACACACACACACTCTCACACACACACACACAGCACCATAGGGACACGCCAGTCCCATTCAATATTTACAGTATCACAGCGCAGCACTGTGGAAAAGCAATGAGCCGTGCGGACGCTTAAATGGACAGCTTCTTAAAGTGACTGCGTGCCAACACACAGATTCCTCCTCTCCCTGCCCTTGTTGTTGTTGGAAATCCTCTGCCAGGTACAGAGCCACACTGCAGTGAACACTACGGCCGCCACTGGGTCCTGAATTCTTGCTTTTAATATTTAAACGGTACTTTTCCAAAAAGCCCATCTGATCTCTCAAAGCAGTTTCACTGTCTCAAGCATGCACATCTCGGGCGAACAGCCTCTGGGTTGCACCTTGCAGTTGTTGGGCACTAAATCATTCAGTCGATTTTCCTTGGGCCCCTAGAACTCAGCACCTCAGTCTATAAAGACACCAGCGCCTCACACCTGAGTATTACAGGAACTAGTGCTTAGTTATTTCAATCGTAATTCACATGCCCTCTCATGTATGCCATCGGCACCTTCATGTTATTTGTTTCTATGCTTGTTCCGTGTCATTGTATCTCTGTGCACAGATTGCGGTTTCTCCAGCTAACTTGACTGACTTTTTAAACAGTTGCTTGATAAGAGGCCGTGACAAGTGTATCAGCATCACAGAAGCTTCTGCACAATGGGGAGCAGGGAATTGCAACACACTGCGTCTGAACAGCAACATCGTGTGTCTGCTTTAAACCAGGCTGCTGTATTACAGGTACGGTCTGAACAGGTGTGTCTTGAGTGACTCCCGAAGGAGGGCAGGGATTGTGTGGTCCTGACCTCCACATACAAACAACCAGCATTCATCCCTCCATCAAACTGCAGTGTCGTGTCTACTGAAGAAGTCTGGGAACGCAGGATCATTTACATTTTAAAAACTGATCTTATTGGCAAATTGGACGGCTGCTTCAGTCAAAGTAAAACCCTTGAACTTGATCTGTGGGGCTTCAGATATGTGCAAGAGCTCAGTTTTAGTTTCATGACAGTATGGTCTTTCTGATTATTATTTTATTGAGGATCTCACAGTAGCAGTGTGTCAAGTGTGTTTGATTTAAGGTCTCCAACTCAAGGCAGTGTGTAAAGAATGCTTCACAAACATCTTTATTTAATGTGTGTTAAAAATAGTCCATTGGAGCAGCAACGTGGAAAACAGGTTCGTTTTTCGATGTTTTTAACCTGTAATCTGGGGGGACGGGGAATGTAAGGGAGAGGGCTTTGGCACCGAATAAGCAGGAGAAAGATCCTGAAGTAATGGCCTCGTTGAAAGCGCTTACCTTTAATAGCTCTTCTAATGGGAGCACTCTCCCCCCCCGCCACACGGCACGGGGCCCCTCAGGTCTCACTGCCAAGAGTGCTGCGGTCTCGGGCCGTGAAAAGATGCCCACTTGGGGCTAAACTCGAGGGAGGCCGAGCGAGTATCAACAAATTCCACAACACATTTATTAACGTCGACGCCCCTATGAAAGAGCCCAAAGTGTGGCCGTGCCCTCCAGTTGTTTTTCTCGGGAGGAAGGGCCGCTGTGTGTGGATGACAGCCCCAGAGAATGGGGGCCTCTGTTCCCGGACCGAGCAGGTGTTTCTGCGGCTTCCCCGGCACACTGAGGGCTCTGTGTGCCGGAACCCGGGGGCCAGAGGGCAGGACGGGCAGCCAGTGACACACGCCTCTCACACTGCGCGGATCTGCGGAGCCCCTGGGGTTCCTCCGCGGTGCGTGGAAGGGGGTTCTGCTCAAAATGCACACAGACATAAATGCCACTCTGTTCTGCATCCGTGTCCCAGGCTGCTTGTACACTTATGTGCCATGTGTCACATTTCATCAAAACGATCTTTGTGCCAGAGTCGAGGAGCGGCTTATTTGCCAACGGGGTGTTACTGGAAGAATTGCAATTTAATCAAATACTATATTGATAAGTTCTACTGCAGGGGGTGAGGTTAGAGCTTTAAAAACAAAAACAAACCAGCTACATCAGTGCTTCTGACATTTTCCCATGAGTAGCTGTGAGCCGACACCACGGCTCGGACACCCGTGATGCAATCGGTTGTGAGAGGGGCTACGCTGAGGGGGTGCTCCTGACACGTATATACATATCTATATAATTTCTCATAACCTCTATCTGCAGGACACGCTTTTTATAGTTTAACCCCATTAAGGCTCCTGGCCTCGGCGTTTAACACGTGTGTGTCGGAGCGCTCATCCGCACCGCTGACGCTGTGATCTTGACTGGGTTACATAACGCACGGCGGACGGCTCTCCCGTGGAAATCTCGAGACTGACTTCACAATGCCCTGTCTTCTTATATAACAGCATTACTTCTGCTCTCTTCCTGCTTCTCTGCTTCTCTCCAGAGAGAGAGGAAACACTTGACAACAGAGGGAAAGCCTGGGACAGCATGGACATGGGAAATGAGGGAGCAGTCGGGAGAATGCACCATTTTGGAGATGCCCTCGTCCTCCATGGGCCTTTAAGTGCCTTTTGACAAGAGTGTTTCTGGTAAAGCCCACAGATACAGTGCATTTAGCCTGCTGTGTGATGCTTCCCTCTCTTAAAAGTGTTAAACAGACCATCTTCATTCCGGAAATTTCCTCACAGTTATGCACAGCAAAACCAGAAACAGCTGGACCCCCAAGCCTCCTCAGATAACCAGAGATGAGGACTGAAAGTTGTTTTCTGGTCACAGGAGTTCCTTTCTTCAATATATTGTATCCCCCCCTAGTTTCTAGAGCTGATATCTTCATTCTCTGGCTCTCATTGGATCCAAGCCTGTGCTGAAGAGGGGTTTGACATGGCCTCTCTCTGGGCCACGATGCAAGGTATACGACCGGTCTGAGAGAAGTGACCCACTGTCAGGGCCAATCGAGCTTCTCGATTCTTCTCTGGAAGAGAGCCGTTGCAGGATTACAGCCCAGGGGGTGGCTGAGAGCTCTGACCAGCCACCCCCTAATTGGGCGGTAATGGCGGCCAAATGGGCTGCGCCACATGTGTGCACATGGCAGCTGAATTCAATTTGCTCCCGGAGCTGAGAAATTATAGACCTCTGGACCACAGTCACACAAATAAAAAATATTAAAGCCAAATGTCTCCTCAGTTCATTCATCCACACTTTTTAAAAATGTTTCATTCCATCCAAGGTCCCCTCAACCCATTCAATCTGGGGGTAATTTGTGCTGTGTGTGTCAGCTGGAGAGCAGGAAGAGTGGAGAGAAGAGTCAGACAGAGAAGGACACCTGGTCAGATAAAGGGCAAAAGAGAGGGGGACACCTGGTCAGAGAAAGGGTGGAAAAGAGGGGGACATCTGACAGCATACACACTAGGGTTGAGCATCTGTCCGCCTGTGTGGGGGCCCTGAGACCGAAACGCCCGTAGAAGTTTTCAAACCAACAGCGAGGCCACATCAATACTCTACACCCCCTGCAGGTGGGAATTTTGGGTCCGTCTGTCCAGCACCTGTCCCTGGCTGAGTGTTGAGCTCAGGAGAGCAACAGCAATCAAAGACACTCTCGTTGGGACGATCTGGAGAAGCCAAGCCCCGTGTGTGACAATGGAGACGGCGAAGGTGGCAGCCCCTGCCAAGCCAAGAAGTCACACTAATTACCAAGATAAGGAGGCGTTTTCTCTGGGGGGCCGCAGACGCAGCAGCGAATGCAGCCGGTAATTAACACTCCCGCACCGATCAGCCAGGCGCATCGGGGACTGTGGAGAAGTTCATTATTAATCTGTTACTGCATATCTCTCATTTTAGGATACAAATTACACTAATTACACGCATCAGAAATGGAGGCACCAGTAATGCCTTTAAATCTGACTCTACTGTGGAAAACGACGTGAAGGTTACAAGCCGCAGATCCGCCCTCCTTGATAATCTCTAGCGCCGGAAGACTGTAAGACAATACCAGTTTTTTTTCTAGAGGGTTCCAGGAGACTGACTGTCAAATGAACCGAATCTTTTCAATTCAGTCCACTACAATTGTGTTCAAATGTTTAATTATTCTTTCACAGCTCATTTCCTTAAATCCAGCTGTTCCTTGTAGACAATAGGTTTGCAGATGTGGCTCATACTGGACTGCAGGCTGGGAGAGTGAGAGCAAAGATGCTATTCGTCCTTCAGCACAACACAGTGAAGTGTCAGTATTGTGCTGTAAAACAGTGTAACATCACGCACTGCTGTGTAGATGTTTGCGCCCCTCTTCGCCTCTGTGTTACTGATCTGTGAACGGCCCAGTCCGGTGGTCGGTGAACATACATGGATCCCTTTACTGTTCATAGTGATGCACTTGTTTTCCCAGAACATGTATTCAGGAGGGCAATGTATACATGTATACATATGCCTGTGATTTCTGAGGCTGTAGAAATGTCTTCTTCCTGAAAGTCCAGAGCGTTCTCAGCCTATGACATCATAACACAGCCTTTCTCGTTCCATAGTCCAAATCTCAATATACATCCTCAATTAATATTATTACTACTAATATTCAAGTTGGAGGAGATGTGAACAATGATATTCTGACCTAAATCATGGCTGTGTCAGTGTCAGGTCCAGATGAATAAGGAATAAAACTCTTGGAATGTTTTAAGATGGGAGTCTACTATTGTGTGTGTGTCAATGTGTGTGTTTGTGTCTGTGCGTGTATGCAAAAGATAGGGAGCTCGGTCCACTTGACACCAACTCTGCACACAATTGACTTCATTAGCTGTCGGCCAGCCCCTGTGTACTCTCACACACAGAGAGAGAGCGAGAGAGAGCGAGAGAGAACGAAAGAGAGAGCTGGAGCTGCAAGTTGGAAATGTGAGGACAGCCAAAGCTGTGAGAGCCAGCAAGAGTTATACAGGGAGATGAGAGGTGAATGTTTCTCACTCAGCTCTGAGGGGAAGGGCACAGACCCCCACAGAGCGAGCGCCTGGCCAAAGCAAACCTGGGAACAGCACGGAGAGAGAGCGAGGGAGAGAGAGCGAGGAAACGAGCGAGAGAGGGAGGGAGCGTTGCACAAGCAGGCCTCTGGCAGGCGACAGCGCATCGCACAGTAGATACCGATCTCCCTCCTTATCAATCGCCAGCACAGCCGTCCCTATCTCAAACGAACGCCGAGCGTGTCGCTAACGGCCCCGTCTGGCTTCCTGTCTTTATTCGAGATCTGACTCGGGCAAGAGCTGTTCATCCTGTCCTGAGGAAAAGACAGACTTATCATACAGTTTGTCACCCTAATTCACCCTAGTTTTTCATATTATATTTTGTTCTTCTTGAAAGGGGAAACAAATAAAATCACCACAACCGTGCTAATCCTTTCTACGCTCATCAGCGATCGATTGAGCAGCCTGTGTGAAACATTGCTCCTCACGAAGACTACACTGAGCATGTGTCACGCGCTAGAGTATCAATCTCACGTCACGGCATGAGAAGAAATCAGATTCGGTCGATGAATGCCAGTGTAAGTGCTGGGCAATGCCCGTATAGGACAGGAGGATACAGCGCAGCCACCACAGCTCACATCCACAGGAGCCCAGAGGCAGAGAATAACAACAACAGAAAAACATCACCTTGAACTCTGCCAGAGTCAACAGCTTGCCGAGATACAGCCAAGAGCAGCAGCCTGCCAAGTCTGCAACGCTCCCCCCGGTCTGCGCTCCAGCGCGGCGGCTACTTCCAGAAGGGGTCAACGGATCGTGCCGACGCCTCTCGTGCAGAGCGGTGACGTCGGCGTCTGGGGCCTCGCAGCGTACGCTCCCTCTGGCCGGTGGCTCCCAGCGAGGATGTGGGCCGCAGCCAGCAGCCAAGTGCCGTCACCCCGTGCTTTGTGCTGGTACGCAGCGCTGGCCAAATTACAACGAGTGGCTTTGATCGGGACGGGCCCGCGGTTTACAATGCGGAGCGTAAAGCAGAGCAGGTTGGCACTCAGCAGAGCCTGGCCCGGGACAGACGTTCACATACAGAGGAAGGAAAACAAGACAATTTCATTAGAGGGAGCACCATTTCATAGCTTTTTCTGTGTGTTTGGTGGCATAAATACCTTATTTGGAACAATGTACCACACCACCTGCCTACATTGCTCCTACTAGTGCTCCCCAGAGTGGTATTCATGGGCAGTTTTGTGTCTGTGAGGTCAGGACACTAAGCCCGGCACCCAGAAGTGTATTATCTGATGACCAAGTGTCAAGGGGTTTACTGTAACATGGGGTTTATTTCCATTTCAATGAGGAACAGGTGTAGGGCTTACAGAAGGAAAAATAATAGGCTGGGTGCCCCTGGAAGTCATAGAAAGCTAAATATGTATATGTAATGTCCAAATCTAGATCTCGCCTAAACAGGAAACTATAGGAATGTCTGACATTGACTGGAAACTCCCAGCAGAACGACGGCATTCCCATTCACATGACAGCGGCTCTGGAACTGTCCCATAAACGAGGAATTCACGGTGGTTAAGACTAATTGCTGCCTTCTCTCTCTCTCACACTCTCCACAGCAGCAAAAAGTACTATGACATGTTTGGCCTGTTTTGCATTTTTAACAAGAGGCCCTAAAACTTGCAGTGGACAGCCAGTGCTTGCAAATCCCATGTGTACTGGGGACACAACGCTGACGTCCAGGGAAAGCGAGGTGTCACGCACACAGTTAGATGACAAGCGACTTGGGGAAGCCAATTGGGAAATACTGGCAGAAGGACTTTAGAGCAGAGCAGGCAGCGCAGAGCATACGGCTGAAAGAGGGCAAATTCAAAGCATTCATGAAATTAATAATACAGACGGAGGAACTGACGTAAACCAGTCCTCTCAGACCTTGGAGAATCGTCTGAAACAGGTCACCGTTTCACCAAGGAGTCTTCAGGAAGCTCTACTGAGGAACTCGCATCAGTCCTACAGGCCGCCGGCATGAATCACAATTCCAAGAGCCATGTGTTTACGATTACGGCAGTGTCTTCATCGCCCGGATTAATCACCTACATCTAATGATGAGTGCATAGGGCATTAGGGACTGTTATTGGCTTATAGATGGCACCGGACAGGAGCACTTTCACATCCGCGGCGATCTGGAAAAGCCAGGCAGCACACAGGAGCACAGACCTCAGCCAGCCAGGCGAGGCTGAATCAGTGCATTAGTCCACGTGTCTGAGGTAACCCGTGCCTGGTACGCTCCGCACGGTGGAATTCCCCAACGCTGACTCGGCACACGGGTCTGAGGCCGGCACGGGAACGTCCAGCGTTTTCAATGATTTGTTTCAAGCAGGACGGTCCTGTGATGGAAAACACATTCCTCCAACGCTTGCCAAGAGAGCGCGGTTCTCTGTTGTAATTGCCGTGGACGAGAAATTACACTGTACCACGGAGGCCGGGCTGCCAGGGAACGGGAGCCAAACCCCACGACTGCCGGAGGAGAAGCCGTTGCCCGGCCAGCCCTCGCCAGGAGGGACAGGCATGGAAACACATGCAGAGTCTGTCAGCGCCTTCTCGACACGCATAATGAGTGAGGGCTGCAGAAGGTAGCAATTTCAGCAGAATGCGGAGCATCCCAAAGTGCTGACCGGAGATTCGGCGTGGGTTAAAAATAGATAGAACGGGGAAGTTCTGGGGATTCCAAGGCCGCTACAAAATCTGCAGCATGGCTACAATACAGGACACATACAGAGCTTAAAACAGGCAGTTTAAGGCCAAGTAACAAACAATCGGGACTGTAGTGCATACTTGGGAAGGAGGTAATTGCATGTCAGGATGGGAATTGGGTGTCAGGAAAAAAAACTACTCTCAGAGGGGGTTATTTATTTATATTTTTATTTACTATAGATAGTGAGATTAGCTTGAAGGAGGGAGATGCCACAGTGAAGGAGAGAGAGAGGACCGTGTGCAATTGTTCAGAAAGAGGAGCTTTTCCTCAAAGCAGAGTTGTGCCCAGAGCTTTGCCCCGGCTTTGTTCGCGATGACAGAGAGCCCGATGGACAGGTGCTGTGTTGACGTGTTAGTGCTCCCGAGTGCCGTGGAGGAGCCACGGACAGCCGCTCCCCCGGCCTCGGGCTGGGCCTCTGCTGAGACGCATTCCTGTGGTGTCGGCTGCAGACACTCAAACCCAACTGGGAATCCGATGAATTCTGCCTGACCTGGGGAGCGATGCTGCTTTCCCAGGGTTGGAGCGCAACCCAGTTGAGCAGAGGCGGGCTGGTTTTGCGGTCAGAGGGAAGATCTTTGACCCGATTCACTTTGTACAAACCCGGGGATTTTCAGAGTCGGGGCTGAAGAGAAAATGTAGATTCCTTCTGTCCTGTTCCCAACTCCGGCGGTCAGAAGACACTCAGCAGCACTCACTCGAGCGCACTCTCTTACTGCTCTGATACGCTATCTTCCACTGGGACTCATGCTTATCTTTTGAAAATCTGTAAGTGACCCTGGGTTAAGGGTGTCTTCTAAGAAATAAATAACAATAAAAACCACAATACTTGCCAGATGCTGAAGCTCGAGGCCTACTTAGTTCATATGGCTTTCAAAACACATTTTGTCTCTTATATAATGGAACCAAATTGCTCAGAAAGTCCAAGAGTTCCTGGTGGGTTAACAGCCCCGTGGATGTGGGATGATCTGAAGGCGCTGGGACTTTCACAAACATCACCGGTGTGTCTCCTGAAAGACACTTACTCTGTCACCAAGAACCCCAGTTAATAAAACAGCCGCGGTGGGAGGTGCAGTGGTAAAAAGCTTATAACCAAACAATCAATGAGCGGCAGAATGTATAAAACAAAGGGGAAATAAATCTCGACTGATACCAGGAGAACAGGGTGTGATTGAAGCTCCTGATGTATGGTTTCCTTATGCAATGCAGTGGAATGGAGGTCTTATAGCAAAACCATAGTGAAACAAAATCCCTGTGGCCAGAACTCTAGTCCCACCTAGTGGACAGATTGGGAACCAGCACTCACAGCAATCAAATCAGAGGACAATGCAAATTAAAACAAAGTGAGGCCATCCGCCCCATCGCGCTCGTTTGGTGTCCATTAATAACTAAGTGATCAAGGATCCTATCCAGTCTGTTTTTGAATGTTCCCAAACTGTCTCTTCAGCCACATCGCTGGGGAGTTTGTTCAGATTGTGACGCCTCTCTGTGTGAAGAAGTGTCTCCTGTTTTCTGTCTTGAATGCCTTGAAGCCCAATTTCCATTTGTGTCCCCGGGTGCGTGTGTCCCTGCTGATCTGGAAAAGCTCCTCTGGTTTGATGTGGTCGATGCCTTTCATGATGTTGAAGACTTGGATCAAGTCCCCACGTAGTCTCCTCTGTTCCAGGGTGAAAAGGTTCAGGTCCTCAGTCTCTCAGTAGGACATTCCCTTCAGACCTGGAATAAGTCTGGTTGCTCTCCTCTGAACTGCCTCTAGAGCAGCGATATCTTTCTTGAAGTGTGGAGCCCAGAACTGTCCACAATATCCAGATGAGCTCTAACTAGTGCATTGTACAGTCTGAACATCACTGCCCTTGTGCTCAATTCTACACTTTTGACAATATACCCTAGCATTGTGTTGGCCTTTTTTATTGCTTCCCAACATTGTTTGGATGGAGAAAGTGAGGAGTCCACGTAGACTCCTAGGTCTTTAAAGGGTTTATTATATATATTTTTCCTGTTAAGGTGATTATTCCATTTTGATCTCCTTGAATGAAACAGCAGCGCCTTTACATTATTATTCCCTTCAGTGACAAAGAGGACTCAGCGGAAATGAATGCAAGGATTATCCTGCTTTATTTTCTGAAAACTCAACTCCACAATGTATTGACAAGGAATGAGCCTCAATATCAATGAGCCTTCACTCACAAGCTTTCTCAGATAATGTTAAGAAGTGAAACCAGGAGAGAATATCTGAAGAGAATAACTTTATTATTTAAAAAGTTGTACAAGTTGCATTTCCTATGTTTTTAATTATTACAAATATAAAAAAAATGCCCCGAAACCTGCAGAGGAAGAACCACAACCTGTCAGACAGGATTCCAAATAGGACCGGTACTTTAAAGGTTTTAAACAAGTACCTTGCTATGGTTTAAAAAAGGCACATACAGGGCATCGTGCCATGAATGAATAATGATTCTACATCATTATGACATACAATGACTATCATACTTCATTTATTACACATGAAGGGCGAATCTATGTTAGAAATATTCCATATATGGACACATGAAGAGACAAGACAATCTCCAGTAACAATGCAGTGAGAAACGGTTTATAGAAAAGAGAACCGATCGATGCTCTTCACATCCTAATCTACAGAGAAGAGCTTCCCATTCCCTCCACCTTCACCGAAAGTCAGAGGCTGAAACACGGGTCCAGGTCTGGCAGAGTCGATCATTTCACCACATCAGGGGGAAAACCGTCCAACACTTTAGAGTCCCTTCATATATACTGCATTACAGAGACACAGAACTCAAAGACAGTTTGGCCAACATTTAACCGATGTTCGAACCCCCCCAAAAAATACTATTAAATTTCAAGATGCCCAGAAGTGTCCTTTGCGGGTGACAGCCTGCGTGGTTGTTGCAGCTCGCCCAATACCCTGGTACTAAAACATTGCATTTGTCGAATTCCTCGCTCCCCCACGCGTGTGCAGGGTCTCGGAAGAGCCGACGCCCGCCCCCCCGGGTGGCCCCAAAGGGAGACTGGAAAACTGATCCAAAACGGCACACGAGACACACACATGACACCAAGACACCCTTCAGAGTGCCTAAGTGGAACGCAAGAGTGACAGGGTGGCTGTGGGGGGCGCAGGTGCGTCTGCACACGTGTGGAGGAGACAGTGGGCGTGTCGCAGTGTCACGTGGAGCGAGAGTCGGCACGATCGGGGCGTTTTCAGTTTCACCCATCAAAGACACGCCAGTCGCTCGTCCGACGCCCATCACAGGAACTTTCACCGGTCAGGAATGTTTCGGACGCACTTCTGGTACAGAAGAGTCAACCGATTAAACCCAGAAGAACAAAGCAGCGAGATTATTACTTTACTGTAGTGTACGAATTTGCATTCATGCCTGAAATTAACTGAAAATGAGGAAAAAGAACCAAAAACAACTCGAGCACGGCAAGACAAATGCTCATGGGAGAAATAACAGTCATCGGGCCGCTTCCACAGACCGGATCGGCACCAGTCCTGGACTAAACCCGGTCAGTTCCGCAGTCCTGGACTCATGCGGATCAACGTCTGCGGTTATTCTTTGGCGCAGCTGAGCACCAGAGCCGAGTCGGTAATTGGTTTGAGCTGCTCCCTGCACTGATGATGGATGGGCTTCTTTAATCCTTTAAAAACATGTTAACACTTAAAAAACACTTAATTCTTAATGTATGCATCTTTAGGCAGATCGGCCCCGTGTTTACAGCGCGTGGATTACAGGCACCGAGGCGCGTCTTTTAAATCACCCAAAAACAGAAAAGAAAAGGCACTGCACACGAGTGAAGCGCAGCAGCGACTGCCACCTCGGAATAACTTGATTTCCATGAGTTTTAAATGTATTTTGCGTGCAAGCCAGCGCCCCCCCAGTCCCCCCCAACGCCCGGCCCCGGCCCCTCAGTTGAACTCCCGGTTGGGCAGGACGAGAGGCGCCACCAGGGTCCAGAGGTAGAGCGCCAGGCCCAGCCAGCTGGAGCTGATCTTCACCCAGACCGCGGGCATGGTGCTGACCATGGCCTGGTAGGTGGTGTCCGGCCTGAGGAAGAGGAGGAGAGAGAAGGTGACGTTTGGGAACGGATCCCTCACGGGCGTCAACACGAGGGGGCAACGCAGAGAGACGAGGGGCACTTACTGGTACCAGTTGGTGAGCGTCATCATGATGTAGAGGGAGGCGAGGAAGAGGCAGAAGTGGAAGAAGGAGTAGCTGTAGGTGACGCCCTCCTCCTCGTTGTCCACGGCGCGCTTCAGCCCCCCCTCGGTGGTCTCGGACTCCCCTCCGCTCAGCCCGGTCCCCTCCTCCGTCTGCATCAGCCGGTTCACCTGCGTGTTGCTGGATGAGCGGATACTGTGGATGGAGACAGAGTGATATTGTAAAATTGCTTTGCCGTGTGTTTCTTCAAGAGGAGAAGGTTTAGTTTTGTTTTAAAGATCCCCGTGACAGTAATTCTCTCCAGACCCTGACTGACTACGAGACCTGCTGTTTTGGTTTGTTTCTATCCAGAAGGAAGATTAAAAACCAGCACAACCCCCCCAACCGGAGAAGTGTGCTTTACCTGGCATAGAAGGTGCAGAAGAGGAAGATGACCAATCCCACGATGCCCTGGGCATCCCACCACTGGACCTGCTGGCCTGGGGTGCTCGTGGGGGAGGGGCCGGCGGTGCCGTTGGTGACAAGGCTCAGCAGGCTGGGGTTGCACGTGCGATCTGGATTTGGTGGAAGACGAGAGACGTGGTGAGGAGGGAGGAGAGGAGGAGTGAGCGAGGATGGACCACAGCGGCCTCTGCCACGAAGCACAGGGTGGCCGGGGATGCTATGCCGCTAGGAGGCGCACGACACGGGAAGCATCTCTGTGGAGGACTGGGGCACGAGAGGTTGCATACAAGAGACCGAGGCCTGATACTCACAGACGCGTCGACTGGAAGAGCAAGAGCAGCATTTGGGTTAAAGAAAAAAAACAGAAAAAGAGTAAAAGGGGTGAAAACTACCATTTTAAATAAACAAACAAACTAGATGTGTATTCAAAACAAAGGACAATAAAGGGGGTCAGTATTCGTACGACTGGAAATTAAATTTGCCACTAAAATGAATCCAACCGAGCAACCGAACCCATAACTGGGACACAAACACAGAGAGAGATGGCCATCGACTCACGGGTCTCTCTGCCGTGTCTAACCCTTACTACGAAGCCCAAGCCGCTCAGGGGCCACACGTCCAGGCCGGCGGAGGAGACTTACTGGGCTGGTTGGTCATGGCCGACCAGGTGACGTACATGGTGTACAGGGTGATGAGCGAGGCCTGCAGCAGACCCGAGTGCGGCTGCGCTTCCTGCAAATGAGAGAACACACCTCAGACACGTCTCCTCACCCCCACGGCCCTCGCGCAGCGTCGGGACCCAGCGGGTCGGTGCAGCCCAACCCCCGGGAGTGGGAATGGACGCCCGGACCGGCCTACCTGCACTTTCGGGAGGACGGACACGATGGAGACAATGACGCAGAAGATCAGGTTGAGGCTGATGAAGACCTTGTTGGCCGTGCAGTCGGTGGGGGTGGTGTAGTAGATGTAGAAGAGCACCACAGCGGCGAAGGCCAGGGCATAGTGGAGGAAGGTGAAGGTCAGGAGGCCTGCCGTCGGGGGGGACAATACTTCAATATCTGCCACACAACCCATACCCGTCACATGCCGAGCAGAGACCAGCCCGGTGTGGGAGGACGAGCCGTACCTGCGAACCAGCACCTCCGGTTCCCGTCCTCGGCGTTCTGCACCCAGGCCTGGTTCCACGAGTGTGCGAAGTCAATAAGCAGGATCAGCTGGATGATGATGAAGATGAAGGAGCCCACCACACCGAAGTAGAACCACACTGCGGCGACACGAGGAAGACACCGTCAGCAGAGACCGATTATCTATGGCCTCGGGCCATCTCTCACCAATGCAGTGCACTTCTCTGGTCTCTAATAACTTCTCTCAGTGCCTTCACCCGGATTTCCACCAGCATAACGACAGTGTCAGGTTGTCACAGAAGGACAACAGAGACGTTGAACTCAAAGAGATGCTTCTCAAGCTACACAAGCCTCCGTCTGGTCTTTACTAGCAGTTGTGCGTGTATTAAATGGATCTTCATCGCTGCTTATAATCTAGAAAGTTAACGGTAGATCTATATCACAGCCAGAAAGGCGGTATGCGGGGGTCCCTTCTTAGAAGACTGTCCCGGGTCCCATAATTCCTGTCTGCAGCTCGTCCCCACTGCACCGAAGCCACACCGCAATATCAGGATCACACGCCACACGCCTCCTCTCGTATCGCTTTCCACCTAGCCTTCGGGACGGAGCGTGTTGGTATGACAGGTGAACAGCGGTGAACGCAGGCTGGGACAGGAGTCGGAGATTCAGTAACACGCACATGTAAACGTTGTGACTCATTCCTGTGTAAGTATCGGATCATCGACGGATAACAAACAAAACGAGAGCAGCTCCCTCAGACTGACAGACTGTCTCAATATTGCGTGTTTCAGAGTGATGATGTAACTTAATATGTGCATTAAATTTGAACACACATACCTTGCCACTTAAAACTAAAGTGTCTACAAACACCACATGCATCCGTCCGTCATTCGCAAATCAGTGTCACAAAGAAAAGTTGCCAATTTCCTGAAACACTTAAAAGGAGAAGTTTTACCAACTGGATTACTAAACACGTCAAAGGGTTTCCACCATCCTTTCTTCCAGTAAAACGAGGAGATTATTACATTCAGGAACAAATAAAGGAACATATAATTTTCCTCTCCCAGGGTAACAATGAACAAGCGGCCAAATTCAATTCAGACTCTTATACTTCATCTAACGATCCGGGATTGCATTATAATTGCCATTCGGATTCCACCAAGTTAATAAGCATCTGGCATTGTTGATGATGCGATTATCGTGCGATCATTGTGTGCATTAAAGCCCTTCTGCTCTGAAGAAACAGCGCTTCCAATAATGCTCTGAGGCAACGGTGTGCATTAAGGAGGCTTTCTCTACGGCTTCACAGATGAAGGATTCAAAATTGAGTTTATTAAAATCATTATCGAGGGTAAACCTTCTGAAGGGCTTGTTTTAATTTGTTTCAATCGTCAGACAATTATTTTCTGTTCAGCTTATTTTCTTTTATATTTCTGATCCGAATTACGGGTTTCAGAGGTAAACCGACATAAAATTATGATTTGGCATCTGCAAAGGGTTTGAAGCGTCCGGAGTCAGCCCGTACCTGTGTTGAATGTCCCGTCTGGAATGAAAAAGGCTCCCACTGTGATGCCGACCAATATCAGGAACTTGAAGAACCAGAATCTGTGGAAACAACAAAGCCATGAAGTGGACCATCCCGGCAGAGTCCAGAGGCAACTGTCCATCGAGTACCAAGCCAGAAATTCAGACTAAACCAAAATAAAAACCCAGGGCTGGTATTCACCCGTTCTGGATGGCGCCACGCGGGTCCTTGGTGCTCCGGACACGGATCATGATGATGGAGAACAGGAAGAAGAAGCAGGCCATGGCAAAGCACATGCGGTACACCGACTTGTAGCCCACGATGACGTCACAGTTGACCTTGTTCTCCAGCCCTGGGATGGAGCTGCCGCCCACACAGAAGCCCGGGATCTGAGGAACGAACGACAGCGGCGCCGGGCCGAAGATAAATAAACCATGCAGACATTGTAATCGGACTCCATGGGGTCGTCAGCGTGTGGGGAAAACACGGCCTCTGCTTCCTCAACATTTATAGACCTTTGGGGCTGTTTGACACCTGAGAGATGGATAGATGTGTTTATGCCACTGAGAGTTAATTAAATTCTCCAACAGATTAGGTGGATTTTTCACTTTGTGCCTCAAATCTGTATTACAGAGGTCGATAAATTGTGTGTGCATAAGCACTCTGGTCAGTTTCACTATTTCATTATTAATAGAAAACAGACTATAAAAATACTGGCAATAACCTGGAGAAAAAATAAATCAGGCAGGTTCAACCAGAGGAGCTTTTCCAGATCAGCAGGGACACACGCACCCGGGGACACAAATGGAAATTGGGCTTCAAGGCATTCGAGACAGAAAACAGGAGACACTTCTTCACACAGAGAGGCGTCACAATCTGAACAAACTCCCCAGCGATGTGGCTGAAGAGACAATGTGGGAACATTCAAAAACAGACTGGATAGGATCCTTGATCACTTAGTTATTAATGGACACCAAACGAGCACAATGGGGGGAATGGCCTCCTCTTGACTGGACACTTAATATTCTAAAAGATGAGTAAAAAATTAAATAAAATAAAAATAAAATAAAGGAGGAAAGACCTCTGCTCTCCATCTCTCCTCAGAAACACAGCTGTGAATGGGGGGATACCTTCTTCAGCTGCGTCTCCATGCCCGGCAGGATCATGATGATGGAGACGATGGTGCCCATGAGCAGGAACAGGGAGAAGATGATGCGCGTCAGGGTGGAGTTCTTGGTGGAGGGGCAGCAGCCGCAGAGCAGGCAGGGGGCTGAGCCACACAGACATGATACCTGTGGGGGGAAGACGAGACGAGAGGAGTCAGGAGAGACGGACACTGCAGCGAGAGTCCGAGGCATGAGAACCCGAGAACATCTTCCATCCGATGTCTATCTGGTCTTTCTACCAGTGACTATCAACTAGGCATACATTGAGGGGAACGATGGTCACACAAGCCTTTAAAACCCCCATCAACAGACAGACATCACTTGAAGGCTCACAGAAAGCTCTACACTGTTGTCGATTGCGCCGACTATCTCAGTGCGTTGCGTTTTCCGGGCCTGGCGAATTCAAACAGTGGACTATAAAGCAAACGGCTCGATCCATACAACCTCGCATATCTGGGAAATAAAACGTCATCTGAACTATAGAACTGCAGTGAAAGGTTTCAGCTTGAAATAAAACAAATGAAACGGACTGATTACTGATCCTGTAACGTTACTGATCTCAGTACAAGTATTCATATAAAAGTAGGTGTGAGGAGATCGACTTTTAGACCCCAAGACATTAAATCTTACCTCCTTTAAGCCAAATCTAAAGGTTTACTTTTAAGGAATGACCGATGATACCCCCCTGATTGAAGGCCTTTATACACACCATGGCGCTTCCCCGCTTTTCATGGACTTTAGATCCTACTGCACTTGCAAGTAAGATTCCCACCCTTTACTTTAATAAAATGTTCTTGATACACCCGTGAGATCTTTCTACAGAAAAATGTCAAGCTTCCAGAAAAAGTGTTCAACAGGAGAGGTGTAAACTTTGGACCATGCCCAAGATTTTGACTTGCTTGCGATTAATGAGCCGTTATTAATTACATTTCCAATTGAAAAACTGGTTCTCTTTGTGAGATAGCTGAAATAGTCCGGTAACAGGGGAACTAACAACTCCATTACAACCATTTGGAGTACATGATTAGACTTGAAACACATGAGGAATTACAGAAAAACTGGAATTTATATCAAAACACAGACCATCTTAGTAATAATTCCCCACAGGGCACTAAAAAGAGGAAAAGCCAATAAATACCCAAACCAGTCATCCTCGAGACAGAGTCCCCAACGTACAGAAGTTTCATTTGTACAGAAAGGCAGCGATCAGAAGCCAGGATGGGGGGTTTTCACATCTCAACACTGAAGCCAACAGAAACTAAAGCATCTCTTTACAAGTGTCCCCTTTTCAAACACAGTCCAGGAAGTGCAAGACACTGCCTCGGGCCCCACGAAGCAGCCATCGGGCCTTTGATTGGAGTTTAATCCAGCGACGCATGGGTTCAGCCACCCTTCACTAACAGGGCTTTACACAAGGACACAATGCCAGCGCTAGACTGTCCCTCTGGGGAAGGCAAACACATGCAAATTGAGAAACCGTGTGGCACAGCGGGCAGGGGGGACGTCCTCGGAGTCCACACCACGACAGGGCGATGAGCCGAGACCTTACAGGTGTCCCAACCTGCTTCAAAAGTCATTCAAAAGTATTCTGCACAACGAAGAGATGCAGAAGGCAGGCCTGAGCAGAGTGTCAGAGTAACCGAGATGGGTCTTATAGACCCTACAGAGTGTGGACACCTCTGTCCCAAAGCAACACGCAGGCCAGTGTGCAGCTCCGGTCACTCACTTCCTTGATCAGGGTGACTGTGCAACTTCACAAACACGGAGCACCACGATCACATGACCAGCTTCCTCGGAACAACCGCACTAAACCTGTAAAACTGGAGGAGAACATCCATGCGCGGTGCGTCATCAACAACACGAAGGTCTGAGAGAACCGACCCGAATACAAACCCCTCAGTCTCTTCAATGAAACAGCTCTATTGTTGAACACACAGCACAGATTCACATGTAGAGATCATGACTCTGGCTCGATAATATGAATACAGCAGCTAAACACGACGGACACCGCTGTCGCAGGGCAGGTCAGGGCAGGTCAGGTAACAATGTCTCCGCTCCGCCGACTCGCTGCCACAGCAGGACACTATGTATCCAGTGTGACGCGGACCTGAAAGAAAACACAGCGCAGCGCAAACTGCGTCTCACAGCAGAGAAAGTAATCCGCGTCTGAACTCACGCAGCTGGCGACGGAGCACAGGGCCAGGCAGGCTCCCATTGCGACTGCACCGCGCAGTTTCTCGGACAGACAGACACGCAGACGCGGCGGCGCGGAAACTGCGGCGTCTTATGGGCGACAAACGCCCGGCCGTGACGTAACAGCGCCGCACCGGCTTCGGCCCTTTCCGGAGAACGTCGTGGTTTTCCGAAGTGGGAATGTTTTACGTCACGTGGTCATTACTCGTGGTTGTTATTGTCTCAAGTGGAAATAAATAAGAGTGACATACAAGTGCAAAACTTGCCAACAGATTATTTAAATGTCAACACTGGTTTAATTAAACAATTGACATTTGGAGTGCGCATTTACTGAAACCACGCATTACTGTATTGAACACAATGAGATTATATAATTCATAATAGAGATTGAATACTATGTAATATGCAAAAAACAGCCGGTGTACACCAGGGCTGCACAATTACAATTCAAGATGTCCAGTGACTCAAATTTTCTCCATCAAAACCATTAGAAAGTCTAAGTTGCGCTATGATTCGGGGGCATCTGTAGTTCTTGTATATGTATAGCTAATAAACAAAGTACTACATTTCAATAGCAGTTCAACAATATTCATGGCACATTTTCAATGCAGACACATTAAACATGAGGTCAAATAAACATGCAGCCTATAAATAAAAGTTCTCATTTCAAGCAATACAAGACTGCGAGTTCACACACAAATTACACCACAGAGCCGGTGCTTTAATGTTTGTACAAATATGTATCTTTGCTAGTCTCTCGCACGTCTCTCGGCTGGACATGCACCCTGGCCGTGTGTCGCTCTTCCTGGCTGCTGCTGTGCGGGACATCTTTGCACGCAGCTCGTCTGTTTCCACCGTCAATGAGGCTGGCAGCTGCACGCACTTAAATAGCGAGTGAGTGGACAGCACACAGCAGTAGGGGGCGCTGTCTGTGTACACTGACAAAAAGCGTCGCTTCGTCAGTAGTTCATTTAACTTTTTTTTTTTAATGAGAAATGTGTCGAGGTCCACATACTTGGTCCGGGTCCGGGTCCGGGTCCGCCAACCGTGCACCTCTGGTCTGCACCATTAACCGCGAGGTGGCGCACATGCTAAAACATTATTGTTACAATTTTAAATGCATATATTGAGCTGAAACCGAGAATTACGCACACGGTGTGTTGAACATACATTTATCATCCATAACTTTCACTGAGGAGTTGAATTGAGCAAACCTATCCCATACTGTCTATATAGTTTAAGACCAGGTATAAGTTAAGCATATTATCAATTAATTACAAACCCAACCAAGCAAACAAACCAAATATCCCCCTTTTCCTTCCCTTGCTTACTGAGAGGGTAGTAATTGTCATGTCTGAGTCTCCTTCCATCATTCAAGCTCAATTGTGTTGGCCTTTTATAAAACTGCTTATAGTCTGTGTCAATTTAACACAGGTAGGTTGTACAGCTGTGTGCAATGCAGCTCTCACGTGTGTAGCTAATGGGGGTCGGGGGGGTGGTAAAATTAAAATAAAAACAGATAAGTAAGTTGCCTTGTCTGTGTGTCAATGCGAGTACAGCTCTAAGACACAGCAGCGGCGAGACGGAGAGAGAGGAAAGCAGAAAGAGAAGGACACAGCCTGACTCGGACTCAAAGAGCTGCTCTTTCCTTCACGATGAGCAGACGCGTGTCAGAGAACAGCCTCCTCACTCGTCAGCACCCTAACACTCACAGACAGACTGCAGGCCAGCGCTTCTGAGCCGCCCTCCCGAGCACAGCAGACACCCGGCCTCAGTGCGCCCGGCTGCTCGCTACCCCCAGACGCGTGCCCTGCTCCGGTCGAGGCCGAGGCGTATTAATAGCAGCAGCTCCTCGGCGGGGGTGCAGGGCGAGATGAGTGTTGGCCTTCTCCTCTGGCGCACAAGTGTCTGAGCTCTGGCACTGGAGTTGTCAGTGACATTACAGGAGAGGGGTCACACTCTGATGCTCACACACTCACACACACACACACACACAATGCTCCCAGCATTCACTGATTCACAGCTCCCTGTCCTCCCCAAACACCATTTTCTTCCACACCAGGGGGAGTTGCACACGGCCGGGCCATCAGTCCCTCAGCCAAGGAAGTTCAAGCACATATAAACACATTTTTACACTTTGATCCATCAAAGTCAACTCATTCAAAGGTTCTGAAATAATAATTATGGTATAAATTAGTCCAATTGACACTACACATTCCAAGCAAAGGTGTCCTGGTGACAATCAAACTGAATTGAGCTGCTTCTTCTCACACTTTCAATGTCTTTCTCTTCCCTAAAAGGATCTGACACTCTTGATTTGTATTGGACTCAGAAACCCACTCTTTAATTTCGAGTTGAGAGACGTTGGGCTGGACACACAGAGATCACATGGGCAGAGGTAGAATGTCTTGCCAAGAAGAATGGGCGAATATTGTACAATCCAGATGTGCAAAGACACAGAGAGACTTACCCCAAAAGATTCACAGCTGTAATTGCTGGCAAAAGTGGATCTACAGAGTATTGATTCAAGGGGTGAATACTTATCTAACCAAGAGTAGGTGGAGGTTGTGTAAATCAAAGTAAAACAAAAAACATTGAAATGCATCAAAATGTAACACAACAAAATGTGAAAATGTCCAAGAGGGGTGCATTCTTCCTGTAGGCACTGTATATATTTATATTTTATACACACTCACACACACAAATAGATATATCATGGTAGTTAATAAATGATAAATAAATGCATCCGATAACAAACAAAAGCATGTGACATTATTGAAAGACTGTAGATGTTAAAATGGCGATGGGCCCGACACAATTCAAGAAGAACAAAGATGGACAAAAGAAGTTGTAGAATGGATCCCAGGAGATGAAGAGAGACCTGCAAGACCACCTACAACATGGGCAGATGAAACAGGAAGATGTGCAGGTGTCACCTCAAAAAGAGATGCTGTACATCAAAACAAGAGGACATATCTTGGGCAGGCCTTCGTCCAGCAGGGGATAAATATAGGTGCTGGTGAAGATCTCTCTCTCTCTCTCTGTCTTATATTTATCTGTGGAGGTTGTTTTCATCGCTGTTTTGTTTCAGGCTACAGAGACACATCCTTCCTGTCCCAGTCATGAATAGAACTACAACACCCTGTTGACTCTTCCAGTTTTAAACTCTCAAATAAACTGATATGGAAGAGAAACACACAATGTGGATTTCTGTCCAGGGTGCCGTTCACTACCCATTTCACAAGCTGTTTTATGGGTAACTATGTGCCAATGTTTGGAATCTGCATAGACTTCATAAATATGGATGCAGCATGAGTCGCACGCAGTATCGGCTCTAAACACAGGCAGGTGTGAGATTGCCTCAGAGTCGAAGTTATTTAAGGCTGCGGGAACAAAGAAAATGTGTTAATGGAAAAATTGAAAGGGGCTGAAGTGCAACAGTTAAAATCAATGAATAACTAAAAAATCCTCTTTTAAATGGAATCACCTCTGATTCGGTTTTGCACAGAAAATGTCCTGTTCTGAGGACCGCACATGTTGTTTCAAATATATAAAATACCTCTTTGTTCGTTCCTAATTCGCTAATTCCTCTTTCTATAGGAGAGGGTCCAATTAACGTGATTATAAAGTGGCTCAGGGCCAGAGTTAAGCACCGCACAGAAATGAGTCCCGGCTCTCTGTTACCTCCTTCCGTACAGTACAGATTAAGCGATGCCGGTTGTAATTGTGAGAGCGCTCTCTGGAATAGCGCAGTTGGATGTTCAAAACTAAATCCAGACCGTTTCAGCCCGAACAAAGCCGATGACTGAGACAATATCTCAGTGACCGGATCACAAGGGGGACTTGATTAGACTCCTGGGGATTTCTAATAAAAGCAGTAGATGTTACACAATCCTGGGCAGCGCGTGGATCGCTCTGGTCATGCTGCTGATCCCACCCTTCTCCCTCTGCGGAAAACTGGGCCTCGATTGTATTCAAAGTTCAGGCCTTTCACCGAGGCTTACACAACCCTGCGATACAATACATAACACTGGCCTCAGTCACAGATCCGCAGGAGAGATATCTGATTAAAAAACGGAGCAGCTGTGAAGGTTGGCGTTTTCACCCATTCATCTTCCTCGAGGATCAGGTGGGAAAGCGAGTGTTTCGGAAGCGTGCAGGAACTCGCTGTCCTCGCCCGGTTCCAACATTTTAAAAGCCTGGCCGACGCAGTTGAACAGGCCTTGTTTTAAGCAGCCTGTTTGGTGTCACAGATTCATTAAAGATTCATCACCTGGGATGAGAAGGTCAATTCACTGCCACAGCAGTGTTGTCACTCCCACTCCCGTCCACAGAGAGGCAGTCCCCTCGCCATCAGAGGGGCATAACGATGGCCAATTAACCGATGGATTTAGAGCACGCCTGCGTATTAAGTTGCAGGCTGGCTCTATGACATCTGAAGATGTTCCCTAGAAACAAATTAATTCAGTATGAGCTACACACAAAAAACAAGAAAACCTCAAACAACAGGGAACACAGTTTCTGATCAGCTGATCCACAGGTCTCAGTGTGGTCTGACTAATGACAGTAAAGACATCAGTCAGTCGCCTCTGGACTCCATAGGAATGCTTTGTCTCTGTGTAGACAGGAGACGACGCTTCATTACGGACAGCCGGACACATGAGTTTCCCACTGCGGACGTCTGCTTTGGTGACCAGAGTAATTACAGTAAGTTGGGTATGTGTGAACATAAGACCATAAGACTGTGTCCAGGAGGCCATTCGCCCCATCGTGCTCGTTTGGTGTCCATTAATAAGTAAGAGATCAAGGATCCTATCCAGTCTGTTTTTGAATGTTCCCACATTGTCTCTTCAGCCACATCGCTGGGGAGTTTGTTCAGATTGTGACGCCTCTCTGTGTGAAGAAGTGTCTCCTGTTTTCTGTCCATTTGTGTCCCCGGGTGCGCACACTTACTGGACATGGAACACTAAGAACATCTGTATCTGTATCTTTTCCAGCATGTGTGCTCCGTGGCGGGTTTTGAAACTAAACACACAGTGTAAAGGTAACATACAATCGTGTGTGTATGTGTGTGTTTTAAGCATACTCCCCCTAGCAGCCTGTTGATCACAAAGACGGACACGAACATCGCTCTCAAGTCGGGGAAACATCTCGCCGCCTGCGCTCACTCCAATGCTAAAGCCATGTTGGGATTGAAGCCGGGCTGGGCGCGTCCATGGCGAGGGAGAGGGGGGTCGGGAGACATGTCTCCTCACATGACACAGCCTCACCCTCTCCCACAGAGCAGCCCACACCTCTGCCTATAGGCTGCTGTCTCCCTGCCCGGGCGGATGGTATTGCGTACATGACTGCATGGCCGTCGTGCTCCGGCTGTCACATCCCCTGCACCCCCCATGGCCGCTCGTTGGTAGCGTCCCGGCTGCTCCCCTGCCGGCCCGGATCAGTGAGTCGAGCGGAGCTGCAGGAGCGGCGCGGCGCGGCTGAGGGTCCGGAGGAGAGACGCGCTGCCTGGGCTCCACACTGGCATGAGCGCCGGCTAAAAACAGACCCGGATTTTGTGCAGCTGTCGCACACGCACGGATTGCATCCCCGGTAGGTGCTTATGCTCATTTGCACGGTGTCTCTGGCGTTTGAAACGCACGGCGGTCTCGGTGTCTGTCTGTCTGTCTGTGTTTGACGGGGCACGGCAGTGAAACGACCCTTTTGGAGAGACGGGGTTTGACCTGTGTGCGCCGGCTCTGTGCGGTGGTGTGTGTCTGCACTGGCGCTGACAGGCATGAATGCATGCAAATAAAGACACAACATACGTGTCTGCACACACACACACACACACACACACGAGTAGGATGGTGGAGGTGGCAGCTGAGGAATTGTAGCTGTTAACTGATGCGATTATTCTTGTCTTTACTATTAGTATGTATCTGGTGATGTTTGGTTTGGTCGTGTCTGACCGAGAAGGTCATTCACACACCGCGGCTTCACAACCTGTGAATAATAAGATTCATTTCAAACGCGGTGCTGTAGCCGCTTCTTGTGAATAAACTACTGTAGCGGTTCGTCAGTCGCAATATTGTAACCAGTCTTGTAGCTCTTCTTACACGACACGATTAGCAGTTCAATCAACACACACAACTATAGTGCCGCCGAGCTGCTCCGGGTCCAGCGATGCTGTTTCTGTGGGAGACGATGCGCACAAGGGGGTTTGCGACGCGGCGAGTCGTCCGGAGAGGCTGGGTGCGGGTGCGGGTGCGGGTGCGGGTGTCACATTGCGACCTGTGACCACATGCGCTATATTGCGCTTCCCAAAGCTGGAGGACCATCGAGCACATCATAAATCAATAGAGCGTGTAACTCATGTGCTGGTCATTGCTTACAGTTACCCAACGTATGCATGTGCACTGTGCACAAAATGAGAGCCCAGTGAATCCGTTTCTCTCAGAAGCTCTCAGTTGCCTTCAAGTCAAAGTTGCTTTGTTGGACAGTTTCATTTAGTGGCAGAATATTAAACACTTTCTGACATCAACCCTGTGGGGCTACAATGTGTCTGTCACTTACAACCCTCCCCCCACATCCCCACCATCATTATAATGAAGTAGTAGTAGTAGTAGTAGTGTTGTTATGCTACTACTGCTAATCAGAATAATAATATATTTCTCCTGAAGTACAGTGTCAGTTGAATGCAGTGTCAAAAAAGGAGGTTGTTGTTGGATCAGCTTAAATTGAACCTTGTATTGATCTGTATTACTGCACTTGTGTAATGCTTGTGTAAACTGTATCAGGGTGTGTGCCAAGAAATAAACAATTCCATTAACAATAGTAATATGGAAGAATAACTTCAAGGTCGACAATGAAACCGATCCCAGGGCACAGTAGGAAGTTAAGAGCAGGTGCATGTTGGACCGAAAGTAGCAAAGCTATCTTTACACAAAGAGCAGAAGTCTCCTCTCTGGTTCATTTAATGAATGACTGGACCAGGTTCTGGGATCCGTTATATATGACTAACCCAGCGGGGAAGAGGGGCTTCATAACCTGCTCTTAGATGAAACCCAACACATTAACAAGACGTGTGAGCTGCTGTCTGAAAGCTGTTGCTGTAGCAAGAATACTTGAATGCTCTATTTGTCAGTTCTTATTTGTGTATACAAACCAAGAAAAGCCATCGATGTTTCTGTCTATCCTTTGAAGTCTCTTCTTGAAATCCGAACAAGAGGCAACAAAAAATCCATTCACTTTTCCCTAGAACAGACCGGGCTCAATGCAACAGGGAGGGAGAACTCGAGAGATGATAATTTCTGTTCCCGTTTCTCACAGTAAACGTCAATTACACTGGTTAGAAAAATGAGCTAGAATTTCAGATATTCTAGGGTACATGTGTCGGTATGGTTTGAATTGGCACGACTCACTTTGATCCCAGTTTGTTCTCCTTGGTTGTGCGAGTGACGGACGAGTAGCGTCTCTTGAGCATGCTTCTTTCGTTTCCTTACTGACCGCACACAGCGAGGGCCTCCACGACTTCCCCTTGTTCCTGACGAGGAAGTAAATAACACTAATTTCATCCACTTTACTACTTAACTATCAACACAATGGGGAGACGAACGCAGAGAAAGACGGAAAATGCCGTCTGTTACGACCGCTGTGTGTACAGTGGGCAGGATAACATTTACAGGAGGGCTTTGCCTGGGATATGTCAGGAAGATGGTTATTGCAGAAAGCCCTGTGCACATTTTAAAGATGCCTGCACTTCTTCACGGCCACTGCTTTCTATAACGCCTCCTCCAGATGGGATGTGTCTTCACTCTTTCACGCGTTACTTCTGTGCAGATCTTGCAGTCTCTGCCGCTGGTCGTTAAACCACAAGTTCCTCTCTCCAGTTTCTGGCCGTGTCCCCAGACTTCCAACGTCCCGGATGTAAAGACTTCTGAAACCACACCGGTTCCCCCAGTAACGTTTCAGCTCAGGTGTTGTTTGAGATGAAGATCATGAAAAGCTCAGAGGCTCTGTATTCATGGTTCAATGAGGCATTGTTGCTGTTCATTGTGCACTTTCAACCCCTCATAAATGGGATTAACTGTACAAACACAACACAGCAGGTTTAACCCACAGTGTCCTCACTGAATGAGGATACACAGGATACACGTAGATGGTCCCTTTTGGTTTCAGTTATTCTCCCTCACTGGCACACAGGCAAAGCCAAAGTCCCTACGTAATATAAAACCCATTCCAAAAACTAATCATTAACGCAAACTGTTTCTTATTAGTAAGTGGAGCAGCTCGTTTTAATACCGACCGCCTTGAACAATCTCATTTTATTTTGTGTTTTAATAATTCTTTATTTGATAAACCCTTGTCAGTGGCTCTCATCCATGCTAATCTCAAATCTCAAATCCACTATAATCAATCTGCCAGGAGCAATTCATAATCCTTTTGAAAACAACACCAGTGTCCCCCAGAGGACCAGGAGGCACCGTGGGACGCCAGCCTGACAGTCGGGTCTCCTGGGTGCTGAACCTCAAGGAAACAATAACAACAACATCTCTGCCACGCATTTGGAGAAGAGACGCGGAGATGATGTCTTTTGCAGAGTATTGACTGCAGCTTTAGTGTGAGCAGGAATGATAGATTAAAGGTTTGCATGTGAAAGTATTAAAGCCTCCCCTGTAAGGGGATGAAATAACTCAAGATACCACCTAAAGCCACCCCAGGCTGCCCGCTAAAGCAAGAACAATAATTCTGGTGAATTCCACCGATGCCCACTTAACTGCGTGAAATACGGACTTGAATAAAAGTAAACGCTTGACTTCGGGTCTTTAACAGCCATCAGACGATTTGCAATATATACTGGCAAAATGTTGTCCACCCTTTGAAGATTAAAAATCAAACGCATGTGGGCTCTTTATTTTTTATTGCCTAATAACACCGTTGCCAAGCTGATAAAGCCGACGATATTTAGTTCCTTGCTGGATCCAGTCCAGGTTTCGTGTTTGCAGAGAGAAATGGACTCCTATGAATAACTGCAGCCATTTTTACACGCAGAAGTGTGAGCCATGGAGAAGGGCTTGTGTCTTCTCTTCTCATATACAATAAACACACAATGCGAAATACAACAAAACATTGCCGCTGGTAGTGTACTGTCTGTGTGAAGGTTAGGATGTGAGGGACCCACAATTTATGACCACAGGTACGGACTACAGACACAGACAGACGCAGAGCTGTGCCCCCTGTCTGTAATTAGGCTCGCGCTGGTTTGCATCGCTGCTGGTGGTTTGCCGTCATCCCTCCCGTGGTTTCCAGCGCTGTGAGAGAACTGGGTTTCAGTTGCTTTGTTCCTCATCCGCCAGGTGTTTCTGTGACAGACAGGTCAAGACTCTGAAGCAGGCAGTCCAGCTTGTGCTTTTTGTTATTTTAATGCTGTTTTCCTTTAACTTTTTGACCTGTTATCCTGCTGGTAGATCTGCAGACCCTCAGTCCATCCTGCAGGTACAGCAGTATCAAAAACATCCCTGCTGGCAGTCTGACTAATAACGGCCGCTGCACAGCGTATGACCTTGTGTCCAATCTGTTACCATTGGAGGGAAACCTGTCCCTCTGTTTTCAGTACTGTAGTGCATGTTTGTGTAGCGCATCCTCGCCTGTTCTGGCAGTAATCAGACAGTGCCCGTGACGAGCTGAGGGGCAGGTCCGTGTCTCTGTGTCTCTGAAACTGAGCCCCATTGTCCGTCTCAGGACAGGTCTGTGGGGTCTGACAATCCTCCTTCCAGCCAGGGGCCACAGTCAGCGAGGGGCCCAGCCACGACTCAGACCACAGATCTATACGTGGCAGTATCTCAGCTGCTGCTCTGATCCCAGGCTTTCTCCACAGGGCCCCCCCCAGGAGGCAGCTGGCTTTTTCTTATTAATTATTTGTATTTAATTAGTGTGGTGTACACTTGGAGTTGCAGTTAAAGAACAACAACCCTGGATCCCTAAGGATTCGCCTGGGCCAGGCCTTCCCTGATAAAAACATTTTCCAGTCTCTCCACTTAATAAACATAAACACCCTCAGCAATCAATCCAGAGTCCGTAGTCCAAGCCGCAATCAGTGTCCATAAATCAAGTCCCGTTACTGTAAATCAATCCTCATCCGCAGCTCTCTTCACACAAACAACACTCGCTCCTACTCCTCTCTCAGGCTCTCCTCCTGCCTTCCCAATCCGGGAAGTTGGGTGCTGCTCAGTTTTATGGAGGAGGGGCACCGCTAGCCTAGGGAACAGCGGGGTGGCTGTTTCGCTGGTCCTTCCCTCCTCCAGGGTCCGGGCAAGAACAGGACAGTTCAATTTATGGAAGTTCAGCAGAGATTAAGATTCAATGTGCAGTCTCCCATAAAGGCACACTGAATAGATTAAAACACGGTTCTGATCATTTTGTGACTGGAGTGATGGATTGACAATGTTTTATATTGGTCTATATCACAAAGTCTGATTCTTGAGGGCTGCCATGTATTGTGTTTCTGTCCCGAGGAGTGTGTTCAGAAACCCTTCACCAGATGTTGGTGTTGGGTTAGAGGCAGCTATAACATCTGCAGGACCTGTCCCTCACACGCTCACACGTTGGCCTGCTGTGGTCCAGTGAAGACCCCACAGCATCATTCCACACCGTGCGCAGATTAATACTAACACGACGTTACTCCACAGGGATTTATTCTCCTGTTCCTCCACCACAGGCACGGCTCTCACGATCCAATCCCACACAGGGCAGGCAGTTCATGATGTCCACCCTGCTCTGTGGACGGTCCGTGCCAAGCTCGAGCTCATTTTAAAACCAGGTAGCTGTGCGTTAGTTGTGCTGAAACCCCCACTCGCTCCTGCCTCGATGGACCTCGCCCGGATAACGTACGTGTGCCAGAGTGGGGCGTTGAGGTTTAAAATGGGAACCGTTATGGCATTTCTGTCTTTAATTTAATGCACAAGGAAGGTAAGATCTTTGTGATGATCTATCGGTAGAACTGTCATTTGCCATATTGATTATTTGCCATTCATAGCGCCTTTTCACTCTTCCTGTCACCCTACAGCCCATCGCACTTCACCTGCCGAACGTGTCCTTGTCCCCTTGAACTCCTATACAAATAATGCATCTATCGGGATCTCTAGTACTTGCCAGGAATGATTATTGCTCTGGCTTGAATACATGAATGATGTGTAAGGCAAGGGTAGGGTTGCTTCGCAAGGTCATAGTGCTCGCTGATATGGCAGCCATCGATGTCCATGAAGTGAAGGCTGTACGGTTTGAAATAGATTTCTGTCGAACACTGATGAAGAAAAAGAAGAACAAACTAATAAAAGACTACATAAGACAGGAGATAGAGAACGGGATCTGTTGTTGTCCTTGTCGATTAATTTCCCCCGTGATAACTGAGAGGTAAAGCATTTCTCTGGTCTGCATTAACATGTCTAACCCTCTTTCATAATTGAAGAGGTTAATCTGAGTGAGCTAAGTGAAACCATAACTCAATAACTAAGCACTTAACTCATACATTACGCATTACAGAGAGAGGGGGTTTTAAATATTGTCGTTAGATGCCTGCCAATCTTGTGCTGGTGTCAGTCTGTTGTGCAGTCTACCCACGGGTTCACATACTGTACAAGTACATGCGTGTTTTAGTGACAGATGAGATTGCTTTGTGTCTGCGGCAGGTGTGTTAGACTTGCATCGCTTCCCTCGAAGGGGAAATGATTTGTTAAGCATTTGAGCCGAGCCCTCGTCCGTAGTTCAGACCCAGTTGAGGAGTGTTATCGGCCGCTGTATTTAACGTTATTTGAGGTTGATTGTGCTTGTTTATTTGGCTGTTGTCTTTAGTGCGTTGGACTCTTTTTCACGAGCAACAGAGATTTCAGAAGGATCTCCTTTTGGGATATTTTCCCGGTGTAAACATCACTGAACACGGCCCGGAGCGCGCCCTGTAATCCGCTCATACGCTGAGGTTACAGCAATATCTCCTGTGGGTCGCGGCACACCAGCTGTCAGTCTCGCACAGAAACACAGGAGCTGATGCGTGTGTGCGTGCGTGCGTTTCTTTCTTTAAAGTATACACAATAATCAGATTCCTTTTTGGATTCATTTCAGTCATTTCATTTCACCTCATCCTGGTATGACCTTCTACCCCCCTGATCTGAACAGAGATTGTCTGTCAGTTTGTTTGTTTGTTGAGTAATTAACGACTCTAATTAACGGCTTTCCAATGCAAATGCGCACCGTTAATATTGATTTATTCCTATTCCTTCTTCTCTTTCTTTTGTGGTAAACACTCGATGCACCGTGAAAGCTGGAGGTCCTGAGTTTTTTGAGGCTGTGCCCATGATCAAAAACATTATCAGCTCCTTCCCTTGAAGGATTCTGTGGTTTTTGTCTCGCTCTGTGATCGTTTCGATTTCCCTGCTCTGAATATTAATGCAGACTTAAAGAGCACCCAGACTTGAAGGCACAAGGTTCTCACACGACACGTTGTTTGACTAAAACACTGAGAAAAGAAGCTGCCAACATCATCGCAGACCCTGATCTCTGGTCTCGTCCTTGTCCTGTTACAGAATCGACACTCCTCTTCTGTGCCAATGACAAGCGGTCGCTGGCAGTGGAAGACGTGTTTAAACTGGAGTTTGCTTCTCCTGAAAACTTTCTCGTGAAGCCTAGCCTTCCCTTGGTGTTTTACAGTTCATATTACGAGCAAACGGCATGCAGTTGAGCTCACAGTTTGAGCAATGGATGGATGATGTGCCTTTACAAGATGAGAAACTTGATTAGCAATTAGCATACTATTATTATTATTATTAGTTGTAGTAGTAGTAGTAGCAGTAGTTAGTATCTAACTGATGCATTGTTGGTTTTTTTCAATTTGGTTTGGTTGGTTCAATTTTTTTCTTTCCTTCTCGTTCGTCACTCTGACTCTGACTCTGGAATGTCAAAATATTGTTGATGAACTATAGTCACATCTGGTTTCAATTTGTGTCTAAAAAAAAACCCACATAAGAAGCCAAACAAAACAAAACAAGAAACAAAACAGCTGCACACACAACTCTGGCAATGGGAATGATCAACAGACTTTTTGATTGTGTATCTTTAGTGTTGACTGTCATTGTTTGTGTAACTTTAGCCCTTGTGAGGTTTTGGGCAACTAGAGGGAAACTTAGAGATGCCACTCAACCTGAGCGAAAACCCACACGGCCACGGGGAGACCAGGCGGACGTTACAATAAGTATTAGAGCAACAAAACCAATGCAGCCCTTTGCAGCCCAGGTGTATTATGGGTAAGGATTTAAGTAGACCGAAGTACAGATGCTGGCCTGTGGCCCTTGAGGACTAGAAGAGAGAAACGCTGGTCTACCGGCTGGAGAGGGGCATGTGTCCACCCACTTGCATGGAGAAGCGCATCTCAGGCCTTAATTTTTCATGAAGAATGACAATGCCTCTGTCAGTACACATATTTATACTGAGAGAGAGAGAGAGAGAGAGACTTGCTGCTTGTCAGGCTAATGTAGAAAGCGAGAGCAGACACACAAAAGCGCAGCACAGAGATCCGCGGCTCCTCGGCTCTCCTGATGTAATCCTGAGGCCTCATGCAATATGGATTAAACAGCTTCGCTCACAACGGCTGATCTCACTGATCGAGTCCTCGGTCGTAGTGAAGCGCAGTGATGAACGAGGGGGTGCAGGACGGGAGACAATCTGCATCTTTGGATGTGTATCTTTCATTTGTTTGACCCTCTCTGCTGGTTTGGCGTGATTCAGTTAAAATTGCACCACCCAGGAGAGGTAATTCGGTTTATTAAAACTATCAATGATATAGATATCATGTTCACTGTTGATATTTACAAAGGGTAACCCCCCCCCCCCCCCCCATCTTGTGACCTACTGGAGCGAACAGCGATGCTATAAATACACTCAATCACTTCTGCACACACAGCCCTTCACTGAGAGAGCAGATCCGCGTTCTGCGCAGTGCCGATGGACGAGACTCCCTCGACAGACTGAAGGTGAAGATGGAGACGAGTCTTGCGGTGTCGGCCGTATCTCTGGCGCTCCTTCTCTCCCCGCAAGTCGCTTCATTAGACAGAAACCCGGCGAGGAGAGAGTGAAACGGCAGTAAGAGGATTAGAGCGGCGCTCGCTGCGAACGGCTCAGCGGTGCGAGGATACTGCGGAGGTGGGGGGTGACGTGTGAGGAGTGTTTGAGGTCGGGGGACCAGGAGGTGTCGGAGAGGGGCAGGTGTGCTGGTAGGGGGTGTGGGGGTCTATTACACCGACCGCCACCATATAGCGCGAGACTGTGGCCGAGCGAAACCAACCAGATCATACAGGACAGCGTGAGGAGAGACCATATCACAATGCACCTCAAAATAAAACCATACTAATCAATAATGATTTAAAAGGACGATCTTCATTGAGTCCCAGAGGGGGGAGAAGAGATTAATCAATGTTTTAAACGGCATTCAAAGGAGTCACAGCTGCTTTTAAAGCATTCGAATTGGGCTGAGTGTCTCCTCTGCCCCCTGCGCTCTCGTTCTCGTACTACAAATGCATCTGTAAATACATTAAAATGATTTGTTTCCTGTGAAATTACAGAAATGTTATGATAATATTCCCCTTTTATCTGTGACTTTGACCTTCCTGCGAAGGGTAAATGATTTATCTCGAAACTGAATGACTGGCTGTACTTTTGTAGTGTACTTTATAGCCACAGCCGAACTATAAAACACTAAAACTGTAAAACACTAAAGCACTCAGACCCTGTGCTCCCCACGAGAAGATACCATGTGAAAAAATAAATGGGTCGACTGATTAGTCTCTTGTACTTCATCTACTGCAGCAGAAACGGCTTCTCACTCAAGTCCTTCAGGCGTACGGTGAGGCTGTGGGTGGGAAGATTTCAGTTTTGCAAAGGCTTTGGTAAACAGTCCTAAGAACAGTCCAGTCGAGAGGAGGTCATTCGCCCCATCGTGCTCGTTTGGTGTCCATTAATAACTAAGTGATCCAAGGATCCTATCCAGTAGGGCTGGGTATTGCCTACAACCTCCCGATACGATACATATCACGATACAGTGGCCACGATACGGTATTTGTCACAATACACATTTATTTTGAATAATGACCATGTCCTACACAGAATTTACTACAACAGCTGTTCTTTATTATTCTGTATAAGGCAAAGCCTTAAGGATCGCACAACTTATAAAACTTGAAATTCAGGCCCACAGAGATCTTAAAAGTAAAGTAAAATATTCTGTTTCTAAACCCAGAGTTATTAATTAATGCAAATAAAATATTAAATTTTTAAACTTAAAATGTCCTTTTCTGTTCTCTCTTATGCTTTTAGTTTTTTGATGCAACAATAATATTCTGGTTTCACTTCACTTCTTTCACTGTCAGCGCAGTTGGTCACGGTCGTTTTGCATGCATGTGCGCTGCTCCACCAATGGGATCGGTGGGATTCTGCAGATCGAGTTACATTTCAGTAACACACATTATATATTTATAATCTGTATATAATTATAAAGCAATACGCAAACGTGTGTCAGCAAATAATCAGCTTTGTATTTTAGTTTTAAAACATTTTATCGTGTGGAATTGACGTTGTTTCTGCGTTATCCGAATTAATTTTCGTTGTTTCTTCTCAGATCGGAATAAATATGTTTTTGATTATTATTGTATTGAACACGTGTGTTTTGAATAAAACCGCAGTATATTAAACTGTCTACATGTCCAGTACTCTGAATTGAAACTAGTTTGGACACTTCTGCCCAGCAGCAGTGCTGTGTGGGGGATGGGTTCAGCTGTGTGGCACAGTCTCTGCACTGCAATCCCTGTGTGAACAGACGACTCGGGCAAAAACACTCACAAACTGACCGGCGCGCCTCTTATCTTCTCGCTCATAACTGCCAAGTCCCAACCGATTTGCTAAAAACAACTACAGATATGTAATATAGACAAGCACTTGAATATATCATGTAAGTGTCGTCTGTGCGCGGATTCATTTACCTTTTTTAACATGAGGTAAACGGAATAAATGTGTTTTTTATTTATTTATATTGGGCCGTTTCAATAGCGCATTCAGACCCATATTGGTGAAACCCTCTACTTTAAACTGATATGCAGTTTATTTGTCGTGGGACTTTTCCCTTAAAGGAGGGGTGTGACGGGCGGACAAAATGGCTACTGCAGACACGTTTCAATCTGTTCAGTAGTAATTTTATTGACCAGACATTGAGTATATTGATGTATCAGTCATGTACAATTGATTTAATAGCAAGTTATGATAATCGGAGAGAGTAATATACATGTTTAGTTCTCCCATTGAGGAAGAAATGTACATAGGTATGTTTCTTTTTCAAAGCTGCCGTATCGATACAGTAGCATCTGCACAATATATTGCCATATGGATTTTTTGAGTGCAGCCCTACTATGCAGTCTTTTTGAATGTTCCCACATTGTCTCTTCAGACACATTGCTGGGGAGTTTGTTCAGATTGTGACGCCTCTCTGTGTGAAGAAGTGTCTTGAATGCCTTGAAGCCCAATTTCCATTTGTGTCTCCGCTTTGGGTAACAGCACACTTTGGGACTAATCTTCTCCCTCACGATACAGGCCCACAGTCACCACGGCAGAGGCCACCGGACAAAAAATTATAATAGATAATCAGAGATCTGCACTTCAGTGACAACAACAAGAAACCCAACAGCACAACACACGAGGAAGCTCTAGTCATCCAGTTTCACTTGGTGTTTGTTGTGGGAGATTGTTTTGTTGTGGCGTTGATATTTAAAAATATATAACTGCTGGTGGCTAATTAAAGGTGCTAAATGCAAGCTGCTGGGCCTACAATCCTCAGAGCGTTCTTCGTTTAGGGTCAATGTTTGGCAGAGGAAAGGCTGGGCATGTGTCTTGTGAAGCAGGTTTTTTATTTTTCAACGCAGTCAATTACAGCCAAGATTTCAACAATGCGATAAATGATCCCATTAGAGGCCGGAGACCCTTGTAGTCTACGCTCAGTCGTTCTCATCTTGTTCACGAAGTATGAAGAATAGATCGTGCCCTGATCTTCGCAGGATAAATACAGAAAGGTATCTACGTTGAGAAAAACAGTCGGCAGATAATGTATCTCAAGCACATGATTAGTGCGCCAGGCCGTCTCCCATCAAAGCAGCACAGACAACAATTCGCTAATGCTAGTGAGCCTTCAGAATGAAAAGGGGGAAAAATTAAAGAAAAGAAAATACACCACTTTATCTCTCCATTTCAGTGTGACAACAGAGCACGTGCCAGAAGGAGAAAGACGTACATACAGCAGCTCTTAGTGTGCCTCTGTTTTGTTTTATTCCATGAAAGGCAGCTGAAAGAGCAAACGCAAAAGAGAGACATCAGGATGTGTTTTAAAACCTCGACGCATCGCAATAGTGACTTTAACACTCTTCCATAGTGGACCCAGCCCAGGCTCAGAGTGTTGGAATAGACTTCACCACAGAGGAATAAAATACTTTCTCCCCCCTTCGCCTGTAAATTAATACGCCTAGTGTAAGTCTGGAAAAATCTCGTATTCAGATCGAGTGTTAGAGACATCATTTCCCGACGAATTACGTACAGTTTAATTGAAGTCAGATGTAATTTCATTTTCGTAGCTTTAAAGCTTCAAGTTTTGAAGTAACAATCTATTTTCCATTTTATTCCTGTTTCTCTTTTTGTTTGGTGATGTACAAAAATATAAAGCAATTTCAAAGCTGTTGAAAGTCTTGGCCACTTCACATAGTTCACCATTACAATGTTGTTAATGACTCACTGTATTTTAGCATCTTTGAACAAAACCCTTTACTCAAAGCTACCAATTATACACTTGAAAATGAGAGAAATCGCAGGTTATCACAGGAGCAGCAATCCCCATCAGTGCCCCGTCTCCATCAGTAGCACATAATTGAGCTTACATTTACACAGCCATGCAAATATCAATCATAATCATCGCACACTGAGCTGTCAGCAGGTGATCCAGGTGAGGAGGCTTCGTTTGATCCCCGAAGCGGCAGATTGGGAAAGTCTTTTGGTTGATAAGTCAGTATGTCCAAGCAGACCAATAATATATATTCAAATAATAATACAAATTAACAAAAACCACCCTGACTGAATCACCCCGTGTCTTCATTGTGCAACCTGCCTCTGGGTTCACGACCCCACGGTCGGACAACCAGACCACTGACCCGAGTTCCTGGCTTCCCCGCAGTCCGAACGAGAATATAAACGGTTAAAAATTGCATTTGAAGGTCTCAGAGGTGGTCCACGTGGTGAACCGTCTCGTTGTTCAGAAATCCCAAGGAGACCAGAACCGTTATGCCCCTGAGAAACGAGCAGCGGGGGTGCGTTTGAACGGAGGGAGTGAATCTGATCGTCTGTTTTGTTTTGTTTTTTGTGTCTGGCAGTCAACCTATCTGTGCCACCATGGAAACCGGCAAACAAAGACAACACAGACCTTTTCACAGCGACGGACGCCGGGGGGGAGGGTGGCGCGTTGCGATGCAGGCGAGCGCTTTCCCCCGAACTTTCCTTCCAATTTAGTGTCCTATAAACAGACCCTTTTCTAGAAGATTCCCAAAATGTCAAACTTTCCAAACTGCTGAGCCAGTGGTGACTCAGTGTGACGAGGTGCTTCCAGTTGTTGTGATGCTTGTACAGCTGCCTGTTCCCATGATGCTGTGTTCTGTGTGCCATTGAAAGATGTTTCTGACGCGTGAGCGGTGTGGTTTGGACGCCGGGGAGCACATTGACTGTGAAGCTCGTCGGTGTTTGTGTGGCACAGACATGGTACCCACAGTATCTGCGAATGAAACGTTACACATGAATCTCCACTGAAAGAAGTTTACATTCTCTCATTTTACACATTGACAAACTGGCCGTTTTTCTCTCTATAGCTACCGTTCGATGCCTTTTTACGTCCTTTTTACATAAACAACAACTTATATTGAAATGCTGCAGAGGATCTTAAGAGTATTTTCTCGTGCCCTGGTTGTTTGGTACCAAGGAAGGTGGGGGGGTTGGTGTGATCGTCTCAGTGCCCTTTGACCCCTGTCGGTAAAGTAATTAAAAAAAAAAAATCTTAAGGAAGACAACTTAAAAAAAAAGAAAAAAGGCAGGGGTTAAACTAGAACCCTTCAATATAAAACGTCAAAGTCAGAAATGTAATCTATGTATTTGAAACACTGTTGACATCCAACTTACTTTGTTTGGCATGGGACGTTATTTGACCTGGTTCTGTGGAGATCTGACTTCCCTGTGAATCAGCACCCCGATAACTGCCCGAACCCAGAGATTTCACTGTAGAGATCACGCATCTGAGGACTAAAGAAGTAAAAAGAGACAGACAGAGCACGTGTCTGTCTCAGATGTCAGCGGTCTGCCGCTGCACGTTTGTCAGAGACGTCTGGTAAAGGCCATGCAGTCTCACGCAGAGTGTCGAAACGCGCACACAGAGGCACGATTTGGCTATGGGAAATACGGTTTCGTTTCCCCACTTTGGATGTGAGGCAGAAAATGTGTTGTAACAGTTATTCTGACACAGACTACAGTAGAGCTTTTTCATATCTTGGCCTCTGATGTGTGTAGATGTGGCAAAGCAAGTGAGACTGCCACACCATTATTTTAACATAAGGTCATAGATGTTTTAATTTTGTTTCTTATACGTGGAGATTGAGATATAATGAAACTGTGAGTAAGCGAGAGTTGGAGATTGTCCTGTGTGGCTCATTGTGGTGCAGCGATATCATCTTGCCTTGTAAGACGTAACCAAATCTGACGCACAGCTGCGACTTCACAAGCACGACATACCGGAGAGCGATGTTTGTTCTGAAGCACAGGGAATCGCTTGTGCCACTCGATGTTACTCTTCAGGAGATCGGACAAGGGTCCTGGAGTTTGACTTGCTGACCACTGCCATGATAAAGTAGCCTATAATCCCCGAGTCAGGGCTCTGTGCCGACGGGGAAGGCGCCCATTAACTGAATTGCTGCTGCTTCTCCCAAGCCTAACCTGCCGTCCAGCGAGAGAGAGATGATTAAAGAGGGTTTGAAAACAACAACAACCCAAGAACGTCTGCTGTCAAGCTGGGCGTCTTCTGAGCGGAGCAGCCGGAGCGCCGGGATGTTGTGCAGGTGCGCGTCTGAGCGCTTGTTGTCGTATTTCGGGAGACCGAAGTTTGTTTTGTATAATTTTTGCTTTGTTGTGCCCGTTTCCTAAAGTCAGCGCTGACGACAGACCTTCCCGGTGCTAATTACCCTGTGTCTCGGTCGCTTGAAGAGGAAAACAAAAGAGCGTGCCTCGACACGCAGGCTGTGAGCAGGAGGAGAAATTAGGGGGCTGCGGGGGCTCCGTGATTGGCTGACAGGCTGTGTTTTTAACGTCGCCTGAAATAGATCATGGGCGTCCCAGAGGCCGGGTCTGGGCTCCTTCAACACTGACTTGCAAAGTCAGAGTAGTTCTTGAAATAATAAGGCTTTTAAATTTGCCATTGACACTAAAGCGGAGACTCGAGCGTGTGTCTCTGAGTGTAATGTTAGCTGGTGCCGTGTAATGAGTGAGGAATGGGGCGGCTCCTTCATAAGTCCTCAGAGATTGTGTGTGTGTGTGAGCTGAGACGGGTTTGCTAGGAAGTGTAATTCTGCTTGTTCTTTCCTTCCCTCTTTAAGTGAGGTCAGGTATGTTTATATAAAGAAATGTGGACTTTGCATCTTTTCCTTGTTCGGTCTCTAGTGGCTAATCAATCTCCTGATTTTCCTCTAGCAGTTTCTTCAACATAACTCTACACTCAACTTTAAGTACACAGCTGTACTTTGATCCAGACCCCTACCACTCTTTGTGTATCTGCTATCTTTGCCTTCACAAAATATGACAATGAGTCTGATGTTGACAAAGAACATAAGAAAGTGCACAACTGGGAGGAGCCTATTCGCCCCATCACGCTCGTTTGGTGTCCATTAATAACTAAGTGATCAAGGATCCTATCCAGTCTGTTTTTGAATGTTCCCAAATTGTCTCTTCAGCCACATCGCTGGGGAGTTTGTTCAGATTGTGACGCCTCTCTGTGTGAAGAAGTGTCTCCTGTTTTCTGTCTTCAATGCCTTGAAGCCCAATTTCCATTTGTGTCCCGGGTGCGTGTGTCCCTGCTGATCTGGAAAAGCTCCTCTAATGTGGTCGATGCCTTTCATGATTTTGAAAAGGACAGAGAGAGAGAGGGGAGGGCAGGCAGCACCGACAGGGTCACACCGATGCAGTTGTTTAAACCTGTCCGTCTGTCTTGGCTCAGGTTTAAACCAATCGATCACACTGATCAGCTGCCCGCCCTGCTGTCTGACAGTCTTGTCTGTGACCTTCATTCGGTCTTGCGTACTTCACACGGGAGCTCGGAGAGACGGCTGCGCGGTACTACTGAATGATTTATATCCCCGCACGCTGTCCTCGCCATGGGGGGCCGAGACTCACTCCCTAACTGCTCCTGTCACATGTCACACAAGGGCTGCAAAACAACAACCAAAACAGAATGCAAATGAGTGAACCAGACATTCATTAACATGGTTTATTCTAATTTGATTTTGCTTTTCACAAAACCACCGTATCAGGGTTTATTTTTATGTAATACAGAAAAGGAAAGAACGGAAAATGAACATAGTTTAAAGGGCTGTACTGTAGCGGCTGATATCTGACATTCATCGACATCAGCATCACTGCTGGCTGTATCGAAAACAGACACGTGCAAAACAACACAAACCACAACACAACTGATCTCATGACACTATACGGGCTCTGAGCCAGCTGGGTTGAATAAAATACTGATTTAAAAACAGGAGGTGATTGAGGAGGATGAGACTATTTGCACTGTTCTCTTCTCAGTCCAATGACTGGGTTTTACAGCAGGTTCATGCAAACATCAGATTTGGGATTTGGGCCAAAGAAAAGAACCACCACAACAGAGAAACCCGCTTAACCAAATTTAATGTTCAGTTTACTTGGGAAACAAATGTTATAGCAAATAAATAATTTGACACAGTTCCCACTACATCAAGTCACAGTCACTGCCAGAGAGGAGAGGGATTTGAACCCCTGCCTTTCCATGACTCGACTCTTCCCACTGTACAATGATTGAATTGTCGGCTGAGGGACAACTGAAAACAGATGTTTGAAGAAGTGAGTAATCTGACAGAAAACACTGTACTTTCTTACTAGTATTAAGATCATGTTGCATTTGTTGGCTAGATCTGGTACTGGATAAAAAAAATGAACAGATATGTTTTTCACACGAGAAGTAGATCTTGTATTTTGGCACTTCCTAATGAGAGGGAGAGGGAGAGAGCGAGAGACAGCCCATAGAGAACATGACAATAGTAATCAACCAAAATATATATATTGTGGTACAGATTATCCAGTAAGATGAGCAATTAGATTTCCGTTGGTATTTTGTTTATGGTGGGGTGTTTGTTTGTCTTTGTGTGAGAAGATGTTAAGTGTTACAGTAACTCTAATAAACATACTGCTCTTGATCAGTGGTATTTACCCGCTTCAAAATCAGGGGCTTTATGTCAAAATCATTCTTTTCTGCCTGTTAAAGCTAAACAGACACACCAGCGATGTCGTGTCCCACTGTAACGGATGGATGGATGGTAGGGCCGCACTTCGGTGATGCCGAACCGTAATGGTTTAGAAAGTACACAGAGTGGTGCGCTGCTGTGTCACTCCCAATGTCTGCTGTCTTTCTTCTTCGCACAGCTAGCAAGAGTGAAACGAAGGATCTACAGATCTTGGCTTTTAACTGTAAAACTCCTTCTGCGTTAAATTAATTCTTCCCTTTTTCCTGGCACTATTATAGTTGAACCTCAGTTGGAAATTGCAAATCTAGCCCACGGCAAAGCAGTTATGCAAACAATGACGTGGGATTGATATCATTTCCACTTCAGCATAGTGTTCAGCAGAACCCATAAGACCACAAAAGACCGGTCAGGACAATAGGAACAGCTTGTGCCTTTCTGCCCCTGTGCTCAGTCTAAGAGCACTCATGCCAATAATTCACACTGGTTATTTTCCATGTGAAACCTCAGAAATTGCAGCCTCCACAAACGAGGGGATGCCCCCAATCGCTTCTCCGCTCCTTACAGGGGTCACCGTGTTGGAACAAGTTCATGAAATTTGCCAGTTGTCAGCTGACCCCCCCATGCTGGCCCCTGCTCTCTCTCTCTCTCTCTCTCTCTCTCTCTCCTGTCGGTTTGCAAGTTTGACACGGCAGCTCCTGCTGGAAATGTCAGTGATGCGACACGTACCAAAGCCCCGCTTCACACCAGCCGGAGAAATAACATCTAAAATGTCGAGTGATGCACATTGAGATGTGGGCGCCTGACGTTAAAAACCCAAAAACGAGCACACTTCACTTTTGTACAGACGGAGACCGAGAAGGATCTTTTTAATGTGTACGAATCTGCAAATACTTGTGCAAATCTTAACCTACAGGGATGCACTGAACACTGAACTGTATTTCTGCATTTCCACACAAGAAAAACAGCGAGACTCCTGAGGGGGAATCACGTCACCACCGTTCAAACGGCGTCCGAGAGGAGACCCTTCAAGGCACCAGGCGAGGACATCTACAAGGTCACAGCTTGGCAGACTAATTATAACACTCAAAACACATCGTGGCGGCGGTGGTTCGTATCGCATAACACAGACGTAAACGTGCACTCTGATCCTGCCATACAGTTATATAACCGAAGCGATGTGCACATGTGCAGAGGTATTACACATCCACTCCAGACAGGAAGGGGTTACAGGTAATGTAGTTTATTTAGGGAAGTGAAAAAGAAAAATGATGAGAGGGGAATAAAATCTGGTCTTCTGTTGCCATGCCAGGGGTGGTTTCTTGTGCGCTGATGTAGCGACAGCCTCTCGCTATGCGCGCTGCGTCGGTGAATGGGAATGGGGCCCATCTCTCCCGGCCCTCTGAAACAGGCCGACCTTTGAACTTTGAGCTACCTTGAGAAATGCTGCTGCTGCTGGCAACTCTTTTCTGTGTTTTATTTTTTAGCTGGCGGATATGAATTTAGTTTCAGAAGTGTGTCAGTGAAGATGGCTTTGGGGACTTCTGAAAATATATCTACTGGGGGAAAGAGTCACAAGTCAGTTGTGACTCTTTCGAGACGCCCTCCTGTGTGCATACCCGAGCTGTCCTCTGGAGGCGGCCATCGCTGCGTCCGTCCGTCTGTCTGTCCCTGGAGTGGCTGGAGAAAAGCCTGTGATGCAGTGACACAGTGACGCGTAGAGTTGAGACTTTGGGGATCCTGTCGTTCTGACTTTAAGGTGGCTGTTGCGATGCAGTGAAGTCAGACCGTGTTCAGACGGGAGTCGAGGCATCTGAGAGCATAAGCTTAATGGGCCCCCGCTGAGAGTCACTAGACCAGCATATTTCAGTCAGACGATTCGGTCTTTGATGGAGAAACCAGTGAAGCATCCTGTTGTGATCGAAACAGCCACTTCATTGCGCTGTTAGTGAAACTAGAGCGCTCTCTTCTGGAGCCTTTGAGCACCACAATGTGTTTGTGTGTTGTTGTCATTTGCAAAATGTCTGAGAGAGATGGAGAACCGCAAGAAGCTTATTTAATGTTCCTTTATTGTTGATTTATATGGGGGAATTTATGAAAACTCCCAGGTATCGGATGGTCTGAGGTGTACTATAGTGGAAACATCTCAAATTTGGGCCACTGCCTTAGAGCTCCTGGGGGGTGTGTGGAGCCGGCCGGCCCTGGGGGAGTTCAGGGCAGATCTCGGGAGGGTTGACGTTAGTAGATGTGGGCTGAGCAGGGACCCTGAGCTCGAGGTTTAATTACTATTGAGTTCACTGGTACAACAGTGATTAGGTCTACAGAGCGGAACCTGTAGCTGTGAATCTAAATGATGGTTTTAGTGCTACAGGAAACTGAAAATGAGGCAAATCAGGCACCAAAAAACCTCTCGATTCACCTGCACTGTTCCAAGGGACTAGTAAGCATCTTATTCTTTATTCTCAGGACTTTCCCCATGAAAAGCACCCTGAAGGCGTGTTACAACCCACAGGAGTCCACTGTAGCATTGTGGCACAATCACACACAAATTCAGAGTGCCAAAGTCCTCCGTTACCTTCACCAGGGTGATCCTGCCTACGGGAATGTGTGTGTGTGTCCATGTCTCTAACACGGTGCCCCGCCGGTCTGCTCTCTCTCCCAGGCTGGCGAAGGGCCCTGAGATGACCGAGGTGGAGCCGGTGCTGGACTTCGCCTCCTCGGGCCGCTCCGGCCGGAGAAACGCCCTGCCGGACATCCTGGGGTCTCCTGCAGGGGTCGGCCCCTCCGACCTGCCTCTCAAACTGGCCGAGCTGTCCCTCGCAGGTGTGTGCTGCTCTCTCACTCCTGTCCTCACCTGCATCCAGCAGCATCTGCCCTCGGCCTCTCTTAACTCGGAGTCTCATCTTGCCCATCATCCTCCACGCAGCCAACTGAGTTGCCACCGCTGCCACCAAAGCACTCTCAGCTCCCCACCTCCACACTGCCTTGGATTTGTTTTATGGGTCTGTCTGTCTCTCTCTCTGACTGTTGACTTCCCTGTATCACTCTTGAAGGTTGTCTGTCTGTCTGTCTGTCTCTTGACTCTGGAAGGTTGTCTGTCTCTATTATGCACCACAGAGCTTGTATGTTGTCTCTCTCCTCTCTCTCTCTCACACACTCACAGTGTCTCAGAAACCGGTTGTCTTTACAACATCTCTTGGTACCGACACCTCACAGAAACCCATAAAACCTGGTGCTCAGTTTACAGCATGTGCTGCCACTGCTGTGTTTTTTTGGTTGTTTTTTGCATGAGCTGGAAGCTAAATGTGGGACAGCTTGGTCTCTTGCCAGAATGTTCCTCTTGAAGGAGTGCTTTGTTTTGTGATCTCAGAAAACTGGGTCATCTGAAGGAAAAAGAAAAACGGTTTCAAACTTTGACCTCTGAAAAAGGCCAGTTGTTGTGGTGCATTGGCTTCTTACGTTTAACTCGAGCGTCTGAAACAAAAGCAGAATTTCTGAGAACGTGTGGAGAGTCCAGGGGTCCGGGGCAGCAGCGGTCCTGAGAGGCGATGCTGTCGTCTCATTACCTTCCGACAGCTCTTACAGTCTTCAGTATATACTGACATGGGTCAGGTCCATATACAAGTGTCCTCCATCTGCAAACATTCAGATCTGAATTCTGTATCTCCTGAAGCGTCGCCTTAAAGCGAGAAGGGAGAAAAAGAACACAAAGCAAGGTACAAAATCATTCCACTTCCTCGCCTCCCTCCCCGTGTCTTCTCCTGCCAGCCTGCCTGGTTCCTTACGGCTCTCTTCTGTTGTGTTGTTCTTTTCCATGATGTCATGGGTTTTTAATCTCACGCATTCCTGAAGGCCGGGGTAAGTAAACGAGGTGGGGAAGCACATCCACTGGCCGTTTCACCGCTGGGCTCCAGAGCACGGCTGGCAGCTGCTTCCACACCGGGGAACCCGTCAGCTCTCGGGAGCTCCTCTTAGTGTCAGTTCCTGTGCCAAATGAAGCTGAAAAAACAGCAGGGAGTCACGTACATGACCCAAAATAGGACATTCCAGCAGAAGAAGAAAGAAAAAAGTTAAATATTCAAGAAAATGCTCTTATGAAGAGCCATGCTTTTGCAGCCGAGCGCAGAAGACAGACTGGGTTTTGTAGAGCTCTAAAAATTGATTTGCACAGCCGCTCCTGAAAGAGCAGATTGCAGGGATGTGAATAAATAGTTATCCCCACATGCTCCATCAACCACCTGTATTACCGCTGTGATCGCTCACCTCCTAAAGGGCTTTTATTAAAGTTACACGTCCAATGCAGTCATTTCCCAAATGTCAGCTTGTGATGTGACAGACTAATGTGTAGTGGATGATTTCCCAGCATGCACCAGCAGAGCATTTACACAGACAGCAGCCTGATCTGCTTTTAGCCCAAAGACCTGTGTTTACTGAGCCCACCTATCCCCTATATGGGCCGCTAGGAAATCATGCCAAAATAAAACAAAACAAACATGTCTGTGTGAGTCACTGTCTTCTGCTCTCCTCCACAGATGGCTCAGAGGGGCCTCAGTCACCCACCTCGGAGGATCCCCCGGCGCCGACGGAGAGCTCCGAGGTGAAGGATGGGTCGTAAGAACCCAGGGGACTCATCCGAGGACGTCCACCGCAGAGAGCCGGGAGAGAGGGGGCAGAGATATGGACTGCCGAGGGGCGACCCGTTGAGTCACGTCTCTGCGTCAGGACAGCCACTGCGGGGGGACGGATTGGCAGCTGAGTGGGGCCTGGCAGCCCTGCCACCACCGGGAGAGAGAGAGGGATTTCCTGCACCCTTGAGAGAGGGATTTTGAACTTCGAATGCAGAGGCAAGAAAGAAAAACAAACTTCCTTTTTCAAGCCTCGAGGAGCTTCTGCGCAGAGGTGAAAGAAAACAAACTGCTTTAATGGATTTTGAAACAAACACTGTAGAAGCTGTTTTTTAATGATTATTATCATTATTATTTAATTTTTCTCAGTACCTGTTTGTGGATTTCACATGTACCTGTATATATTTCAGCAAAAGGGTCCGGACATTTACAGGGAGGCGCCGCGCGATGTGAATATAGCGTCTCCTTCGTGAGAGAGAGCTTCGCAGTGGGAATAGAAAGCGCCGTCTCTCTCAGTAGTTAGTCTCGGCGGCTTTGCAATAGGTACGAGAGCTGGGACTTCAGCATCTGCAGCCTTTCTGTCTCTCTGGTGTCGTGGGAGACTGTAGCGTGATCCCTGACTCACACAACGCCGCGTCTCTGTGGAATTCCCACGACGATAACGATGTAGGGTGGCGTCTCGGTTTGGCTTTGATCCAGACACTGGAAAACACCCCTCGACCAAACGTAGAGCAGCACTGCCGTTCCTCTGAAGCGTCTGATATAGCGAACCTAACATAGATGTAATCATAGTCTCCCTAGCGCTGTTAAGGACGTGGATTGGTTTTTCCGAGCAATACAGGGGCTTTCCTCCAGATATAAAGAAATCCATAGAAAGCTTGTGCCGTTAGACTGCAGGAGAGACCTGCTGTTCATGAAAATATGGCCATCCTGTGACCAATCTTGCACTGTTTTGCATTTCACACTGACAGAGTGGCTCTCCTTGCTCAGTGATGACCTGCGACCTTTCGGAGAGAACACTCCCTTCACAGATAGACAATTCACAGCCCTGAATTGTACATACAGTCGTCGGTGGCGAATATTGTACTGAATTTAATCACGTGTATGACTATAAACATACACGTTTTATATATGAAGTGTAAAGGTTGTCAATGTGGTGTCCAGTCCGTCAGAAGGACGTAACTTCTGTCGATAATATTCTGTCCCCGTCTCCCTCATACCGAACCATGAACCTGTAGTGGTGGTCTTTGTGTCGCCCGGGCAGCCCTTGGCGTCTCTCTTCTCTTTGCACACCAAGTGCAATTCAAACCTGAAGGTAAACTGCCAAAACACTTGTGAAACTAATAAAGGCCTTTCTTTGTATTCTTTTCTTTTTCATTGTGTGTGGGTTTAATTTAGTATAAACAATGCTGGTGCTGTCATGCGTTATCTAAATAAAACACAAACCCTGGGATCTAATTTTTCATGTCTTCTCCGTGATTGGTCTCAGCCGGTCCTCACACCCCCGTGCTTCTACCAGACCCGACAAGTGTATAAAACGCCCAACAAGATGACCTGTGGCTACACTAAAATAAACTGCACACTTTCAACACAGACCTGGCTGAGGGACATTAGAGTGGCATTTAAGATGGATGTAGTTTTGAATCGGGTTGTGCTTCAATGTTTGACGGGGTTTGATTGGAACTGCAATGTAGTCAGTTTGGATGTACGACAAATAATTTAACTCATTTCACAGACTTCACAGATCCTCATTAAAGTGTCTCAGATTGCTAGTGGATCGGCCTTTTAAGACACTCTGTCACATGATCCAGTGTGTGGGACAACAATCCTATTCACTTCTAGCTCCTTTCGCAAATTATAAATGAATGTGTACAGTACTGTAACATGAGCCAGTTTGTTTTCCTCTAGTCATCCTCCTAATATGAGAAGCAGCTATCAGATTAGTTTGAACACGAGCCATCGCCTTATATTTGACAGTTGTATTTTGTTAAATGATGCTGTTTTGACACTAGGGGGAGACACACCCTAAATGAGTACAGGAACAAATATTGCAAGACAAAAGCAGGAGACATGATTATATTTCTCAGTAGACGCCCTTATCCTGGGTGCCTGACAATTGTTACAATAGACCACACCTTTTAAAACATTTTAACATACAATTAGACATTTATACAGCTGGGTTTTTACTGGTGCATTCTGGGTACACTGCTTTACTCGGGTACAACAGCAGTGTCCCCCACATGGGGCTGACCCCACGACCCCCCAGTCCAGTGCGCTGACCGCTACTCAAACACTGCTGCTGACATGACATTCGTGTCCTTCTCCGCTGACGAGCACCTCTCCTCTGCAAACAGCCGTTCTTCTCCAATGACTGAGGTGAACACAATTGCAGGCAGAATCTGTCTAGACTGTTTATGTAAGTCGCCCTGGATAAGAGCGTCAGCTAAATGACAAAAATAATAATAACACTGTCGAGCCAAAAGCACACGGACATTCGCAAAGGAAAATGTGTATTCTGTGCTAAAACGAGTGAAAACTATTCCACGGTAGGTTCAAGATTAAATTATAAGAAAGACTTAAATGATTCACACAAAAATAAACCTTTGCATATCACTTCAGAGAGCTTTAATGTATTGTAATATTCCTCATTTTGCACCCCCATACAGAGAGGAAAAGTGGTCCACCCTGATTACACATGCCAACCCCCCCACCCTCGGCACTTGTTTTACGACAGCAGGGACGTTTTGTAGATCCTTTGTCCACAACTCAGTCGCTAGTCTGTGCCAGACACACAACATGTAGAGAACAAAACCCCATCGGTCCAGTTAAGCAGCAGTTGGTTTCAGATTAAAAACAGCAAAGGATGTCGATGCAGTCTCTATAACGGGGTTAGACCTGTCCATAACAAGAGGATATTGTCATTTAGCTTGCGATCTCAGAACCATTTGCCCGCTGTGGAGGTTGTTTAAAGTCTGTAATAAAGTCTGTATTGACCTGACCTTTAATCTTCACAGATCTAAATGCAGACGGTCTAATGAACCGGCCCTGTAAAGCCCAAGCCTGAGGACGTAAGCCGTTAAAGTGATTTTTAACGTGTCTTGAGCCCGTCTCAGAAGAGCTGAGGAGATAATGATTCGAGACGCACAGAAACAGAGTCTTCAATATCCTGCGACCAAAATAAACCCACAACGCAGCGCAAGCACACCCTGGACGCCTCACTTTCTCATTGAGAGTCTACTCTGCTGTTTCCAGGGAAAACCGGAAACCTGTGTCAGATACTGGTGTTGTCAAATCAAAACCATCAACCCACTAATCTGTAAAAATGTGTATTTATAGTCAAAGCCATTCTGCACCTTCTGCCACCAAAAACATAATTTGAGCTTGAAAGCATTCAACTAGATAGATCACTTTAGTTACAGGCAGACAAGCATTCAATTTCAACCCCCCTGAGACTGTTTGAAGATCATTTGAAGACACTAATTCATTCATGCTTGTCACAGGAACAGCCCAACACTAGCAGCTAGTTACTAACAATTCAGGACTTTATTTTAAAAAGAGCATTTGGCTCTGTATTCGTGTGCGGTCACCTCAACAACAAGTAGCAGAACTCGGATGAAGTGCATTAGATATTCGTGTGTTTTTGCTGAGGTGTTCATACATCAGTTCAGTAAGAACTGGTGTCCATTAGTTTAAAGTGTGACTTTATAATAAACAGACAGGAAAGCTGAAGTCTGCGTTCACTGTGAGACCGAGACTCTGCCGCATACGGACAGACACAGCCACTGGCGATGTCATCCCGGGTCATCTGTATCCCATCCCAGCCTCACCTCCTCTCTGAGAGAGTATTTGTAAACACCGGGTTTACGCGGGTGTCTGGTCCGTTGATCAGTGCTTGGAATTAGTCAGAGAACCGTCCTGTTTAAGTATGTTTTCACATCTGTTCGTCTCGCTGGCATTGCGTCAAGCGGAAAGCAATCCCCGGTTTTATTTTCAACATTTTGTGTGCCGCCGCAGCCGGGCAACAGAGAAAAAGCAGAAAAAGAGATCAGCAACACACCATGGTTTCTTATTATCCTCACGGTTCTTGTGATAAAACGTCTCGTACTCAGTGTCTCATGCTTTAGTGGTGAAAACACTGGAGATACGCTTCACCAGTCTCTTTAAAATACGCCCTTTTGAGGTTCTGAAATGAATAAAAACACACTTGCCACCAGACAGGCTAACGAGGCGATCTCTGATCTGACCTGAATTACAGCCGGACTCGACTGCAGGAGAATAATCCCACGGATAACACCTAAACCTAAGCCTTTAGCATGAGCACGAGAAGATCTCATTGTTCACCGTTTCAGTCGTATTCTCATCCTATATGTGGGGAGATGTAGTTGTACAGGGCCCTGGGGCAGTGCGGTGTTGTACAGTATAGTCCTCCAGCCTGTGCACTCACAGAAGAAGCAGTCGAGGGCAGGGGCTGGTCTCGCTCTGCCCGGGAAAAGGGCGTTTCCTTGCAAGACATCCCTGGAGTCGGTCTTCTTGGCAACCAGCTTCCGGATTGGTCCTCTCCTCTTCCCAGCCGGAGATGCTGAGCCAATACCGGCCCGGCCAGCGACGCCATCGGCTCAGCAGAGGAAGAGGCGGTTGCTAAGGAACTTCTTCCTAGGCGGACCAATCCTCGAGACGTGCCATGTTTCAAACGCGGGGCTGCAACTGCTAATCCGCAAAGGTTACAGCCGAGCGTCTAGAGACCCACACCCTGAAAACAACAGCCCCGTTTCTCCCCTTTTCATATATATCAGACACAAACAATGACATGAGCTGACAGTCACATCAGCAGAGCCGCTGCCTGCCGGAGGAGGGGGGCACCGCGGGTGGAAATGTGATTTAAAAAAACAGCAGGTGCTAAAAATAAACCGCATCCATCCCCACAGCTGCCTCCACACCGACTGGCCGTCTAACGGGAAAGTGACGGGAACAGATACTGGGGTTGTCGCCACGTTTTAATGGCAGGGAATTCAAGTTGAGCCGTGGATTCACCGGCAGGGCGACAACAAAACAGGGCACATCAGTCTAGCTTTCTTCATCAGCACACAGTATAGTTTTTCATCACAGCTGAGTAACTTCAACAATTCTACACAAATGTCTGATTAGCAACAATATAATACTGACTAACATGAGGGTGCTTGGAAATATCTGATTACATCTTCATAATTAAAGAATCCGTTCAATGTTATTTGATGGTCAAAAAAGATAAGGGGTTTGTGTATCTTTTAATATATTAATTGTAACGTTATCATCTTTACGAGGCAGTTTAAATGAGTGTAAATGGCTCTTTAACGAGCCGGGAGAGAAGGTCGAAATGCAGCCAGCTTTTCTGTTCACTGTTATTCTCAACCAGGTGACAGATGCTTCGTTTTCAACTGCAGCCAAGAAAAGACAATGAAAACGCCAGCCTCCCAGCGGCCTCGAGGGACGGCCTGGCAGAGTGATCAGCACAAGCAAGTCTCTGGGTATTGATCGCTAAACAGTCACGGCCTATAAGATATGTTTGGGCGACTGTGAAACCGAAGCCAACGGAGAACGTGTCCACGAGACAGACGGACGAGACGGAGACGGAGACGGATCACCGCTCTCCCCGGCACTGCTCTGCTTGGCTGCACACAACAGCCTTACGTAAGGGCGGCCTTTCATCCGAGAGCCCGGGTTTCTTTCACTCTGTGCAAACGGAGCGCCTCGCTGGGAACTCTCGTCTCGGCTGCCAGGGTCTGACGCGAGGGGGCGGCGGGGCAGCGTCGCTCTGGGAGGGTCTGAATAACGCAGGTGACGGAGGGCGTACCCGTCGTTAGGTACTTCCCTATTTCGGCGTCTCATAGCCAGGGGCACCGTGCCTGTGCTCGGTGACCTGGGGCGATCCCCGTGTTATACGTGGAAGTGTTACACAGTCGAGCGCGTGACCTCTGACAGCGGCCCCTGCCTGCCCGACGCAAAAAACACAAGAGGCCGAGACCATTGTGAGCAACCAGCGGCAAGGAAAGAAACAAAGGGCCGAGAGCCGAAGAGGTCTTGATCTTTGTGCCGTCGGCGATCCGGTGTCACCACGTGCCCTCCCCACCCATTGTCCTTTGAACCGAGCGCTCGGGCGTGTTTGACTGAATGTCGGCTGTGAAATAGTTGACTAATTAAGCACTGGATCGATTAACACAAGAATACAAGACCCTGCAGCCTTGGAGCAAACGCTCGCAGAACAGAGCGTGAAACGCACCTCGCTCTGACAGGAAGCGGAGATCTTGTGGTCGAGCTGCGTGACTCTTGCAGCCTGCGCAGAGGCACAACTCTTAGTGTCGTACTTCAACAATCAGGCGTCTAACTTACGCACACAGAACAAACACACATTTATAATATACAGTGGAAATATGCGATCCTTATATTTTTCACATTCCAAAATTGGGCCCCTTTGGTAGATTTAAAATGGATGAGATATATTTGATACTATTTCTGTAATCCATCTATATATTTTATACATTCATTAATTAATTTCTACAGTATATTTTCAACATAGAATATAAATATATTGATTACAATATACATTTTAAAAATCTAAAAAGGGGGTATTTTTGACTTTTGAAAAATATACAGATCACCCGTTTCTACAAACATATATTTATTCAGTGAGCAGATTGCATTAAAATGTAAAGCATTATCCAGCAGGTGGGCAGGTGAGTGATATACGAGCGCAACTGTTAATTTAGTTATTACTGCTTAATTTCACAATCCCTACAAGCACGAAGCAATTGTCAGTTATCTTTAAATGAAGGTGCTGTAGACCCTCTTCATTTGCATATTCACACACAAAGAAAAACAGAAAGAAAACGTGTTTGATTTTTATTTTAACTATCGCACAATTACTCTGTAAGATGTGTGTTGTTGTTCAGTGTTGAACACTTCAGGTGAAACTGAAACCTAAACACCCAACTGTGGATCCCTGGGCTGAGTTTTTGTGCAGCACTTCAGTGAGGAAAGAGGAAGCATCTCACAGCTTGTCAGTAATATTTGCAGCGTCTCTCCGTTTGAGCAGTCGCTGGCAGGCGGCCCCGCGCTCTAACTGCCTCTCACACTGTTCGGCCGCGCAGGCGCAGGGTCTATATTTAGCTCAGGAGCCGAGACGCTCCCCTCCTCTTGTGTGGAGCTGTCAGAGCAGAGGGCTTCACAGGAGAGAGGCGCAGGTTCAAACCTGGCAAAGGAAGAAATACAGAAATACTCAATCTCGCATTTCCTACCATTTCCAGTCAACGTCTCTCTTGCTGCCGTTCCCGAGACGCGCCCCTGCTCTCTAACTGTCCTCTTGTTTCTCTAATTACAAACTGTCTCTCATCTTGTTATCTTTCTCGTCTTTGACCAAATTCTCAGTGTGGTCTCCCTTTCACTTCCTCTCTTCTCCACACCTATTCCCTCCATCTTTCCCTCGATCCACCCCACCCCCGTCTCCGGGCCTGATGTCAGCGTCCCTGCGGTGTTGTTTGATGGTAACCAGGACTGATTCAGCAACTGTCACGTCACCCACCCCCCCAGCAGTGTCTGCCGATTCACCCCGCCTGTATCTTCAGCAGAGCCGGTCTCTCGCCGGGTGCCAGATGGAGGCTGCCTTCAAAGGCTGCAAGAATGATGCTTTCACTATCACTTTGGGCTTGTAAAAAAGCACTTTCATTCAGCCATCTTGATGCTGTAACTGACTGCTTGTTTTGAACGATGCAGCCCCTGTAAACAACACGTCTTCTGGCTGGCATTCTGTGCTGAACATCTCAATAACGAGCTTTACTTCACAGGTGACAGTGACTGTCTTCTCTAGGGTTGTGAAAAGGTCAGGGCTTAAATTCACCAATAAACCCCGGATGAAATGACCCTGTAAAACTGTGCAGCTGGACTTTGGCACATAGTCTTCATATAACCCTGACTAAATCAACTTACTGCTTTGATTGTCAAAAATGGGACCAACGCAGAACCCTATTGATTTCCTATTGATTTTAGCCTGCGTATCGCATTTCCAATCTAGCCCACGGCTTCTACCAGGGACCGGCGACACATAAGTCAAGGCTCGGCTCGTCCAGCGTTTTCAGGTCCACTATCGAGGGACAGTGTCTCTTCTCGTTGGACAGGGGACAGCGGGACACAGGGCGATGCCATGATTGTTCCAGATGATTGACTTCGCCTTTTAAATCGAAAAGGAGTTAATTTGCTTGGACATCTGCGTGCAGCAACCGAGAGTCGATAAACAGAGCCGTCAGTCCTTCAGCTCGGCCAGTCAGCGCCTCGTCATCGGAGACGGGCGCTGATTGATCGATTGCTGTGAAAGCAATATGGCCTCTGAATGCGTTATGGAGTATAAAACCTATAGCAGCATTTGGTACATTAGCAGCAGTCAGGAATTTATAGTCTAGTCTGGAAAATAGGACACAGGATTGCTTAGTGGGCGGTGTGGTGGGGCCTAAAAATATCTCTCAGCATTTCATTATTTATTTTTGTATATTTAAGGGATCAGTTTCCTTGTGCTTCTCTTTGTAGACTTATTTTCTCTGTTAAAGTCTCTTATTACAGAGTCATTGACCTCATTCAGCCGAGTCACTGGTCAGTCAATAGACACCTCTAGCTCTCGATATGCTGATGCAGGAGTAGTTAATACTGTTTTACGTGGTACTATTATAAAATGACCCATTTACTCCGGTAGTAGAGAGTAAAGCCATTGTTGTCACCCAGTTATAAATCAAATCGAAATGGAAATACAGTGAAAGAGGAGATAATTGTGATTGATGTTTGAAACATGTTGCATTTTGCCAACACAATCCCTGTGTGTAATATAGTGGTTAAAGGAACCCCACTGAGTTTTTATTGTATTTGATTTATTGCCGGCTTTACAGCTACAGATGGAAAATGGCCGATGGTTTATCGATTGAGACGTACGTTCTTCGCTGCCCCTTGTGTGATACGTTTGTTATTGTCGTTTAACATTAATAAGCAAATTGGATTAATTCATTAAGGGTCTGATTGTTTTACAAGGCTGCTGGATGTACAGCACAGACGCCGGGCAGTGCAGTGTTAATGCCGAGGCGTGCCAAGTGCCTGTGCGATTCAGGGGATGTTTTTGTCTTGTTGTTGTAATAATTGCCTCTTTTGTTCGGTGCCGTCAGCCTTGGCTCGGGGAGGCCGGGCAGCTGATCTCGCTTCTCCTTTGTGTGCCGATCAAGAATAACGCCAGAGTCACAAGCTGGCATTTAATCGCCGCTCTCGTCATTGTTTTTAAAGATGCATTTGTAACGATTGAAAAAATGCCCCGGTGACAAGAAGGCTCTGGTTCGGGGCGAGTTTCCAGACTCTGAGATGGGAATAACAGGGGCGGTAAACACGGACGAGGAGCTGTGAATCGCCCTTGACAAGATGCAATTAAACAGGACGCATCGCTCTTTCTCACAGCCTAGCCGAGGCACGGGCTTGCATCTCTGAGTCTGATGATCCGATTTAAAATGGAGGACTTTCAAAATGCACAGATTAAAAGATGCATCAGTGATTATGAGGCCTAAATTATTATTATTTCAAGACATACCGTGTGTATTATATTTCTGAGTGTTGCAGGACTCTGATCTCAGATTAGTGGGGCTTGTGGAGGCAGGCGTTTGACACCATTGATCTCAATTAGCGGTGATTCATCTGGCCTTACTCACCTACAACCAAAGATCTACAATCAGCCTGGTCTATCACTCCAAACAATCAGCCTGTCGCACTCGGGGGGGTGACATTCGATACCGCCTGTGCAAAAGTAAATGACATCATCGGCTGAAATGATGAAATATTTAGGTCATGATTTCTCCCCTGCTCAACAAGACCAGTAGAAAAGAAAGAAAAACAACAACAAACACACTCCCATGGTGGTAATGTTTGGCAGCAGGCTGGATTTTGTCCGCTTTCTTTTTACGAGCCCGAGTTAACAGATCTCTTTTCATGGCACTTCAGTATCCGTGGTTTATTTCAGAGCCTCTCTCCTAGCCTGAGGTTCAGCAGTCATCCGGAGACCACAGCTCCTTATCCCCGAGCGCCACTCCACTGATCATTTCACACTAAGTGGATGGCGTCAGTGCATGTGCTCAGGAGACGTGCTTCACAACTGTGGCCACAGACGCCCGAGAGACAGGGCCCCGAGGTCATCCTGCAAATTACAATCTCCCTCTCTTTGATATATTCCCGGCCAGGAACTGTGCCTGCCCTGCGTGCACTTTGGAAATTAGATTCCGCGTCTGCCGGTGTGATTGGTTAGCTGTTGTGGATCTGAGCCAGGAAAGGACAGACACACACAGGACAAAGACAGTCTGACACATGGGACAAAGACAGACTCACACACGGGACAAGGACATAGCAAAGGAAATTACATGTAAAATAAAAAGCAGTTTAAAATCTAACTGGAAATGCCTCCAGCTCAATACTAGAACCAGAGGTGTCATCCATCTCTGTAAAAAGATGTCTGTGACCCAGTAACTCTGTGCCCTTCGCTGGTTTTGTCCTGTGTATGTAAATAATACACATACTTACCTGCACCTCTAGTAGAAATCTAAGCCCAGATATTTACGGCCTACTGTTGTGAGTGGGGAACAGTGAAGCTTGCCTTCTGATCTTGTGTGAACACCCTGTGCGATAGGAGCGACTGAATATTTTATAAATGATGCTCAACATGCGAGTCCATATGGAGATGAAAGTGGCAGTGCAATTAGCGTTATGCAACAGCGTGACAACAGCGATCAACACGGTGGCCCCTGATGTCCTCCCTCACACAGGTAACACTTGGCTCGCTGATAGACTTATGGACTTTTGCACGAGTACCAATGCATCTTCTCGATTCAATGGCACGCCTGGCCATCGCCAACAGGGCTGGATCATCTGTGTTGAGCTTCTGTGCTTGAAAAGCCACTCTGCAGCCCCGGGTCTCTGCTCCCAGGTCCCTGCCTGTGCTGGGCGAGTCGATCCATGGTGGATTACCCGAGTGGTTGTTTTGGGCGACACGGTCCCAGTGAGGGATGTGGCATCGATCTCAAGGGCTTGGATAGTTTGACAACAACACACTCTGCCATAAACTCTGCGTGAGCGCGGCTCCACGGGGGAGTCTGTGTCGTCGATCCACGCGGCGAGTTGAACAACACGGGGGAACTGCCCTTCCGAAACATGAGCCTGAGAGCTTAGGTTCACCTCCACAACACAGAAAGCACAGACTGTCTCTCTAGCCTTCTTGAAGATTATCCCCCACTGATGCGGGATTATGTAACACCATGCGAGGCTTTTACTCTCTAAGTTGCGTGCCTCTGATTTTCCACTGCTTTCACAGCCTGACAAATGTTCTGACTTAAAAACAAAGTTAGGAATCGATGCGGAAATTGATGGATTTCAGTTTGAATTCTAGCAGACAAGAAGCGCTTGAGAAGAGAAGAGAAGAGAAGAACGTGTCTAATTCCAACTGCTGTGCGTGAGTGTCAGCCAGCCAGACAGACAGATGCAACCCTTAAGGACACCCCCCACCTCTTGTGGAAAGCCACCTGATGGCAATGTAGGTGACTGCGGAAAACAAGTGCCACACACTTTACATAAACAGTTATCTGGTGTCACGCTACATCTGTCACCTGCTCTTTGTAATTTGTTTTTAATTTGTAACCCCCACTCTGGGAGAGACATTTTTGTACAGGGGGAGGCAGAACTCTGATTCTATGGTGTGCAGTTTAGTTTGATTCCCAGATGTAACCCTGATGAACACACAACACATGCCGCTTTCCTTGCATTGCCATGCTCACGTAGCGGGCGAGACATAACCTCAGGCCAGCCTCACTGCCAGTCTGTGCTGTTGCTGCGCAGCAAACGTGTTGCCCATGAAGACACGCACACGTGTGTGCAGACACTAACTGTCACCGCCTTTTACTCGAGGCCTTCATCTTGAACGCTTTCACTCTGTGAGGATGAGCTTCCTTTCAGACTCCATTTACTGCTAATGAACCTGTTAATTGCTGTCATTATAAAAGGCTCCAGATGCTAAATATTCCCTTTAATGTTTTTAGTGGTTTTAGGTTTATTTTAGATGTCCAGCTCACCAAAAGTTGTTCTTGTCATGCTTGACTATGTGTTTATGTTTATGTACAGGTGTCCAGTATGTGTTGTATTTCCTCTTACCAATGTTTTATTTCTTTCCTGACTTTGTATTAGACCCCCACTGCAAATGAGGTTTTGGTCTCAGTTGGGCTTCTCTGCATAAATAAAGGTTCTGTTTGACTGATTGATTAATGTTCTTTGGAATACCTTCTTGTCACTTTTTTGGTACTATGGAGTGATAAAACAACTTACTATTTTCTTCCCATAAAACATCAGATTGACTGCCACAAAACAGTATATATAGATATCTAAAATGTATGTGAGTGAAATGAGTTTTTATGATATCACTAACGACCCTATCCAGGATTATATTTGTGGTCAAAGGATGTTGGACTTTTGCCAATAGTCCAAACAAGTAGGGTAGAGCCCTACAGGAAGTCCATTTTAAATAGTTAAATGTCAGGGCTCTACATTTTTAAGATATAGTTTAAAAAAATCCTACATTTGTCCTGGTTCTTTCTTGGCCATCAGCTACTGGCCGCCTTGATTACATGCTGCTCACAAGTAAAATAATCCTTTTGCTCCAGCGATCGCTCGGCCTGAATTTAAAACCGGCCAAAATCCACCAAGCCATTATTTCCTGGCGCCTCAGATGGAGAACACAAAAAACAAACACATAAAAGACTCCACACAACAAAAAATACCCACAAGCCCCCCGAACTTAACCCCAACCACACGTCACATCTGCACCTAACGTCTGAGATGCAGATATCCAATCAGCTGGTGCCACCACCCCTCCTTTCATCCCTCCGTCTTTGTGCTGCTGTCTGCCTGCGCCGGAGTCAAAGCCACAGATTTGGACACAGAATGAGCCGGCGCCATCTGCTCTGATTCCCCCGGGTGCTGCCGCACAGACGCGCCCCTCTCCCAAATGAGATTAGTGCAAACGGGCGCAGGGAGGAACTGGTACAGACTTCACAGCAGGCTCCACAACTACAAAATTATACAGTCATGCTAACTTTTGGGGAAATGTTGCCGAAATAAATGTATATCTAGATATGGACATCATGGTAACTGGCCAATACCGGTGCAGGTGTGACTACAGGGTTATTATAAAAGAAGAATACAATTTAAAACATGTATTGTGATGACACTATATATTTCTGACATGCAAATAGTTGCTACTTCTTTTATAATAACCCTGTATACAAACTCAACAGACAAAGATATTTTAATAGTTTCCAAAATCTGCAGAAAACACCTTCCAGTTTTAGAATAAATTCATACAAACTTTAAATAGCTGCTTTGTAGGTGTGAATAACTCCTAAATGTTTAATAAAGGCCTAGAAATCAACAGCAAAAATCCATTTAATTACGGAGCAGAACCAACCTGAGTCATTAGCCTAAACAGTTAAGAAAATTATAAGACGGAGTAAAATCAGGTTTTGAATCATCTTACTTTTGTGCCACACTTTCATATTCCTGGCCACCTGCTCCTTAATTTAGATGCCTGAAACCCAGCAAGGATGTAACAAACATATCTACGCCTTGTTCTACAACTGAGTGTTTACCTCACGTGCGTGGTACCTTTAGAAAGGCATATTAAAACTGGTTTAATTACATTCAGAAGCATCTTCTTCAAAGTGAAGACTATATTTTAGTTTCAGTTGCAGCTCTGAAACCAGTCCCCTGAGGTTCCAGTTTGTGGGTTGGGGGATGGTGTTAATGCACTAATGTGAATCAGTTATATTTAATGGGGATATTATTCGTTATTTGTATTATTAGAACAAATACAATATTTTGTTACCTTCCAGCACAACCTGTATTGTTTTGTAACCTCGAACAAACTGAATATGTCAAAACATAAGTCAAAATATGTCACAATGTTAAAAAGCAGCACCCACAATGCCCTGCTGTCTACAGACATGCCATCCAACATGGGGTGGAATGGCCTTCCCACCATGAGAAGCTGTTCTACCCCCGTGCGAATTGCCGTGAACATCGTCAGAGGTTTTCTGCACTTAAGCCGTGCTCTCCCCGTGTGTTGCATGACTGCAGGACCGCCGCGCCGTGCTGCCATATTGCTAATTGATGAAATGCAAACGATGTTCCTGCAAATGGTTATGCAATTCTCCACCCAAGCACGCCTCCTGGCCACCTCAATTAGATGGAGACAGTGACGCAGGCTGACAAGTGAACTGAACCATTGGAGAGAAAGCACCGTGAGGACCCGGGAATCGGGTCTAAATCTGGTCTTAATTCAAGAGTGAGAAACCCAGAGCAGAAGGGGAACTTGAAACTTCTCCCCCCCTTGTTAAATGGATTTCCTTTTTACAGAGTTGCAAGTGTTTCACTGATAAAGGGAGATCGAAGAGGACAGTCCAGTGGAGGTGCAGTTGTGTAATCACAGCGGCTTTGGTTGGCCATAACGGAGATCTGATTGGAGTCGGTTGGAGTCGAATGGAATGGAAGTGAAAGTAAACTGGAGGACAAACCCCCCAGCTGTGCCCTCGACCCTGTTCCTCGGTCATCCAGACCACAATACATGTCTCTCGTCATAGCCCTATCCCACACCGCCGTACAGAAACCATGTCCTTGTGCTGCTCACACCAGGAAAAGCTGGCCTTCCCTGACATATGACTTATGTCCTATAACCTATATTGGATTGTTGTTTGGTGGAACCCAAATGGAGGCTATCTGAGTTTGAGAGTAACATCATTGTCCTGGTTGTTGGATGTTGTGTCGATGCAGACAAAGACTGTCACTTCGAGTAGCAGGAATGGTGGAGGGCATCAAGAGTTGAGTTTAGTTTCAGTTTAATTTTTCTGTTTGTTTTATTACTATGAGCCGAGAAGGTCGATTAGCTATTATTATTAGCTATTATTCAAGTAATAGCTTGGTGTACTGGTATTTTTCATATTAACTAGTTAGAGCTCATCTGGATACTGTGGGCAGTTCTGGGCTCCACACTTCAAGAAAGATATCGCTGCTCTAGAGGCAGTTCAGAGGAGAGCAACCAGACTTATTCCAGGTCTGAAGGGAATGTCCTTCTGAGAGACTGAGGACCTGAACCTTTTCACCCTAGAACAGAGGAGACTACGTGGGGACTTGATCCAAGTCTTCAAAATCATGAAAGGCATCGACCACATCAAACCAGAGGAGCTTTTCCAGATCAGCAGGGACACACGCACCCGGGGACACAAATGGAAATTGGGCTTCAAGGCATTCAAGACAGAAAACAGGAGACACTTCTTCACACAGAGAGGCGTCACAATCTGAACAAACTCCCCAGCGATGTGGCTGAAGAGACAATGTGGGAACATTCAGAAACAGACTGGATAGGATCCTTGATCACTTAGTTATTAATGGACACCAAACGAGCACGATGGGGGGAATGGGCTCCTCTCGATTGGACACTGTCTGATGATCTTATGTTCTTATGAAAATGAACTCTTCGTACACTAAATTAAGTCTCAATCTCAGCAATCTTAAAAATCGACAGCAGAAATCACTTAAAGTACAGATACACCTGCAGATGAGACTGTCTCACATGATGTAGGTTCGGCCCACAATTGTTTTCCAGGTTGGTAGACTGAGGGCAGGAAAGCAAACAAAGGGAAAAGAGCAGGTGACCCAAGTGGACATAGACGGCCGTCTTCTCATAATCATGTCCAAGAGACAGGGGGGTACCTGATCACTGCTGCTGCTCATATAATGGGGTCTTTACACTGGATTCTGCACTTACTGTTTGAATATGGACACAAACAGGGGGGTTGTGATTTGGTCGCCTACCTTTCTGAATCAGGGCAAGCCTTTTAACAGTGGATAGCGCCGTCATTTTAAACAGACTCAGCATCAATAAGCATCTCTTGTACAAGGGAACAAAGGCAGAGTGGCTTTTCATTCTTCCTTAAAAGAAAAAGAAGAACACATCCACTTACTACCACATTTAGTTTCGGCCCTAGAGACACCAGCTCAGAAAATAAACATCAGAGTGCATCGGCTGCCCTCGGGACAGCGCACCAGCCAGCGAGGGAGATGCTGTTTCTGGGAAAGCGCGGTGATGCTGCACAGCACGTGTCTGCTGGTGATGCTCACATACATGACTCCAGCCCGCCCCCCTGCCGCGTTACCTACTCGCATGGGTTGGAGGGGGGTAGGCGACCGCCGCTGGGAAAGGGGGCACGGAGACCCTCACTGCACGGATCCCAGGAGAGACGCACTCCGATGACATGACATAATCCATCTAACGAACTGCCAGGGCGCCTTCTCCACAGTGTCTCAGGGATACAGTGCACCCAGAATCAGCCCCAGTCATCCGTGCCCAGCCACATTAGGGCTACAGTACATAACGGCTTTCCGACCTCACAAAAATGTTTTACATACCAAGCAAGTATTTAATAATAATAATAAACTTCCTTTTTTTATATCCCAGGGCAATGTGGACTATTTTCATCATAAAATGCTCCATTTTGTTTTTCTATCCCAACTCCCCAAGTATGTGCTTGAATATTTCTGTTTCACGCTGAATAATAAAACAGGGCAGGACACAACAACAGGTCCAGATTTGCCGAGTCGGTTCATTAGACCTCTCTTATTTAATTGACACCACACGAAACAGCTCTGAAACAGGATATCCCAAAATAAAATATGCTTGGGAGCTAACAGAGTCTGGTACCCTTGAACGGCTGTCGGCTTGTTATCGGACACACATTTAAGGTCCACAAATCACTGTCCGACTCGTCAATGGACAGGAGATTAAACGTCTTGCCCGGATTGTGGGGGAATGTGTAAACTGAATCAGATGTTCGCCAGCAGCACAACTGTCGTGCAAAGAAAGCCTTTGATACTGTGTTACTTACAAATGTCACATCTGATCGTCTGCTTTGATCGCTTTCATAGATCGGAGCTCAATTAGTAATGTGTGGCCTGCGGAGGCTGGGCGGGGCCTGTCTTTCCGAGGCACAGTTATGAGCCAGTGGAGGGTTACACAACTGACCTCCTGCAGGCACAGAGACACACACGTGACTGCTGCGCCGACACTCTCTCCCTCAGCGCCTCCTCGAAGCTCGACTCGCTGCACAGAAGCCTGGCTCTGAGCTCCTGGAAGCCTTATGTAATCGAGGAGTGTGTGTTGTTGTTGCACATCTCGAGATACGAGCCTTTCGCTGTGGTCTATCGGCACCGAGAGACAGGATGATGGGAGCAGTTGGTCAGGCCACAGTGGAGAGAAAGCCCTTTTATTTCATTGCCCCGTATAAATATGGATGCTTTTCTGATTGCATCATTATTATAGTTGTGCTCAAAATAGGACTATTGATACAACTGTATCAGACAGAGAAACAGAGACCAGTCCTTTGAGAACAGCCCAGCTCTACCACATCAGCCAATCAATGCAGAAATGTAGGCCCTATCATTTTACGTCAGATAAATAAAATACAATGAAATAAATCATGACAGACACAAAGTAAATGTGAATCTCACTGCTATCTGGGACAGATTCTGAGATACAGAACTATGTTTTAATTTAGGTTTCACACGCTGTGGTAGCTTCTTACAATGTGAACACCTGGGCAGGGCCAGGGGGTATTTAATTAGGTTTATTCCTAGACCATGAAGAAGCCTCTCTCCCGAAACACATCCATGCTTCCTGCAGACTAAGCTGAACCGCTGCCATGCAATGTGTAAATGAGTCACATGACTGAAACCTCTTTGTCAACCCTTTCTTTCTTATTTTCAGTGAACATGTAAAGGAGAGATCGATGGACACAAATGTTACACTACAATCAAAGCCTCAGCCAAGGGACTATATGACCAATAAAAACCACACCTGTATCACAGATGTTATCCTAGTTAATGTCAAATAAACAGTCATTGGCAATTACTATGAAAAAAGCAGATATAATAATAACATACACACAGAGCTTGAGTTGTAACAGAGGCACACAATCAACACATTTGTCGCATACAGTGGATGCATGATACTGGAATTGCATAAGCGATTTGAAACTTCCAGAGTCTGTTAATTTCCCTGAATGACGGTTTACACATGTTCCAGGAAGAGAAGTCATGGATGTAATACCAGTTCTTTTTCTGGAACTAAACTAAAACAAAACACTTCAGTTCCAGAAAGCTATGATCTTGAATTGAGGTGCACAGGTCTGCAAAACCAGCTGTAAACATGTCTGAATCAACGTGGAGACTGATACTGGAGCATCGTCTGAAAGACAGTCGCATGAAATACTCAAATGAAACACAACTAGAAACAAGAACCTGCTGCCCATTTACCATCATACAGTAATCATCATCATCATTAAACCCCCTGTGCATTGTGTCCTGTGCCGCGTGTTTACGGTGCATCCCTGTGAGTGTGTCTGTGTGCGTGAGTGTGTCTGTGTGCGTGAGTGTGCCTGTGAGCGTGAGTGTGCCTGTGTGCGTGAGTGTGTCTGTGTGCGTGAGTGTGTCTGTGCGTGAGTGTGTCTGTGCGTGAGTGTGTCTGTGTGCGTGAGTGTGTCTGTGTGCATGAGTGTGTATGTGTTCGTGAGTGTGTCTGTGTGCGTGAGTGTGTCTGTGTGCGTGAGTGTGCCTGTGAGCGTGAGTGTGCCTGTGTGCGTGAGTGTGTCTGTGTGCGTGAGTGTGTCTGTGCGTGAGTGTGTCTGTGTGCGTGAGTGTGTCTGTGTGCGTGAGTGTGCCTGTGAGCGTGAGTGTGCCTGTGTGCGTGAGTGTGTCTGTGTGCGTGAGTGTGTCTGTGTGCGTGAGTGTGCCTGTGAGCGTGAGTGTGCCTGTGTGCGTGAGTGTGTCTGTGTGCGTGAGTGTGTCTGTGCGTGAGTGTGTCTGTGAGCGTGAGTGTGTCTGTGTGCGTGAGTGTGTCTGTGTGCATGAGTGTGTCTGTGTGCGTGAGTGTGTCTGTGTGCGTGAGTGTGCCTGTGTGCGTGAGTGTGTCTGTGTGCGTGAGTGTGTCTGTGCGTGAGTGTGTCTGTGTGCGTGAGTGTGTCTGTGAGCGTGAGTGTGCCTGTGTGCGTGAGTGTGTCTGTGTGCGTGAGTGTGTCTGTGTGCATGAGTGTGTCTGTGTGCGTGAGTGTGTATGTGCGTGAGTGTGTATGTGCGTGAGTGTGTCTGTGTGCATGAGTGTCTGTGTGCATGAGTGTGTATGTGCATAAGTGTGTCTGTGCATGAGTGTGTCTGTGTGCGTGAGTGTGTATGTGCTTGAGTGTGTCTGTGTGCATGAGTGTGTATGTGCGTGAGTGTGTCTGTGCGTGAGTGTGTCTGTGCATGAGTGTCTGTGTGCGTGAGTGTGCCTGTGAGCGTGAGTGTGCCTGTGTGCATGAGTGTCTGTGTGCGTGAGTGTGTATGTGCGTGAGTGTGTCTGTGTGCGTGAATGTGTATGTGCATGAGTGTATGTGTTCGTGAGTGTGTCTGTGTGCGTGAGTGTGTCTGTGTGCATGAGTGTGTCTGTGTGCGTGAGTATGTCTGTGTGCGTGAGTGTGTATGTGCGTGAGTGTGTCTGTGTGCATGAGTGTGTCTGTGTGCATGAGTGTGTCTGTGCATGAGTGTCTGTGTGAGTGTGTCTGTGTGCGTGAGTGTGTATGTGTGCGTGAGTGTGTCTGTGCATGAGTGTCTGCGTGAGTGTGTCTGTGCGTGAGTGTGTAGGTGCATGAGTGTGTCTGTGTGCGTGAGTGTGTATGTACATGAGTGTGTCTGTGTGCATGAGTGTGTCTGTGTGCATGAGTGTGTATGTGTTCGTGAGTGTGTCTGTGTGCGTGAGTGTGTATGTGCGTGAGTGTGTCTGTGTGCATGAGTATCTGTGTGCATGAGTATCTGTGTGCATGAGTGTCTGTGCGTGAGTGTGTCTGTGCATGAGTGTGTATGTGCGTGAGTGTGTCTGTGTGCATGAGTGTGTCTGTGTGCGTGAGTGTGTCTGTGCATGAGTGTGTCTGTGCATGAGTGTGTATGTGCGTGAGTGTGTCTGTGCATGAGTGTCTGTGTGCATGAGTGTGTCTGTGTGCGTGAGTGTGTCTGTGCATGAGTGTGTATGTGTTCGTGAGTGTGTCTGTGTGCGTGAGTGTGTCTGTGTGCATGAGTGTGTCTGTGTGCGTGAGTATGTCTGTGTGCGTGAGTGTGTATGTGCGTGAGTGTGTCTGTGTGCATGAGTGTGTCTGTGTGCATGAGTGTGTCTGTGCATGAGTGTCTGTGTGAGTGTGTCTGTGTGCGTGAGTGTGTATGTGCGTGAGTGTGTCTGTGTGCATGAGTGTGTCTGTGCATGAGTGTGTATGTGCGTGAGTGTGTCTGTGTGCATGAGTGTGTCTGTGTGCATGAGTGTGTCTGTGCATGAGTGTGTCTGTGCATGAGTGTGTCTGTGCATGAGTGTGTCTGTGCATGAGTGTCTGTGTGCATGAGTGTGTCTGTGTGCGTGAGTGTGTCTGTGCATGAGTGTGTATGTGTTCGTGAGTGTGTCTGTGTGCGTGAGTGTGTCTGTGTGCATGAGTGTGTCTGTGTGCGTGAGTATGTCTGTGTGCGTGAGTGTGTATGTGCGTGAGTGTGTCTGTGTGCATGAGTGTGTCTGTGTGCATGAGTGTGTCTGTGCATGAGTGTCTGTGTGAGTGTGTCTGTGTGCGTGAGTGTGTATGTGTGCGTGAGTGTGTCTGTGCATGAGTGTCTGCGTGAGTGTGTCTGTGCGTGAGTGTGTAGGTGCATGAGTGTGTCTGTGTGCGTGAGTGTGTATGTACATGAGTGTGTCTGTGTGCATGAGTGTGTCTGTGTGCATGAGTGTGTATGTGTTCGTGAGTGTGTCTGTGTGCGTGAGTGTGTATGTGCGTGAGTGTGTCTGTGTGCATGAGTATCTGTGTGCATGAGTATCTGTGTGCATGAGTGTCTGTGCGTGAGTGTGTCTGTGCATGAGTGTGTATGTGCGTGAGTGTGTCTGTGTGCATGAGTGTGTCTGTGTGCGTGAGTGTGTCTGTGCATGAGTGTGTCTGTGCATGAGTGTGTATGTGCGTGAGTGTGTCTGTGCATGAGTGTCTGTGTGCATGAGTGTGTCTGTGTGCGTGAGTGTGTCTGTGCATGAGTGTGTCTGTGTGCGTGAGTGTGTATGTGCATGAGTGTGTCTGTGCGTGAGTGTGTATGTGCATGAGTGTGTATGTGCATGAGTGTGTCTGTGCGTGAGTGTGTCTGTGTGCGTGAGTGTGTCTGTGTGCATGAGTGTGTCTGTGTGCGTGAGTGTGTCTGTGTGCTTGAGTGTGTCTGTGTGCATGAGTGTGTCTGTGCGTGAGTGTGTCTGTGCATGAGTGTGTCTGTGTGCGTGAGTGTGTCTGTGCATGAGTGTGTCTGTGTGCGTGAGTGTGTATGTGCATGAGTGTGTCTGTGCGTGAGTGTGTATGTGCATGAGTGTGTCTGTGCATGAATGTGTATGTGCGTGAGTGTGTCTGTGCATGAGTGTGTATGTGCATGAGTGTGTCTGTGCATGAGTGTGTATGTGCGTGAGTGTGTCTGTGTGCATGAGTGTCAGTGTGTATGTGCGTGAGTGTGTCTGTGCATGAGTGTGTATGTGCGTGAGTGTGTCTGTGTGCATGAGTGTCTGTGTGCATGAGTGTGTCAGTGTGTATGTGCGTGAGTGTGTCTGTGCATGAGTGTGTATGTGCGTGAGTGTGTCTGTGCATGAGTGTGTATGTGCGTGAGTGTGTCTGTGTGCATGAGTGTCTGTGTGCATGAGTGTGTCAGTGTGTATGTGCGTGAGTGTGTCTGTGCATGAGTGTGTATGTGCGTGAGTGTATCTGTGTGCATGAGTGTCTGTGTGCATGAGTGTGTCAGTGTGTATGTGCGTGAGTGTGTCTGTGCATGAGTGTGTATGTGCGTGAGTGTATCTGTGTGCATGAGTGTCTGTGTGCATGAGTGTGTCAGTGCGTGAGTGTGTCTGTGCATGAGTGTGTCTGTGTGCGTGAGTGTGTCTGTGCATGAGTGTGTCTGTGCATGAGTGTGTCAGTGTGTATGTGCGTGAGTGTGTATGTGCGTGAGTGTGTCTGTGCATGAGTGTGTCTGTGTGCGTGAGTGTGTCTGTGCATGAGTGTGTCTGTGCATGAGTGTGTCAGTGTGTATGTGCGTGAGTGTGTCTTTGCAGACGCGCAGAGCGGATCGTGTTTCAGACACACAGCGCGTGGCTTTGTTTTGAGCGCCGGCGCGGGACTACAACTCCCAGAGCGAGGCGGGACGGGGGCGTGGCCTGCAGCCCCACCGGCCAATCACGGACAGGAGCGGAGAGTGACGGCGCGGCTCTGGTCCTTTTTTGCGCGAACAGCCCGCTGCGCGCAGAGTGAGATCCGGCGCGGTACGGCGAGCTGCTCTGCGAGAAAGGTGGGTGCGGGACTGGGGCGCGCCGAGTGCGGGGCGCAGGGCGGCTGTTTCTGCATGTTTAGTATACAAAGGGACAATTGAAGCATGCATATCGGTTGGATTTATTTTTCAAAGGCATTGCACTTTGGTTTTTTTGTTTTTGGTAGAATACCTGTCGCTAAGTCGACCTGATTTTATTCGGTCTTTTCTTAAATCCGTGCATTAGGAGTCGTGTTGCATGCGTGTGTCTGCAGCTCCGCCGCTGGGGTCTTTGTTGGCGAAAGGCGGGTGCGGGGGGAGCGGGCGCGCGGGACGCGCTGGAACCTTCCAGGGCTGGTCGCGCGGGTGTGCGTGATGGAGGGGCTGCTCGTCAGTGGAGCTGCGCTCGCCCCAGTCATTGTCTGCGCTTTATTGAGGGGGGGCGCCAATTGATCTACAGCCAGAGCTACAATTGTCCTTTATTGACTAATTGTCCCCCAGTGTGAAGGCAGTGGGTCTCTCGTGTCACTGGGGGGGTTTGGGGTCACCTGTGTCGTGCACCTGGCGCAGGAGAAGCCCGTGGATGAAGGGTCGCACTAGCTCTCCTGTGGTCATCAATGGGGGGTGCGGGTCCATTGTTCAAATCCAGGGCTGACGGGTGGATTCCATTATTGTGCGGGAGGAGAAGCCTGCCCCCCCAAAGCAAACCGGCGCATTGTCGCTCATTGTTCGAGCCTTTGATCCGAGCCGACAGCGCGCTCGTGCGGGCTTTGTTCAGTCGGCGCGCGCGCGTCTTTGTCTGCTGCCCGTTCTTTACAGCCCCCCCCCCCCCCCAAAAAAAAAACAAACACACGCACAACCACACCCCCGACCCCACACCCACACACGCACAGCCCCGCTGTCAGGGGTGGCTTGCTTCATGGCAGACCAAAGCTCGGTGCGGCTCGGAGGTCCTGGTTGCGCTAGTGGGGGTCTCCGGTGATGCTGTGCAGAGGCGCAGGGTCACGTGTGAACTGCTGCCCGGGTCCGATGTGTGCAGGGCGGTGGCTCTGCGCTCAGGCCGGGTTTCCGCGACACGCCTCCTCGGACTGCCTCCCCGACCGCGGCTGTAATTGCTGGTGTCTCGCCGTGTGGCGCTCGGGTCCCTCCTGCCTCCCCAGCGGACGCGCTGTGCTCCGTAACCGGTGGGGCGTCATTGTTGTGGCCGCGACCTGGCTGACCCGTCAGTCCAGCATCTTCCCGTATCGCAGCCACGGGTTCTCCCTCACAATTGGATTCAGCCTCGAATAAAAGGCAAGCAAACCAAGTGTTCATCTCCACTAAAGCTTCCAGAGAGGCTGCCAGACACCTGGGACATTTAATCCATTCGCCCCTTTGTCTATGTTGGTCAGAGGTCAGTCTTTCAGGTGTCAATCTATTGATCCAGTTTCTAGGTACTGTAGCACTGTTGTTGAAATATGCAAATCTAATCCTGTCCTGTTTGTGCAGGTGAACCAGCCTACAGTCTGCTGTTGAAATGGCGTCCTCTGGTGGTGAGTATGATCCTCCAGTCTCCTCCCCTGTGAAGCATCCGTGTGCATTGGGTCTCCTGGCCTATCTTGCTAACCAACCCCAACAGGGTGGAACAGTTCTTCTGTCAAGAACATTTAATGTTAAACACTCATTCCATCCTCTCCCACTTTAATGGAGTCCAAATAGTGCCGAGTCTGACGGGTCTATTGACCCGCCTGGCCTGCTGTGCGTTAATGGAAGTCTCTTGCCCGTTCCCCCTGCAGATATTCAGGTCAAGGAGCTGGACAAGCGCGCCTCTGGCCAGGCCTTTGAGGTCATCCTGAGCCCCACAGCCCCCGAAGCCAAGGCAGATTTCCCGCTCTCGCCCCCCAAGAAGAAGGACCTGTCCTTGGAGGAGATCCAGAGGAAACTGGAGGCTGCGGAGGAGAGACGTAAGGTAATCCCACCCCCTTGAGAAGGATGGTTTGAGCCATCGGACGTAATATGGATGAAGCCTTCAAGCACAATCCATAGTGACCTACTCTCTCATGGCTGTGGGTTTGCAGGTGTTTTTAAAAAGTGTTTTTAAACCTGTGTGAGCCCCTGACCTCCGGGTTACTCCCGTGTGGCTCATGTTGCCTCCAGCCCTTCACTCTCTGACCCCGTCTCCCCTCTCCCAGTCTCATGAGGCCGAGGTCCTGAAGCACTTAGCCGAGAAGCGCGAGCACGAGAAGGAGGTCCTTCAGAAAGCCATGGAGGAGAATAACAACTTCAGCAAAATGGCGGAGGAGAAGCTCAACTTGAAGATGGAGGCCAACAAAGAGAACCGCACAGCACTGCTGGCGGCCAAGAGTGAAAAGTTCAAAGAAAAGGTAAGTCTGAACCCGGTCAGAATTAGGACATCGGACTCAAATCCATTTTGTGTCAGTCCGTCCTTGCTGTCCAGTAATGTCACCCCCCCCCCAGACTGCCTACAGACCGGCGCCGTGTCTTTAAAGACTATGGGCACTTATGGCCTTGGGCAGGAAGCTTCGGGGTCAGTGTCCATCATGAATAATGAATGAGCTTGAACTCTTGAAATGGAAGTTTATTGCATTCGTTTAATTTTAAATGTGTGATTCTGAACTAACGGGCACTTAAGCTTCCAGCAGGTTTAGACATCCTTCCACACTGTACCTTTTCATACGATTCTCTTCTGCATTTCTAGGACAAGAAGATCGAAGAGGTTCGAAAGAATAAAGAAACCAAAGAAGGAGACAACTGAACTTTGCCAATTTGGGGAATATAGGGTTTTTTTTACGTATCCAAAGATCTTGGTTTATTTTCTTCATGGCCAGTATTTTTGTTTTCTTCTCTAAGTGGTTTTGTTCACTGCCTACCTTGTTGGGGAAAAACTGGAAGTTTAATCCACTTTTATTTCGTTCCCTCCACCCCCCTCTCTAAGTGTACTTGCGGTGGTTCTTGCTGTGGATATTCCTTGTCGCATCGGTTTTCTATTGGTAGATTTGTCCAATTGCAGCTTTGGAACTCTGAAATAAGCATTGTTTTTACCTGTAAAAGCATGTCTCTTCTGCGTAGATCCCTAATGTGGTCTGTTACATAGGGCGCACTGGAAATCAATCTGTGTTCATCGAAACTGCTGTTCCTTAAACAATAAAGTTGCACAGTTGTTCATTTATTGAGTCCCGTTTCTTGGCATTACTCTGTATGAGGTCCTATACTGATAAAGTGATGCACTTCACTAGCTTCCTCCTAGCAAACCTTAATCTACCGGACAGCCACATCCTAGTGGTGGTTGAGGAGGGGGGGTGGAGCCAGCCTTCTCCAAAGTAGTGTTTAAATTTCTACCAGACTGTTAAGGTTTGAATTGACCTTTAACCTCCACTTTCACTCCAAATGAGCAAATCAACCAGTAACTACTGTTTTAGAGGCGTCTATCCAGGCATTGATGTGTGATTTTCGAGGCCTATCCTGGTCTCTGCAGCCATCTAGTGGTCACCCTCACCACATCCACTTCTGTGGCAGCATCCCTGCTCCTCATGTTATGTCGATTTTATACATCGAATTAAAGATCTCTGTGCTTGGTTGGAGTGAAGACTGGACCCCTGTGACCCCCCCAGGCCCGTTTGTGGAGACTCGCAGGTCATGTGATGGCACAGATCTGAGTTCTTGCCTCAATGCGTGAAGGTATTGACCCTCCCTGAATGATGTCATACAGCAGTAGAGTAAGATGATGTCATACATGGGCATATCATTTGAACCTGTAAAATGCATAAATCCTTATCCGATTCGTAAATAAGTTAATTTAACAAGCAGTTGTGACTACAATGTTTTATTTATCTTGATTGTTGGGGGGGAAGGGCGCCAATTCTGTATGTTCCTCTGTATCGGTGTACGCTCCTGGAATGTGATTTTATACCCGACCCACAACGGTCCCCTTCATCGCCCGCCTCTCCCGGTTCGGATGCTGTCCGGGGGGCTCTGTGCCGCCTCTGCGGAGCGGCAGACAGGGGGCTCATTGTTCCCCCGCGCTGATCGGATTAGAGGCTCACTGGGCCGTGTGCCCCCCCAGCACGGCCAGGGTGCGAGACTTGTGGTTTGTAAAGCTGACCTAATTCTGCAACGTTTACAGGCTGTTTTGTTAATTTATAAACCCGTTTATTCTGTGCAGGCCGATAACTGGTGTGTTCAAGCAGCTCATATGTAGGTCTTGTGCATTTCCACGATAGTAAAATTGTGACAGAGAGATATTCTTATCATTTGTTTTGTATTTTGCTATATCCGTCCTATCTAAACCGTTTATTTCTCCCAGGTGACAGAGGCCGATCTGCTGGAGTTGACAATCCCCGGTGTTTGATGACTAACGGTTGCATCACCCCCCCTGCCCTCTCCATGCATCTACGGCATGCTTGGGAAATGTGAACTTTATTCTGGAGAGGGTGATGCATTTTTCAGGACGCCTTTGCTGGGTTTGAATAAACAATGACGCTCTTTCATGGATATCGATCCCATAGGGCCTCACAAAGCTGCCTTATCTCAGCCTCGCCCACAGCGGGACGGGCGAGAATGCAGCGTCGGTTTCAATACACAAAGTGAAGTTAAAGTTACATTCGCTGCAGTACTTTACTTTGTCCTGAATGCATAATGGTCACATGTAGCCCAAATCTGCACTATATCAGCCTCTGTGTCATCAGCCTGTAGGGTCTGGCTGTAGGTTTTGGCGTCACCCTTCACTGGCATTTGAAATGAACACAATAGAAACAATGCAGGCGCAATGGGAGTGATTATTAAACAAGATGCCACATGATTGCACTGGCTCTCCCACACCAGTCTCATCTCAGGCTACGGCGGCTGCAGTGAGCGCTGCTGCATCTGCGCAGTTGCGCGTTTTATGAGTTTCTCTCCGCTCCCAAACGGGGCGGGGCCAGCCCAGGCAAGGCGGCCGCACCTCCCCTACCATTGGCTGTAGCGCAGCGGAAGTCACGAAATCTAATCTGTGATTGGCTAAACGATGCGCCCGTCAAAGGCGCCTGCAATTCGCCAAGGGGGTACTGCCTACCCACCCACAGCCCACGATCCCGGACCGGCGGCGGCTGCGGACGCTGTGCAACCCGGGCAGGGGACCAGAGCTAGAAAACAGACGTCCATGGCACTCCTGTGCGTGTAGGACCGAGGACAGCTGTGCCATCGCGGACCCCGCCGGTCGTGCCCGTCTCCGCTTCCTCAGGTAAGGACGATGCCCCCGCAGGTCCGAGGCGGGCGCGGTGCTGCTGATGCGGACACAACTCGATCCCCGGGCCGGGCTGGACAGTACAGAACCGGGTCACAGGGGCTGTTAATGCCGGGGCTGGGCCTGCCGGTCTGTGTGCACAATGCGTGTGCAATGCGGTGACATCTGTGCAGCAGCAGCAGCAGCATCAGCACCATTAGTGCAGCGTGTGACTGCAGCCCTGTGATGGGCAGATGAAGGAGAGAAAGAGACGCGATCGCGACACCCTTCACAGTGTGACGTCATGCACAGGATCCTTCGCAGGTCTCGTGTTGCATTTTGGCTCGTACTTATAATGACGTAGAGTCTGGTAATATCACCAGCACTATTGATATCTATTTTAGTGTGTGCATACTTGAAAGGGCCCAAACAATAAAGGAAATCCATCTCTCTGTCAGACCTCTGATGAAGTCATTCCCTAGTGTAACATATTAACAGACATACGTGGAAAAACATGTCAGGTATTGATAACGCCTATGAACACCCGAAAAACAATTAAATAGACCGTAAATGTTGTGAAGGAACAGATTTAATAATCCAAATTGAAAAGCACAATGTTGTCCTGAGGTCACAGACTGAAAGTGTGAATGGCCGACTGGAATCGTCTGTATCTTCTTCATTTTCAATCCAATTCAAGTTTTGGAGAGTGTTTCCAATAACGTATGACTTGTTCGGAAAATGTAGGTGTGTTGTGTCCTAGCACGGCCCACACTGAGGGGGAGGGGGTTGTGCGTGTGCTATAAAAATGCATAAAACAGCATCCCGCCTCTCTTCCAGATCTCAGGGAGGCGCGTCCCCCTCTCATGGCCACCGTCGTGATGGAGCAGATCAGCCGGCTGTTCATCAACGTGCAGCAGCTCCGGCAGATCCCCCGGCTGCTGGAGTCGGCCTTCCCCACGCTGCCCTGCACCGTGCAGGACTGCGACGTGCCCTGGGTCTTCCGCGAGCCGCACGTCCTCACCGGCTACCGGCCGCTGCACCAGAGCTGGCGCTACTACTGGCTGACCCTGTTCCAGCGGCACAACGAGGCGGTCAACGTGTGGACCCACCTGGCGGCCGCCCTGGTCATCCTGGTGAAGTTCCAGCAGCTGGCCGAGACGGTGGACTTCCTGAGGGACCCCCACGCGCAGCCCCTCTTCATCATCCTGCTCTCCTCCTTCACCTACCTGTTCTTCAGCGCCCTGGCACACCTGCTGTCGGCCAAGTCCGAGCTCTCGCACTACACCTTCTTCTTCCTGGACTACGTGGGCGTGGCTGTCTACCAGTACGGCAGCGCCCTGGTCCATTTCTACTACGCCATTGAGGAGGAGTGGTACGCCGCTGTGCGCCACTTCTTCCTGCCCGCCGCCGCCTTCCTGGCCTGGCTGTCGTGTGCCGGATGCTGCTACGGCAAGTACATGAGCCATTGCCTGCCCAAGTTCGTCCACAAACTCTTCCAAGTGGTCCCCTCGGCCCTGGCCTACTGCCTGGACATCAGCCCTGTCCTCCACCGCATCGTCGCCTGCGCCGGCCAGGGCTGCGCCGACCCGGCCATCTCCTACCACCGATACCAGGTGCTCTTCTTCCTGGTCAGCGCCTACTTCTTCGCCTACCCGCACCCGGAGAAGTGGTTCCCGGGTCGGTGCGACTTCATCGGCCAGGGCCACCAGATCTTTCACGTCTTCCTGGTGCTGTGCACACTGACGCAGATCGAGGCGGTGAAGCTGGACTACGCGGCGCGCCGGGGGCTGTACGAACGCCTGCACGGGGACTCCACACACGACTTCAGCGCCCTGTTTGTGTTCACAGCCTGCTGCAGCGCCCTCACCGCCTTCTACATGAGGAACAGGGTGCGGGCCCAGATCAAGGACAAGGAAGAGTAGGGAGGAGCTCCAACACCTCGAAACAGCCCCCCACCCCGTCACAGGCAACGCCCTTCTCATTTAGTGAACCCTTATTGTTGTCTTTTACTTCCCTGCACAGTGAGCTGCCCGTGTATTTGACAGCCAGGCCACTGGGGGAGAATCAAACTGCATTAGATCTAGACTTAAAAAGAACGAAACAAAGGACATGTTGAACAACATCCGTCTCGTCACACACAGGAGCGAATCATTGCAGCGGCTGAGAAACTAGACCCGTCGTTCCGTTCATACGTGTCATCTGTTCTCATCAGTGGAGACAGTGATCGTTGTATCTGTGCTGTGTACGTCTCAGACTCAGAAAGCTAAGCACGCTCTTTGCCAAAAATCATCTTTCAGGGTCACACGTTCTAATATAGATAATTAGCTCCATTGGCCGTTAGCTGGTCTCACTAAACCCCATGTTGTCTCTATTAGTGTACACTGTTTACTGCTGTTCGAAGTGTTGATCCTGTTTTATTAATTCGTGTCCCAGCAGTAAGACAATAAATATGGTCTGACTTCACTACACAAGTCTTGAGTGGAGATGAACAGACCAGCCGAGCGTGACGTTCAACTGGACCATTACCAGAGCTGCTGTGATCGCTGGGCAGCTGGGAATAGCGGAGGTCCATGGCTGCTATTCTCGCGTGACAATGCATTACCCACGGACAGTATTCAGAGGCTGTGAAGTGCAGCGGTCAGCGGTGCGAGGTGTTGAGGTGGGAGGGTGTCATCTCTCCCCTTCATTCCCTCCCTCCCTCCTGCTGGTGCACAGTGTGCTGTCAGAACTGCGTGTTTGATCTGATCAGCCCCTGTGGCAGCCGTGCCCAACGCCCGCTGGAAGAGGCACGTTTAAATGAGACAGTGGGGTTACAGGTACCGGCCAGACCGCTTCAGTCCAGAGCGGCTCGTTGGGCTCTGGACTCTGTTGTTCTGTCGCTCGGCTCTTGCGGTGATTACAGTCACACAACACAGCAAACAGAAAGAGAGATGCAAAATATCATATATGTGCCGCTATGCTTGTATTCCATGTTTTCAGATGCCATTACTTTGGCAGCGTTCGAAGAACCCCGAACTTCAGTTTCCCCCTCGGAGACTGAGCCAGACCGAGAGCAGTACGGCAAGCCCACCTGGACAAAAATGGCCATCCATACGGAACCTGTATGGTTCATAAACATGTGATCCTCATATATTTCATCTGATAAACTGTCTCCTTTATTGCATGTTTAAAATACAGTGGACGCATATAAAACATGTTAGTGTGTGATGCGTGTATTTATTGTATTGGTGGAAATTATATTGTAGAAACAACCTCACTATATATTTTCAACCTATAAAATAAATATGAGGATTACAGACTAAAATATATCACATATATCTTATGGAACAATATGTGGATCACACCATAGATTTAGAATATATAATCGCTCTGTATGGAAAGTACTTGTAATTCAGTTTGTTGAAATTCAGCCTCATCCGTCTAAACTGGGCACTTAAAGCGTGTTTGGCCAGACTGAGATAGAAATGCAGTCTTGGTTTGTTGATAACCACAGTTTTTTGTGTATTTGTGTGTTTTATGTTGAAATGTCTGCTTATATTTTAGGGTAAGACCACCAATAACAGCAGAGTAATGCCTGAATTAAGCTATAACGTTTTATTAAAAGAAAATGCTTGTGATAACATTTTATAGATTTAGTTTTGTAATATATATATATATATATATATATATATATATATATATATATATATAAAGAAAAGATATTGAAAGATATTAGTAACAAAAAACAAAATCTCTTCACCTTTAAATGACGGATCCTAGCCTGAAGAGGTGAAGAAAAATATAGTTAAAACCTTTGCCATTGGGATAATTAGTATTTTGCTTAAAGACAAAATAATTAAATTGTACACAGTGATTTAAGTCAATCAGAAAATTAAAAAATGACAATTGCATCCACTGTCCAAAACACACGTTCTCGGTTGTCTGACTACTGAAGAATATTTATTAAGTCAAGAAGTGATTTCAGTTGAAAGGAAAAGTAAGAATCACAGCACTGTGTAGATCAAACCTCTGTCTCTTCTAAGAGGACGATCAGCGATGCCGTCTCTGTGGGAATTTCACTGCACGTCTCTGATCTGCCCGAGGTTATACGAGCTGCTTTCATACCTGACTGGAGCTGGAGACTCAAAAACACGTCCTCCTGCCTCCGGGTCTTTTATTCGCATCTAATGTGAACTGGACTTGCAATAAGTGAATCTGTGCCGCCCAGCCAGGCAAGAGGAGGGGGTTGATTTGTCAAGCCCTAAACTACGCATCGATTTAAACACTGTTTACAAATCGGCAGAAACACGAACAATAGCAGCATATTAAACGAGTGGCATCTATAGGAAAATACTCAATTATAGATGCTGTCAAATTGAAATACATACGCTTTATTTACACAGTCTGTCTTAAATATACGGACAGTTTTTTTCAGCCGTTACAAGTCGTTTCAGTGTTGGTTCTGTTGAAGTAGACAAAGATGTCATTTGTGTAGAAGTTGTGTGTCTGTGAGCATCAGGCCCGGGTGTCGAGATGTCTCTGTGTCTTGTGATTGCAGCGCAGTGCTGCCGTGTGTTTGATCATTCAAGCCCGAGCTACAGGAACTCAGAGTGTTTCTCCCTGAGGAAGAGGAGTGGATCAATTAAAGTGCAGATCACAAAACACTCTCACACCTGCTACTCCTCCCCGGGGCTTAAGTGAAGCAAAAGAAAGAAGGAGAGAGAGAAGGTCTTTGTTCACCCCTGTGATTTATTTTCATTGAACGATTCAGCACTTTATTCATGAGAAGGTTTAAACATGACGTGTCGGACTTGAAAGCATGGATGTGTGTCAGGGGACAGGATCCGATTCCGTCTCTTCCCAGCGGCCTTTGCTTTACTGCGACATAAAGGTCCTTCTGTAGATGCTCCTGACTCTTCGTGCTTTGCAGTGCGTTTCTGCACAAGTGCGTGCGTCTCGATGGCACGGCACAGGGCTGCGTTGGGCTCTGACTGCGCTGCGCTGTGCTCGTCTGCGCGGTGTGAGAAGTGCATCCCTGACTCTGCCCGGCGGAGAGACGACAGCGCTGCTCTGGACGTTCCGGCCGATGTCTGTCCAGTGATGTCTTTTGTGTTTCTGCACGGGGCCGTGGGGCGAGATGAGGTCGCTCCTGGACCAGCTCCCGGAGCGACCAGTGACTCGATCAGAGACAGAGACTGGCAGCTCAATATGTACCAGCTAAATCATATCCACTTAACCCGACCAGGGTGTGTCTGAAGTGCAAATAAACCAAGGCTAAACTGACTGTGCATTATCATCTTGTTATATTAAATTAATAAACGAATGTAGTTGTACTGGCCTCTGTGTCCGTGTCTGTCATTGTGCTGCGACGTAAAGCCGGTCAGGAACGTGTGTTGAAGCTGCTGAAGGGCTCCACTGACCTGGTCTGCTTGATGGTCTGTAGACTCTGAAGGGTGTTGGACAGCCTTTGCTATCACTGCCTCATTATGGGATTTTGTCACAAGCAGTGGAGATGTTTTAGGAGTTAAGAGTCCAAACCACTGTTTTCCTGGCTCCCTGAGACCCCAGAGTTTGTGCCTCCAAGGGATCAGGAAAGTGACTTAGGATCCCCCTCCACGAAGCGTCACATTTCCGATCATCTCCAGTTGTCTGAGTAGTTTCTCCTGTGAGAACTATGAGTTGTAAAACTTCTCAGGAGCATCACCTGGCTGCTTTTGAAGGAACATACAGAGCGTGCTGCTTACTGTCCCATTTGGTAAGATTGCTGATGAGGAAAGATGTCACTGAGGCTCCTGAGATCCGAGACAAATCCCAAAGCAGGGCTCTGATCCCCTGTTGATCTCATCAGCCCTGAAGGTTTAATGGGGGGCTTGCTTTCATTGAAAAAGGGGGATTGGCAGAGCCATACATCTGTTTTCAAAAACTGCTTCAACCAGTGCAGCCCAACCCAGTGGACACGAGGCAGGGAACGTCCTGGATGGGACATCACACACACACACACACACACACACACGATGACACAACTACTTGAGCAGTCTGTCACTGGAATCCCGAGCCCCCGGAGAAAACCCACATGGCCACAAGAACAGGCCCACTCCACACAGGTAGATGCTGAAGCTGTGAGGTGACGCCACTGCCCCACCCTGATTTTTAGGACTTGACAACTTGACGGTACAGTCCCATACAGAGATAGCAGGATGACCTCTGTTGGTGGGCTCCCTTTCCCTTTCTGTAACAGGCCTCAGCTCAGATAAATAAGGTGCTTTAATTACACCAGAGGAACTGGTTTGAACCCTTCTCCAGTGGGTGGGTGTGATTGGTAGACGTGAGTTTGATACCTGCATTGCTGAATGAGCCGGGTCGTGGTGCTGCTGAGAGCTCTGAGTGAAGTTGGGCTCCACTGTCGTCCTGCAGAGACTGGGCTGAACTCCTCACTGATCCTGCAAAAGCATCACATGACTCGACATTGACTGGAGGTGCCTCTAATCACAGCCCTCCTCCCACCCACGTATAGATGACATTATATTCCAAAGTGTAAGAGTTCAAAGCCTGTCTATCTATCTGTCTATCTGTCTGTCTATCTTATCTATCTAATCTATCTCTCAATCTATCTATCCATCCCTCTGTCTGCTCGGTTTGTCAGTTTCCAGCGTGTTATTTAAAGAGGCTCTGCAGAGTTTCTAGCCCTGAAGGTAAGAGTCCAGCCCTGGATTACATCAATAAAATGGTTAAAATGAGTAGTTGACCTGAGATCTCTGTTTAAATTACTGCATTTCTCCGGGATTTACATATTTAAGTGAGAGAGAGGGATGGGGTGAGAGAGAGAAGAGAGGGATAAAAAGAAGGGATGGGATACACAATTAAATATTGTCATTGCCGTGAAAAATAGTAATTAACATGTTGGAGTAATAAGTGTTGGAACCAAACTTCTCCACTAGATGGCAGCATTGCTATTGAAACACACGTCAGTGCCGCACAAACCTCTCTGCAATGTGGATGAATTAAAAGCATTTCATTATAAGAGCTCTGATTCAGAAGCCTGTTGGCAGTGTACATTTCCTCCAGGATTTATTTTAAACAACTCCTTTATCTTCGAGCCTCGTGTTATTTGTTTCTAGAAGAAATTAATTCCTTTATTGTATGCTCTGTGTGACTTGGGATCTTTATTACTTTATTACTGGAGTGCTATATTGTCTGTTTCCTTCTGACTCCAACAGATACAGTGCAAATTAAGCCATAGTCTCCTGTAAACACACTGTGTACTACAACTACAACAACAACACACGTGGGAAAGATAACCGTCACTGGTCTGGTCTGTCCTCATAATTCAACCTCAGTGCATGTCTGCGGTGCGGGCAGATGATTGAGAAAATTGATTATTTATCAATCCAATATTGAATACATTTGAGCCACAGCTTTATCCGCGGTGACTCTAACAAGCTCCCTTGCGCTATCAACAATGGCTACACAAATCACACACAACAACCCCCCCATACAGGCAGCCTATACGCACTGACAGACAAGGGAGCTGAATGGAGGCAGGTGTGTAGTGACTGGCATAGCTTTAACATTCAGGTTCATTGTAGCTCTGCAAGTGACTGTGTTGTGTGTGTGTGTGTGTGTGTGTGTGTGTGTGTGTGTGTGTGTGTGTCTGTGCGCATGCATGCGCGTGTGTGTGTGTGTGTCTGTGCGCATGCATGCGTGTGTGTGTGTATTGACCTGTTTGAAGTCTGGAGCACCTCTCTGGTAATGATATCGATCCATGTTTCATGGCATCTGTTCTTGACTTCATTATCTCTCCACTTCATCACAACAGCAGCCGACATGCCAAGACTCACGTCCGCACAACAGGAAGTCCTCACTGCTGGACACGTCATCATTGCTCAACATTTAACTACACAACTAAGGTAGTGTCTAGAATAAGCAAAGACCCAACCCAACACATTTCCCAGTTCAGTCTGATAGAGACTTAAAACTGGGCCAAGATCTTCTTTTCAGCAGGACAATGATCCAGAGCACACAGCCACAGCTACATTGCAGCGGCTGAAGAACAATACAGTGACTGTCCTTGAGTGGCCCAAGTCTTGACTTGAATCCGGTGGAGAATCTGTGGAAAGACTTGTCCATAAGCGATCCCCAAGCAACCTGAGAGAGCTTGAGCAAATCTGACAAGAAGAGCGGGGCAAGAATTGTGCCAAGCTGGTGTGCAAAGCTGGTAGAGACTCAACCAAAAAGGTGCTTCTGACAAATATAGAGTTGATGGGTCTGAATTCTGAACACATTGCAGTCTCTGAATGGGAAGCTGTATGTAAACATATACCGTACATCACCCTGGAGAAGGATGTCTGCTAACAAAATTAGCACACATAGATATGAACATTTCTGAAGATCTATTTGTAAGGACTGTAGAGAGAGTCGTGCCCCTGGGAGGAGGTGGGGGGGGAACACACTGTATATGACCTCACAGGGTCAGGACACAGAGTCGTCAGTGAACTTCAGTGGAGCTGCTATTATTTTATTCATTACCCTTTAAGAGCAGAGCTGCAGATTGCGGTGAAGCAGACAACAAGAAGACAAATAAGGACACAGAGCACTTCTCTGTTGTTTTCTTTGGTTAATAACTTTTTCTCCACAAGAAATTCTGCTCAGTTGACCTTTTTACATCCGTGAGATGGCGCTGGCTCTGAGACGCTCTGGGCTGTGATTTCCACGGATGGACGCCGATCGGACAGACGACAGCGAGGGGAAGCGGAAGTGACAGCTGGGCCCCGGCTGGTGATCGGCAGCCTGATTCACCGGCTTACCTCTGGACGAGCGGCCGGCCGTGCGTGGGCAGAGCGTGGCTGAGTGGGGACGGCATCCATCTCCAGGCTGACAAACATCACTGCCTGCCTGACAGCCTACACAGCACTCCTGCCCCCACTGGTGCATCACCGCCAGGCTGTCCTTAACTCTTCACTGGCCGAGTGAGTGAGCGCTGCTGTGGGGACGCTCCGGTGCCAGGCAGGGTAACATAACGGCCCGCTGTCGAGTAACACGACCCCGGGAGGACAGCTGGCCAAGGAACGATAATTCCTACTCAGAGAGACTGAGGGCACAGAACCTTTTCACCCTGGAACAGAGGAGACTACGTGGGGACTTGATCCAAGTCTTCAAAATCATGAAAGGCATCGACCACATCAAACCAAAGGAGCTTTTCCAGATCAGCAGGGACACACGCACCCGGGACACAAATGGAAATTGGGCTTCAAGGCATTCAAGACAGAAAACAGGAGACACTTCTTCACACAGAGAGGCGTCACAATCTGAACAAACTCCCCAGCGATGTGGCTGAAGAGACAATTTGGGAACATTCAGAAACAGACTGGATAGGATCCTTGATCACTTAGTTATTAATGGACATCAAACGAGCGCGATGGGGCGAATGGGCTCCTCTCGACTGGACACTGTCTTGTGTTCTTATGTTTCTTATGTTCTTATTTCATATTAATTTAGAACCAGTCTATTAATGTTACCCTTTGTGTTGAAACTTATTATCGGCCAATTTACCTAAACCTACTCTCCCCTTATTTACAAGGAATGGTTTTTAATGGACGGCCGTTAATGCGCTGGCGACGCTGGTAATGGCAGCCATGAGCATCAGAGGAGTTGCGGGTCTGACAGAGTATGGATCCGGACCCAAAGACAGCTCAGCTATTCTAACGGCTCCTTTGAGTGCTAGAGATCTGAACTATGGCCGTCGGTTTCACACCACTGACAAAGACAGCATTGAAAACACACAGATTGCCAGGAAAGAAATAAGTCGATTCACATAATTGCAGAAGAAATGATTTTAGAATACTTAAAAAATAACTGTGACATCAATTGCGCAGAGAAGGATGTGTAAAAAGTAAGGGATCACTCAGTCCCCCCTTTTCTGAGAGAGCCCCTCGTGTTGCGTCCGCGCGGATCGGTGTGTGTTCGGGTGACAGCCACGTGCTGAATGCCTGCAACGTCCCTCGCTACAATCAACTCCTTTGTTTAAACAGAGTAAAGCCAGAGAGGACCGGTCTGCATCCGACACACTGACCAATTGATTAGAAAGGATTTTTCCTGGAGGTTTATGTATTTTGGGGCTGAGTAGTTCAGGGTGATTGTTAAGGTTTATTGGTTTTTCAGTGTTTTATGCTTGCTGTGCACACTGAATGCCTCCTCTCTGGAAGCTGAGAGGGATTGAGCTCTTTGTGCAACTGACAGGCAGTATCTCGTCTCGCCAGGCAGCGGCAGTGGAGCCACGCCACTCGAGCGTCCGGACCTCGACGCCTCCTGCAGCAGCAGCTGTCACTGGGTTGGACTCTGGCAGGATGTTTCACCAGCATACGGAGGACTGCCCCGCCCAAAGCTACACTTCCACCTGCAGAGAAAGCCTGTATACCCGCTCCTGCACAGTGCGGCGTTGTTGCTCTCCACGTGTCACACTTCATTCCCTCTCTACAGTTTCTCATGACAGCAAACCGACTCCCCGCCCTCCTCTCTGTGCTGCTTTGTTCAGCGCCGCTCCTGGCTTGGTTCTGGAATTCATGGTATCACAAATCAACTGGGTTTTTCCTGCTAGTTTCCCTCAAAAGGGGGTTAATTGGCTGCGCTCGTCTCACACAGCTTGCAGCATAATGATTGTGCTCGAAATGTAATTAATATCATATGTTACCTTGACAGTTTAAGTGCTTTTGTGTGGTGACCATAATGGAGCTTTACAAACTGGAATAGAAATTACAAATGTATTTATTTATTTACTGATTTATACCAATAAGTATAATCCAGGTCATTTATCCAGAGATAAACCTGATATATCAGTTTTGTAATAAGAACATAAGAACATAAGAAAGTTTACATATGACAGGAGCCCATTCGCCCCATCGCGCTCGTTTGGTGTCCATTAATAACTAAGTGATCAAGGATCCTATCCAGTCTGTTTTTGAATGTTCCCAAATTGTCTCTTCAGCCACATCGCTGGGGAGTTTGTTCAGATTGTGACGCCTTTCTGTGTGAAGAAGTGTCTCCTGTTTTCCGTTTTGAATGCCTTGAAGCCCAATTTCCATTTGTGTCCCCGGGTGCGTGTGTCCCTGCTGATCTGGAAAAGCTCCTTTGGTTTGATGTGGTCGATGCCTTTCATGATTTTGAAGACTTGGATCAAGTCCCCACGTAGTCTCCTCTGTTCCAGGGTGAAAAGGTTCAGGTCCTCAGTCTCTCAGTAGGACATTCCCTTCAGACCTGGAATAAGTCTGGAGTAATCAGCAGCATGTATCGCAAACTGCTCTGTAAAGCCTGAACCGTCGCTCGAGCGATTCTGTAAACTGTGATCCACGAGGGCGTCTCGCAGTCGGTGCTGAGCGTCCGTGTCAGCACAGAGACGTCAGGGAGGACCGCTCTGTCCTCCGAGATGCAACACCTGTATCTCAGCACAGCCTGGGCAGCACGGAGACACAGTTCGCTCTGTGTTTCGCTTGACTGGCCGTGAATCGCCTTGGTGGCCGCGGTGCATCAGGGACGTCTCGGTAAACGACTGCCGATGAATGACAACGATGTGAAGGGATTATCGACGTGTTTACCATTATGGTACTTACAGTTATTATGTAGAGCATGTATAAGTGGAAATACAGCACATGCAGAAGTGTGACGAAAATCATCTGACTACTCTTTGACATGACTCTCTCGTGTCTGGGTTCGGCTTCTGCTCCCAGTGTGCGTCCGAATCACAACGAGGAGCTGGATTTGTACTGGCTGACGGATACCTGGAGATGAGGCAGGGAGGTAGAGAACTTCAAATGGAGAAGATTCAGATTCCACTGCATCTACTGAGCATCTACTGTGAATTTCCATAAAAAGGCCCACAGTTTGTGCTATGAAATGCATGACTCTCATTATGACTATTGTATAACGCACAACCTACATGCAATGAGAATGTCAGTGTGTTAATTGGTGAGACTCGAAGGCAGCTGAATCACAAACCCGAGGTGGCATTCGGTGTTTGTAAACTCTTTAAAGAATGACAGACTGTGATGTGATTGATTCTTTCTTTTCTCTGCCTGCTTTCAGGGGGACCACAGGTGGGTCTGCATTTATACAGGAGTTCAGTAGGCAATGATTCAAGGTGTCTTTGTCTCACGTAGCGGCTTCACACGGGGGTGCCATCTCAACGCACTGCGGTGGTACTGTAGACGATGAAGTGGAATAAACTATTTTGGCATTTTGAAGTGAAACAAGTGTGTAATGTTCCCACACGTTTATTCCACCCAGCCTCTCGGAGGAGAGCGCACGGCTGTGACACGCATTGCGGAGCTGTGAAATTCACATCATAAAAACACAGATTTCCATCAGAGCTGCACAAATCGTGTCATTACCTCCCCGTCGTTCCCGAAACGACCCCTTATTTACCTGTTTGTTTTAGTTTCTGCAAACACAATCCAGACCCAATCAGACCTCTGACCTTCCCACAACTCGCAAATTACAATGCTGAACTCACTCGCGTTGGGCTTCATCGCCAGAGGGAACATTTCTACTACTTATAATGATTTCCATAACATCGGTGTAGAAGGTAATACTTCATGCTGACTAGAACTCAGCTCTCTCCCAGATCATTAATTCTCACCCGTACCATGACCTAATGTGATCCTTCTGCATGTCACTTCATCTGTGCCTCTGGGGATCAATCTGACCTCTCTGAGAAACCGGGTTGTAGAGTCTCCCACGGATCCTTGACAGCCCCCTTCCACTGGGTAAAGTCGGATCCTCCGTCCTCGTTGTTGCACTTCAGGAGCTAGTTGAGCACCGAAGTCTCTTCCTCATCCACAGCATCCTCTCACGGCACTGTTATCTCTACCAGGTGAAAAAGGTGTGCTGTCTACGAGGCTACAAGGCTGGTAGAAGTTAGTGGTGTCAGTTTCACGTGGGAATGTAAGCTGTTGACCAACATTCAATTGCACTTTCCACTCTCTAGCAGTTTCCCAGACGTGGACTGGTTTCTTTACCTTGACCTTTCTTTTGTGGTTTCTCCCTGGGACGGAGAAATGTTTTGATGGGACCAGCAGTAATTCATTGATCGTGTAACGCTTTCATTCCAGTGCTAAAGCCAAACATCGCAGTACTTGGTCACAACGCCAATTAAACTGTCCTTGGCTGAGACTCACTCAACATCCCGTCAAAATGTGCCTTCGAGTTGCTGGTGATGAACACAGTAGACACAAAGGGATTCGTATCGGCCACCAATTTTCAGATGGAAGTTGAGTGTTAGTCTGAATATTTGCTGGTATATTCATGGCAGTTTGATTCATATTATCTGCCTGTTTGTTAATCTCAGGGAGGTCACCTCGGGTTGATCCACAATGCAGATCGAAACCAAATGAGTATGATAATAAAATCTAACATTTTAAACCCACTACTAAGTCAATCTCGAATTAAAATAAAACCAAAACATCTATATACCATGTATCACCTCTACTTTTGAACATATGACAAATCAATAAACTAATCAATACATCAGGTAATCAATAAAACAGATTATAATTAAAACTTGCAATCAAACCTATCGAGCCTCATCATGAAAATGAATTTGTCTGTGATCACATCGTTTCATGTGAGTAAAACCCAGATAACTCCACATATGAAGAACACGTCTGCCCATTTTCTCCCAGGTTTCATCACGGGTGCTGCCTCCTCCCTCACATGCTGGTCTCGTATAAATAAAATCATGATGGGGTAGATGTTCGTCATGTGGGATTTGTGTGTAGGTCAAGGTTTTGATTTGGTCTGGTCCCCAGTTCCTGAAAATACCTGATAAGAAGGAAAGCAGGAATGCTGTCACATGATTTTTTTTTTAAAGCTCCCTTCACTCTATCAATCACAACGGCACCACGAACATCACCAGACTGTATACAGCACCTCTATCTGTTACTCACTCTGTCTAAAAAAATAAAAGACAGAGAGAGAGAGAATAAAACTGGACAGCTGCTAAATTACCAAGGATTAAAGGTAATTATACCATAGCTAATTACTCCCACACAGATGTAACTGTTTGCAGAGCAGTTGTGACACATGCATCCCATTAACTTGTATCGAGCTGGGGCAGCCACTGGTGGATTTCATATCATTATAGGGTGTGTCACCACTAATACGTTAAGAGGCATTTTAATGTCCTTCCTCAGCCTGGATTTCACCAGATCTCTCTGAATTGCAGTGAAGCTCAACTATTCATCACAGAATGCGGCAGAAATGTCTAAAACATTGACACAATAGGAAATGTTAAAACATCTCCCGGTATCTCCCACGTCATACTGGAAGAGCCGGAGAGAAGTAAACTAAATAAAACACTGGCAAAATGTTCTGTTTCATAAGATGCAGGAAGGACTGTCTGAGAACAGTGCTAGGCCTGCTCTGTCCTAGTGTCGTGCTCCAGTCCAAATGCTACACCCCCGATGTCATCTGTGTAGATTTGGAAGAAGGAGGATCTGTTCTTCATCCTGAGAAAGATGACACATGGTGACACAGGTGTTGTACTGGGTTGGCGTTACGTTTGGAATGGGTGGAAGTGCCCACATGTGTAGGATAAATCGTCACCCACATCCTCATATGTATTCATTTAAGCCTTGGTAGCTGACAGAGAGTTGGCTCTAACAGTATTTTAATATTCACACTTTGTTTTGTGTGTGTGTTTTTAATGAATACATCACAGATAATGGGCCAGACCAAATCAAAACACTTATCCTTGCTGGGAATGTGAAAGGCAGAGCGTTTATTGCTGGTTTCTGATTCACAACTCCCAATTTGCGCAACCAAAACAAACGTCTGCATCAAGTGAAAGGGGGGGATCACTTAAAATTGGTCATGAAAATGGGAAAGCAAAATAAAAACACCTGTCGACCACTCAATGGCTCATATTTTGTATATTTTAGAGGGACAGAAACCAGCAAACAAACAAACAAACAAACAAACAAAATAAGTGAAAGGCAGAAACATAATTCTCATTCCACATAATCTAATGTTTATTTAATTCCCCACATCTCCTATAGGTATATTGCTGGTAATAAGAACTAATGCTTTCTGTAATGTGTACGAAATAATATCAAAACTTGCTTAAATGTTAAATAATAATACTGTTCTTCGCACCCTGGTCTGCCAGAATATTCAAACCGTGCACAACAACAGTTAGGGAAGATATTTAACTTGTTATTAAAATTTAAAACAATGACCAACAATTAGCCAAGGAAGGCTCTCTATCAATCTCTGTCATCACAACAAAGCCACACTCATATTGTAAATTAAACTTCATGCTAAATTTATGCTACACAAAACTGAAAATATATACATTCACAGTACAAGTGTGGTAATAATAAGTAATTAAATAATTGATGCACCGCTCCTATTTGTTTGCATTTTACAAGACTATAACTTGCAAAACCGAAATATATAATATTAACGCCCTCTGCTGGTGTGATCCAACAGTGCCGGCTGGAGCTCCGTGTCAGAGCAGCGCAAGGGCCCATGGGAGTGCAGTGGCCCTGGGGACTCTGAACTGTGGCCCCTGTGACCCTGAATAGAGTAGTCCTGTGTGTACCCTTTAATATATGTCCCTTCATCTGCCTCCCCATAGCTGACAATCGTGCTCCCACTGTAAATTACGATCAGACACCCCCACCCCCAACGTGGCTTAACTCATATTACACATTAACACTCGGACTACAGTGGCCATATATAATTATTCAAATGTCTAATTAGCTGAACGCAAGGACATTATTGACAGTCGTGCCCCCGGGGTCAGAATCGCGATATGACCCGACCCCGCCTCCGTAGTGACGTGTCTATTGTGCAACAGTGCTGCAGTCGGACGTCACTGGTGCATCCGGCATCTTCTGGCTTCCACCCCGTTTGAAACTGAAGGCGCACAACCAGCTGTCGAGGCGGTTTATTGTCTCTTTCCACGGTCCTTCCCAGTATAAACTACTTTTTAATCCGCACAAAGACCTAAGGACATTGCTCCTCCCGCACAGCATCAGCTCCTGCAGTCTGGAGAGGCCTTCACCCGCCGACTGCAGCACGCCAGTGAGTAGTTTACGTGCTCGTGTTTGACGCCGAGTGAGACACACACATATGCCCGCACTCACACACACACTCACACACACACACACACACACACTGACACACACCCACACACACAAACACACACACACACACACACGCACACTCTCTCTCACACACACTTACTGCTGTGATAATCGGGGACGTATGCCAGGCTGTACAGTGGGGGAAAAAAGTATTTGATCCCCTGCTGATTTTGTACGTTTGCCCACTGACAAAGAAATGATCAGCCTATAATTTTAATGGTAGGTGTATTTTAACAGTGAGAGACAGAATAACAACAAAAAAATCCAGAAAAACGCATTTCAAAAAAGTTATACATTGATTTGAATGTTAATGAGGGAAATAAGTATTTGATCCCCTATCAATCAGCAAGATTTCTGGCTCCCAGGTGTCTTTTATACAGGTAACGAGCTGAGATTAGGAGCACTCTCTTAAAGGGACTGCTCCCAATCTCAGCTCGTTACCTGTATAAAAGACACCTGTCCACAGAAGCAATCAATCAATCAGATTCCAAACTCTCCACCATGGCCAAGACCAAAGAGCTGTCCAAGTATGTCAGGGACAAGATTGTAGACCTACACAAGGCTGGAATGGGCTACAAGACCATCGCCAAGCAGCTTGGTGAGAATGTGACAACAGTTGGTGCGATTATTCGCAAATGAAAAAAACACAAAATAACTGTCAGTCTCCCTTGGTCTGGGGCTCCATGCAAGATCTCACCTCGTGGAGTTTGAATGATCATGAGAACGGTGAGGAATCAGCCCAGAACTACACGGGAGGATCTTGTTAATGATCTCAAGGCAGCTGGTACCATAGTCACCAAGAAAACAATTGGTAACACACTACGCCGTGAAGGACTGAAATCCTGCAGCGCCCGCAAGGTCCCCCTGCTCAAGAAAGCACATGTACAGGCCCGTCTGAAGTTTGCCAATGAACATCTGAATGATTCAGAGGAGAACTGGGTGAAAGTGTTGTGGTCAGATGAGACCAAAATTGAGCTCTATGGCATCAACTCAACTCGCCGTGTTTGGAGGAGGAGGAATGACCCCAAGAACACCATCCCCACCGTCAAACATGGAGGTGGAAACATTATGCTTTGGGGGTGTTTTTCTGCTAAGGGGACAGGACAACTGCACCGCATCAAAGGGACGATGGACGGTGCCATGTACCGTCAAATCTTGGGTGAGAACCTCCTTCCCTCAGCCAGGGCATTGAAAATGGGTCGTGGATGGGGATTCCAGCATGACAATGACCCAAAACACACAGCCAAGGCAACTAAGGAGTGGCTCAAGAAGAAGAACATGAAGGTCCTGGAGTGGCCTAGCCAGTCTCTAGACCTTAATCCCATAGACAATCTGTGGAGGGAGCTGAAGGTTCGAGTTGCCAAACGTCAGCCTCGAAACCTTAATGACTTGGAGAGGATCTGCATAGAGGAGTGGGACAAAATCCCTCCTGAGATGTGTGCAAACCTGGTGGCCAACTACAATAAACGTCTGACCTCTGTGATTGCCAACAAGGGTTTTGCCACCAAGTACTAAGTCGAAGGGGTCAAATACTTATTTCCCTCATTAACATGCAAATCAATTTATAACCTTTTTGAAATGCGTTCTTCTGGATTTTTTTGTTGTTATTCTGTCTCTCACTGTTAAAATACACCTACCATTAAAATTATAGACTGATCATTTCTTTGTCAGTGGGAAAACATACAAAATCAGCAGGGGATCAAATACTTTTTTCCCCTCACTGTATTTGGGGACACCACCTTCCTGAGGTCTTCACTGAGCTGCATGCTGTCACAAGCCCACTCTACCCCCATACGCCAGTGATTTTGGTTTAGTCTTTAGAAAACAAACTGACATTTCACAGCTTTGTGGGAACAGTTGCGAACATCCAACCTGAGGACACTACGATCCTCACACACACACACGCACATATGATTTGAGACATTGTCAATGGTTTTCCAACTATATCAAAATAGTTATTTCTTATTATTTTTTAATGTGGCACTGGGAACGCTTTAGGAAAAACATTCGCAGCCCCCTAATTTGGATTCGGGTCTGTCTTAAATGCAAACTGAGTGCCTCTAATAGCACTACAAACCTGTGCCTCAGTGCAGATACAGCATTGAATGGTCTCTACAGTCGGTCTCTCAAAATAGTGACTTAGTTGCAACTTTTCGTACTATGAGGTCTAGCCATACACACGTATATATTATTTGTAAAGTCATATAACTTCACAATGGCAGTAAATGTTTGATTTTATTCTTTGCTGTGTGTGGGGCGATGGTTTGGGGCTGAATTTGCTGACAGATCTGCAGTGATTCCCTCTGTCCCGCTTGACAAGCCTCCCTCAGTTCCCACCCTGGGCGGTGATGCGTGGCGATGGCCCGAGCAGAACATATATATATGTGTAACATCGGGAAAATCCATACAGTTTCAATAAAGAGACTGAAATAGAGTATCTTTTCCTCGAAACTGGGCAGAAATCACACAGAGTTCAGGGCAGAATTGGTTCTGGCCGGTAAATCTCGCGTCTGATGAATTCCTCTGTGGTACATTATAGGGTTATGGAGTCCTAAATCATACGTGCAGGAGACTGATAATGCTACCTGTCCTCCGACCATCTATTCCCACACACGTCTCCATCCATTTCCACATCCAGGGTCTCGAAATGCCCCCCCCCACCTTCATGAGCGCTTTTCTCCCCTCTTTTAAATGATCCATTTACTCTGTCAGCCCGTGATTTGTATCAAGTGGCAATATCAGCCGCCGTGCGTTTCCAATCATGCGGGGTAATTAAAGATTAGATTTGCTGGACGGTTATTAAACACTGTCCTTTTATTTTAACTGTCGGCTCCAACTCAAGACCCCGCTATCCCTCCCTCCCTCTCTCTCCGTCCCTCTCCCTCTCCCTCAATCTCTCTCTCTCCCTCTCTTCCTCACCCTCCCTCACTCCCTCCCCCCCCCCCCCCCCTCTCTCTCTTGTCATGACCCCTGCTATATTCATCGAGGATATCGCACCAGGTTTATCTGCACATATGAAAGAGAGAGGACCTCTACAGCACAACTGGATATGAGATTTTGTGCTCAATTGACAGCTGCAGAAAGAATGTATAATAAAGCTGCTATTGTTTCATGGCAGCGTTACAGTTGAATTCACCTGATATAAACTAGGTCCCATCTCCCCGTCCGCCACTGAGCAATTCAAATGTAAAGACTGACTGTCCTTACTGTCTGTTCCCCCCCCAGCTTGTGACACAGACTGATTTCCCTCCCTGTGCCTTTTCTGCAGGTTAGTCTTGACTGCAAATTAGCCGCCACAGAAATCGCTTTATTCCTGTAAAAAGAAAAAAAACATTTCAGGACTTTATTATAGATACATTGTAATATTAAGATGCTTGATCTTTTTAGTCTTTTCCATCAGGAAACTCGAGCAGCATCCTTTGGCTGCAGAAAAGGATCCCGATCAATTTGTTCAGATTACGAGGAAGTAAATACCCAGGGGGCTGCGTTTAATGGAAACCGTTTTGTACTAAAAAAGCCCTTGTTTACTTTTTTTTTCCTCTACAGTAATACTCTTGCTTGTTAAAAAAAAAATGAAAACAATCTCATCAGCGTGATAAAAGCGCTTTCTTAAATATGATAGTAATGGGCCACATAAAACAATGCTCCCGCTCTCGCCCGGCGGCTATAGTCAAAATGATATTAGTCTGCACTGAGAGCGGCATAATCTAATGTTTATGCTTGTAATTGTAGACAATGGCGCCTTTATTGATGGCAAAACGCAAGCGTGGTAATAAAGGATCTGCCACAGTTCAGAAACCCATCTGTCACAGAACATAAAAGTGCAATAAGAGCTGTGAGAGGAGGATTATGATTGAATTTTCCGACAACTGCAGGTCTGCGTGAGGAAGGAGTGAATCACTCTGCAATGTGTTTGTGTGAAATGTGTGCGATTTGTGACAACTGTGAGTCGTCCTGGGCACGAGCGTGTGCAAATAAAATCAAATGAAATCGAATAGCGGGATAAATAATCATCATTGGTGGGAGTTAAGTCGAAGCTTCTGTGCTAGAAACTCATTCTGGTCACATCACATCGTTGACAGGCTGTCATTTTAGTGTTGGTGAAGTTAATATTGGTTAGCTGTTCACCACGTATCCCCATCACCCTGGGTTGACACAAACACAGAACATGAAACTGCACCAAATAAACACAAACCAATCCATAGCGATTCTTCTAATGACTCTGCAGTTTAATCTTCAGACGGACATCTTCAAAAGGCCTCCACTCCAGACCTGCTGGATGAGGGGCTACGGGACACAGCCAGAGACCGATTAAAGTGTTCAGCAAATCAAGCGTTCAATATAAAGGCAGTGCGTGTAAATTCTTTATCAAGGGGAACATGTTTTGGTACGCAGAGGGTTAAAGACATTTTTATTTGTGTGGAAAATTGTGACTGTCTTATACCTTGGTGTTGGAGGGTGTGGTGGATTTAAACAAACACAAATAAAAGGACACACACAAGAGAGACGACAAGCTTTCAGACAACAACCGATTCTAGACTGGACCCGAACCCAACTGGAAACCAAGCTCAGCAGCCTGCCTGTAAAATGGCAGGAGATGGGCCCAGTGTGACTAATCAGTCAGGACACGGTGGGCCGGTTTCACAGATTCGGGTCAGCGCTAGACTTGGACGGGTCAATCGGCCGACCGGACCTTCCCTAGGAGATCCGTCCTCTCTGTCACGCTGCCTCGGATGAACACACTCGCAACAAACGGACAAATTAGTTTATGCAGATATAAAAACATTTTAATGATACATGGTGTCAGTCTTAATGGCATAAACAGAAGTGTGATTTAGAGCCCAATTACAATGTAATTTTTATAAGTTTTGTAATTTAGTGTACACAACGGGGGTTTCCACCGTCAGCAATCTCCCGGCGATGTTTTATACGCTGTCAGCAGTCGGTGTGGAGCGGAACACAATGGGGAAGGAGTGTTTCCTTTCATACCTATAAAATCACTTTTATCACCCATATGTTCGCAATAGTTTTACTGCACTGTTTTCTGTTCGTAATGTAAAACCCATTTATGCATTGCTCATCCTCCCGGGGTAATCAGAGAAGGAGCTGGATATTTATTTAAGTGTCTCGCTTGACAGTAATTAAAAGTTCTTGTCCTGGAGGCAGCTGGCCAAGATAGCTGGTAATTATATCCCCCAGTCTTTTAGTCACGTGTGCCTTTGGGCTGAATTTGTACACTATAAAAAAAGCAGTTGTATTTTGCGAGGCTGGTGTTAATCTGACTGGACACAAACATTGGAGTTTAGCATCCCAGACATTCCAAGCACTTCGTTCGGCCGACGCTGTGCTAGGGCGTGACTTGTGGGCTCTGGACAGAGCAGTGTAATCCAACACAATTCAGGTGTGCTCTCTGCTAATTAGTAATAGGTCGGCTATTTAACAGCCCCCCCCAGACCTCCACGCCAGCAGCCTCAGTGCCCCCCTTCCAAAGGGCCACGCTTACAAAGGCCAGGGACTCTAGCTGTGAGACTCCAGCGAGGAGAAGACTGTGAGGAGACGCCGTACATCGTCACCAGGCAGCCATGACAATCTCTCTGATTCCTGTCCTGCTCTCTCCTTCCTCTTGGCGTGCACCTGTTTGCCATTACCTCCCTAATCCCTCTAACCTCTTCTCCCTGCCTCTCCCCTCCTCCTCCCTCCCCTCTACTCCACTCTCTGGAGGCCTGTGGAACTGCCACTCAGCTTCCAACAAGGCCGACTTAATCTCCGCCTTCGCCTCCCACCATTAGGATTTCCTCGCTCTCACCGAGACATGGATCCCCCCTGAGAATTTGAATTCCATGCAGTGGAACTCACCTCTCCCTCTCACCTCTTCCTTCTAGTTCTCTACCGTCCTCCCGGTCCACTCGCCACTCGACTTTCTTCTCTCCTCCCTCCCCTCGCTGTCCTCACCTACCATCCTCCTGGGAGAATTCAACATCCACCTCTCCAACCCCTCCCACTCTGCCCGATTTCTTCCCCTCCGCCACTCTTTTAACTTCTCTCTCTCCCCGTCTCCTCCCACTCACAGGGCAGGCCGGCAGCTAGACCTCATCTTCTCTAGAGGCTGCTCCCCTTCGACTCTCTGTGACACCCATGGACATCTCAGACCTCCACTTCATCTCCTTCTCCCTTTCTCTTGCTTTAGTAGCACTCGAATTGTTTATTTTGATCTCCCCTAAGCTCTCTCTCCCTTGGCTCTTAACTGTGACTCAACATCTTCACTGCACTCATCAGCTTTTACAATCTAGGATGCAAGACCTCATATATTGTTTACTGTATATCTCGTGTACACTTGCGTAAATTCTGAATTAGTGAAATGTATTATGCCTTGAACTGCACTGTATTATTGCACTTTGTATTGCGCTTATATTGCTCCTGGACAAGGGCGTCTCCTAATAAATAAATAATAATAATAAATAATAATAATAATCTGAAAGTATAGCTTGGGTTGCATACCCAAAATAAGCTCAATATTGATCAAATTACGTTGACACCATGTTAAAGGTCAATGAAATAGTTTTGCATTGTAAGAAAGTTATTTACATCAGTGGTATTTGTACAGATCGTTGAGTTTAATGCGCTCTGAAGTGCATCTTGGCAAGTTGAAGTCTGGGTGCATCACGTCACTGTCGTTTAGGGTTGCAGGACACTTTATTATCTGCCTATAAACAGTCCTCTCTCTCTCGCTCAGCTTTGACCGAAACAGACGGGTGATATTTTACGAGTGACATAGAGAAATAGACAGACAAACTGGTTAAACATTGCCTTTGCTGAAACTCTTCTGGTAGCGTTTTCTATGATATCGCAGTGTTTCCCGTGCCTGTTCCTTCCAGGGCGACAGAAGCTCGTTGTATTAATGTCAAGAGAAAAGTCAGGCCCTCATTATAGCATCGCTTTTGTGATTTTACCATCTTATTCATACAAACGTTTTGGGGTCAGTGCGTAAAAAGAACATTCTCTTAAAAAATAAATAAATCTGTTGACAAGATTTATCTGTGGTGAATCTTGGAGTTTGTGAATCATATAGATGTTCACTGTTAATGTCCAGTGTGTGGAAATATATCAACAGACCGAGGCGATTAGAGTAACGCAAAACGATGATTGTGAAGCTAGAGCGACCTCTGGGGGCTGGAGGACAGAAATGCAGGTTAGAAAATCGACTTGTAAAAACACACGATACTACCAGCGGAGGACGCACACTCTTCTCCTGCCAAACACTCACAAGTTGCGTTGAGGGAACCATCACTCGTCTCTTTGATCACTGTGAGGGACAAGTGACAAACAAAAAATACAAAACCATATGGCTCTGCGATGGCAGAGGCCAGAGATCCGGTGATAGGTGGCATCATGTTGATATTGCTCAGGAGCAATCCTGGAAAGCAAAATCTCCCTGGGCTGGATCTCCCGTTTAATATTGGTGTTCTATGTTCATCTGGGTTTACCGTTTCTCAGCAGGTCTCTTTTTGGACTTTTTCCCCTCTAATTATTTGTTCAGGCAAATTAATAGTGGATAATTGATCTTTGAATGAAAAGCTAGAACAACCTCTTTCCTTCAACAGTGTCCAGAATCAGTTTTAGAATCAGTCATTTTCTTAAACACTCCTTTAACTATGTATTCTCTTTTGCGATGTGGTGTTTAAGATGTTCCAGCTCCTCTTCACCAGCAAACATCTGGATATATACATCCAAATGAGCGCTGATTGAATCATCAGTCCCCACGGACGTATTTTCATTTCAGTCAAGAGCTCTTGAAAACACAGTGTGATAAATCTGAAACTCTTAAAGAGACGCAATCGCGCTGCTGATGAATTAGCCGCACGCGCCACAGCCCCCATACTTACCCTGCCTATGGTTTCAGTAAATGAAAAGGGATTTAAACCCTGGCTGCCCAAATCAATATGGGAGAGATGGACTGTCTAACAATGCGAGCGTGCGCGTGCAGCCACTAGATCAATCGCAGCATTACAGGCGTTTAGACTTGAAACGATTGTCGGAGAATGAGTATAATTAAAAATGGTCTGGGCACATTCTCTGTCTGCCTCCGTGTGATTTACAGTGATGGGCTCATTAAAACCAAAGGAGAGGCCACATTAGAGCGAGTGCCAGCTTTTATAGATGCTTGTCTTGCTTGTATCTACTGATTTCGCTTTACATTGAAAGCATTTCATCCCGTGGCCTGTTGTATTCGGTGAACGTGTTGTTTTATGAGAATGACGTTTCCTGAGGACCGCCTTTTGAAGGAGTAAGTGCTCACGACTCGCATAACTCAGGGAGTCCCTTTTCCCGCAGTGGGCAACCTTGGCAACGACATCTGTGATGCTGGGGTTGGCATTATAGCTAGTGTAGTGAGCCAGGCAGGACCATTGCACCCAAACCTCTGCAGTTGAATTAAATAGTTTATTCTTCAGTTCACAATCATACCACAGTGTTCAGGAAGCGAAAACCAGAAGCCTAGCCCCTCTGTTCTACCCTCTCTCCAGCAGACACTCACACACACACGCACACACACACACACACACAGGCCACTAAAATCAGAGTGACACATCAGTGGGTGCTTCCATCCACAGCACTTATGCAATAATGTATTTTTCATTTTTTCAGTTTCAATACGTTCTTTGTTTGGATTTTACTCATCGCACTTGAAGCGATCTTCGGGGGGCGTCGTTTAAAACGCCCGTGGGAGAGGCGGCGGAGGGATCAGTTTCGAGGGCCGGGAGAGAGGTCCGTGCCGTTCGAAAGGAGCCGCACTCACTCCTGACGGCTGTGCTTCTGTGGAGGGCCTTTTTGAATGCCTGAGTGGGCCTGAGTGATCATCCCACTTAGCTGCCTCCGTTTGACCTGTGCTGGGATTCACAGCGAGATGAGGAAATGATTGTGAGCTCGAGGAGACTAATCGCTCTGAGTCCTAGTCAGGCGTTTCGTGGGGTGCGTTGTTACGCACTCGCTCCAGAGTGCCCCCCCACCAGCATCACGGTTTCACAACATGACCCCCTTCCTCCCACCCTGGCCGCTGTGGTTCACTAACCTGAATTTCAAATGCACTAATGCATAGAAAACATGAATTCTTTAAAAAAGGCAGGATTGAGGCTATATGATATATTTTATTATATTTGTTTAAAAATAATAATACATTGGAGCATAACAGTTACAATGTGTTATCAGGAGAATATTTCCCCTTCTGTGGAAAGAGGTCTGGATGAAATGAAAATGTTAATAAGCAGTTCAAAACCCATCACTTTGAGACAGTTTTCCGTTTCCCAATGAGAAGCCCGTCCCCTAACGAGCTGCCCAATGAGAAGCCCGTCCCCTAACGAGCTGTCCAATGAAAAGCTTCCAGGCGGGACTGGCTATTGGCAGGTGTTTGATGGCTTTGATTTATTCTGGGCCTCAACCGTGGATTAACCTCAGAGTCCAAGGATTTCTGCCCGACTTCACCGTCTCAGTAGGATTTGAGGTGATGTGCTGATGTGTATCGCTCAATTTCCTCCCCACAACTCCAAGGCCTATAAATGTCCAATTTGAGTTCCCCACTGATCCCCAGACAACGCTGGCCTCAAAATGTGAAAAAAAGAATAAAGACAAACAAAAAGGAAATGAAAAATGATTTACTTTGCCAGTTGGAGATGATTTCATATTTATTTTTCTTTCTTTCATTTCCTTTCTATTGAAATATAGACTTTGTCACCCAATGAAGATTCAGGGAGTTGACTCTCCACCAGCTGTTTGTGTTGATGTATGAATTTGGGAGTACATAACGCATTATGCAAATATTGAGTTTGTGCTGTTTTTTTTTTTCTTTTCAAATTAGGTTTTTGATTCAAAGGCGCTCTCGGGGAACCCTCCACAGTGAAATATGGCCATCCAGCGCGGTCTAATTTCCTGTTAGATAAAATCAACAGTGCGATCGCGTAAATGGCCTGAATGAATAGGTGTTGGGCATTCATTTACATTTAAAGCACCCGGAGCGTGCGGCAGGCGAGACCGGGGCACATCATTTATTCTGCTGTCGTGCAGGCAGACGCTTTGTATTTTGCACTACATAAATTGTTGGACTCCTGTCCTAATTTGTCGCTGGAATTTGAAATGCATTAGTCATGATCAGCGTGAATAAAAGGAAAGGAAACACTAAGACAGTGAGGTTGTGCATAAAGGTGTGCTATTTATGGCTCTCCTCTCCAGGGAAGTCACACCTGTACCCCAATATATCTTGTCCTCAGGAGCCAAAAACATTGTCACATAGCCAACAACGTTATGATCGTTATAATAACTGTTAGCTATTAAATCATTTAAAAACAATTTGGGAGTTTTTACAAGTTTTAGAGACATCAATAAAATAGTAAATACCTTTTCTTGGTGTTCAAGATGCTTCCTTATTTTTGTTTTATTTGCAACGAAGATCGGAGTGACAGTTTAAAGATGCTATAAGTTTACTCTGCTTCTGTTTTTATGTTTAGACTTTCAAAACGGCTCTTGCTTCACCACTTTATCTGAATTTGCGCTATTTCGGGTAGAGGTGTGTGTGTAATCCTGTCCCTGTCTGAAAATATATTAATGTAAGAAACCGGTAGGCTATAGTGCAGATAAACACAAACCGCTAAAGCAGTTTTTAGGTTTTTAGGTTCTAGGATTTATCCTGTCCTTTCAAGAGTTGGAAGATACGTTTTGTCACATGACCGGTTCAGTCAGGTGATTGTGGCAGGTCAGTGGGTTCACCTGGGAGAAGAACACACTGAATAAAGTTGTGTACGTAGATGTATATATGATTAACACTTCAGCTACTCTTACCAATACAAAACATTGTATTTAGATGGCGTTTAGAGGCTATATTGATTTACTTAATTGCCATTTTTCTTTCATCTAATTTAGATGAGGAGGGATGAGAAACACTTCTGGGTCCCGACCTCAGATTCCTGATGCATCGGTGACACTGACGTCGGCCCCAAGCTGACGAGTTACACCCACTTCGGCCTGGGGATGGGTAGAGCCTCTAATTGTAGTCATTTTGCTGGGAAATTGTGCGTCTGTGGACTGTGGGTGCTGCTTAACTTGGGAAAAGTGATCTGGATATTGTTTGTCTCATATGAAATGGCTCGTTTATTGGTGTAACGTTGGTTGCTTTGTAAAGATGGGGAAATGATTGTGTAGGTCGTCTGAGCACATCCACTGCGGTGCTGTTTGGGTTTCCACCGCGTGTGTGTGTGTGTGTGTTTAAAAGTATCTTGGATAAGATGGGTACTGGAGGGATAAATGTGCTATGACTTCTGCTTAGCTTGACTGAGTTATTGACGTGTGATGCTGTGAGAGTGTTTTTTTTGCGATCCTTACATCTGAAACCCATTTCTGAGACTGAGTCTTCTTCTACTGGGTCTTCTACGCCTCTGTTGACCTCAGCAGTCTGAGTCTCCTGTAATCCCTCATGAACGTCGTGTATCATCGATGAAATATCTAACACTGTCTTTTTACAGGGTGAGGAATGAAGAAAGCTTTATTTGCGTTATATATGAGAAACAATGCGAAAGAATATGGTCAAAATATCAATACTGATGAAAAGCTTGACCTTCAAAGCCTGATTGAATTGGAACAAAAACGTCCCTTCAGTGTTGGAATTAGGATATAATGGCCAAGTTCTCTCTGTTTTGGTCCAGATGGAAATCTATCATTTTCATAATCCAAGGGAAGCACAAACACATCCTAATGTGTCGGAAGCTTTTTCTACAGCAGACGGTTTGTATTTGCACCTCCAAATGAATGTCATAATTCATCTGACCAAAAGCCTCAAAGGGTAATTGCATCAAAGACAGCAAAAAGCATCGCACTCGTGATTAGAACCACTATTACACTTTCTGTGCGCACTCACCGTGTCTCCTTTCCTTTTAGCTTCACTGACCCCCTTTCTTGCCTTTCGAAGATGCAGAAATCACCGTCACTGAGAGAGTAATTTTGAAATCCTGCAATTTTATGAAAATTCAGCGTTCTCCGCGAGAAGCTCGGTTTAAACCTGCTTATTATAAACTGGGGGGAGTTTCTGACGTCTGTTCTTTGCAGACGTTGGCACAGATGACCTCTGATAGCCTCATTAACTCGGAGAACCTCCTCCTCAGCCCGGAGTGATATGTGTAACGCCAGGTTAATTTGGCTGAGCGCTACACGCCAACGCGAAGGAAGATTTCCATTTGCAAGAGCCCAGCGGTGATCTGTACACAGATTAAGTGTGTAGAACATGTTATTGCTGCAGAAAAAGAGAGAGACCAGGAGGAGACATGGATTTTCAAAGCTCTGTATGATGTCACTGTATCTCGTGGTAATATGGGATTATCACCGCCGAACGGATGTGCTCGCCACGAGGCACGGACCTGTCGATTTCGAATAGAGCGGTCGGCTCGCGTCGTTCGTGGTGCTAATGAGGTGTTTTATCTGCCGATGGGGTTATTCATCATTCTGTCCTCGAACAGCCCCAAAAGGGCAAAGAGACGCGACGCGCGCAAACTCCCCTTGAAGGTCACCTCGCTGCCACGCAAGCAACCTGCTTAAAGATAACAAATCCCTCAGTGCTGTTTATCGGAGAACTCCATGCGTCTTCATTTGCAAAGCTCAGGCGCTGCTTATTGCGGGTTTGTGACTGGTGAGAGGAGGAGGTGACAGTGAGTAGAGAGCGCAGAGGCTCTTCCCTGCCATGCCAGACATCGGGTGTTGAAAATGGGTTAATTCTCTAAAATCCTGAGATTCTGGTGCGGCTCGGATTGCCGGATATGTGATATCAGAAAAGGCATCGCTAATATTACGTATGTGATCGAGGAATGGAGCTGCTCAGGGTTCAGACAACGTGATTGAGTTCCCGTTGACATCTGTGTTCGATCAAAGCTGAGTAATGGAAGCCTTTGTGATTTAATTTATTGGGCACGAAGGGGAATGTATTTGTGTTCAGATGAGGAAAGACTGATGAAGGGAATAGAAGTGACACTAAATGATGACTGGTTTAAGTGTCACGTGGATGTCAGGGGGTTGTGAAAAATGGCCCCTTTGCCCAATGCTTTGCCTTTTGGTTTTAAAAGAAAGCAAGCTGAAATTGGTTTAATTGGTTTCAGAGTCATAATCAAGGCTGTGAGGAAATATTGCTGCTCTGACAAGTGATTCTTAGATACTGATTTCCTGTCGCACGTTGTGAAAAGCAACGCTGTGCCCCTTTGCTGTTTGTACTTCATCAGCAGGCCAGGGGTGCAAATAAATGTGAATTACAACACAGATACCAGCTGTACAAGAGAGAGGGCCCAGTAGTTTCCAAAGCTGAGTCACTATTCGTTGAAATCCTCTGTGGACAAGAAAGACGATTTTATTACTTACAAAAAACAGAAACTATTCATATGTTCGCTACCGTTTCAATAACGTGTTGCAAACCAGTTATTCTGAACTTGCTACAGCCCTACAGTGATTAGATATTCAATAGAAATAGCAAAGGAAATCTTAATCTCGTTCATATGTCTGTGGTACATTGGAGTCCCACAAAATCGCATGAATAAGTGCATACATGTAGTTCTGTATACATGTTTCTTTTCTTGTTGTGGTATGCGCCAAAAGTATACTATGTTATGAGGAAATCGTACGAATCGTGCTGTAAAAGAGGATTTGGGGAATTTCTTTGCTTTTGAAGTAATGACTTTTAACTGTAAAAGAAAAATACCAGGAGTTATAATTTTGCAGCAGGGTATTAAGCTGCGAACCCAATCATATAAGCTCTGCAACATCGTTTCTGCAAGGTCCTTATGTGTTATTTATATATTTATATCTACTTATTGTGTTCTTAAAATCTTGGCAGCACCGTGCTATTGTAAGCAACCCCTTGTTCAGCCTTCAAAATACATCTCTTGAATTGATTTCTCGCTCTTCTTTTCTCCACGTGTAATGGCTTTGCACAGATTGTCCTTGTGGAACATTTCTCAGGGCTTTGTACACACTCACCTTTCATCACAGCGAAGGGATGAGTTCTGAGCCCAGCTAATTTCTCCTTGCGTCTTTAGGAAATCATTTCAAAGCAAGATTATGAGTTCTGTGTTGTTTGGTTATCGGACAAAGGGAAGAAATGTGGGTGCTGATTTACAGTTATGCCCCAAACGCAGCCATTATCTGTACAAGATGCCACAATACCTCTCGCTATCCGCATCTCCGTGTTCAGGCATTGCTCAAGTTGCATTGTTCTTCATATGCTCTTAATATGCCCTCAGAAAACCTCTTCCTGCCAGACAATAGGAAGGTTGTAAATTAATAAAGTAGCACACTTGGCACTGCAGGAAGGGGCGTCCAACTGTAGTTTTCATTGTGTATCCGCAATAATGCTCTGGATTCGGTCGGGAGCTGGTCCAGGGCCCTGCCACAGTTTAGAGTCCGTTTTACAGATCAGTTTACAGATCAGTTTAAACATGAATCACAGTAATGTTAATATCAGTCCTGTGATATCTAACCGATTTATGTTAAACTACTCCAGGTAAATCCGTTTGTGAATGCAAGATCGCTGACTGTGTGTCATACTGTTGATTCTGTGTCCAGTCTTACTCTGGACATTGCCCTAGGCTGGCACTAAGGGCATTCGGGACCACAGACTTGCTTTAAAATATATCTTCAGCCCTTTTTGTGGGTCATAATAATGCTTGAGGAAGGTTGTGGCACCGGAACTGACTTCAGATGTACAGCTGTGTCTCTGAGCTTCTTTCTCCTTTTGAGAGACACTCTGGCTGTCTCTGTTGGTTTCCATTAAGCGCAGCTTCAAAGCGCAATAAAAGAAGCTCTTCAATGTTCATTACAGTCGACTCGCTCATTTAAAAGGCTAACGGCCTCTACTCCCGACTCGCTGCTGACTCGATATGCTCCTCAGATGACTGTGAATTTGCGGCTGCCACTTCACAACACACTTCACATGTTTTACAACAAAAGACACCAGAGTGAATAACATTCATAGGGTAGCAGTTGTGTCTTTATCAGCATTGGCAAAACGGTTTTCTCTTTATGCTGATATAAACAGGAAGAGAGCAGGAAATTGCAGTTGGGAATTTATGGCGGATGACGGAGCAAGTTCGATGTTTTTTGCCTTTTTTATTCCCGTTATATTTCAAGACTTTAATGAGAAGCACTCAGGGCTTAAATTAAGTGCTTTTCCTACCTGAAGACATTATCTCGTCGCCTGAAACTGCCTTCTTCTGAGAAATCATCCGGGCGGTGAAATATAGAATTACAGTGGGGTAGGGGCAGCAGTCGTTAATAACCATTCGGCTGCACACGTCCCCTAAATCCCCAATTTGCTTGTACATGTTTAAGATGTTATCTCGGTCAGTTGGAAGAGAGAGAGGGGGAGCGAAACGGCAAGACAACCTTATCTGTATCTCGCTGAAACAAAGCCGGCAATGTGTCGTGGGTATCTTGACAAAATCTAAATAGAAGTGTCTCGGGGAAAACAAAAAATGGAGGCGAGCGATTGCAGAGGCGTGTCTGGCAGAGGCCCATAAATCGCGGCGCTGACGAATGGCCCGGCACGGCCGTGTTGTCGCCGCCGGATTCGAAATCGGTGTGGAAGAGAGAGAAACCACAGATAATCACTCGAGACGGTGAGATCGACAGACTAGACAAGGGAACTGTTTTTTTTTTTTTCAGTCTTTCTTTTTATCCCATAATCCCGGTCTCTCTACGAGCTCCAGCACATACTGTGTCTTCAAAGCCTGTTTCAGAAAATAGACTGGCCCCTCTATTATATATTATATCTTGCATATTACTGTGAAGCTACTGCTGTCTGAGGAAGGGTCAATGTCTGCCACCTGCCTGGAGACTTGATTATTCTTCCACAGTGTTTAAGTGACGTTTATGGGTGACATACATACACATACCACTGTTGTCATTATTATTATGTGCTTCTAAGAATATAAGGAACACACAACTTAATTTTTATTAAGGAGACATCTGGACCATATAAGCCTGAGCTCAGCTGCCTAGATTCAGCCCAAACAACAGTAACGTGTGACAGAGACGAATTAAATCAGGGGCTGAAGGCTGCTGGCTGCAGTCTTGATTTAGAAATCAGAAGACAGATAAATTAACCTTTGCTATTTTCAAAGGCATCTGTTTTGAAATCCCATTCCCGGCGGATTATACACAACTGTCCTCCCATGTGTTCCCACACAATATGGCTCTGATAACTTAACCTTGTGTATACAGGAGAAAAAATGACATTGGCTGTACCGAGGCGCTGACTAAACTTCTAATCAGGAACGGACGAGATCAAGGTCGCTGTCTGGGGAGGCGGAGTGATACAGCGGGAGTGGGGGGGGGGGGGGAGACGTCACCTCCAATGGCCAGGGCTGCATCGTGCTGTCATATTAAAAACTCTCTCAATGGCCGGTGCTGTATTGTGCTGTCATAGGCGCCCGTCACATCACGCTAAAACGATTTTTTCTAAAGCCGAGTGTCTTTTATTTCTCTGGCGGGACCTTTAATGCACAAGAAAAGAACGCTCTCCTCTGTTATCTGATCAAAAAGGGTTTCTAAAGGCACTTTCTTCAATTTAGTTTTTATTAGAGGGAGGTTTGAAGTGAATCTTAATTACCATCCTGGCATCCAGCATATAGGGCAAATGTATATGAAAAAGGGACGTTTAAACAAATGAGTTTAATCAAAAGACTGTGTTCAATCTAGAAAAGAACGAAAAACCTTTTTCACCTTCTTGATGAGTGTCACAGAGGTCTTGGATGTAGGATGGCAGATACGGGCTCAATGGAAACCTCTTCGTCCTGCTGAAGAGGATGACATTAAGTGCCCTTTCAGTTTCTCTCCAAGCCTTGGTCTGTGTCCCAAAACCGCAGCTCAGAACTGCCTCAGGACTCAGTCCAAGTTCATCCCAGGAATTTGAGTTTAGTTTATTTAAAAGGCCAAACCTTGCCAAACCACCAATCTGGTGTCTCGTTATTCGGACCAAGTGCATTATGGGTAAAGGGACCGCCTCCCCTCAGTTGTTTAGGTTACTTTCTGCTGTTATGATGAATTGACCTGGCCTTCACATTATGACACACTGACAGAAGTAGTTTAAAAGTTACTTAAGGGTCGCAATTAAGTAAAATGACTCCTCTTTTGAAAATGAGGGAAATCTATTGTTGTGTTTTGTTGATAAACTGCCCGCTGACTTCACCAAGTCTTATCACATGCTTTCCTTGTCAGACATTTTCTCTTCACTATTAAATCCAGACAAAAAGTTCAAAAGGATCACGTGACATAACTTTAGACGCATAACATAAACTTTAGGCATTCTCTCGTCTCCTAACTGGACTGAGAAACGCTCATAGACAATGTAAACGGTTTTGCTGAATGTGTAGCTATATTGTTCAAATATGAAGAAACAAAGAAAGAAAGGGGAATCCACCATCTTGATGCGGATTGTGAACACTGCACACACAGGCACTGAGAGATGTGGCCCGTTTCAATGCGCCAAATATCCGAGACAATTGAAACTGAAATACAACACTAAACACACCCTGTTGGCCTTTAAAACCTTAAAACCTTTAAAAATGATAATTCAATTTCTCCCCATCATCTCTATTGAAACGATTCATTGTGTGATTCATCATGCTTCAAAACACAAAAAAGCCAGCGTGATGTGGGTTTGTGAACCCCTCGACTGCGAAAGACTCTCCAAGCTCCAAGTCAATTTCACTCGGGCGCGGATCGTAGGCAAGGGAGGTGAAATAATGACCCCGCGAAACAGCCGGTGACTCTGAGCCGCGCAGCGTCGCATTCAGACTCGTCTCGCACTTGACTCATGACTAACGGACGGAGGCAAAGCTGCGGTGAATTAAAACCAAAAAGAACGGCCGTGATTAAGCCAAACACAAAGGCTTACATTGTGTAATAATACGCAGATAACAAAAGACAAGCGCAGGATGTGAAATACCAATTACCCAGCAGTACCGTGTCCCGCTGCCTCGGCCCACAGAAGTGCGGCAGTAATCTTGGTGACAAATGAGGCTGGTTGTGAGTGCCGCGTGCTGACAAATTAGCATCGCGTTCGCTCCCCAATTCATCTTTATTAAATCAAGTCCGGAGATTTATTTTTCCAGCGTAATGTGCAGCAGCTAAACTTTCCGATTTAAAAAATGCATTTGTCAGTTTTCATCCCTCTGCCCCGGAGCGGACTGAATCAATCACAGTAATCGGGTTTAATGACACAAAGTTGTGCCCCTAAAATCCAAATTACAGCCTCGCAGTCTTATCTATATATAGGAGAGGCAGTGCGGCAGGTATCCAAAGAGCTGCATCGTAAAAGATGATTTTGACTTGTATATATTCATGTTTTTAATGTATTTTTTCCCTCTGCTTTTGGAAGAGGTGCCTCCTGTTTTTTTATTAGCTACTAAGAGCAGAGTAATGTAATCTCGGTGGACAATGTACATACATGAACATTTGTTTCTCATATGTTTTACAGTGCAATATGTTTGTGTTATTGGTGCTGATCTCTCCCACTGTACCTTATATCTCTTGTCTTATTACTTTTCTTTATTACATTTTTCTCTTCCAATGGGCTGCTTTCTACTCCGACACGAAATGAGTGCCACCATTCAAAACAGAGTAAAACTTGGTTTGCTGCTGTTTATTTATTCCTGAACAGTCTGGGCAACTCTCCAATTCCCGAGTCCTGGGCCTTTCTCGCGTATTAACCTGGTGCAACGTTTTGGTAAGGCGTGAATGCAGATCGGCGCGGCGGCGTCGGAGCGCGAGACTCGCTGGGATTCACACTCGGGGCTTCGGAAGAATTAGAGAGAATGGAAAACTCCCAGCAGCCCATACGCGTGATTAATTCTGTCACTCTGCTTTCCCGTCGATGGCCGTGTGTCGGTTCCCGGCGCAACGTCGGAGGGTCCATTGCGTCGCATTTGTATGCAGGAGCCGCCGTGGTCTCGCCGTAAATATTTATAGAGGAGACTGCCACGCGGTGATAAGGACCGGAGAAAAGCCTCTCTGATAATACAGCTTAGGCATTTACACAGAATACTTAATTAAGCACAGTTCATAAACTCGGCAGCAATGACGCTTTGAAGATTGCAGAGGATACTACCTGAAGGGTTTCACGAAAGGTCGGAGAGGATTTGGTCGAATGTTGTTGTCCTCCCTTGGCGTTCGCGTCGTATCCCTCTATCTCTTGCCATGCAGGTCTTACAATAAATACAAATGTAATCTTTTTCTCCTGACACCGTTGACATTGCTGTGTGTCGATCGGAATCGGCGGCTTCTTTAGGTTTATGTTGTGGGATATATATTTGTATATAGTGTGTCTGTTCTGCATGACAAAATCTGTTAATATAACATTTCTGGTGTTTTTACTACTCACTATTTTGACGTTAACTGCTTTACATTTGAACACACAAAGCCTGTGTTCAGTAGGACTTTCAGTGACAGTAGAGATTTCAGTTCGCAGAGAGGTTTGAAAGGTTATATTTGCTCTCCACACAAAGCAGGTGAGCTTTGCTGAATCGTACTTTAATTACTCTCATAATGTTTTATTTTTTAAGGCTGGGGAAACTGTATTGACTTATTCTTGAAGCAAGACATGTGAACACTTGCTAGAATGAAAGGTAAAGCAGTTCACCTTGAAGTATCAGGAAAAAGCTTGATTCGCAGTATCACCTTTATACAGCGAGTGCATATGGAGTAATTAATGGTTTCGGAGCCGCTGAAATAATTACTGCCTGTGAGGAATGGAGATCGGTCAGTACAATGCGGTCTAAGCAAGCACGAAATTAATGAGCTTTAGTGTGTAATTTTAGAGTAATTCAAGGCTGACATACATTAGAGGCAAGGAAAGTTGAACTAATGTAAACAATAGATCATCAGCGCCGTGTCGTTATCTTAACAAGAACATATTTGTTAAAGGGAGGAAAAAAAAGTTTGACTAAACCTCTGCTCTGTGCCGACGTGGGCTCAGAATCGAGCCGCCGCCTCCCGATGGAAATAGCATCCATATATCGCAAAGTGGAATGAAATCAAAAGAGCGGTTCGAGAAATGTAAATGTGAGCTTAACGTCATGTCTTCTACAAGATTTTATTAAGATTGATCTGCGGAAGAAATGTTAAACATCCCCCCGGGGTATATGGAATGGAAAATGACCCTCATGAAAAATCAGTGCGAAGTTTTAGGTGTGCTTTGTGCATCGCTGTACTGAAATTGACATTAATCCATCTCTCGTGTAACGTATATAGGCATGGCATGGAAACATTATTTTTCTATTCCCCTTCCCCAACAAAATGAATTTGAATTTCTCCTCACATCTCTTCTGGTGCCGTCAATGTTATTTAATCTTGAGTGTGGCTTGGTAAGTAAATGCAGGCCTCAAGGCTTCATAATGAAGATCAATATATAATATCTCATATATCAATATCTATAAAATACCCCCCCAACCTCCCAGAATTATACTTTCAAAACATAAATACTTTGTCACAACGATTAAGTCAGTTTCTTGTCCTTTGTACTTTTTCTCTTGCTTAAGTAAATCTAGCAGTTTTTTTGATGCCCTGGGGCATGCTGGGAAAAAAACAGTAATAAATAATGACCCGATGAATAATTACACTAAAGCGACTCTGACTCCTGAACCTTTTCACCCTGGAACAGAGGAGACTACGTGGGGACTTGATCCAAGTCTTCAACATCATGAAAGGCATCGACCACATCAAACCAGAGGAGCTTTTCCAGATCAGCAGGGACACACGCACCCGGGGACACAAATGGAAATTGGGCTTCAAGGCATTCAAGACAGAAAACAGGAGACACTTCTTCACACAGAGAGGCGTCACAATCTGAACAAACTCCCCAGCGATGTGGCTGAAGAGACAATGTGGGAACATTCAAAAACAGACTGGATAGGATCCTTGATCACTTAGTTATTAATGGACACCAAACGAGCACGATGGGGTGAATGGGCTCCTCTCGACTGGACACTGTCTTATGTTCTCGGCATGTGTGGCCGAGTACTTATTATTGAGTAGTTTCTATTTTTTTTTTAATATAATTTGCAGCCATTTCTGTCTCACCCAGCTTTACTTGACTGGTGCAAATCTAGTTTCTGATCAGGAATCGAAAATGATGGCTCTAGGTGAAGCTGCGATTTAACCTCTTTGCATTATTAAACTGCGTCGACTCCCAGGCACACGGACCGTCTCCCGAGACGCGTGGATCCAGACCGCCTTACGTCAAGAACATCAAGTCAATAATGAGATCAATGGGCAGGATCACCTCTACAGGCAGTGTATTAAAGTTGTAGAAAGTCAGCGGGCGATTAGATGAGGTTCAGCCCGGTTGGTGAGATCAAAAGACCGTGTCACGGCGCGCCTCTGAGCTTTCGGCGGTCTTTGACACAGGGGAGGATATTACAGTAAAATCGCTGGACACGCACACGGATGAAAATTTGACTAATCCGGAGAAGACAGAGTGTTGCTTCGCAGTCGCTTGTAATTCAGTGGAGATACTTTCAGGAGGGTTTGTTATCAGGGCTAAGTCTCTGTTCACAGACTTGTACGGTATTTAAAGCACACTGTTTACCCATTAGGATGACATTGGCAACCGGGTCCGCAACAAGAGGCTAGCGGACGTGAAACAGTCAAACGTGTCTCCCTCTGGAAACTAGTGGCTTCTCGTCAGATGTGAAACCCTGGCATATGGCGCCGAGGAGAGCGCAGCGCAGGGCGGCACCCGAGACCGCAGGTGTGACGCACATGACAGCAGCTGCCTGCGACACGGCCGCCGAGACAGATGGTGCGACGAAGCGGCGCATGGGGGCGATAGAGACGGGGGCTCACGCTGAAAGGAGACTTGCTAATGACACGCTGTCTTTAAAAGAAAAGCCGTCATCCCTGGAAATCCAGCGATAATGGCGTTTCCAGGTGTCACACCGGAGTGGATGAGAAGGAGAAAAAGGCAACGATGGCATGCTTCTCTGTTGTGCGAATAGGATGTGCCAGAAATGCGATCACAGATGTGTTTTTATTAATACACAGTATTTGTTTTAATGGAGACTAATCTGTTCTATCCAGTGGCGTCAGGATATGCTGACAGACAACAGGAGCCGGACGCGAGGGGAGATCAGTGCAGGGTCTTTCCGTGCTTAATTAGCTCCAGTGATATATGGGCTGTGTTTCTCGTTATAAGAATGGTTATGCGAGTGAAAAGTTTTGATCTACAAATGAGTCAATGAACGAGGTCTAATCAGCGGGGACTGGAGGTGCAGCAGTGCATAGTTATAAGACAGAGAGAGAGAGAAAGAGAGAGAGTGTGAGAGACAGGCAAAGTACGCGCTGTCTGGCAAAGGGTGGCTTCAAACCACTGGCCTTCTTTCTACAGCTAAACCAAATCACTGCTCCTTTCTTTGTAATGCCAGCGTCAGAATCGAGCGCACGTGTTCTGCTCAGCTCCGAGTGTGAGCGTTGGGTGGAAGGTGCATTTTAAATGTGCAAACTGGACAGGCGTGCTTGCAAAATGGGGAACATGCGAGAGGACGGTGTTAACACTAGCTAACACTAGCTCGACTGTGAGGGCCAGGGCTTTAGAGATCACTTCATTCATATTCAAAGGGAGGGATGAAGAGAGATGTTGGTGAATGCTTCGCAAATGGAAAGAATAACCTTCACAGTGAACCGAATGAATAATGAATCCAGATACCTTCTTCACTGGCCTCACGAGTGTGTCTTCTCCATCTCTTTCTCCTTCGGTTTACAAAAATAATATTACTATAGATGATAACAGTTGGCGTAATGGTTGGTATAATAAAGCCCACCCACCTCAAGCCACGATCCTCAGGGCTAATTGCTGCAGATTTTGGAGATCAGGTTGACAAGGTGATAGATTCGTCAGACCGGCTTGACCGTTTTGGCCGATTCAGACCTACTTGACTGAAATCCAAGGCCCTTCTCTCACAACCTGGTTTCTTTCACTTTCCTTCTTCAACTTTCCAGTTTATGAAACTGTAATGGGAAAAGGCGCTACATCATGATTTTGCTAAAAGGAACAGACGATCCTAAAACCCTGAGTGTTTTGTTCGGTGATCAATCTCGTTCCCTGGCAAAGCTCCCAACATCGCCAGCGCTTTGTCTCCATTTAAGGAGAATCACAGCGTTGCCCAACTCCGCTCTGTGAATCGAGGATAAGGTTTTGACTGTTTTTTACGCATCTATGTGATTTGGTTGATGCAGCCACGTTTACAGACACATATTCCTCACATATTCAGATGTTAATGTTTCTTAACATTATGCTCTTCTTGTCAAAGTAGGATTTAAGTTTCACAGCTAAGCAGCCGTACTAAAGTTGTCAGAGAAAAATATAGCCCGTCTGCTTTTGCTTGGGTTTAAAACACTTATTTCCCTGCATATCTTAATAGTGTTTCTGGATTAATTATTAGTTTCCTTTTTTTCTCCTATTACACTATAAATATCATTGCTTTATCAATAAGAAATGGCCAAATAATCATTGTTTTAATAACCACGAGCTATCATTTAATATTCTATATCATCTGTCTTCTGAACAGTAAAAAATGAAACGCGTGAAGCGCAGTATATTATATATCAGTATTCACCTCACACATAGACACCTAGCGTTATAAATCTAATTAAAGCAACACACACTCTCACTGCCTTAATATGAGCCTGTAGAATTTTTTTTTTTTTTATAGAAACTTAGTCTCCTATTAATAAGGCCGACACTGTTTTGTAAAATGACAAAACACACACAAGGAAATGCACACACGATCAGATGTATGCAAAAGACTTGCGTTTTGAGGTGGTTGTTTGCGTTAAACCTACGGGTAGTCCCTGCTGTCTGCCTGATGTTGCTCACATTTTCACTTTGCTCATGAACCAAAGCACATGGCTTTACTTCTTCAGGGCCTGTGCAGTGCTACACAATAACGAATTAAAGCTTGGAGTGCATGTGGACGAGAAAACCTGCCTCCCATCCAAGTCAGAGCTGCGCGACTTCTGTCTGTCTGATCCGTCGAGCATCGGTGTGGTGATTGTCAATAGACCAGCCGTTGTACGAAATTAATGGATATAAATGGGGAGCGATTAAGCCTTCGTCTATGAATTAAGTGACAGTGTGAGATGGACACAGTGATGGATATGGAGCACAGGAGAGAAACCCCAGATTCACACACTGAGAGGCATTGACAGAAACATCTAGAGACGGAGGCCAATGGCAGTTCACTGTGTTTGCTAATTTATAGCCTGTGTGTGTAGCTACATTCAGACGAACACAAACAAAAAAAAACTGCATCCGCACATCCCCCCCGTCCATTGAAGTGGTGGTTTCAACGTGTAATAAGCTGTTCCTCAGTTGTTCTTGTGCTGATCAGGGCTGTGTAATTGAAACGAGACGCTCGCCCTCATTGGTATGAGGCCGGGCTCAACGTGCTGTCGTGTTGTGTAATCACTCTTAATGACAGTGTATTAAATGGACGTGTTCAGGGTCCTTCTGTTGTACGCTGGCTGTTTCTGAGTGCGTGGGGGGGGATCATTCATGGAAGAGCAGCTTCTTGGGCAACCTTTCGTAATGGGATTTCTGAATGTTGGGCATCTTTAGTGGATTTAAACCCCACGTCGAAGGTATAACAATGACAACAGAAGCCCGTTGAGCTAAAAGTGTGCAGAAACAGCAGCACAATCTCCGGTATGGCAGGGATAAGGTTTGGTTGTCCGTAATTATTTCTTATTCGGCACTGTTTACAGAAGTCACAGATGTAACAGAGGTAAATTAAATGATAATGTACATACATATGTGTGTATATAAAATTAAACCTGTTACACAGCTGGGTAGAGAATTAAATAGTTGCCTAAACGAACTCCTAGCCCAGCTGTTTCTACATTCATCATTCGTTTCCTGCGGTTTGCTGCAGAGTAACACCTATAAACATGCAGCTCGAGTCCAGGATTGATTACCCACCCGCTCCCCAGTAAGGCATTACTACCAAGAGTGTTTTATAACTGCAGGAAGGTTGGCACGCAGAATCGGTCGCCTCCGAGCTGATAAACGACGAGCAGAACGGTCTTTTTTTTTTTCAATGGGGCACAGAAGCGCCGGAGCGCCGGGGAGAGAGAGAGCGGCTGCGGATCGGCGAAGCAATTACGAGATCACTAGCGGGACACGGCGTATGCAAATTTGTGCCAAGTAATCAAAATGAACAATTTTCTTGCAGGGAGGCTTTTGCATAATCTAATAAAATGCTTGTGAGAGATGACAGGGTAGAAAGAAAACACTCTCAAAGTTATTTTGCAAAGAATTAACGAGGGAAAGAGATTTTTCAAAGCTGTCACTGGATTTTTCCCACACTGGAAGAGGCTCAACCGCTTCTGTGTATGGGCTGGTAATGAAATACATACAGATTGTACAGACTGTGCCTTCAGTGTCTCCTGTCTGTAAATATGACATCATTCACTCTCTTTCCAAAAAACATCTCTTTGTTAACGATTAAATGGCTGATATGGTTTCTGTGTTCATATTTATTTACTTCATTGACTTGACTTGCTCAGGCCGAAGGAAAGAGTTTCCTGAGTTTGCCCTCTGCTTCCAGACACTTCAACCCGATCGCATCTTCGTAGGAGAACATCGTAACCTAAATAAGGAAGACAACCTCCAAATATGCTCTTTGACTTAGAATCGACTGCAGAGATTGCACAGCATTAATAACAGGCTCTATTCGGCACAATCCCACATTTGAGGGAAGTCGTTTGTCCTCAGAAAACAAATAAAAACTATTTCTGCGTGTGTGGAGAAATCTCTCTGCTTTCTTTCCTCCTTCCTTCTTTTTTTGATGGCACCTCTTTACAAGTCCTTTACATAAAAGAGGAAGAAAGAGCCCTCTCTGAGAGAAGTCATTCTTGGAAACTCAAAAGGGTATATTTCACGACACCTTCGCACCGCTCTTTGTTGCTAATAGATTTTTAAGTGTCTCTGATTTATTTTCGCAGCCTGCCCTCTACAACTTGCCCGCCAGGGTCTCTGCAGAAGACAATATTAAATGTTGACAAATGCGCGCGGTGACAGGCAGCCCAGTTTCTGCCGTTCATTTAATATCCGCTAGGAATAACAAGCCGCGTCGGCACGAGAGACAGAGACAAATCGCTTACTTATTACTTATCTTAAATAGCAGGGAAAACAGGTTGGGTTGAGAGCCGGGGCTGGATGGAGGGAGAGCGAAGGGAGACGGGGGTGAGTTGTAGATTACAGTCTTCTTTAAACACTTTCAAATCAATTTCTCGCCGCCTCAGATGTGCCCGCCTCATCGGTATTCCAGGGGTGTGGCGCGAGCGTGGCTCACGGATCTCGATGCCTTATGAGCGCAGGTGAGGTTGACTGGCTCTGCGTAGGATCACACGCGGGGCGCAAGCGGCTCCAGCAGACCCCCCACTCCGCATGTCAATGAATTGGCTGTTTTGATGTAAATGTGGCAGAACGTGGCTCTTAATTCATGAGGTAAACGAGCTGCCAGACAGACGGGAGTGAAGAAATTTGAGGGGACGGGAATCCGGACTCCCACGCTGTGTGTTCATGGCCGGATCTTTCCCTGTCCCCTGCGACTGCCTAGTGTACTGGACACAGTTGTGGTGAATGTTTTCTTCAGCACGGAATTAGCCCAAAACTCAGCACTGATTGAACCGTGAGGCCAGGACATCCACAGCTTGGGCCCTGTGTTTGACATGACTTTGATTTTTAAAATGTAATTAATTTGTAATCCTGCAGGTGTCTCTGTTGCCACTGCAACTCAATGGGAAAGAGGTTTATTTGACTGAAATAAATTTATTTTTTTATTTGTTGCATTTTTTCATATGCAATTTTACTTTGATTCAAAATCTGTTCACTATTAGCAATGCTTTCTGTGGTCGTTCCTTAATTTATTTACTTAAAACTGTGAACATACATTTTTCTCCAAAAGAATATACATTTTATGGTTCCTTTTAATCAAATTAAAAAGCAAAACCGCTGACATTGTTCCTTCATGACATGTAGTTTGAACCTGGTGTGTTTCCCAGTAAAGCTACCCGTCGCATGCCTTTTATAAGCATGTTGCCCATGAGTAACACTGCACACCAGTCAGGGCTCACACTAGGGTTACTGCGCTTTAAACACCATTAAGGAAAGCTCAATCTACCATAGCACAGAAGCAGCAAATGATACACGTTGTTTTTGTGTTTTGCTGCTATTGATCGCAATCAGGTACCAGGAGTACTGTGTGTAAATGTGTATCCTTGGGGAATGTTGTGTAAACCTCTCCCTTGAGATCCTAGTTTTGATAAACCACTGGGAAATGCAAACACAAAGCTCCTGTTTTCTGTCCTAGATCTGGCTTCAGACAGCAATAATCTGATGTGGGGATTGTTGTAGTTTTTGTGTTTGTTTTTGGAAAGCCAAGGCACCCTGACCAGTGTGTGCTATGCAGGCAATTGCGGGCATGTTAATCTTCCAAAATGCACTCCTGAATTTGCTATAAACAGGAAAACATGCATAACAGATCATTGTTACGCTGTATATTAGCTGATATTATGTTGTGTTTATTTTGGATACTTGTGGCATTGGAAATTATTTGTGGAGAGGAGCACAATGGTGTTATATTGGAGACATTTGATTATATGCGTTTCCGAGATTAGTATCTAGATATTTATATTTGCTTTTATCTGTGTATAGTCCCAAGACAATCGTTTTTAACATTAACACATTTATTGACTGCCAGGGCCATGTGATGCCAAAAAAGCAAGGTCTAAATTATACAGATGGTTTTATACAGACGATTCTGACAATATCGTGAAATATGACTGTATTTAAAATTTTATACATTTACACGGGTTAATTTGAAATTCACAGGATTATCAAATTTCGACTCCTTCAGGGCCGTAATACCTGCCTTGGGTACACAAACAAACACACAGGCCCTTGAAGGCACAAATTCAGGTTCTCTCTTCTCTGAAAACTGTTCAGTCTGTGGTTTTAAAACAATCACAGCACAGGCAAATCAGTCCGATTCCTCTAATTGCCATTGAAAGGTTAGTTTGTGTGAGAGAATCAAACTGCAGCAGAGGTTTTCAGGAACAGTGTGGGCACCGGTGATACAAGATGCATTATTCACACATCATCCCACTCCACATCTGATAACGTTTGCTTTGCAAATGATCTGTTGAAACCTTCTCTCCTCTTGCTCATAGCCAGTGGTTTCACATTCACACGCATGTGGCATCCGTACCCTTTTCCTCCTCAAAAAATCGATCCAAACAGGGTAGATTAACTCAGCCGTCCTCAGGGGCCTTTGGATTATCTTTATATGTTCATCACTCGAAACTCAGCTGTCTGAAATGTGCCTGCGAAGGCGAGCGGCTGTGACTGCGCTGGGCACCCGTCTGTAAGACTCAGGGACTCCTTTGCAAGAGCAGAATACTCCATGAAACGAAGCGTGCAGCTGCGGTGAAATGCAAACAGAGTTGTGGTGAGACGTCATTAATCCAACACTATGTTTTATCCCCCCCTCCCATGTGCATGATGAAAAGTAAAGAAAACCGAATTAAAAGACTTGGTTTGAACCTGACGTTGAAAACACACCCGTCACAAAATATCAGGATCAGCCTTAAAAGCTTGCCTTGTCCCTCACTCCCTTCCTGTCCCAGAAATCGGCTCATGCCTCGCTTTGCTTCTCTGGGCAGCTACGGGCTTCGCTGGCACACGACTCTCAGCTGTGCCCAAAGTCTCAGAGTTAAGGAAGGCTGAATCACAAGTCCTTCAAGCAGTTCTGCACTGGCTTCAGCTCAGACTCTGAGGGGCACCTGGAGAGTTTTTCTCGGTGTTCACTTGCTGTCCCTGTGCACGTGTTCAGTGCTGCTTTTGTTTGCCTGGTTTTGTACATTTAAATCGCGCTGCTCGATGTATGTCCTAAAGGCAACCCACATGACAACGACAGAGCTGTCTGTACAGCAAGTCCAAGTGCACAAAAATGGCAAGGAATGACCTGTCTTAATTAATCTCTAGCCTTTCAAATTTGCCACCACACTCGACATGACTGACACTTGCATGTAAACGAAGCCATGTAACTCATTTCCTTGAAGAATATAACATAAAGACTCCTCTGCTCTTAAAGACTCTCTGTTCTCAAAGAACAATGGGAAGACTTCATTAATAAACACAGAGCTGGTGAATGAATTGGCCCCCTTTCCAGCCATGACTTCACTGCGCTGTTCATTGCGCTTTAGGGTTGAAGTTGTATTGTATGTTATCGATAGCCTTGTTTGACCACAGTACGCTTGATGTTGCTGATGTTACAAGAGCCACAGCTTTAGTAATTTGTATTAGAAACATTTCTGTATTTCTGAAGGTGACATTTCACCGGTGGTTGAGTGGAGCTGTCGGTTTGTAGACACTGGTTGGAAGAGGAGCAGTGTGTTAACTCTGAGTTGTTAACACTTTGCATTGCATTGCATTGCATATTAATTATATTCTCTCCTTCATATAAAACCAAAGAAAAGGATTGATTGTCCCACCTGAAAGCTTTGCTGATTAACAATTATTATTCTTTTAATAGCCCCCACTATCTCCACTTCCTGATTGTGTGCTTCAGTTTAAAATGCAGAACCAGACACGCTGAGTGACGATCGGGCTGCAAAAGAAAAGAAACGTGCGTGGTACCACACATGGGCATAGGTTTGGGGAGGGATGGATGGACTTGTGTCCCCCAATGCTTAATCATACACTTGAAATGCATGTGCCACCTCTTCTGAAACTAAACCTAAGCCACTGGTACTACAAGTTGTGGTACAGTATGATGCCGTGTCTTCAGAAGTTTTCTTTATAACTTATAAGGTTTATAACTTGTGACAGGCAGCAAGTTGTAATCTCAGACCCGCTCTGTTAGGAAGGAAATAAATAAGGCTGTGTCGTTCTAGAGAAATCAGCTGTCTCTCTGAGCTGTGCATTTGGCAGAACTATACCTTTAAAACTGTCTTGGCTCACCTTATTGCCGGCTGCAAAACTGAAAACGCTGAATGTATTATCAGCGTGTTAAGCAGGCTGGAACCAGACGTATTTGGAGAGGGAGGAGGTGGCAAAACAATTAAAGTAAGCAAGTATGTTTTCAAAAAGGTTCTTTTTAAAGAGCACCAAATTAATTATACTTGGAAGAAGAGCTGCTGTCTGACTCAGATTCTTTTAACAGATTAGCCACAGGTCCTTATAGAAGACCTTGAAATACACTTCCAGGGGAGTTGTGGCCAAGTTGTGAGTTAACCCAGAAGTGCCACATGCAGGAATCCTACATTTCATTATGAAAAGGATGGAGAGAATTGAAAAACTGGACAGATTCCTGGGCTGAAAGGGATGAGATATGAGAGAGGATTGGAGGTACATATTCTTAGCTGCGGCAGAGGAGGGGTCAGAAGAGAATGATTGAGGTCCTCAAAATCATGAAGGGAACAAACATTGTTGATTCTTGTAGTTGTAGTGCAACCTCAGTTTTCCAGAAGCAAATGACAAGCCAAGTAATTTCAGATATCTCATTTAACTCCATTCACAGACATCTTACATTAATTTAAAGATATCTTTAATACATTTATAGATATCTCCAATTCATTTCAAGATGTGACCTACATCTTGCCTGCACTCATCAGCTTTTACAATCCAGGATGAAAGACCTCATATATTGTTTACACGGGTGTAAATTGGAATTTGTAAAATGTTTTATGCCTTGAACTGCACTGTATTTTTGCACTTTGTTTTGCGCTTATATTTTGTAAGTCGCCCTGGATAAGGGTGTCTGCCAAAAAATAAATTATAATAATGATAATAAGATATCTCAAAATAAGTTCCTGTCTATACAAATCATTTTCAGATATCTATACATGACTTCCTGTATGTTGGCTGAGATTATCACTTCCTGTTTGCTCATTGACGCTGCGTTCACGTCATGTGGAAATTACGGTAGAAAGCATTTACTTGGTGGGAGCAACAACCTGACCTTGAACCTGTTCAAACGCCAAGATGGAGGTTTTCTGCATATGCTTTTGTGCTCATAATAATGATCTTCCGATTTTTCAGTTACAAACATACATATAACATTCAGATACACTGAAATATAGAAGGTATCAAGAACTTACCAAAATGTGTGGTTTTAATGTCATAGGTAGTGGTATTGTGGCGGCTGAGTTATGTCATTAGCCCAGGTGAAAAAAACAGTTGAAAAACATTATATGAATGCTCATTGTAGTTAAAGAGGCAAACATTATTGAATTAATCAATGATTCATATTTTATTACACTTTAAAAACAAATTAGATGCCATGTATCGTGTTTGCTTATATTTCTTATTCGTGACATAAGAATTCTTGAAGTGGGAGAAATGGGGGTCTGTCTCCACAGTCTGAGTACACGAGTAGTATTTACACCCTGGAAACTGACATGGACGGGTTTTTCAAGTCGGGAGCTCGTATTTACCATCCTTCCCACATGACATGAACGCAGGGTTACTTACATAGAAATGAATGAACAAGTGAACAGGAAGTAACAATAATAGGCTACATACAGCAAGTCATTTGCAGATATCTCAACATGAACAGGAAGTCAATTGCAGATATCTCAACATAAACAGGAAGTCATTTGCAGATATCTCAACATAAACAGGAAGTCATTTGCAGATATCTCAACATAAACAGGAAGTCATTTGCAGATATCTAAACATAAACAGGAAGTCATCTGCAGATCTCTCTAAATGATACATCTGTAGCAAGCATGGCCCTTTTCAATGCAGTCTTAAAAAGTAAGTTCACTTCATTGTTTGTACTGATGTAAAGCCTAGGTAAACAATGTAGGTTTTACAAGAGTTAAAAACGTAAATAAAAGTATTGATTTATTTTTAATCTGATCAACGATTTTCTTCTGTGTGCATCAGACACGGACAAAACTGGAGGTAAGAAATGTACACCAATGTAACCCTTCTCCCCCCATATCAATGCAGTGCTGTCACTGTCTTAAATAAAAAAAACTAAACGAATGAACAAATAAACAAAATCGCTCACCGCACATTCAGATTTCAATTCCACTGCCTCTGTTGCAAGACTCTCCCTGAGCAGGCTTTCATTATGACAAATTGATTAGATTACAGTAAACGCAACACAAAACCGCGCGTTTGGTAATTTACAGCTAGAGAGGAACTTAAAACAATAGAGGATTAGCATATTAATTTAATATGAGTCGGGTTTGAGACGGTGTGCCGTGTGAAGTCATCTGTCTTATTAGATGCGCAGTGTGGAGAAGAGCTGCACGGTGAAGTGGATTTATACTTCATTTCTCAGTTTTGCCCGGTTCTTTTACATGCTAATTGCCTCCTGATAAATGTTGATCCTTGCTGTAGAACTGGTGAGCAGAAGTCACCCTGTAATCGTAACGGATGGGGGGTGTTTATCTTTAATATTTCACTACAATACATGCAAATCCCAGTGGCTGTAGACCATTTCGTAATATTTAGTTGACCTCCAGAAAAAGGTGCTTTTCTGCATAATTGTTTTATTCACATTGTCAAGGCAAGTAGTGTCTTTCAGAAGCATGTTCAGTTGTACCCATTTTTAGGTTTCTAATAGTATCACCCCTTTGCTTATGCTGTGAGAACAACGTTTTATAGCTAAGGGTCTCTGAGGTGTCATTTCTTGACTCGCATAGATGTGGCAAATCTGATAAGCATCGATAGGTTGGTGTTTGAGGGCCGTCTTATGGAATAAAAATAGATCCATTCTCCAGAGATCACAATATCATTTATCTCAGGATTTCAGTTTTTTTTTTCAAGGTCACAAGATACATGATCTGAAGATCCCTTTATGACAATCCAACATTTCCTGATCCTGAGATTAAGTATGTTGTGTTGTTACTACTTTTTTTCCTTCCTCAAATGTGTTCTTGGTCTCTGTGTTTCTCGGTACATCTTGGACTCACCTGTTGTTTAAGGTAATGTACCGCAGCAGGCCGAGTCATTGACACAGGCGACGTTGTGTTGAAGGAAATGAGCTGTACCTCTTTTAATGTAAAAAAAAGCCATTTGCATCTGTTGTCTGAATTGGAGATGCGGTTCAACTCTCTCAAGCTTCCTTAATGGCTTTGTTGTGTCGGCAAAATAAACACATTGCACGGCCTGCGTCTATTTCCTCTTCAGCATGTTTCACAAAGTCAGGCAAATTATACCATAAAACTTAAGTGCTGCATATTTCATCATAATCACGCTTCACATTCCGCAGAATTTCGTGTTAACAGACGTTTATCAAATCTGCGGAAAATCTGCGGAAAAGCAAATGATCGACATGCTTTGTTAAACACATATCCAGGCCTGTGTATTTGAACTGAACGACCCCCGGACCGATTACCCAAGACCACCGCAGTGTTTTAAGTCGGGTGAGACACACAGCAGGTGTGAAGTCATGACAAACACACAATTGATGGAGGCTGGAATGAATACAGTTGGTCGAATGAAAACAAAACGAGAGAAACAGTCAGTGCTCTTTGGAAAATTGAATTCCGTTTCGAAGACAAAAATCTCTGACATTGTAGGCGAAGTGGGAAACATCGATCCATAGCATTGCAATACCTGTGCTAGGGCAGGATATCGGTCTCAATCAGAACTGAGTTTGTGTATTTATTGAGGAAACTCTGTAACTTTACTATGATTGGCTGGGCTTATTGTTCTCTTCCCACCCAAAGGTGCCTCTTGTTTAGGAAATAATAATGTGTTGAGTGTGTGGTATTGAAAGCTTGAGACCTGAAGTGAGTAAAGAGACATTTATTTTAGAGAAATCCATGAGTCCAGAATTACAGCATAATCGCTCTGCTGTTGTCTGAGTTACAGATTAAATGTGACGTGTTGAGGTCATGGAGGCCTCATCCCTCAGTGAATTTGATCTTCCATGGATCCAGGTGGCCTTTATATTGCTTCTGGAAGCTGGAGAAACTCTGTAAAAGTACAACATTGGGCATTTTCTGTACAAAGAGTTGTGAAATATGTGCCACCTGTCTTGTACTTTTGCAAAACACAACTTAGGCCAACTTCTCAGAGAAACATACTTTCTGGGGTAGCTTAATTAGTATAGATTCCCATGACCTTTTGCCAGGTGTTCGAGTCCCCTTTTAACCCTCGAAGTGGAGACCACGCCCCTGTGGGAGTGCAGGACCACCGCAGGCAAGTACAGCTCAATTGTACCGAATCCAGAAACTCTGCATCAAAGCGCCATTGCGTCGGTCAGCTCTGTGCAAGTGTATTTGTTGTGGAAGAAAGCAGAGTCAGCGTTCCTGTTCTTGTTTAGCACAGCTTGTCTTTGTAAATCGCTCCCTCCAGGGTGTACTCTTTGAGCATAACTACATCAATGCCAATTAGGGCTAATTTAAACTAAATTAGACCTCCCCCCTCCTCTGTACATCCTCTGAATAAAATACCATACATTCGCTTAGACGAGACAGCTATCCATTCAGGGTTTACAACGGCAGAGAAGTCCACGACTCGACATACACAAAATCATTGAAGTTATTTGGCAGTTTGCCTCACATTCCCTTCATAGGTTAAATATTCTCAAAGTAAATGAACTCCCAAGAGCTTTAACAGAAAGAAACACTTGACAATACAGTTAGACCTTCACTGGCCCGTCATTCAAGGACTCGACAAAGAAACACAAAGAACCCTGCGACCACACACTTTCTCTGGATCGAGTGATTTTGTTTTTTTCACACATCGCTTTGAATTCCTGAGATACGTCTGTGTTAATTCCGACCCCTCTCCCATCCTGTGAGCAGGGAGACGCCCGAGCCCCGGGTTTCTTTGCCGCGTATTTTAAGATCCACCCAGACATTTTTACGACCAGAGAGCAATTTCTCTATAATGAAGCCCCCTGTTTATTACAAATTTGCACATTCATTTTACTAAGGCTCATTAAACAATCATAAAGTAGTAAAGCACACATACAGAGCGAATGGAGTATGAATGCAAATGTAACTTAATCGAGAAACACAACTCTCTCCGGGCTCGTCACAACAAACAGGCTCCATCGCCCCGGTATATCCGCCCCGAACATTGTTTGGAAACAGAACGTACGGGTGACCCGTTGGATGATGCCAGAAGTATCCTACACTCGAGTGTGTACTGCAAACAAATGGCACACAAGTGCGTCCCGTGCAATAGTAATAACTTGGGATTAAAGGGGAATGAACACACTTGGTGATCTATTATAATCCGTCTGTAAGAGAGAACAGGGATATAACAGACCTGGGCTGATCGGATGCCCTTGAGCTGCTCTCTGCCGGCCACTTGAAATCTGAGCTATTAAAAGTTAAATTGATAGTCTAATAATGTATAAATATCCATCCATTCATCCTATAGCATTTATCAATTGCAGGACAAAGCCTTTCCCACAGGCGATCGTTAGCTGTAACTCACCGTGCTGGACAGACGGGTTGTGAGTCACACACGCACACACACACACACACGCACACACGCACACGCACACACGCACATGACTACAGGGAGATTAAGAGTAGCCAATCAACCCCAGCAGCCTGTTATTGGGATGTGGGAGGCAAAGAGACACCTGGCAAAGAGACGCTGTAGTCCAGAAACAGGTGGGAAAATCTTACGGAGGCCTTCATCCAACAGTGGATTTGGTAGTTGCTGAAGATCTCTCTCTCTCTCTCTCTCTCTCTCTCTCTCTCTCTCTCTCTCTCTCTCTCTCTCATGAGAAGTATGGCCTCCAAACGTCCTTGTGAGTTTTGCAAACTGTTTATAATCCACTTCAATTAAGCACTGTGTTTATTTTCCTGACAGCTTTCATGACACATCAGATGGATACTGAATAACAAACGGTTCCCTGACATGCCCACTGAAACTCTGCACGACCGCGGCCCCAGAGGACCCCCCTGCGGCCCTTAAAATCGGCCTGAAGTTCACGTTCAAAAAACCTGCCTTTATTGACAGATGGGCTCGGCTCTCCTGTCGTTGAGACCCGAGGAGGCGACTCAGTTACATCTGAGATGCTCTTGTCAAGTAGTCTGGGCTCTGGAGAGTTGGTGTGTTGTGTCTCGCATGACTGGTTCTTGGAAATCCAACCGCAGGAGAACCATGTTGCTCGAGTTATAATTATTTATTTCTAAGCTGAGGTAAATAATAATAGATAAAGCTGCTCATCTCTGCAAATAGCGGAGAGCATTTTTTTGCCAGGAGAAGTCACTTCCGTTTATTTTCGGATGACTTCACTCACCCAGTAGAGGCCCCTTCTGCAGCTGGCTGCGTTTTGGGCTTTTGACAATTTTGTTTAGATCTCTCCGCCACACTGTGAATGGACGCATTGTGACCTAATGATGGAACCGGACCCCTGGAGGTCATCGTTCTGTTGCATGAGCCTAAATCATGCGTTTCCTCACAACTTGATCGATCTGGATTTCCACAAAGTAGTTTGTGTGCGGTAATGACGAACAACCCCTTTATCACTTTGTAATCACTTTTGAGACGTTTGTTTGTTTGTTGTATACTTGTCTCCTCTCTAACTGAAAGTGAAAATTATTAATCAAAAGGTTCAGGGAGCATCTCCTCTCCAGTGTCCGACTATTACTCTTTTAACATTATTAGTTGCAAACCTTTATATAGGAGGCTTTAGATCGTCACTGGAGCATCATTGATGAAACCCCACTGCTGCCACCAACAACACCAATACCATTTCCAAGATTGGACTGTCTGTCACAGAAAGAGAAACCAGGGGGACAACAACACGAGGCACTGCATGGCAAACATAATAGTGTGTCGCGACCTGATCTGGACTATAACTGTCACCTGTGCTTCTTGTCATCTGTGCCGAGGAAGAGCTTTCACTGCCGAAGAAGTTTCTACTCCTGGCCTTTTGCACCACAAGCTGTCAGCAGTCTATTAAGTGAGAGAAGATGGACTAAATATTGACAATTGAATAACCTTCCCTGATGCGCATACATCACAGGCAATCAACCTTAAGGTCGTGGCTCTGCGGAGCCATACACATGTTGGGCGTTCGTAATGAATTGGAAAGCTAATGCACCGTTGTCAGTTAGAGTGATTTATTCCTGTGAAGAGCGATACACATGCACGCAGTAATAGATATCAGGAGGCGATTTGAAAGAGCTGTATTCCCCGACTGCCTGTTATACCTGAGGTTTAATGCTCTCCTGCGCAATACAAGCTGGGCAGATTGGAGAAGACGGGCCAGGATGGATTAAGAGTTGTTTTCTTTCAGGCTTGAGATAACTGTGTATGCATTGAAAACTAATTAATTGCGCCTACATTGAACTCTCTTAGTCTATCACACGTCTTTACAGATTCCAGTTATTGGAACGAGTCGAGCCAAGCCAGGGAGATATTGCATGTCAGGGAATTCATATGAACTATTGAACTTAAACCTTGAGTAGTGATGGTAATGACAAAGCAAAACTAAAGATTACAATAAAGATTGTGCTTCTAATGTACAGCAGTCTAATGGAAACAAAATATTAATGTTGTTGGCTGCTGCTCAGAACAAACGCACGATTGAGAAATGGTTTTAAATACTTTAATGGTGCAGCCTGTGTTAAATTCCTTCCTTGTTATTCGAGTTCTGTGGTTTCTGTGGCTCTGTCATGCCAGGATATAACAGAAACAGTTCTGCTGTCGAAACAGTCTGCCCAGTCCAGAATTTTTTTTGACTTTATCTGTGCCACGAAGACACCAACACAAACCAGTCCATTGCTTCATCACTTTGGAGATTTGCTGTGTAGAAAAGAGAAGTTTTCAGACAAACATATAAAAAAGTAGTGAAAATGTTTAACTTTGAAATACGACGTGTGAATGTAATTGGATTACATATTCCAATCGACACCCACATCGTGTTTGAGTATACACTTACGGCTGAGTCATTTCAGCAAATGGGAAACTGTTTTCCTCTCTCTCTCTTTATTGACAATCATTAGAATGAAAAATATACTCGGCAGAACCATTAGGAGTTGGCACGGGGAAATTACCAGCGCTTAAGAGTGAAATCAGTCCCTTTTCAAAATAAAGCAGTTTTATAGAAAATAGTAAAAGAGAAACCAACTTTAAATTCAAACTTCAGCTGTAATTCTGCAGTCGAATCTCAGAGACACCCGGCTCATCTGGCCAGACTGACTGTGCATATGTGTTGAAGGGAATACTCATGAAAAAATTCATGAAGGGCATCGACCACATCAAACCAGAGGAGCTTTTCCAGATCAGCAGGGACACACGCACCCGGGGACACAAATGGAAATTGGGCTTCAAGGCATTCAAGACAGAAAACAGGAGACACTTCTTCACACAGAGAGGCGTCAAAATCTGAACAAAGTCCCCAGCGATGTGGCTGAAGAGACAATTTGGGAACATTCAAAAACAGACTGGATAGGATCCTTGATCACTTAGTTATTAATGGACACCAAACGAGCAGGATGGGGCGAATGGGCTCCTCTCGATTATCTTATGTTCTTCTTAAGTTCTATGTTGTATCAGTGTCTTACTTTTGCATCGCGACTTGCATTTGTCACACAAATGAATGGACTGCTTTCCTAACTGGACTGTGTGTGAACTCAGAGTGAGTCTTCTGCTTCCCAGCCTCCAGCAGCTGTTCGCTTCCCTCCTTTTGTAATTACGGCCGTCCTAAAGATGACATTTTTCAAAGGCAGAACGTACTTTTGACAGTCGCTGACCTATTAGCCGTAAATGTAATGAAATAAATAATGTAGCAAATGCCAGTTCTGCGGATACCGCGGGGCTGAGTCTCGCTTCTCCTCCCTTTCCTATTGTTGTTCCTGAGCAAGTTTCCATGACAACATGATTAGAGTTTAAGGAACTGGAAAAGAATCTCATTCCTGCCCCCCCCCACACACACACAAAAGTGTCTCTATATACATACATACATACATACATAAATAACAGCCAATTTTGAAACAGCCAAGAGCATTGCGATGAGCTGGACACGGGACCCGAGGGAACAATCAAAACGACACTTTAATTGACAACGCATGATGTGACAGCTTAAGTAGATCTAGTAATTAGCACATCTGGAAGGAGGGCGAAGCTTGTGAGAGGAGACTGCGGTTGGAAGACAAGAGGCTGATTTAACACAACAGCCAGAACAACAAAACAGCTTTCAGTGCACTTTTCATGTGTGACTGTCGTCTTTAAATCAGTCGCACAGTTTGTCTAGTGCATGTTTTTCACAACTATAGTGACGCACTACTGGAACGTGAATAGGGGCTGTGCAGCTAATGAACACACAACGCACAATAGTGTAGTGTTAGGGAGCGCACACAGGCCGCAGGAGTTATCAGACGCGTTATTGTGTGATGGTCAGGGAATAAACCCTAACACTTTTTCTTGGCTTTCTCCTCGATTGAGGGGGAAAAAACCCCATCAAATATCCCTCACCTGTTGTATTTCTGTGCAGCCCATGTTTACACCCAATTTTATAGTGAATTCTCCAGTGAAGGACCTCTCTTTTCATTTCTTGTTTTAAGGCAGATGTGACATTCAAGGGCACATTAGAAGCTGATCAGGAATAGGATCAATAATGGATACATAACCTATTATAGATCCGTTAATCAGATTCTGCTTGTGTCTGTCCAGTTCCAATGCCCTCACAATATAGATCTCTGTCTGAACGGGGCTTCATTCCAGCACATCAGAAGAACATAAGAAAGTGTCCAATCGAGCCCATTCACCCCATCCTGCTCGTTTGGTGTCCATTAATAACTAAGTGATCAAGGATCCTATCCAGTCTGTTTTTGAATGTTCCCAAATTGTCTCTTCAGACACATCGCTGGGGAGTTTCTTCAGATTGTGACGCCTCTCTGTGTGAAGAAGTGTCTCCTGTTTTCTGTCTTGAATGCCTTGAAGGCCAATTTCCATTTGTGTCCCCGGGTGCGTGTGTCCCTGCTGATCTGGAAAAGCTCCTCTGGTTTGATGTGATCAATGCCTTTCAGAAGAAACTGGTACTAGAAGCAGAAGCTTTTCCACTGATATATGATATCGAAGTGGCGGACGCTGCCTGTCCTGAGCTCCATGTGCATCTCTGCCGCAGGTACCAGGGGAGCGCATGTCCGCCTGTGCTGACCGAGTGACACTTGACCTGTGGTGGACACCTGCATCGTCAGCTGTGCATGGAAACGATTATCAGCAAGGAAACCATTCACTGAACTAACAGGATCTCGTATCCTTTCCATCTTCGGTTAGATCCCGATGATCTGACAGGAGTCTGACTGTTTTAAGTGCTCGATATCCGTCCCTGTGTGAATAAAAGATGCGCCTGGTAGAGGCACGCTAACACGAGGAGGCATGGCCCTCGTATCGCTTTCAGTTTGAGAAAAAGCATGACTCCGAGCTTTCCTCAGCCCAGGCGGGGAGGCGGCGGCGTCTCTTCTCATCTCTCCCTGGGCGATCAGCGCGCCACTGGATTTCTCCTTTATTTAATTCAGTTTTTTATGAGCTTACTTCATCACCCGAGCACGAGGACCTGCAGTTTTAATTTCCTGTACAGATCTCTCCTGCATGTCGGTGGGAAAACGGCACTGGCATAATGAAGTAGAAATAGTGCTGACTGTGGACTTCACTTCTCCTCTGTGTCATCGGCGGGGCGGGGGGGATAATGACATCAATCTGGGTTTTATGAGGCCTACAGAATTTCACCAGGATTTCTTCTCTTTTTTGGGGGCATGGGCTGTCAAAAAGGCAAATAGGCAGTATTCTCTTAATGTGAATTGACAGATAGATGTGTTTTCGTATCACATGCATTGAAGAGCAAATACAGACTCGAAGGTTACATCACCATTATTTTTGTTTGTTTTGCTTATGAGAACAGACTGTGATTATTGATTTCTGTGACTCGGAAGTGTTCGTATGCACTTCACACCCGAATCTCTCCCGGTCCTGGACGGACATACCAGCACTTGAGAGGACCTCAAGATTTGACATTTCTAAGGGTTGGTGTCATATGCTAAAGTCCCAAGGATGCCTGTCTGTGTCGGTCACCCGCTAATGAGAAACGATGCAATGCTCTTTCGGGGGAACATGAATTATTTTCCAGTGCGCTGTAATCGGACTGCCCTTCGGGAGCACAAGTGTGCGATGATGTCAGAGGTATAATTACACGGTGATCACGGGGAAAGCGCTTTCAATATTAGTAAATTAAATGTCGGTTTCAATAAAATCAATGATGAATGGCATGCCGGTATGTTTCTTTTTTCTTTTTTCTTTAACGTTAGCAGCGTAAAGACCGGCCAGAGTCGTATCCCCTCGGCTACAGAAACAGTTAAGGCAATGCATGGTGCCAATCAGCGCCGATCACTGTTATTGACTCTGCTGTTGCCCACACATTTATTTAGACAGAAGATGCGTTTGTAAGAAACGATGTCAGTTCCGTACACCCGTCCTCTCTCCCCTCTATAATTTGCGCCTCAAAGAAAGTGTCAGAATCGCACAATGCACACATTCACAGGCCTCTGATCACAGCAACCTGCCGTAATCGGATGCATTATTTATGGCTGATTATTTAAATCCCGCCGAGAGAAATTCTCTGGCTTAACCGCTCTTATTAGCGGTCCTGCTACCCGGGGTGATGCCAGGTGATTCGATTTCACACGGCTGGTCTGTCACAGGGTGGGCCGAGCTCCTGCAGACGCCACAGCGCACACTCTGCCCGTCACCGGTTGAGTTGTGTTGAGCTGCACAAAGGGATGAAGTATCCGAGGAATCTCTGTCCTAATGAAACCGTTAATACCACGGCGTCACACAAGGCACATCCCGCCTCAGTCGAGCTCAGAGCGCGGAGGGTCTCAGCGGACGGTTCGGTAATGCGTTCAGACGCCGCTCGAGTGTGCAGGATGCCGTGCAGCGATCCCGAGATCACATTTCTACGGCTGCTCTTGCGTTGCATTATCGGCCTGCAGAGATCTGTTTTCTAAGAACAATGTGCAACATCCTGCGCTGCGTTTATGTTCCCTGACATAATTAACACTCTGCTAATGAATTTACGTTGAAATCTGCTGACTGTCTGTACTGTTTCTTGTGGTTTCCTATCCTGGGGAGACGGTGTTTGGTTCGTTCTGCCTGACGGGGAGGATTCACTTGCAGCTGCATCTGTACTTGAATGAAGAGAAATCCAAGTGTTGATTCGCTCTTTTTCGAGGTGCTCTTCGGAGCACAAACCATACTGCCTTACAAGCAAAGGCACAAAAGCGTTGGTTATAGTGCGGTATTGATTGATAGAATGATTTTATATATGGATCTTTCATAGTGGCCTACTTTAAAACCTGTGTGTGTGTGGGGGGGGGGTTATTCTAGGGATGCACAGTGTTACAAAGTATTTGAAGAGGAAACCTGGTCAAGTCTTTTCTTCTGCTGTTATACATGTCCTGAGCTGTGATTTAGCAGAAGACATAGGAACGGGAGGTAAAAGGAAAGAAAAACAGAGGACAAAAAGGACAGAGAAGGACATAAAAGGGGACAGAAGAACAGGAGGACAAAGAATACATCGTTCACTTCTCTCTAACTTAAAAAGCAACATCCCAGGCAGTGTACCCTGCGAGAACCAAAGTTTAGTATTTTCCAAAACGGTACGCAAAGATTCCAATATATCGACTTAGCAAACCGAGAGAGAGAGAGAAAGACAGAGAGAGGGCTTTTTTGTTGCGCTTTGTTGAGTTTTATACAACCCTGCCTTCCACCTGAATTATTTCACGCGACGGTGGTGTTGTCAGGACTCGTGAAATCCCAGTCTGCTGTCAGCGGGGCCACAAGTAGCTCACCTGGGCCCGATTCACCAGCAAATGGATGTGGTTTGTGAAACAGCGTCGGGGCAAGAACACAAAAAGTTTTCAGCGTGTTTTATGAGTTGCTGAACGGAGCGCCTCCAGCTAGGAGCTCCTCATCTGCGGGCAGGTGGGGCTAATAGAGGCAGGTGATTGAAGAGGCCTTTGGTGGGGAAGACAGGGAAATGGAGCCAATAAGCCATGAAGAGGAAATCTGAAATGGAAATGGGAAATAAATGAAGTTGGCGCTCCGGGCTTTATGCTGAATTTGAAGAGGGGTGAGGCTCTGGGGGGGTGGCTTTGATTGCTGCCTCTGGCCCCCTCGTCCTGTCTTTGATTTATGACCGGGCGTGGGCCTCGGTATTAACCCACTGCTTAATCAATGCCGCCACCCCCTCCCTCCCGTGCTGAGGCAGGACGCCCTGACCCTGCGGAGGACAGCGGCGGTGGGTGGGAGATGGACAGTGATTTATTCCCGGGCGGAGGGAGATGTCTAGAGGTCAGACGTGAAGGTGTCCGGCTCAACCTTCCCTGTCGCGCCCCGTCGACTCCGAGATATGCAAATGCTTTAGGGAGAGGCGAACAATGAGTGCGGCAGAGACAGTTTGTTGTGAATTTAAAAATCTCTTATCGCCTAGTAGGAAATTAATTAAATAGATTGAGTCCTGAGTCTGCACTTGAGTCATAATGAACCTGCCCCCAATTACGCCTTCGCCACATTTACATTTTACATCAAGACGTCCGTTAAAATTACGGTGAAACCAAAGGGCTTATAGCAATAAGACCTAGACCTTCTCTCAGACGGGCCTCTCTCACCGAACGACACGATTGTTTATTGACGGGCAATGCGATCAGTAACTGTGCACCGCGATCTGAACCCTGCAATTGTCTGCAAAGGATTAACATCATGAGAGAAACCGACAGCTCTCATCTCATCCTGTCCGTAGTTTTATCAGATGGAGGAAGAGGTATCTCTGTTAGAAATAAAACAATATCTACAGAATATTTGTTTTCCTCTTCGAAGCCCTTCTGCTGAGCTGTAGACATTTGAAGTCCACACTAGGGGGAGCTGGCGGGACAGAAATGGGCCGAGCTCTGCAGCAGAGAGGTATCAACGGCTCGATTAAAACACCCACGAGATACTCTAGCATTATTGTGTGTCCGTGGCTTATAAGTGCTGTACAATAAAGTGTCTGTGCGTCAGGCGATTGTTGGTTTTAATCTTTAATTAGCCACTGCCACAGTTTGTCTTTCCACCGGGGGTTAGTCTCAGAGCTGCACGAGGACAGAGACAGCGGGGGGGGGATGGGGGGGTGGGAGACCACTGGCCAGGGAGGGAATCAGGTGATGAAATCCGCCTCCCCAGCCCTGACATTTAATCAGGTCAGATCAGTTTTCATTAACTTTTTAAACTTTTGCAGTGATTTAGTTTAACACCTGTGTGAAGGACTTACACTCTCCTATAGTAAGTATTATTGGCTACATCTCCTTCAGCTATTTGACAACAAAGACATGCTTGACATCAGTCCACCGTGATGACACCTCTGGCGGCTCCTGAGACACTTTTTCTTTCTTTCTTCTTTTGTTCTTCAATAATGTATTCGTTCATTCAGCCAAGTGTTAAGAATGTGTCACAGTCGAATTTAATTCCGAGGCCTACCTACTTCCATAATATTTTCGGTGTCACATTGCGGCCGTCTAAACTGTGTCAAGGTGAAGCCGTGCACCGGAGCGCCGCGTAGAGACGGGCTGATCCAGGCCTTCCCTTGCTGCAGACTTGATTATTATACAGCCTGAGTCAGCTCTCCTCAAGGCCCTGGACACGGTGAAACGCCACGGTGCAGTTTTGTGATACATAAAAGCGTTTAGAAGTTGTGCACTCTCCTCTGTGCTTGTTAGAGAAAGCTCTGCTCCACTTTAACCCCAGCTCTGTCGGCTACTTTTGTCACACAATCAGACTTGTTGCCCAGCTCCTGAAATCCGTCTTCGCCTGCTCTCTCTGCTGAGGGTATGGATCGCTGTTTGGCTTTGGAGGCCAATTGCCCTCAATCCCCAACTGATTTTCCCTCCTTCACTCCTTCAATCACAGACTGCCTTTGTATCATTCAAGCAAGGTAGACAACTAGGCCACATTCAAGACGCACTGAGGCAGGGAGCTGATATAATGAGTGGAGAAATTCAATCAACTCAATATTTGTTTAGCCGTCTTGGTATCTAATAGGATTTTTTGTTTTGTTTAGTCTTTTTTTTCACGAGTCACTCTGCTTCTCAGCTCAGGAGACGCACCTTAATTAGAACACAGCGCAATCTTTTAAGACTCTCAGTCGAGTTCACTTTTCCTCTTAACGCACTTTCAACACCTACTTCATTACCGCCTCTGTTTCACCGCACTTGGAGATGCGCTGTGTTATTCAGACGTGGCTGGGTTCGGGGGCCCGTTACCAAAGAGAGAGCTCTTGTGCGGAGGGTCCAAAGAAAACGTTCGAGAGCCATATTTATATGCAATGTGTGCGGTTTTCAAACAGTGATGTCTTTACCAAAACGGTGTTCAACGGGTGAATATGATTTGTGAAGACTCTTGTGATTTACAGTTGTCTATACACAGAGACAGTGGGATCTAGTATTATGTTTTATGCAATACATAGTCAAAACCAGCGCTGTATAAGGACGTCTGCGGGGAAATATAATAATTGTATATCTGTGTATAATTTGACTGCCCTTCATTATTAACAAGCAACAACAGATTCATGTATTGATTACAGGAGGGAACCGTATCTCCCTCGAAGAAGCGTAACGTCTCTCAGATGGAAAACCTTCAGAAAGTTCTGCTGCCTTTTTGGATGGTTAAAAATGACGGCCCCTAGTCTTTCAAAATCGCTTACAAGCCGCCAAGATAATTGAACTTTGTGATGGATGGTGTTCTGTCCCACTCCACCCCATTAAAGCAACAGCTCCCATTTATTTTGTGTGTGTGTGTGTGTGTGTGTGTGTGTGTGTATGTGAGACCATAATTTAAAAAGCCATCGACACCACTTTAACCAGGACTCGGTCTGCAGTGACATGTGGCTGATTGATCGGCTGTCAGGAAGAGCCTTGCGCTCGCGTCTGGCTGAGAAACACAAACCCACCGCATCGAGCGACGGAGGGCAATATTAACATCCCCTTTAACACTGGTATTGCATTGTAGTCCCAGCCTATTGGAGTTGAACCCTCTTCTACTGCAGTCGTTGCAATTACCAGTGTTTTTAAATAAGCATCCATAACGGATAACAGGATCTTACAGTGAGAGAAAAAAGTATTTGATCCCCTGCTGATTTTGTACATTTGCCCACTGACAAAGAAATGATTGGTCTATAATTTTAATGGTAGGTGTATTTTAACAGTGAGAGACAGAATAACAACAAAAAAAATCCAGAAAAACGCATTTCAAAAAGGTTATAAATTGATTTGCATGTTAATGAGGGAAATAAGTATTTGATCCCCTATCAATCAGCAAGATTTCTGGCTCCCAGGTGTCTTTTATACAGGTAACGAACTGAGATTAGGAGCACTCTCTTAAAGGGAGTGCTCCTAATCTCAGCTCGTTACCTGTATAAAAGACACCTGTCCACAGAAGCAATCAATCAATCAGATTCCAAACTCTCCACCATGGCCAAGACCAAAGGATCCAAGGATGTCAGGGACAAGATTGTAGACCTACACAAGGCTGGAATGGGCTACAAGACCATCGCCAAGCAGCTTGATGAGAAGGTGACAACAGTTGGTGCGATTATTCGCAAATGGAAGAAACACAAAATAACTGTCAGTCTCCCTCGGTCTGGGGCTCCATGCAAGATCTCACCTCGTGGAGTTTCAATGATCATGAGACCGGTGAGGAATCAGCCCAGAACTACTTGGGCCATAGTCACCAAGAAAACAATTGGTAACACACTACGCCGTGAAGGACTGAAATCCTGCAGCGCCCACAAGGCCCCCCTGTTCAAGAAAGCACATGTACAGGCCCGTCTGAAGTTTGCCAATGAACATCTGAATGATTCAGAGGAGAACTGGGTGAAAGTGTTGTGGTCAGATGAGACCAGAATCGAGCTCTTTGGCATCAACTCAACTCGCCGTGTTTGGAGGAGGAGGAATGACCCCAAGAACACCATCCCCACCGTCAAACATGGAGGTGGAAACATTATGCTTTGGGGGTGTTTTTCTGCTAAGGGGACAGGACAACTGCACCGCATCAAAGGGACGATGGACGGGGCCATGTACCGTCAAATCTTGGGTGAGAACCTCCTTCCCTCAGCCAGGGCATTGAAAATGGGTCGTGGATGGGTATTCCAGCATGACAATGACCCAAAACACACAGCCAAGGCAACAAAGGAGTGGCTCAAGAAGAAGCACATTAAGGTCCTGGAGTGGCCTAGCCAGTCTCCAGACCTTAATCCCATAGAACATCTATGGAGGGAGCTGAAGGTTCGAGTTGCCAAACGTCAGCCTCGAAACCTTAATGACTTGGAGAGGATCTGCAAAGAGGAGTGGGACAAAATCCCTCCTGAGATGTGTGCAAACCTGGACAACTACAAGAAACGTCTGACCTCTGTGATTTTGCCACAAATCAATCAATTTATAACTTTTTTGAAATGCATTTTCCTGGATTTTTTTGTTGTTATTCTGTCTCTCACTGTTAAAATACACCTACCATTAAAATTATAGACTGATAATTTCTTTGTCAGTGGGCAAACGTACAAAATCAGCAGGGGATCAAATACTTTTTCCCTAACTGTATATCCTGCCTGCCTGTGATGTTTATCCTGAAAAATTTGGCTCAAACTATTATCTAAAGCCAGCCCTGCTCCTGGAGGAGCCCCTGCCCAGCCGAGCTCTCAATTACTTAACTGAACTAATAATATCCTAAATCAGAGGCTTTTCATTATTTTAAACAGTAGGGGTTAAGTTAAGAATAGAATTGTATAAATAATTTATTAAACCTATTTTTATTACACAATTTAAAAAGTAAAAATAAGGTTCAATTAAGTCATTGAGAGCTCAGTTGGAACAAAAACCAGCATGGTGTGGGCTCCTCCAGGAGCAGGGCTGAGGACCACTGCTCTAAAGTCATCGGTGGTGTAACCAGCAAGGTGCTCGAGTCTCTTGGTGACAAGGAAGACTGAGTGATTTTTGTAATATTTTGACTGTAGTGATGCTGCTCCTGATCCAACTGCCAAATGTAATATAATGGGGAGAAGGGTGGGGGTCCGGCAACTACTTTTGACTTTAACTGTGTTAGTTTACATGCTGTCCAAACTGAGTTTAATGTGTTCACTTTACACTGAGGAACTGAGGACTTTGCTTTCAAGACAAATTCACTCTGGTTAGAAATGCAATCATTTGCTTTCTTGTTTCACAATAAAGACTCACAGGAGAGTTGATTAAATACGGCTGAAAGCAATGCAAATCAGAAACAACCCAGTTTTAATGTTCTGAAAGCCAACAACACGGATGGGATCCACTTAATGGGTCGATCCCTATGGGTACCACAAGCATCGCCCGAGGAAATGGCTTTGAAAAGTGATTCAGAAAACACTGGAAGCTGGTTAGTCACTCAATACAACAGAAGAGCTGGGTTTCTACAGCAGCAACAGGGCGTTGACCCAGATGATGTACCGGCTGACCACGATGTAGGAAGACAGAGCAGGCTTTTCTGATCACACATGAATGCGGGATGTATAATTGTCAAGGAAGTCCAGAGAACAACAGAAACCAAACCAAACTGAACAAGCAAACCTGGGACTTGGGCAATGTATGCATTCTGCATTTTTTCCATCTCTTGTTCCTGAGAGAGTGAGGAATTCTCATTAAAGAAATGACGGAGTGCGATCTGTTCATTTTTTACTTTATTGGGATAGATGTGAAAACCACAAATCAATCACAAGTCCTACGGTGTTTCATAACCAAAACGTTCTGTCAAAGGTTGACCTCCCAGTGCTTTGGGCGTCTCTGTCCATCATCGTGTTGACTTCATGTGGATGGATTGTGTAGGTTTGCTCCGTGAGCCATAACCAGATATATTGATCCCCACCCCCCCACACACAGCTCTTAATAATCGTTGAATATTGAGCGATAGAAAGGGAACACGGAACAAAAATGGCAGCAAATCTTTGACCAATGAATGAGAGACTTTATCGATGAAGGCCTTCGATTTGGAGAGTTACGCATCACGTGAAGCACGTGTTGTAAACGTCTGCCTTCTTCCCCCAGCTGTCCGAGTTCCTGTCTCTCGTTGCAGTTCGTAAATTAAGTCTATTTATAAGCACAGCTGAGAGAGAGGTTGGGGAGCAGCACTAAAGCAATCATATGGAAATGCAGTGCTTCGGAGCGAGCATTAGGGGAGGCCACGGAGAAATATGGATAAAGAACCATCCACATCTAAATAGCATTAGCTTTGTGTTTACAGAATACCTCTTATTTGTATTAATTAGTCCCTGCGCTGGGAGCCGGGAGGAATCATAAAACGCGAGTGAAATAGGGCTTATGTTCAGCTGATTCGAGGAACGAGGAAAATGCTCTGGCAAGAAAACAGAGCAGCATGATAATAGCCAATCAGAGAGGCGTACAGTGCAGGTCAAAAGGTCAGGTGATGGAGTTGTATTGTCCTCGCTGTTGTTAACGTCTTTTCTCAGTTCGTGCAGTGTTTGGTTTTCTCCCTTGTTTGTCATAAAGCGAAAGAAAACGTGATGCTGTTGTGCACAAATGTCTCTTATGTTCAAATTAATGATTTTTTGGCATTGCGTCTTTTTTCACTCAAGCTTCATGATGTCATAGACTTGTCAACCATCCTCTCATGAATACTGTAGCTTTGGTACCTCTGATTGTGCCATAGTGTGTTGTACAATGTCACTGAGCTGTGGGGATGAAGTGGACGGCCTAGCAGAGCAAATTTTGGAGTGTGTGTGTCTGGTATCTCCTTCTCTCCCGTTCCTTAACAAGGGCCAAATAACAATCTGCAATTCTGGAACAGGAGCTTCTGAGAGAAAATAATGTATTAAATCCAAATTCTGCCGCCCAGCAAAAATAATTATACTTCCAATTCTTTTGAACGACATGACCAATGAGGTGAGTTAGCAAAATCTCAAATGATCTGCAGCTAATGTGAGGAGCTTAGGCTGTGAATCCTCCTGGGAGGCTCAGTTCTGGGAACATGCAGTGTTGCTCAAATCCAAAATAAAGCCGCGCAGAGGATGGCATCCAGGAAGCAGCTCTTCGACTTGAAATGAATCTTAATGGACTATCAAAATGCAAAATTTACAGTCTCTGTTAGAAGGAGTAAATCGTGATTAGTGTCCGCTGTGGGGATTCAAACCCCCGGAATCATTTCCAAATGCGTTCGCAGACAAATCCATAGACGGTGCGTGATTTATTGAGACTGTGTTCCTCGAAGGCTTGGCCCAGGATGCGGCAGGAAGTGGGACAGGGACAGCCGTGCCAGGAATTGAGCAGCACTGGGATGGGAGGCACAGACTCTCCTTTCTCCCGGGAGGAGAGAGAGAAACACCTCGTAGAAAATAGAAATGATGAGAATTATATTTGGCTAATTATGAATGTAAAGGAGAGGATTTCTGGTTGTCTCTTCAGCCATGTTGGAATTGTTCTCACACCCCTGTGCGGAGAACACGAGCTCCATCAGTTATTAGAAACTCTTATGCATGACTTATTGTGATTTTAAATATCCCTGCTAATGTGACAGCTGAAGCGCGGTCTGATGGAAAGCCAGGGATCTGATTAATGATGTGCAAGAGGCTGGGTTTTGATTTGTATTTTTTATTCAGCGAGGAAACGTGAAAGGAACATTAATGCTGACCAAACAAACAAAACTGGATAAACACAAGCATCGACACAGACAGCAACCAAAGGAGTTAGTGCGTGCTCTCGGTGCCCAGAGTGTGCCGGGTTATTGCCCTCCATAGCCGTTTGAGGGCCTTGGAGTCTGGAAACGCCTCTGTGGTTTGAAGCAGAAACCCTTCCCTGCGCTTTTCTCTCAGTATGCAGCCAATGACACAAACAAGGCATAAACAAAGAGATTACGCTAAAGGATATCATGCGAATATCAAACCCGACATAGACGGACTCGGGTTTCTGTTCAGTGGATCGTTTTCCCTGTCGGGCTTCTCCTGGAAGTGCAGATTACGCCCCTACCCCCAGCACTCTCAGAACACCGGCACACCCTGGAACTGCTGGCAGCAGAGATTTCACAGCCTGATATACTGTGTGTCTATTGACCCAGACACGCTGGATATGATATGTTTACTCTGTCCAAACAATGCATTGCAGTGTGGCTTACCTTGAAAAAGACCCAAAGTCATGTGACCAGATTTTGCATGTAGACTTATGTATGTATGTATGTATGTATGTATGTATGTATGTATGTATGTATGTATGTATGTTTTAGTTTCTAGTCTGTTTATTGTGGGGGAGGGTCGTGACATTTATATTTGGTTTATCTGTTTGTTTTTTTACTAATTAATTCCTGATTCATTTTGAGGCACGCAATGCAGGGAGAGAGAGAGGCTTGATATTGTACACAAGGTCTCCAGACATCACACAAACTCCCAGCATAGTCTCGACTCCTAAAAACAGTGGTTCAGACATTGGACACTTCATAATTTTTTATAAGTAAGTAGTAAGGAAATACAATGACAGTTAATGACAATGACAATTTTTAGGGCAGGGGATGAAATTCTGTTGAGTAGCCTGTTAACTGATGTTTGGCTAAACATACCATCAGCAAAATGGTAGTGCTAATTGGGTACGAATCCCCCTTCTACGACTGACAGCTCTTTGAGCAAGTGGTTTAGGTTCCTGACATATGGCTGCTTTGCATTTTTTGCCACCGGCACCGTGTTCCGGCTGGCATCTCCTGCAAGGCGCCCTGCGTGTTTCCAGACTGCGAACACGTCCTCGCCATGCGGGCCGCGGCACAATGAGGCAGTAAAACCCTGTAAAGACGGGCCGCTGCGGAAACCGCTGGTCGCGTTTTGTGTTAATCATATCCTCGCCAAGAACTGTGTCCATTAGGAAGTGATTAAGCAGTTCCACTTAATGAAGGCAAGAGCGGCTCAGAGGTTAACAAGACTGAAGTAAGTCAGGGCGTTCGCTCAGCTGCCAAACTCAGAGCCGGGGAAAGCGGCGCCACGGCTCTGTTTCAACGACGTGCCTAATGAACATTAAACGCCTGATAGAGTTACACCTAAAATTATGGCAGTATTGAATAAGTGGTTCTGCTGGAGTGAGTACAATCCCTTTTTATGTCGAAGAAAAGTAATTATCCAACTTTAATTCGTTTGGAAAGCAGAGTACGATGAGCGCAGGGAGAAGATAAGGGGGACATAACATTTTAACTGATTCAGTCGAGTTTATAGTGATGAGTTTTGATGCGTTGCTTTTGGACACAGCTGGGGTTTGGCTGTGAAGTTTATGTTTTGAAGCAGAAGTCGTGGTGTTGTTTGTGTTCAAAACAGTAGAATCTAATTTATAGAAATATATCCTCCCTGACAACGTTATTAATCAGTTCTGAGTGTTGCTTGAATTCCTGTTTTTTGTGTCCAATTTTGCTATATTAAAATATTGCGACTATACTGGGTTTTAAACAAAAAGCATTGTTCTTATTATATATTTTTTATCACCGTAGATTTTTTTCACAGGTATATGTTTGGCAAAACATTACATGGAAAACAAGATTTATGAATATATATGAACTCTCCTGGTGAAAAATTAATTGAAAACCAACCCAGCTGAAATGAGATGATAGGAGTGATTGATCGTGAGAGTTAAAATAGGATTTGATCGAGCCCAAATGGTGGGTTGGTTTTCCTTAAGAAAAATCAGTACGGCTTCCATTTTGGGGGAAAGATAATCCTACATAAGCAAAACATGTTATATAAGAACATAAGAAAGTGTCCAGTCGAGAGGAGCCCATTCGCCCCATGGTGCTCGTTTGGTGTCCATTAATAACTAAGTGATCAAGGATCCTATCCAGTCTGTTTTTGAATGATCCCAAATTGTCTCTTCAGCCACATCGCTGGGGAGTTTGTTCAGATTGTGACGCCTCTCTGTGTGAAGAAGTGTCTCCTGTTTTCTGTCTTGAATGCCTTGAAGCCCAATTTCCATTTGTGTCCCCGGGTGCGTGTGTCCCTGCTGATCTGGAAAAGCTCCTCTGGTTTGATATACTTCAGTGTTGTTAATTGGTGTGGTTATATAGTTGCTTGGCTATATAGTTTGAAATTTCAGTTTGAGACACCTGCCCAGTCTTTTTATCCCACACACCTCTATATCGCAGTTTCCTGATGTCTTGCTTCCTCGATAGCATTTCTCCGTACATTACAGCTGACGTAGGAGCGTGGTGAACGGCGCTGTACCAGACTGTTAACGGCTCTCTTCACTGGAATTGCCCATCACGGCTCTGAAACAAGATGTACTTTTCCCGGCTCAAGCTCATTTACACCGGTAACAGCTGGCGGGAATGAGCGTCGTTTGACAATTGGAGAACTGCAGAGAGTGTTCAGTCCACTTTGTGTAATCCGGCTTCGAACACGTCAGACCTCTTCGGGATGAGTGGGGGGAATTAATGAGTGGCAGCACGAAGGAGGGATATAATATATTAATCTCTGATGGAAACGCAAGTGTCACAGTGACAAATGTGTGCTCCATACCTGAGCAGTGTAAGTAATTATATACAAATGAACTTGTCAGATGCTGTACTGAGACAATTACTTGAGCTCGTACCTGCTATCCTTGGCTTCCCTTCTGTAAAATTTCTCCTCTGCCGTTCAAAGATAAATGAGCAACTAGTATGGTAATACTCGAGCACGGCCGTATATTTGCAATCTGAGGAGCCGCCAGTGGATTCCATTATGATAGTGTGCTCTCTGCTTCGAACAAAGAGAGGAAATGGGTGTGTGTGAGAAATACACACACACACGCATACCCGGTAGATGTGCGCAAATATTGATTTTTGCCTAGTGGCTTAGGAAAACGGACGTCCCCCTGCCAATGAATCAATCTTGAATTTTGTGTCGGCCGAACTGATTCCGAACAAACTCTGAATAAAAAATTAAAAAGCAGACTTTATGGGGCATTTGTTACTAAACTGAATTAATCATTTGATAACGTTTCATCAAATACAAGTACTTTTGATTGTCCATAAACACTTGGGAGAACCGAGCGAATGCCGCAGACAGCCGTCCTCAGACTGTGAAATACGGTGTATGACTTCTGTCAAGCGTTTGATCGATGCTCTGCCACTCTCTCCTCGGCGCGGTTTGTACAGCATTGGCCTCCATGGTCTGTTTCCTGATTTATCATCCTAGTTTATCCCAGAGCTGTTCATCTGAGCAGAGTGCTGGGTTTTTATTTCATGCTATCTTTCCCGAACTGCCGTGTTGCCCTCAGCGTCGTGATGTACTGTGTTTTCATATCGGTTGAGGTGCTGGCGCTCCTCATAAAATCCCATCATTGTCGCCATTCGATTGTTTCTAGTGGAGAGCGGGGCGAGGGGCCCTGATAGATGTGAGATAGAGAGACGGATAGATCATCCATAAACAGATAGAAGGAATTCACGCTGTGGTTGTTGTTGACTGTGTGTAAGTGGACCTGTTTTAGATTATGTGAGCAGATGGCTGTTGGAAAGACACTCGTACTTTCTCCCTCCGATAATTTGTAGATGAACGCTGTAGGGTGACAGGCCAAGCCACTTCCTTGTCCAATCCGTCCATTTATATTTGGACAAAGTCAATGTAAATGTGTCGACAGTGTTGTGGGAATTAGAAAGGGTAATGTCTTGTCAACGTTGCCACATTCATATTCATTGTGGTGCCTATAATGTTATGATACCTATTGACTGGGACAATGTCAATCTGCCACACTATTAGTAAAAATGATCTTTAATGTGGTGAAATAGTGTGTAAAACCGTATTGATGGATTATATACTGACTATAACTACAGATAGGTGTTTATTATAGATGTGAGTGTATTGAAAATAAATAAATCAATTAAACGTTTGAGTAGATAAGAACATAAGACAGTGTCCAATCGAGAGGAGCCCATTCGCCCCATTGTACTCGTTTGGTGTCCATTAATAACTAAGTGATCAAGGATCCTATCCAGTCTGTTTTTGAATGTTCCCAAATTGTCTCTTCAGACACATCGCTGGGGAGTTTGTTCAGATTGTGACTCTCTGTGTGAAGAAGTGTCTCCTGTTTTCTGTCTTGAATGCCTTGAAGCCCAATTTCCATTTGTGTCCCCGGGTGCGTGTGTCCCTGCTGATCTGGAAAAGCTCCTCTGGTTTGATGTGGTCGATGCCTTTCATGATTTTGAAGACTTGGGTCAAGTCCCCACAGTTCTTATAACATTTGTGAAATATTGTCTACCGCTAACGTCATCTATAAACATGTGCAGCTTAAGTTTCTCACATTTCTATAACATACACTGCAACCAATCATCACCATTCGATGAAAATCAGAGTCACAGCCACCGGTTCTGGTGATGTTGTGTTCTCTGGACTCGGTCCAGCTCTCTGACCCCGTGCCACAGACCCAGGCCCGGCCCGTGTATCCGCGTACACAGCTGACAATACCCTGTGAGAGATGTGATGTGAGAAATTAGTTCAGCAACAGTTTCCCTATTGAAGCCGACCTGCTTGGCAGCCAGTATTATACTTTACATCTAAATTTACGATGAGAAAATCTTTACTTGGACGTTTCATTCGTCAATCAATTACCCAACCAAAAAAAAACATATTTGTGAGGTATTGATTTAGCAAAATGGACTCAAGTATTAGTATTGATTGTGAGGCGAGATCCTGTAATTAATCAACGGTCCCGATGCGTGTATTGGGTGGGAGCGCAGTGATTGTGATGCTGAGATACTTTGGCTCGAGCTGACACTGGCTATATAACCACTAAGTACTATACAAAGTACTGTATCAGTGATGTACTTAAACCAGTGATTTAACAACAACAACAACACAAAAACATGCGTCTACATACGATTTGAAAAGCTGTGATATGAAAATACACACTTCAAAACAAATAGATGAACGTGAGGGTCTTCAAGTCAACGTGTGTCTGCTTTGTTCTGCCTCAGCAAAAACTCCCTCCCATTCTATATTAATTTTACATACAAATGTGAAATGTATGATAATTGTGTTAGCTTTTACATCATGGGTGCAGAGTTACTGCGGTCTAATGTTATTAATAAGATGCTGAAATAAAACTCTTCACCTCTCTCCTCCTCACTGATGGGAAAGGACATGTCAAATTGGGTCCGATAGAGAAGGGGATGAACACAGATTTAAAATTCATTTATGCTGAAATGTCAATATTCAGAGCTGGGTTTTTCAGCACTAATAGGCTGAAATGGTGTGAGAGGCAGTGTGGGATTGTGGGTAGTGCTCTGGACTTGTAAATAGGAGGATTGTTGGTTAAAATCCTGAAGAGGAGCAGTGTGGTATACCCTCGACCCACTGCTTTACCCTGTTTGCTCCGGGTAAATGGATAGCTACACAAGTACATTGGTTTGGACTGCCATTGCAAGAAAGATCAGAGGAAGTCATTTTGCTTTGATTTAAGTGTGTGTGTGTGTGTTTATATATATTATCACAGAAAAATAATTCCTCTCCACCACCCATTTTATTTATTATTGTTAATCGTTTATGTATTCATAATGTATTAATTCTTCAGATTTACATACCCAATCAAATGTCTGTCTGCTCGAGTTAAGCTTTACATCTCGCCATGTTCACTTGCTGCGATTGTCCTCCTGTATTATATCTTATAAAATACACCTGCAGCTAGATTTAAATCATTTGTACGGTGAGGCTGACAGCTTTAGGTTTCAGCTGGACGACATTGTTCATATTTACGCAAGAGTTTCTTGGGGCCCGATGCATGATACGCCCATCTCTGCTCATTAGTCAGAGCTGTACTGGTGTTTATGGTTATTTCTGCGCGGTGCAAGGGGATCAGTCCAGTACGCTTTTGCGAAGCACTACCAGGTCAGACCTGATTCTCATTGCCCCAGCTGGGGACTCGTACGCTGAGCAGGAATACTAAAATGACCTAGTCAGTCAGGGGCTAGTTCTCCAAGGTAACACCATGTCTGCATTATTTATTTTCAGTCTAGAAGCTGTTTCATGATCTGTCGGCTCTAGAGGCCAGCGTTCCCAACCCCTTTTCCACAGCTGAAACTTGTTTATTTTATTTTATTTTCTGCGTGTGATTAATTTATGTGGTTTTGAAAAACGAGGGAGAGCTTTCACCTGCTTTCCTCGAGATTTCAGAAGAGATCAAAAATGTAGCATCCCTGTTATGATACTTTCTGAAGACGGGGAACACGTGTGAGCTATGTTATAGAAATGTGAGAGACTGAGGGAACTGAACCTAGTGCTATGCTTCTGAGTAGATCCCGTAAGTTTGTCACACAAACGCCCAGCGTAAGGCAGTGTGATATTGCTCAACACATTCTGTCACATGTGTTGAACCCAGTAAAGAAGTGACGTTTTTGAAGTCCAGAGGATAATATATTGATTTAATGAGCTTGGAAGAACCCCCTTTTATCAAAAATGCTTATAGCTTTACCGGCCTAATGACGTGAGGTACTGTGAGCAGGGTCCAATCAAAAAGCTTCAAAAGGTGCAAGCTCTGCAACGTCTGTTGGCTGTTCTCCCGGGGGGGCGCCCCAATCAGGAACCAGATGTCTTCCGTTGATGGCATCCAAAGTGTCCAGTCTCATGGTCTTAGGTCAGTGAGATAATCAATACAATGTGATATCTCCAGCCTTGAGAGAAAAACAGTAAATCTACAAACACACACTAAGCAAACTGGCAGACATTATACAGTTAATATAAAACATTGTCCAGCGTTCTTCAGCATGCCGTGCACTGCAATGGCGGCCATCATCAAACATATGTACACAGGAAATGGGCCAAAGATGGTAGCATGGCACGGTGAACACAGGGCTGCATGTTGGACAGGCGAGGTGATTTGCAAAGTTAATAAAACAGCTATGACTTCAAGGGAAGCTGAAAGTGAACACAGCACTGAGATGGTCAACGCTGAGCCGTGGGGCATCTTGGGAATCGATTGGCTTGGCCGTGTCCCCGTAGGACTTGTCCACACAGCGCCCTGCACTTCGGCATAATAGTCTGAAATGTGCAAAATGGACGTTTAACATTACTTTCAATTGCTGTTACTACTTCCAGTTCTATTCCTCCCATAGTGTAATTATAGTGGACATTTTTGTAACCTGCATGTATTACCTTGCACTTGTCCACATTGAATTTCATCTGCCAGGTGTCGGCCCTCAACTGAATATTATCTAAGTCCCTTTGAATAGCCTGTGCTGCCAACATTGTATCTGCTGAGCCACCCATTTTAGTACCAGACTCAGTGCCACGAGTAGAGATATAGGTTATTCTGCACTGGGACCCCCCCTGCACCAAGCAGATAACCACTTTGGGGAACAGAAACCAAAAACTGTAACAACATAAAAAACAGCCTCCACAACACCACTTTCAACTTTTCCACCTTCAACTTCATCTAAAGCATGCATTCAAGATGCTCCACTCCTCTGAACGGGACCGCTATGCCTTTAAGCAGTCTAATGTGCCGCCGACTCCCCTTTTCTGATGAGATTCCCCATTAATATCACTTTGTGTCAGTTCATTACAATATCCCATTACTTTCAATCATAGCGGACATCTTCTAATGCTCCCCGCTCTCCGTTTGAGATTAAAGCCGTAATGTTCACTCCTGGGCTCATTAAAACCCTGGCAAAATATACTTGTCATCCCCACCTGTCAACCAGGCCCTCCGGCACCACGGGGAGGACGGCGGTGCGTTTCCTCTTTTGTGGGATATTGTGTGGTTTATGGCCAAAGGTGCTGCCGGCTTGGTGAGCACTACGGCCCACCGTCAATCTTGAGATTTGTATTCATGTGGTGGGATGCTGGCCTGGAGTTACCGACTGCCTTCAGCATTCAGGACAGCGTCAACAGAGAGAGAGAGAGAGACGGGAAGGGCTGTGGGGGTTATTTCTTCTTATGTACCCCAAAAAACGGCTGTCCAAACCCGACCAAAGCACGTTCGCCTTCACACGACACCCTCTTTAGACTTACACATCAGGTATAACGAACATAAGAAGATGAGAAGTCACAAAGGCACAGGCAGTGTTTTTATTGTGATTCATGTTTCCTTTTTGTCTTTTGATGGCCTATTTTAATGTGCCACTGGATTAGTTGTTTACGTTGTGGCCGCACTCTGTCTTCTGGCTACGGTGGCTTGCGCAGGACAAGTTTGTGTGCTGGGTACCATCTTCGTCAGGCCCGGAACTGTGCAGAAGTTACTTACTTTTTCCGGGACTGAGAGGCTTATCAGTCAAGCAGGAGGCTGTGTGTCCCCGGTTACACAACAATCATTACCGTAATGGATTCACAGCTATGAAATGATTTATGCAGCGTCCCCCTAATGTATTTAAACAGAAAGCCTTATTGTTCGGTACGCCGTGCTCTCGTTTATTTCCACGGGTTGTGCTATTCTTCAGCGCACTGTACTCAGCCTGCTTATTCGTCTCCATGGGCTCCTTTTATTTACAAGAGATGCCGGGGAGTCCGGTGGGGGGGGTTGTGTGAGCGAGCTCGGGAAGGTAGTTAAATAATTTAAAGTCGAGAGCGAATGAAACGGTTGCACCGGAATCTGCGAGAGCTTCAGCTTGGGAGGATTGAGAGCAAGAAACTGCTGAACATATACTGTATATATATATATATATATATATATATATATATATATATATATATATATATTAAACTGAATTCCACCACTCTTTTTCTGCAGCCATTTCAACCATATCAGTATATATTTAGATATTAAACAGGGCTGGAACGATGTCTGCTACGGCCGAGTTGTTATAGATGTGCAGCGAAGAGTTTACCTGTTTGATGGGAATTGGATTCATCACTGAGGAGCTTATTTGGGTTCTGTAGGAAGTTTTAAATACTACTACCTTCGCATCCACAGTTGTTAAAATATAATTTTTGAAAAGGAAATGTAGATTTGTGATCATTATGAAATAGGAAAAACGCATCAAATTCCCTGCATTGTTGTCCAGTAGCTGCTGTTCGGGTCCAAAATACATCCTGTAATTTTAAGTAATGAAAGCAGAGTTTGTAATTGTTTAGTCGACTGGATAATAATTGGATGGTCAATATAATAAGTCTTCATCATCATCATCATCATCATCATCATCATCGTGTTTTTCTCCAGATTAGCTGTGGCTCCATCACTCCGGCTTGTGACTTTGCCCTGGGTCATGTTCGTTCCTTCCTCGTCAAATCCGATGAGGCCATTCAACACTTAGAGTCTATTTAAAATCAATAACGCAAGCCCGGCCAGCAGTGCGGCTCCTAATATGATCCGGCGGTAGGTTTTTGGACTGAGTTCAATGAGAGGATCTGTAGCTCTTTAAAAATGCATTGAGTTAACTGGAATGACAGTAAGGCGTATAAATCAGGTTCAAACCAAGTTTTCTCCTTTTCTTTTTTCCCCCCTCATCCGAAACACTTTGTTATAGGTGATTTGTAAATGAAAGTTTCTGCGGTTTCGTGACACAACTATACTGTGAGACTAAGTATCCGTAAACTGTTCTCAGTGTGTTAACAATTATGGGACCATTCAACGCCGAACAAGATGTGATTTTACCTGCAGCTTCCCGTCGAAAAGCACGGGCCTCTCTCCGTACACTTTTTAATTCAGCAGGGCCCAACAATGGAGCGGTGGGTTCCCTTCTTGATTAGGTTTCATTATCAGCAGCAGCGAGGCAATTAAACCCTGATTTCAGAGAGACACGGCTCTGTTTGTTAATCGTAGCTGAAAGTCTGCCATTCCTCGCCGTGGGTTCCTCTACGATACTCAGCCGCTGATTGGATCCCCAGGTAGTGAGTTTAGTCGGGTCTGACACCACTCGTGCGATGAGGAAATCTATAGATCCGAGGCCTCGACAGGGAGATGTCTAGGAGCTCAATAAAGACTCACTGATTGGCGTAATTAACCCCTCCAAGGTCATTCATGTGTGAGGTGTTGTGGAGGCTGTTTTTTATGTTGTTACAGTTTTTGGTTTCTGTTCCCCAAAGTGGTTTTCTGCTCGGTGCAGTTGTTTCTTCCCATGGGGGTCCCAGTCCAGAATAACCCTTCTCTCTCCTCATGGCACTGTGAGTCTGGTACTAAAATAGGTAGCTCAGCAGATACAATCTGGGCAGCACAGGTTATTCAAAGGGACTTAATATTCAGTTGTGGGCGACACCTGGCAGATTAAATTCAATGTGGACAAGTGCAAGGTAATACACGTAGGTAACAAAAATGTCCACTATAATGACACTATGGGAGGAATAGAACTAGATGAAGTAACGCATGAGAAAGACGTAGGAGTCTATGTGGACTCCTCACTTTCTCCATCCAAACAATGTGGGGAAGCAATTAAAAAGGCAAACCGAATGCTAGGGTATATTGTCAAAAGTGTAGAATTGAGAACAAGGGCAGTGATGTTCAGACTGTACAATGCACTAGTTAGAGCTCATCTGGATACTGTGGACAGGTCTGGGCTCCACACTTCAAGAAAGATATCGCTGCTCTAGAGGCAGTTCAGAGGAGAGCAACCAGACTTATTCCAGGTCTGAAGGGAATGTCCTACTGAGAGACTGAGGACCTGAACCTTTTCACCCTGGAACAGAGGAGACTATGTGGGGACTTGATCCAAGTCTTCAAAATCATGAAAGACATCGACCACATCAAACCAGAGGAGCTTTTCCAGATCAGCAGGGACACATGCACCCGGGGACACAAATGGAAATTGGGCTTCAAGGCATTCAAGACCGAAAACAGGAGACACTTCTTCACACAGAGAGGCGTCACAATCTGAACAAACTCCCCAGCGATGTGGCTGAAGAGACAATTTGGGAACATTCAAAAACAGACTGGATAGGATCCTTGGATCTCTTAGTTATTAATGGACACCAAACGAGCACGAAGGGGCAAATGACCTCCTCTCAATTGGACACTGTCTTATGTTCCTGATGTGTAACAAGGTAGAGCACCATAAGATCACAAAAATGCCCCAAAGCTTATTTGGAGCTAAGAATTCATCCTATTCATCCAGATGTTATTTTAACACATTGCTTGAAAGGGTCCCAACAACATAGAGTGTACAACATGCGTAGACACACCACTGAATTGTCTAGCATCTGATTTCACCTCTGTGGGTAAAGGGTCTAATTAATTACTGTGAAGTTCACCCACAGAAAACAATAAAATCCTCTGTATCTACAACCGATTCTTGGCTCTCATTGCTTAATTTCCATTTGTGAACTCTTTACGTGACACGATCCTATCTCCTCATTTCTGCTTTGTGTCTCTGTTGTAAGTGAGATGGACAGCAGTTTCAGATCAGTGCACTAGGTCATGGCAGTCACGGTAACCATCAATTACCCGGGTCAACCAGACCTGGGAAAGGATTACTTTCCGAACATTTCATGACTCAAGTTCTCCTCACTGTTATGTTTTGTTTTGTTTGTTTCGTTTGGCGGTTGTGTGTGTGTTTTCTCTTCGGGACTCGCAGAAAACCGATGGAACACGTCTCCTCCTGCCTCTTCAAACTGACCTATTTAAGTATTGAAAGGCGGGCGGTTCTTCCGAGCACGGATGGATATCTGTGTACGTTAGGTGTTCGAAGAGCCTCAGGGTTGAGTTTTCTTTCTGAAGCACAAGAAAGCACCAACCAGGAATAAACACTACCAGATGAAAGTGTGAGTAGGGGAGGTGTCGCTGTGGGGGAGGCATGGAGAGCAGCCCATTATTGACATTTATTTCTTAGCAGACCGGGGCGACTTCACAAAATATACACATTTGATGACGCATCGCGGGAAGAGCGAGAATACGAAATGCAACTTTCGTCCTAAATGGAACAAAACAAACACGGAGCATATGGTGAATAGTTTTGTTTTGCATTTTATTGGCAACACTTAATGCTTATTGCTCAATCATTGTTCTTTCTTTATGGTGTTAATGTCTTTTTGGAAACTCACCACAAACATGTGAGCGTCACAGAAGCTGTCACCTGCATTTTCTGTCTTCTCACCTGTAGCTTCTGGTGATCTTCGAGACCCTGTCTTTTATTTTTCCCGGCGTGGATAGTTCACGACATGCAGGCGTGGATCTGAAGAGCTTTCTCAATGGACAGGAAGTGAGCCGAGGGAAGACTATAGCGATGCGCGATGCTTGGAGGCTCATCGTTGAAGTTTCGCCAACATAAATCGGAGCAATACTATTCCATGTCATCCAGTTGCCTCACGGTAGAAATGCTTAATGTCTTGGTATGTATATATAGCGTGTGCTGTTCAGATCCCCCCACTCGGATTCAAACCCCGCCGTCACAGCTGCACATTCTGTATTTGTGTGTTAATACAGGTAGAGTCTCTCCAGCCCTGTTACCTGGCTGTTGTCTTTGTAAGAGACATTTTCGCAGAGTGCAGCTGCGTCAGCGTTGCTGTCAGATCACCGTTTTGTCAGAGATCTCAGTCCATGGACCGGTCCGCTCGTACGCTAATGAATTGCCTTTAGAGCCACACTTCCCTCTCCGACGATGTCGAGACAAACCCATTTTAACGAGACGGTCCGAATCGGTCACATTTCCATTTTCAGATGACGGTTTCCGGGCCATAGACACCAGAGTCACTCTAGAGCGGTGTTTTTAAATCGTGCTGAGGTGGTAGAAGAAAAAAGTATACCTGATGATTATTTCCGTTGTCAAACGAACAGGTTGGTATGTGAAATGGCTGAGCATTTAAATCTATTTTTGCCTCTTTGTAACTGCACATTGCTCTCTCTCTGTTCCCTGAAAACGCTCTGTAATTTTGTCAGACAGACATTACATTGACAGCTTGTTAGATGTGTATTTTACACCATAGGAAACTGCCGTTTATAGCTGGAGCTAAAGTGATCTCATTATGATCAATGCATTATACAGCTGCAGCGTTTAGCGCCCTCACTGCAGATACCCAGATTTGATACTTGAGATGTTTAACATTTCATCTGGGCCTGGAGGAACTGAATTGCAGTTCTGGAATACCTAAAAATCTAAATCACATCAATATCCAAAAAGAAATGTATCAAATAAATGTAAATGTGTTAATTTGGTATCTTAGAAGCATAGTGCTAGATCTGTGTCCAATCCAAGGAGGACTAGTCTCCCAGTTCCCTGTGAACCGGGAGTCTCTTTAACCAGTTACTTGATATCCAGTAGATGTTGCTGTGAGACTGCAGTTGCGGAGCTACAGAGATCCGCACTTGACTGTAAATCACTGTATAGGGGCCTGTGTGGAACCGATAAGCAGGAGAAAGAGTGTAAGATGTCTCACACTCCCCCCCCTACAAATAAAAAACAACAACTCTAAATTATTACATTAATCATGTGTCATTTGTTACAGAGTGATTTCTAATTACTAATGGCTAAAAAAACCTTGTCTCTGAGAGATTAAATGCCAAAAGCCTGTGCCTACAAATCTTGCAATAAATTTGACTCGAAATACACAATGTGATAAATGCTGTCTTCCTGGTGTGACGCGTGATATTCATTAGCCTCCGTGCGCAGACCATAAATCTGTCATTGCAGGAAACGGAGAGAGAAATTAAATCAAAATCCTTTAATTTGTGTTTGAGAGACTTCTAACAGTCTGTACTAGTTCACGGATAAATTACAAAAAGGCATTCGCTCAAACAGTCGAGATTAATCTGCACCTCTTTATGGAAATGAGAAAGGAAATAATAATCTCAATCTCAGATTCATCCGTGTGAGATTCTTCACATTGAAGAGACGGCGGGCCCGTTGGACACTTGTGCCTGAAGCGGTGTTTCCTCCCGGTGGCTCGATGGTGACTCATATTCATGCCTGTCGAGTCTTACACACAATCGTCTTGCCTTTGTGAGCAGCACTGAACACACTTGGGGACTGAGTTGTGTAGCTGAGCTCCACACACAGTTGGGAGAACAATATGAAATCCCCCAGAGCAATGAGAACGAGCCCCTGAAAACCCGTCTGAAGTGGCTGTGCTGTTCAGATGTTGTGTTTCAATGGTCTTGCCCAGTATATGTATAGACTAACTCCATTACACAACAATACAGTATCAAAAACTGAGCAACACTATAGGAATACCGGAGGATAATTCATAATTCAACCCCTACAACAATGAAAAAAGTAACGCAAGACAACCCTGCTCATCCTTTGGGAGGGGGAGGTTATTGCCTTCTCATTTAGTTGCACACAATAATATTTGATGCACATTTTTAAACACGTTTTTCCAGGACGAAGCCATCTCAAACAGAAAGGTGCAGAAATGTCTTACTCTTGCATTTTAATGCCACACTATTATAGCTGAGGGTTCGTTTTCGATTGTGCCTTTGTCATCATCTCTGCTAGTTTGTTTATGGTCTATATCCTCTATGTGCTCTACAGTCTCACAATCCGCGGTGCCAAATGAAATGAATTCCCCGTGCCTCAAAGAGAACAAAATACTTTGTTCCCTTTTGTACATTTCTCATGAGGGGGTATTGTCTGATAAGAGCATCCCGTATTTCCTTTTTGATGCTGCTATAAATTCATGGAAACCTATTTTCATTTTCTCCCCCGGTGTTTGTTGTGGGGAATGACACAATTCTGCACTAAAGGAAGATTCATGTCACACTCGGAGTGATATTAATATTAGTGATGATATTTCAGAGGAAGAAGCACAGCCATCGACCGGAGATGTAAGTGAGTTGTTGAGGTGTTTGCCTGCCATCTCCCAGGGTGCAGTGGGGCTCAGAGCTGAGGAGCTGAGGTCAGAGGTCAGCCAGGCACTGTTATTATTGACCATCAGTCCCTGAAAAGAAAGTATTGTGAAGAGATATGGTGAAAATAGAGCATCAGAAATGTAAAGGTTTTTAAAAAGGCTTCATCATCATCGTTGTCGTTATCTCTTGGTCGCTGTCACTTCATCGCTGTCACTTCGGGTTCGTGGGGATTTCGTTGACTCAACATCACCCAACCCACAACGGTGTTTTGTGAGTCCACCTCATCGCACCGAGCAGGGGTACGTCTTCATACTGGGGGCTTCTTATTCGTTCAGCCTGGAAGTTTAATTTAATTTGGAAGTTTATACTTGTGAGAATAACTATATAATCGTTGAGTTATGGGCGTTAGGTTTTTGTTCTCCTTCCTCAGCTTTATAGGTCAATTACACACATTTTTATGTTGGATTAATTCAGGAGACTCAGATGAGACCCGCAAGCACGCACCGGTATGTGAAGATACCTTTTTCTTGCAGAGGATGACAGTTAATAAATATACTTGTGAGAGAGCAGCCCGAGGGTTTTTTGTGTGTGAAATAAAGCACACTCTCCCTGTGATGTGTAATGATTAAAACCAGCGATGCACAACTTGGGTCCCCGTGGTAGCAAGGTCTTCCGATTCCTCATTCCCCTTGATTTATTTTCTGAACTCATTTATTTGCTTAATTGGGACAGTTTTACTTCCCCCCCAGGTGTTGAGAAGGTGATCATTTTTAAATAAAGATGCAACAACGCAGTATTTAATGAAAAGGCTTTAATGAACGAGGTCCTGGATGACTAGAAATGTGCGGCGCTGAGTAAATTGAAAGTCTGTTTTTTATTGTGAACATAGATACAAGTTTTTTCTTTTTCTTTCATACTTACGGCCCAATATGAATGTTACTGTTACTGTGAGCGGTTAACACTCAGCTGAAGGACACCAATCTTGGCCGTAGTGGGTTTGGCACACATAGAGGGGGGGCCCGTGGGTCAGGCGTTGATGTGCCGAGACGCGGGTTTGAATGAGAGTGAGGTCTTCTGTGTGGGGAAGCAATCAAAAAGGCAAACCGAATGCTAGGGTATATTGTCAAAAGTGTAGAATTGAGAACAAGGGCAGTGATGTTCAGACTGTACAATGCACTAGTTAGAGCTCATCTGGATACTGTGGACAGTTCTGGGCTCCACACTTCAAGAAAGATATCGCTGCTCTAGAGGCAGTTCAGAGGAGAGCAACCAGACTTATTGCAGGTCTGAAGGGAAAGTCCTACTGAGAGACTGAGGAACTGAACCTTTTCACCCTGGAACAGAGGAGACTACGTGGGGACTTGATCCAAGTCTTCACAATCATGAAAGACATCGACCACATCAAACCAGAGGAGCTTTTCCAGATCAGCAGGGACACACGCACCCGGGACACAAATGGAAATTGGGCTTCAAGGCATTCAAGACAGAAAACAGGAGACACTTCTTCACACAGAGGCGTCACAATCTGAACAAACTCCCCAGCGATGTGGCTAAAGAGACAATTTGGGAACATTCAAAAACAGACTGGATTGGATCCTTGATCACTTAGTTATTAATGGACACCAAACGAGCACGATGGGGCGAATGGCCTCCTCTCGATTGGACACTGTCTTATGTTCAACAATTGCTTGTCTTCTTACGTTGATCTTAAAGTGGTTTTGCATCCTTTTACATTTACACGTGTGATATGAATACATGAATACAAATTTAAACTTTGTAGTTCACAAACGTTCAGTCATCTGTCCCTCGCTTTCCCATTAGAAACACAAACCAGCCAGCATTGTGCTGAAGCGGCCCTTTCTCCTGCCGCGGTGACACCGCTCTCTGTGCAGATTGATATATATCCAAATTCCCTGCCTTCTCTGTGACTGTATCAGGCAGATATATCAATTTCTACTGAGGTGTTAAATTAAAGCTTCAGGACTGCAGATAAGGGAGCCAGAAGTTTGCTTCTCTGTCGAGCCAATAAATGAGAGGATTCGTGCCTTGGGACGCCGTGGGTTTGAGTTCCTCTCCGGCTCGGCTGAGTTGCGGTGTGGGACTCGGCTGTTTTATACGGCTTTCTCGGCGCCTGTAATTTACAGCCCTGCAGTCGGGAGATGAGAGGAGCAGGTGGATAGTATGGCATCGCAGATTGAACGCTCACAGAAGCTCCTTATCCCGCGCTCGTGGAAGGCAGCCTGTCACACTTTTATTGCCTCCTCGTCCAGCCTAACACATATAGGCAGTTACATTATCCAGAACTTTACTCGGTACTCTCACTTTCTCTTTCAATCTCCCCTGTCCTCCGTGGCCTTTAGCAGCCGTTGAAGCCCGTCTCTCCGCCGCAGCTCTGAGTGACAGGTTCTGGCGTAATTCACCCTCGTCTGACTGTCGGGCCCTGATTCTCAGAGGCAAGTGGCTAAGTTGTGAGATGGGAGAAGCTTTGTGTGCCTCCTATATTGTAACTAACACAGAAGTGTGCTGTTTTTTTAACCGTTTGTCATCCTTATGTGTATTATTTAAAGGGGGCGCTGATATCAGTCGGCACTTGTTATAACGTACATTCATCTGCGGAGTTGGCTTCATGTTGATATATATATATATATATATATATATATATATATATATATATATATATATATATAGTTTTTCCTTTTATACCTAAACCTCTTTATATATACCTAAACAAATTCAAGCAGAAGACGTGTCGCTGCCATATTCCTACTTCAAGCTGAACTTGGTGATGCACTTTCTGGTTTTACTTTGCCATCATCTCTCGCTCTCACTCAGTGTTGAGATAACCAGGGTACCTAGTAAGAATCTGTGTCTTTCTGTGATTAAAATATAACCAGAGTATTCCTAACCAGAATATACATAAATATAATATACCGACTTAAACAATGAAGTGGTTTAATCAAGGTTGGAGCCCATAGAGAACCATCAGCTTAATTTCAAAATAAATTAAACATGCAACATATTTTCTTATATGTCAGCAGAACAGCAGACACTATTGTCCTTTAAAAAAGTGCCATGTTATATTTACAGAAATGGAAGTGAAAACCAGCATTTTGGTTGCTATTGAGGAAGAGCCACAGCTTCTCAGACACGTCATATTTAGATGTTGTGTTTGAATACAGAGAAGCCTAAGCTTATTAGGAAATTAAATATCTCTTTCATAACAATGTTGATGTGAAGTCCACAGTCATATGTTTCCTATAATTCAGCGTGCAGAACTTTTTCTCTCTCTCGTGAATTTTATGAATGTGTAGCGGTTTGTTACAGAGGTAAATAACCCACACAGGATGCATCGTGCCGACAGGAAGTGCATGAATCTCAGAAAATGGTTTATATCTGCAGAAAGAGAAGTCTGTCAGCTCCTCATGATCCCCCTGCTAACCTTTTTCCTTCTTTATAAAGCCACTGATCAGCCATGGAAAGAAAAAGAGCATCCTGTGATATTGAGAAGAAGAAAGACTATAAATAAAGTGCTGACGGGGGTAAATATGAAGATTAAGGAACTTCTCCTGCCCCCGGGGACTGCGGCCTGTGCAGTGCGAGACGACCAATTTCTTAATGCAATATTAAACAGACACTTACTGAGGAATTGTCATACAAACCTGCAGTAATTCAGGCCTTATCGCTCCGAGCAGGTCCATTAGTCTCCCCCCCCGCTCCGCTCCCAAAATGAGCCCTGTGCGCCCTGAGGATGAACGGACAGCCGCGAAACTGCCAAGGCCACGGAATTAGATCTCGTTTGAGGTTTGAGAAGCGTTTAGTGCACGTTCATGGGGATATTAGTCCCTGCGAATACTCTGCTTCATTATCTGCCACACAGCGATGCCAAGCAACGCCGGGGTCTTTTAACTGACATTTTGGGTCTGAATGATAAACTTTGTATAAAAATACCTGAGGGGTTATCCTGAGTCATGGATACTTCCCTAAGGGGAGGGACCTGCGAATATATTTGTCTAATCAAGCTGCCATAGGCCACTGTACGCTGTCACTCAAGCAGCCCTCCTCTACAGTGACTCAGTCCAAAAGTCCACGCAGGGCCTCACTTCCTTTGGGTAGCATTCTCCTGTTTAGATTGGGGCGGCATTCATGTATACGATTTAAATGACTGTAAATTAAGACTGTTGCATCCAGTGATTTCAGGAATGTAAACTCCATTAAAAGCACGGCAGGTCGAAGGAGGGGCTCCAGTCAGCTCGTACCTGCAGATTTCACAGAGAGACAGCTTCTGCATAAAGAGACAGAGAGTGTGTTATCAGAGCTAGACAGAGATCGCAACGGGGAAAAAATTATTGGTTTGCGGTTTCTCCGTAAACAATTTATATGAGTTGGGGAAAAACATAAGCAGTACGGAGAGGTGAAAACAACAAACAAAGCCTGGTTATCAACAGATACTTGAATCTATATGATTTTCAATTCAAGCCAGCACAATGTAGAATGTGTTGAGGTGGTTATGACATATTGCATCGGAAAGAAGGAGAGAAAAATGTAATTGCACACACCTGGCAACTGCAAAAAGGAGGTTTAGTATTTTTACATTTAATTAACATCTCCGCATGGTCAACACTAGAGCAGTACTTGATATGATTGTGTGTGATCCCGATATCAATATGAACATATCCAAGTGGCCGGAGTGAACCTGTGATGTGAGGAGACATAAAGAAACGACCACATTACACCTCGTACCTGCGCTCGGCCCCCTGGGCGACGTGTTGTGTTGCTCTTCTGCACCCGCTATTCCTAAATGCAGACTCCGAGATCCGTCTGAAAATCACAGGACTGCGTAACTGCCTGGCACTAATTAACATGCTGGTTGGGATCCAATCTCTGCCCATTTGGAGATGAAACTGTTAGCTTATAAATAGAGGTGCTTTGTGAAACATAAAGACACCCCATATGTGACAACTTTAGCAAAACCATCTGTGGCAGACAAATGTTCACGCACTCCATTTGCTAATATGCCATAAATTTTCTTTATGAAGCACTTTATTTTCCATCGCATGCTGACAAGGCCTCATAAAATCTGGCACTTCTTGCCAATTGAACCAGCGTAGAGCTAGACGGTAGTTACTGATCTTAAACAGCCAGACTCTCAGCCTTCCTGGGATTACCCTGGCAAACCTGACCCCGGCAACTCGTTATGCAAACTGTTAGACGTGCAGCTGTCAGTAATGCGCAATTTAGGGTGCAGTTAAAACATAATTGCGATCATAAAATCCTGTGTTGATATCAGATCAGGGATTTATCTTGTCCAGAATGCATGAAAAAGAAAATGAAACCCGGGAATTATTGTTTAGAGAACTCATGACTGATAGAAAACAATTGTATTATCCACACACACACACACAAACAAACACATATATATATATATATATATATATATATATATATATATATATACACACACAGTGCCTTACTAAAGTATTCAGACCCTTCTTATGGTGTCCCATTTTGTGAAATTATAAAATGATGCATACATATTGTTTTAAACTTAATATTTTTAAACTGAAGATATCTAAGGGTAAATAAGTTAGTCAATGTCATCCAGAACAAAAGAGAGAGAACTGAAATATGTCGATTGCATTCAGTATTTGGTGGCAGCACCTTTGGCAGAAATTACAGCTACCAGTCTTTTTGGTTGAGTCTTTACCAACTTTGCACACCATCTTGGTGCAATGTCAGCCCGCTCTTCTTGTCAGATTTGCTCAAGCTCTGTCAGGTTGCTTGGGGATCGCTTATGGACAAGTCTTTCCTCAGATTCTCCACAGGATTCAAGTCAAGACTTGGGCCACTCAAGGACATTCACTTTATTATTCTTTAGCCACTCCAGTGAGGCTGTGGCTGTGTGCTCTGGGTCGGTATCCTGCTGAAAGGTGAATTTTCACCCCAGTTATATGTCTCTATCAGATTGAAACAGGTTTTCCTCTAGTCTTTGCCTGTACTTTGCTCCATCCATCTTTCCTTCCATCCCAACAAGCTTTCCAGTCCCTGCTGATAAGAAACATCCCCATAGTATGATGCTGCAGATGATGTTGACTGTGTTGGGTCTGCATCAAACGTAACGCTCGGCATTTAGAACAAAACGTTCATATGTGGTTTTGTCTTTTGACACATTTTTGCAGGATCACTCTGGTGCTTTGAGATGGCTTATTTTCAGTAACAGCTTCCTTCTTCACATACCTTTGAATTCCTACTTCAAAGGGTCAAGACTGACAGCTTTAAAGCCATAAAGCCATATAATGGGAAAACATTTCTTCAACACTTTCTTAATTTGATATCGCCCATTTTCTAGTGTGGACTGAGATGTAGAGATCGTGATGGCCAATCAAGAATGTTGAATTTCTGCCTATTTAACCAATCAATTAATCAATCAATCAATCAATTTTTATTTGTATAGCACCCTTCGCAGGGTAGCCACATACCACTTTACATACTGGTAAACATACAACAAATGTACAGCAAACAAAATAATACATAAATAATACAATAAATTAAATAACCAACCAGCTGGAGGCTCAGCTGTGGATGCTTGTGGATTGTCAGCATGCTTGAAAGACCCTTGGTGACCATTGAGCTCTGATCTTCCCAAAAGAGGCCCCCAGTTGTTTTTTCAAATCGAACAAGGGCACCAGGACTGGAGGAAAACATCCCCAAAGCACCGCAGACCCACCGATGTCCTTCAGAGTGGGAACAATGTCCTTCTTGACTCCACTTTTGCACTAAATATACTCCTGACCTACATGCATACTGAAGCAGAGGGTTTAATTCAACAACTAAGCATCTGAATTACCCTCCAGTCTGTTGGGATGCTGCTTAATTCTGGGATGAAACACAAATTGAACTTCTTGGACACCATCCACCTCGTTTGACTTGGCCATCACATTAACTGATCATCAGGATGCGCTGTGCAGATCGGGAGCGAACACACTCACACACTGACATGCTCATAGAGGGACACACTCACAGATGTGCAGGTGTAACGTGTTTTAGTGTCGCACAGAGATCAGCTAAGTGCTCAGATCCGTCAGTTCTCTGATAGCTGTTTCTGTGACATATGGTGCTGTAAAGGAAACAAGTCGCACAGGCTGCGGGGTAATTAGTTCCTCAAGCTTGGTTTTAGAGGATTTTATTATAATCTCCAAACATTCACATTTCTAGGGTCCGGTGGTGACTACTAAAATGACTATGATGGTGTTTCTCTAAACTGTTGCAGGATGCGTTCGAGACCATAAGTGCATCTTTCTTAGAGTTATAAAACATTAACAAAACGTTGTAAGACAAGTATCCCTGTTTACAGTGTTCAGATTTTTTTGTTGATTTGACTCTTGTAGTTTGAAGGTTCTGTGCACTGCTTTTTCACTCTTTACCAGTTATATCACCCTTAAAACTGCTATGCATCTTGATTGTATTTTTGGCACGTGATAAGTCAACTATTTGAACCAACTGAAAGGGAGGAAGGGTGGCATGGTGGAAGAGTTAGTACTGCTGCCTCACAGCTCCAGGGTCCCGGGTTTGAGTCCCAGCTTGGGGGGGCCTGTCTGTGTGGAGTTTGCATGCTCTCCCTGTGTCCGCGTGGGTTTTCTCTGGGCACTCTAGTTTCCTTCCACCATCCAAAGACATGCAGATTAGGCTGATTGGTCTTTCTAAATTGCCCGTGTGTTGCCTTGTGCCCTATGCCTGCTGGAATTGACTTCGGCTTCCCTGCGACCCTCATCAGGATAAGTGGTATTGAAAATGGATGGATGGAAAGGGAAGAACAATGATGGGATGCTTTTCTCAGTCACACTTGTCTTTAAGTTTGGAAAGGATGTGTCCTGGTTCCCTGTGAAGATCTCTCCACTGAAGACCCCTCCTGGGGTGTACCATATGACCTGTACCGTGAAGGTCTTCAGTTCAGATGATTTGTTGTAGTTTCAGACTGGATAATAATACAGTCACTGCTCTGCATCCCACTCAAATCTTAGTGACTTACCAAGGACTAGGGTGCACAGACACCGTCACTGGTCCAGAAGAGGAGACCAGCCAGAGCAAATGATGAGGGCAGATGCATCAGGCACGGCGCGGCCCTCAGGGATGCGTTGATTAAACATTTACAATCAAATCAGTCTTTCAGCTGTTCTTTCCCCTCCTAAGTAAACATCCGAGCACAGTTGAAAGGTGTCGCATCAGTCTTTCGTTATGCTAATTAATGAGTCCCGACAGGCAGAGCAGTGTTTCCCTTTTGATGATGAAGCATCGTGCCTTTTGTTTTTCCATTTTCTCACACATGTGGCGTGCCGAGCATGGTGTGTCTCCAACATGCCTTCCCTGGTGACGTTCCTGTGCCTGGTGTTTTGGCCAACATAGCAGTAAACTATGGACTCCATCCTTGACACTTGACCTAACAGTGAGAAACTCAACGATGGGAAAGAACAAGTGATCTTAACTTCTGATGACTTGCGCCATCGCCCTTGCTGGAGTCGCCTGTTTACCTACTTACCCTGTACCGGCCGACGCGGTTTAGTGAGCCACCTGCTGCGATTAAGCTAAAACTATATTTTTTTAACCGGCAAGTGCTATTAAGACGATGTGAGGGCTCTCAAATGAAAGAGGGATGTGAAACTGCCTTGGACTGGCGGGGAGACACAGTGCTTTCTCTCACATGCGTCACCGAGTGTGACAGCTAATGCAGATAAGCAGGAGGGTATTAACCCCCTGACAATTTAAACGCGGCCGCGGTGACTTCATCTCCCTCCACCGGGGTAATGATAGCCCTTTCCAGGCAATCAGCGCAGCACCATAATCATGTCTAATGCGGCCTTTCGTTTTCAATCTCGCCGTCCAATTACGTAATGCGCTCGGATTAGGGGCTGCGTCGCCCGAGTAAAACAAAGTGAATCGCATAAAAGGTATTTAGATTCAACACTATGAACAGAAGAGGGGAAGGAAAGTCAGGCGAGTGATATCAATATGCTTTTGTGGGCCATTACGGTTGCCATTTTGTGGTGAAAGTGTTTCTGTACAATGGGTTTGTGAAGGAGGGGGTCGATATATGTTTTTGGGGTTTTGTTATTTGGAAGCGCGGTGAATCACTCGGTATTGATACCGAGCCGTGGGAGCCTTTTGTTCTGCGAATGTATTGAGGTTTTTAAAATCCAATACATTGTTCCTGTGAAGCAGTATATGACGCTTCCTAAAAGAGCTCTATAGGAAGACATTGCATTGTGTGTTTATTGTATTATTTTGTGCCATTTTGTGTGGTACTTAAAGCCAGTGCTGTGAAAGAGAAAAATCATCTGCATTTTAGAAAAATTGTCATCTTTAGTGGGAAATTGGAGGGACAGTGACAAAAATACTGCAATTACAGTATCAGAAAAAACTTTTATTTTCCAACCTAGTGAAATAAAATGACTCGGATCAACAGAGATGTAATACTATATGCAACTAAAACTAAAAAGTAAAACACAAACAAACACAAACAAAACTGAAAAAGAGAAAACAACATCTTTTGCTTGAGGCTTCGCAGTCCGTGGAGAACTGTTTTGAGATGTAATTCAAACCCACGTGTTTCATCAGTGATTATTTCTCTCTTTTCGGGGAAAGAAAGGCTTCTCCTAATACTTCTAATAGCTTTGTGAATTGGGCTCTTGATGTTTTCATAACAAACATGTAAAACATGTCATAAGGTGTAATAACCCTCTTATGATTGCACAATTAACAAGCAAGGCTTCAAATCCCAGCGCTTCTGCTTTCACAGCAGTAGGATGCTATATGGAGGCAAAATCAAAGGTACCGAGAGGAGAACAGGGGGGAAAACAAGATAAACTCGACTTGTTATTCTGGCAAGTGCTCTCGGTACAGAGTAGTTTATGGCTTTTAGTGCAATTTGTTTTAAAAATACCAAACACAACAGATACCCAGCAGTGGTGTGACAGCTCCTCATGTGTCAATAAGACTGTTAGCATCTTTCCCGACTCGTGAGATAATGTGGTTCCTGTAGGGCAGGGGTTGGAGAAATTCAGAAGAGAGAGATGGATGGAAATACTGAAAAAGTATTTAAAATTTTACCACTCGCAAAAATGCGTGGGAGGAATCTCGACGCACATCTCGTCTTTCCCACAAGGGCAACACAAACTAAGAGACTCGCCCTCCTATTCCACCTTCTCTTCCACGCCGAAGAGCACGCACTCGCCATAAATAGCAGATGTCCGTCTTTGCCCTTCGCAGGGGTCTCTGATGAGGGGACCGGTCAGGGGGCAGATGGGTTTGTCGTTCTTATTGCTGGTTTGGGAATGAATGACTCCAGGTGGCAGCAGATGATGGTGTGGATGTTTCCCCCCCCAAGTCCAGCCTGCCAATGTCTCCGGCTTCTGCAGATGGCAGATGCTTATTTTTATAGTAGAGCACCTGGACAAGGTCACTCAAGCCATATAGTCTTCAAAATATAAAATGACCATGAAGACATGTAAGTCCACTCCCTTACGACAGTTTACCACAGTGCTCTGCTCGGTGATCTGGCAGTTTTCCCTTGGTTTGCGCTCGGTTTTACCATATGGCTTGACCAACTAGATGGGAGTTGCCATCGCCCCTTGAGCTATGAAGGTCTATTTAGAAGACCTGCTGTCTGGATTCCTGTTGTGCCAGTGTTGTCCTCTGATGTGCCATCATCACTGCCACTGATTAGGGACCTGTTCGATGTGAAGTCAGGGGAAAAAATCTCCCTCAGTTCAGACGTGATTATAATTAGTAGGCAGCAACATTTGACACTAACGATGGCATTCGCAGTCCCACTATAAATTGACAATGTGTGAAGCCAGTTTGTTGGTGCTGCTGTTACACACTCTGCCAGGCAGCGCCATCTGAACATTAGTCAAGACCAGTGTGTAAATGAGGCTGCTGTAGAGAATACAAACTGGCCACAGCAAGACGAATCCTTCAGAGCGGCTTGCAGACCTTCAGAGATGCTTCAGCACTCGGTGCTCCTGCAATAGACTCACAGCGGCAGCAGTGTGGCACAGCGGTCAATGGTCAGGGATCTGGAGCGGAGGGTTGAGGGGTCCGTCACAGGTGGGGGCTCTGGTGTTGTACCCTTGAGCAAGGCACTTAACCCAGAATGCACCAGTACAAACCCAGCTGGATAAATGGGTCATTGTATGTAAAAATCATGTGATTGGCCTATACTGTAAGTCACCCTTGGATCTATATAATAAAAATCATGGTTTGGAAAGTATTGATATCATGCACCAATTAAGCCTGTGTGGATGTGTTAAAGCACTCCATGTGTCATGTGAGAAGCTGTGGTTCGGCTCATTGTCGGAAAAGGAAAGTGTTGCACGATGAACGAGTCCCTGCTTTCCCATCCAGGTGGGGGTTTTAACTTTCCGCTTGTGAGTGTGGAAGTGCACACTGTCTGCTTCGCTCGCTACACAACACTGCGTCCGAGCCCACCGCCACGGCAAAGATGAGACCACCGAGTGCACACGACCCAGAGGAGCACGACCGCGGACGAGACTGATCTCCGCACAGAAAGCTTAATGACGTGTCGGGCTCATAAGCGAGGGGCTCCCAGAGACATCGGAGCGGAGACTGTGCTGCCAGACAAAAACAACAACTAGAACACCTAATCTACTCCCTTCTGCTGTGACTCCTCACCTGTGTGTATCTGTCCTCTCTGAAGCTGTGAGGTGGTTTCAGGTCAGACATTGTCTTTCACTGAAAATCTTGTGCTGGTTGAATAATTCACATGAAATGAGGAGCCAGACTCCTGCTGGTTACCAGTGGGTCTCCTCCTCAGTCGCTTTCAGGTTTCCCCCCCAGTGCCAGGCTTCATCCACTCCCCCCCAGCCCTAAAGGGCAGCGTAAACAATACCCACTTTCACTTCGTCATGGTGGAAGTGCTGGAGAATTTTCTCTGAAGGCATTTCACCTCCGCATTGCTAGTGCCATCGACACACACACATTGTGGTCGTGTTTCCCGAGGCGCAGTTTCACATCAGCCCTGCTCTGTATGCACTTCAGTGCAGCCCGGCTGATAAAGCGAACTTACAGCTCCCATACTCCTAATTTCACCACTCTGCATTGCCTACGTAGACAGAATACATTAAACGTCTGGAGAGAGAGAGCAGAGAGGGAGAGAAGGCTAGGATAAGTGATTAGTTAAACAGACTTCAGTTGGAGCCTTTACCCACTCGCGTCTCCTCTCGTTTCGTGCCTTGTTGGCTCCCTGCCTCCGAGATCTCGTTAGGGGAAGTTCAATCAGGGCAATTTAGATTTCAAACAGTAACCATCGAGTGCTCCATTGTGTATTTGCATCGGCCTCCTTGTAAAAGCCCATTAAGGAGCCGTCTTTTGTTTTAGCATGATCTAAACTAATAGCCGGTCCGTGTTCGCCGGCGATAAACGCTCACTGTAATCAGCCGGGAGAGAGAGTATATCATACAACAGTGACAGTTCGGAGGGGTAATGTGAGTCTTAAGTGATGTGAGTGCTTTCGCCGCTCGCGTTTTGCTTCCAGGAGGCCCAGTAAGGACCGGGGAGGAAGTCGAGCTTTCTTGGAAGTCATTCGTGACACAACGGCTCTGCCTCAGCCGTGCGGGGTGACTTGATTCTCCCTCATCGCATCCAGAGCCCCGGCGAGGCTCTGTGGGCGTGATTGTGAAGAGACTGGCAAACTGCCTGGAAAGAAAGCAAGTCTTCAGTAGTTTTCTTTTCCGTGTACTGTTGTTTGGATTAGAAGAACGAGGCTGTTGGTTCAGGGAAACGTGGTCTGAGGGAGCAGGACTTAATGTTCCCTTAGTGGGGAGACGGTGAAGGAGTAAGAGACATCCTTCCCAGTAAGACTGTGTCTGTTAATAATATGGTTCATGTTATCTTTACCCATTGGTTCTCTCATGCTTACCCTCTGATTTGAATTTGTCTGCTGGTAAAGAAAATAGAAACCTGTTCTCTTCTCTGTCTGTCTATCTGTCTGTCTGTCTCTCTCTCAAATTCAAATGATCAATTCAATTTCAATTTCAAGTGCTTTATTGGTATGACTGATTGATACAATGTTGCCAAAGCAATAATAGAACATTCTATCAACTGTCTCTCTGTATCTCTGTCCCTCTGTCTGTCTCCCTCTCTGTCTCTGTCTGTCTGTCTCTCTCTCATCTTCCAAGACCCTTCCTGTTCACTAAACAAAAACATAAATTTATTCGGCCCAGCTATTTCATTATCACACATCTTAAGAGGGCTGTTTCGTTTAGCTAGCTAATCATTTCAGTTGCCCCAGGCGTTCTCTCCTTAAGTGCTTAACATAGTGAGCAGCGCACAACCCAGCGCACAACCCAGCGTACACAGCGGACTCTGCGTGCTGACCTGCTGTGGTTGATGTAGCGTTTATAGATGTGGTTATTCATCGCCGGTTCGATGACCGAGCGCCTCCCTCACACACCTGGTGCCACAGGTGGACGGCAGCAGGTTTCCCCCCCTCACACCTGCAGACAGTCATCGGCCAAATTTAGATGTATTCTCCACAAGTGTTCTTGACTCTTTTGTTGATGCAATCAGCGGCTCTCACTGCTTCCCCCAAAACATGGCCATTAGTCACTGAAAGGAAACGGAGAGTCAACCATGTTGAATCATAGTGGTGTGTTGGCTCAATATGCTACAGCGAGACACAATTAGGGCTCAGGCACTTTACTGGTGACCTTCTTGTGTAGTTGGTTGTTATGGTTGTTTCCTACACATTAGTCATGCGTTCCTTAGTGGACACACACACAATGCATCTATTTTTATATATCTTCAGATCTACGTGCTGCATCTGTGTGTGTGTCTCGTCTCAGTTGAGCAATAGTCCTGTAATCAATACTTAGGAAAAAACATTTTAATGTTTCTATTGTTATGCTTTTGAAATATACTTTACTAGGATGAACACATAATAATGTTTCCAATCGAGAGGAGGCCATTCGCCTTATCATGCTCGTTTGGTGTCCATTAATAACTAAGTGATCAAGGATCCTATCCAGTCTGTTTTTGAATGTTCCCAAATTGTCTCTTCAGCCACATCGCTGGGGAGTTTGTTCAGATTGTGACGCCTCTCTGTGTGAAGAAGTGTCTCCTGTTTTCTGTCTTGAATGCCTTGAAGCCCAATTTCCATCTGTGTCCCGGGTGCGTGTGTCCCTGCTGATCTGGAAAAGCTCCTCTGGTTTGATGTGGTTGATGCCTTTCATGATTTTGAAGACTTGAATCAAGTCCCCATGTATTCTCCTCTGTTCCGAATCCAGAAAGCAGGAATGCTTTCCCTGAAATACAGACAAGATGCCAAGAGCACCTAGTAGGTATAAAATTCTGCAAAGGGCCATTCAGGAGAAACAGAAACTGTCATTTTGGATCAGGTGCTGTAGCTATGAAAGTGCCCTACAGAGAAAATCACCAAGACAGAAAAAAGATCGCTGACTTTTTGTGAATTATAAAATATCATAGCAGGGTTTTTAAAAAGTACTTTCTTGTAAAAAGCTACAGACGATATGCAGGAAGAAAAACTGTGGAAATAAATCACAGATTCCATGTCAGCGTATCATTGGCTGACAATGGTTCTGGCGAGTCTTTTGTCGTCAGCAGATATTGTGCAGAAAGAGAAAGTCTCCCATGTTTGATAATCCTGCGGTTGAAAGCTATTTTCTCCTCTTAGATTAGTCTTTTTCAGAGCACGGCTACAAGACTTGTGGGATTTCTTTTGGCAGCTGGGTTTCTAAACCTACCCAGCATGTTAATGTTAAGAACAAAAGTTCCCTACAGAAAATCAAGTATTTAACAAACCACTTTCATTTTTTTTTATTTTGCATTAGTGTATCTTTCATGGGAATGGATATTTGAGAAAGATTTAACAGGCAAAGAAACAAAAAATCACATGTATTTACTTGACAGTTTACATTATTAATCTAACTCTGTTTTTCCCAGACGCTCTCTTGTTCATTAGGGGTCTATATTTCACTACAAAGAGGTTGTATACGATAATAATCACAATAATCGTCATCATCATGATATTGATCTTCCTCTGGACCTTTTATAAAACCTTCAAAACTTTGCAGAGATGTTCTCCGAATGCTGATTTGCTTTTTAGTCAACATAAGATTGAAAGAAAATAACTTCAGAGTGAAAACTGTGAGTGAGCGCAGTAACCTCTCTCAACCCCAGTTTGCAACATGAAATGCTCCTTTAACCCAGCGTGTTACGCAGTTATCTGCCTGACACAGACCATTTCAAAGCTGGAACTCATTAATATTTATGTTTTGGATGTGCAGAAAGCCCATGCCTAAGGGCCTGCACGAATCCCACCCTTAAAGCTACCATCACGATATTAAAAAACCCAACACACACACAACTGCAGTATTACACAAGTGGCAAACTGAAAAGTATGTATCATTAGCGATCTGAGTAGGGGTTGGTGTGGAGCAGCACCAGATTTGCCAATGAACTCCTCAGCTGGTTTAATGAGACACTTTCGGTCTTACCAAGGCGTTCCATCGCTGCTCGTTACATTCCTCTATGCTGACAGTTGTCACAGATAAATGGGTTCACACAAGCACATGATGAAATGCTTCACCTGTTCTTCCCTCAGCGCTGTCCTTGAAGTCTCTCTCTTCCGTCTGTGAAGGGAAGCCTCTTAAAAGACAAGCAAACAAACAAACAAGTGAGCAAATGACACAGAAAACACACACCTCCAGGGATCTTTGTCTTGTTGTGTGCGCTTGAGCACCAAAGAGGAACACAAAGTGCAGCCATATGTTCGTCAAATGCAAGAGTAGCAACATCCCGATGAAGGTGGGCTGCTGACGGCTCGTCCTGGGGACCGCAGTCCCCGATTCCCGGCTGGACGTCCGTCTCTCACAAGACATCAGTGTCAAGCGAGAGTGGCGGCAATGCGACAGGTCTTGCTCCCTGGCCGGTCCCCAGGCTGCCCAGTGCGGTGCTCCTGACACCTCCACATTACGCACCTAATGCTCTCTTTGCTCTGCGCCTGGCCCACTTTACTATCCTGCGTGGTAATGCTGAGTGACACAGGAGATACGGCATCACGGTTGTCTCTCCCTGAACACCCCGGAAATGACGGAAATGCCCTTTTTTTTTTTTACTGTTATTTTGTATTCTTCAGTGAGTCTCGATAGAAACACACGAGTTCAACGAGGGAAAACCCACAATGCAGTTCACCACATCAAACCGGAGGAGCTTTTCCAGATCAGCAGGGACACACGGACCCGGGGACACAAATTGAAATTGAGCTTCAAGGCATTCAAGACAGAAAACAGGAGACACTTCTTCACACAGAGAGGTGTCACAATCTGAACAAACTCCCCAGCGATGTGGCTGAAGAGACAATTTGGGAACATTCAAAAACAGACTGGATAGGATCCTTGGATCACTTAGTTATTAATGGACACCAAACGAGCACGATGGGGCGAATGGCCTCCTCTCGATTGCACACTGTCTTATGTTCTTATGTATTCTCTTTCCTTTCCTCCAATTAAACACACACGAGCGCTGGGAGAGTAGAGTAGAGGTTCGATATATCACTGCACATAAAACTGCCGGTCCAATGGGCGGCCAACACGTCTTCCTGTGGGAGAACCTGACAGAGATCTAATTTTGGATGCGTCCTCCACTTCTCGAATATCATCTCTTGACAGGCGTATGATAAGGCAGTGCACGGCTGAAGCTAAAGTATGGCATTTCCACATTGAACCATATGATACAAGAAAGCATGGCGGTAGGTCATTGTCTGCAATGTCTTTAACCTTAACGAGATGATGGCTACCGACAGCTGAATGTCATAAATCAGACCTTTAATGTGTAATTAATACTAATAAATGACACTTTTTCTTATCGTTTGCTGTATTCAAGAGGTTTAAGCGACACTGAAAGTTTCAAATGAAGATTTTGTCCATTTTCTGAAGTGAATCCTCTCCGTCCTCAGGAACGTCCCGCAAACACCATGATGCTATACCTGTCCGTGCTGTGAAAACCATTGCTTACAGTGGAAAAGTTCCTATTAAAAACCTCGTCTTTGGTCTTCCACTCATATGCACCGCTTTAATAAATGAGTGTGTGTACGGCTTCCATGAAGGTTTCATCTCGTGGGAAATCGTTTCCAAATGCCAGCAGAAACGGGGCAGAAACGGCATAGTTTCCGCTACAGCGATGAGACCTGCCTGGGAGCTCAAACACACCCTGTGTATTGATCTGCAACAGAGGAAAACAAAGATGTGTCATAAAAGCACTAGCATCTGCTACCTGAGTCGGTGGATGTCACTTTGGACAGATGGGTGGCTATGATTTATAGAAGTGTCTTCTTTGAGGTCCTCGGGAGCAGATATCGACTTTTTCTCGGCGCTCAAGGCCAGGGAACACACAGGGATATTTATTTATTCCTAGTTCAGGATGAATTGTAACGCGGAGATGAAAATGCTCTTGACAGAAGGGTGCTTTTTCTCTTCTCTCTTTTTCACTTTCCCTCGCGATGAAAAAATAAATTGCAGCTGCATTATTGATTTCTTTACACAGCAGAAACAACACGAGGTGCCACTGCAGACATCTGGAGCCCCTATGCAGCTGTCCCTCATGAGTGCCCGTCGTCTCGTACGGGCTGTAATTAAAGTCCACCTGCACTTTTGTTTGCCTGGATCTGCCGGCTAAAGCGCCGTGTTCCGTAAATGATCAAAAATCGATGCCTGGAGTCGATTTTAATGTGCGATGGCGAGTCTATTACTCACAGAGATCACACTCCTGTTTTAACATTAATTGGGGGGATAACAGCGGGATTAGGCAGTGAGCGGCTGGGATGCATGACCTTCGTGATTTATGGATGATCTTTCAGAAGGCTGTTAAAGTTGGAAGGTAGAGTCGAGGCACCAGGCGATGCTTTCAGAGGTTTCATGCAGATCAGTGATTGGGGGGAGGAGATGGACAAATCTAAATCATACCGATATTGGGTATTACCAGCCTTTAACTACATCTAGGGTTCTGCATTTATACATTAAGGGAAACTAGGGAAAGGAAGATGACAAAACCTATAATTGACACAGTATTTAATTTAATTTAGTCCTGCACTTCTTAAAATTCAACATGAGATACAGTAACTTTGCCAAATTGATCATATCCCCCACACAAATATGAAACTGAGTTAGAGAATGTTAAACTGAATTGTAATAGGCCGATCAAGCATTTAATATATATATATATATATATATATATCAAATAAAAGGATCAAACCTAACGTAGACATCTTTAATGTGCCCACACTATTTTCTCCCTGACAAAGTCCCAAAATGCACTGTTTCTTAGCCCGTCACCTGACATCCACTTTATATGACATCCGTTGTTAAATATTGCTAGAAGACACCAAAACCGCCCGTGTGACTTCAGAGGGGAAATCAATGATGTGATCACAGACAATTTCATTTCCTTGATAAAGCCTGATAGATTATAATTACAACTGACAATCAAACCTATGTTTTATTGATTACCTGATGTTGTATTGATTTGTATATAGATTAGTCATACATTCAAAAGTAGTTCAAGAGGAAATACATGGTATATAGATGTGTTTTTTGAATTCGAGATTGATTTAGTCGTGGGTTTAAATTGTTGGATTTGATCATCGTACTCCTTCGTTTCGATCTGCATTGTGTATCAACATGTTCAACCCAAGTTTAATGAACACGCAGATAATATGAATCAAACTGCGTGGGATCCGCCAGTACACATCCAGACTGAGCCAGGTCAACTCAACTATTAAACAATCAGAATTTGTAATAACTTTTTGCATCAGTCAACAGTTGACTAATTGCGTTCAACTTGCAATTGACGCACCAGTGGCCAAAACAAACTAATTATCACTAATTATAAACTGTATTTGAAAACACAGAAGGATCATCTTATTCACTGAAATGCTCATAGACATGGGATGGACAAATGAGGCGCAGACAGTAGATTAGGTGGGTTTGAACTGAAAATGCAGAATGTGCAACACTTAGTTTCATTGAATTGCACCTCCCTTTATCTTTGCTCTGCAACAAACCAGGTGCCTGTGGTTCAGTGCAGCCTCTTTACGATTGTGATTGGATCCGTCAGGGTTGTAACTTTACGAGGTCAGAGGTCAGAGGTCAGGGGTCAAGTTGCCGACACACCTCTCCGGGGAGCGCTGCGGCGTGTCCGTCGCTACGGGCTGCTCGCCTCCGGCAATGGCTAATCGGGCCTGTTCTCTGAAATCACCGGCAGCCTTACAGATAATTGTGTCAAGCATTATCTGGGAGATACAAGTGCTCAGCCAGCTAGAAAAGGCAATTATTGTAAAAAGGGCATAACTGGGGCAGAGGAGCTGATATTACCTTGAGAGAGTAATAGATTGTGTATTATGCATTATTGAATAAAGAAAGGCGCTGTTTCTTATTCAATTTCTCATATATATGTTTCCCTCCCGCTGCATCCCCCCGCAGTCATTTTCCCATTAAAACATCAGCTGTGCTAACTGCCCCCCCTACCTCCGCTGTTGCACTTTTTGCAGCCGTGTCTTCAGAATGGGAATTAACGAGGGCCGGATCAGACCTGACCTCTGAGGCAATTCTCCCCCGAAAGACTTGTCCTTCTTATTGTTACTGTGATCCTGTGTGATGGGATCTGGACAAAGTGCTTTGCCAGGAACCAGCGTACACAACTACCCAGGTTGATTTCTGGTCCCTTCTTTACTGTATTTTTATAAATAAAAATGGGATTGTTATACATGTTGGCTGCGTGAATACAGTGCCTCTTTATTTCCACCTGTTAAATGAAGGCGGAGAAAGCATTGTAATTATCGTACGGCTGCTCCTTTCTGACACGCAGCGCTTCGTCAGTCGACTGTCGCTTGTTGATGACATCACTGTTGTGCTCATGTTAAAGTGACTTAATAACCAAACTGTTTTATTGAGGAAACAAAGTGTATAATCTTCTATAATGTGTTCTGCTTTCACCTGGTTGGAGGACACCCCAGTGCAATGTGTTCAAATGAAACTGGGAAGTTGTGTACGCTGGGAATTGTTGTGTCCTACACTGTCATTTGAACAGTTCTGACTGTGTGTCTGTTGGGCAGCATGCTGGCTTTCTGGAAGGGGAATTTGCATTGCTTCTTCACTGTCTCCACAAAATATGCAATTCAAAATGGGGAAACGAACACACGATTGTGGGCATTGGTGATGATATTAAGCAAACGGACGAAGCAATGCATGACCCAGGGGCAGTACCGGCTGGTTAATGTTATACCAAGAGTCTTGTAATCAGATAGACCTCTGAGAGTCGTGGTGTCATTAATTGTGTATTTCAGCTGACCCCTGTTTCCAGAATGATCCACTTTTGTCTGTCTGACATCCCTTCCCAATCTCGGTGACTCTGTTTACACGAGGCTAAAGAAGTCACAACTGTAGAAATGACTTATATAAAGTGATTACGTCTTGATATAGTTTTAAATAGTGTTGGTTTATGCCCAAGAGGTCTTGATGGAAACCCCTCCGGCCTTGGAAAACAAATGTAAGTAAACACACTTTCATTTCCTGTTTTATCAGTTATTTACCCATCATTGTGGTTTACAGTTTCAAGGCTTCTACCCTAATCTAGGCTGCCGTGAAGATTCGTTTAGATTTTCTAATTAAGAAAGGTTAACTCATTAGAGACTACATAGAGACACATATTGACGTTGCTTTGGCTGGAAAATAATTTATTGTTGAGTGAAACCGAAGAGAGCAGAAGAAAATGAAAAGGACAGGAGATGCTCAGGTTTAAAACTGATTTCCAAATTAATTGAATGTAATTCATCCTGTCAGAGCTCCCACACAGCTGCAGTGGCTGTGCAGTCTGTTATTATTGTTTGGTCACATTTTCTGTTCTGTGAGCTCAAAGAATATTCGACGAGATTTAGAATCCAAAATAAATAAAAAAATCAACAACAGCAGCAACAAAACACAGATTTATTCTCTCAAGATGGTGCCCACAATCCAATTCATCTCCACAAAAGCTTTTCAAATGCCTCCTGACATTAATCCCATATTAATGGAAAAGGAGTATATTGATTGTGTTTTCTTTAATATGGAGCCTTCATATGTGTTATTGACTTTTGTATTGATTCTCCTCGTTGTTGTTTTTTGTTTATGCAAGGCAGGATTAGAACTTCGGCCCATTCTTTTGTTTGAGTAATTTAAATGTGTTCACACGGGCTGAATATTGGTATATCTATCTTTTTCTTTTAAGATGAATTTTATAAAGGTTCATTTTTCAGATGTAATCCGTCAGCTGCTGGGTTTGAAGTAATTCCACTTCATGGGTTAGTTTTGGACAAGTTCTGGTCTCAGAAGGACACGCATGGATAGGGGAGGTTTTCTGTCAGGTCGCTATAATATTAAAAATAAAGTATCCTGATGTTTACAAGCTCATTCATACAGTCCCTAAATAAAGTCTCCTTCTCTCACATTTTATTGCATTCATTTATGTCTACACACCATACATATAGCGAATACGGGAGCATGGTGGAAGGTTATGGGTTCAAATCTCAGGTGGGGCAGATTACTCCAGTAAAATACCCAGCTGTATAAATGGGTACAAATGTAAATCGCTAAATGACAAATATACAGGTGACATATGATATACCGACAGGTGACAAATGAAATGAAAAACCCACACAGAATGTCTCAGTGAGGTTTTGGGCATGAGCCGACCAGAACAGCTTTCAATGCTCTTGCACAGATTGTACGAGTCTCTGGACTCTGCTGGAGGGATGGACACCATTCTTCCAAAAGATATTCATATGGGGTTATGATGGCCGTCTATGTTGGTCCAGAATCTCCGATAGGTGTTTAATTGGGTTGAGATCTGGTTACTGCGAAGGCCATAGCATATGAGTCACATCATTTTCACACTCATCACACCATTCAGTGACCCTCGTGCCCTGTGGATGGGCATTGTCATCCTGGAAGAGACCACTCCCATCAGGATAGAAATGTGTCACCACAGGATAAAGGTGATCACTCAGAATAACTCTGTCATGATTTGCAGTGGACTCAAATCATGCCAGGAAAATGCCCCCCACAGCATAACAGAGCCTCCGGACCCCCTCACTGTAGGGGTCCAGCAGTCAGGCCTGTCCCGTTCTCTTGGTGTCCCACACATGCACTTGCACACTTGTCCAGAACACGAGCCAGTTGAGCGTCTGTGTGACTGAAGCTCCTGTCATTCGTGCCCAAAAATGCCCCCTCTTTCAAAGTCACTTAGATCCTTTCCTCTCGCCATCTTGATCCAAAATCGAGGTCAGCTGGGCCTGCTCAGCATGTGTATACATGCACAGAGCATGACAGGATGTTAATTGCTTAATTGTATCAAGCAGTACACCTGTTTGGAGGCATCAGCATTTGTTATGTTCCTCCACTCGTTTATTTAGGTTTTTCCTTAAATTTTTCACCCGTCTGTATATTAATATACTGAAATATCACAATTGGATAAGTCTCCACCCCTTCAGTTAATTCCTGGTGGAAGCAGCTTTGGCAGCAATCCCAGCTGTGGAGCCACTGAACTTGGTGTGTGATTTGGGATGGAGTTTATTTCAAAGTTCTTGAATATCTTTTTCTCTGGGAAGTTGTGTGGTAGGATGTGTAGATACATGGAAAAAATATATATATTTCCAGGCTATAAGGCAACAAAAAGTGAACATTTTGAAGGGGGGTGTAGACTTTTTATAGGCACTGTAACTACATCTCTCTCTCTCTATTTATATAAACATATATACGTTTCAGAAAGGATTGAACTGCAAAAAAGCCTGAAAACATAAAATAATAATGGGCATGTATAGTTTGTGTATTAAAACAGTTGCAGAACAATAGTCCTTGAGCTGAGTGAAGAGAAACACCTTTAACAGCTGAAGGACGTTGTTCTGAAACACTCGGTTGTTTTTTAAATCACATTACACACACACACACACACACACACACACACACATATATATATATATATATATATATATATATATATATATATATATATATATATATATATATATATACATACAAATTTAGCTTTTTCAAGTTACACAAGGCAAAAATCAGGAATAAGGTTTTTATTAATTTGCAGCACCCCTGTTCATTAATGAAGAGACGCGTATCGATGCTTTTAGACAACACAGGCGCTTCATCACAGCTCCGGCAGAGACGCTTCCTTCGGTGTGAAACTCCTGTTGTATAATCCCGAGTTCTCATTTAACGGTGGCATGGTTCTAAAAAAAACCCGTCTGTTTCCAGGACTTGTCTCCACATGTTCAAATCTGGCAGGAGAGAAAGTGTGACTGTTCTGCAGCCGGCGCGCGAAGATCGAGTCACATGTCTCCGTGGACGAGCACAAAGCGGGCTTTTGACTCCTCTAATGGAACAACATGTGTCAGGTTCCCATTACTCCGGTTTGAGACCCATTAAAAGCCTACCTCCTGACTCCTTCAGATCAAAGTGTCTGTATTAATATTTAATATGTACCAGCCTTAATTAAACAGCAGCGCAGAATTACAGGGGCTGAGCTGTGCTAACAGATGTTACCCCCGAAGGCAATGGGAAGACTAAAGATGCTTGAATAACAGATTTACAAAAAACAAAACAAACATGATAAATACTAATTAGCCACTCTAATTGAAGTGTACCCTTTAAGTAATTACTATCCAGAAGAGATTTTATTTACGCTCATAAATAACTCTGGCAGCATTAATGACTGATTCCTTTCGCATGGTTGAGGCCGCTCTGTGGTGAAACTGCGTCATCCTCCTCGTGTACAGGAAGAAAACTTGCTGATGACGTATCCACAGAGATCCAGATGCTTGCGGACGGCCAGTGGTGGAGTTGAAATAAGGTTTCTCTCACCGCTGGGTCAAGGGAGAGAGGTGGCCAGCACCCCGGGGAAGGTCTTGTGAAGTCTGTTTTATCTTCACAGATTTACTCATTGCATTTTTAAAATACAAGTGGTCCTTGGTTGCTTTTGATTCATGAATGTTTCATCCAGAGTTGATGTCTAAAAGTCTTAAAAAATAAATGACAAGTGCATGAATAAAATAAGATTGATCTCCCTGTGCTCAACTTGGTTTCCTCAGTGTTCTTTACCAACACTGAGGAGCTGGCAATATACCTGTTTACTAAATTCGTTCTGGTGTGTATTCATGATTCTGACGGCTAAATTCAAGACCAGAGGGTGTGCAAAACCTGCAAGGCTTTGCTTTTTTATGGCTGAACACACTTGTCCAACAATGTCAAGTTCTGTGCAGCACAGTGAATAAGCACGTTGTGGATTTCACGTCTCTGATTTGTGAGCATCGTATGCCTTCGAGAATGAGTCAACATCTCTTAATTGGTAGAAATTAATCTCTGGTAAGGAAGCAGTGCAATACAAAATATTTTAATTGAAATTCTGAGATTAAACTGACTAGTTAATTCGTACGGTAACAAGCATAATTTTGTTTATTATCGGGTGGATCTGAAAGAAGAGCATGATCCTGTATTTAAATTTTATTTTCCTTTTTGGTGCTATTAGACGGTGACTAAATAATCGAGTGCAGAAATCTGTATCAAATAGAAATGTTCCAGTGCAAAGGCATCCAATCTTGGCTCTGGGACACGCTGGGCGTTTGTTTTGTCAAATCTTGTGATTAACTTCGGGAAATCGCTCCTTGGATTTGTTGGAGTGAATTGCGATCGACTAAAAAGGAAAAGTTTTTAATCTTGTAGACAATTTCAATTGCACCAGCTGGGTCCATATCACTTGATTGTAATCACGCTGTGGCAGGCGTAAGTACTGCCGGCGTGAACTTTAATTGACACTGTCATAGTCCAGTAAGATGTTCATGGAAAGGATTTTTAAGTGAGTCATTAACTGGACGGAAAATGCTTGGTTCTGCGGATTCCAGTTGGTTGGTCAATAATGCTCTACCTTCGCGCAGGAGTCGTGCTTTAAACCTGACCAGGAGAGAGGCTTTTCTGTCTGGCGGAGACTCTTAAGTCTGAGCTAAAGGATTGCAGCAGTAAAGGAGGTATTTTTCTCTATCTTTCTTTTTAGACAGAGAAATCGAATTGTTTGATATGACTCGACTGTTGCCATTCAAGGCTGTGTTGGTTCTTTGGATGGAAGTTTGTCAGTTTCGTTAAATAACCCCATTTCACCGATAATGTTTTACTATTGATTTAATCACTTCCGTGTCTGTTTATGCGCTGTGTTGAGGTTGGGATTTGTGAGTTGGGTAATATATACCAGTTAAATCACCCCTACATCGATGGACATCTTTCGGTTTTGTTCATATGTCGTGCTGGAGAGGAAGACAACACCAGGCGAGTGAATCTGTCCTATTTGTGTCTCCAAGAGTTGAGCAAACCTGACGCTTGATTGGGGTAAAGAATAAGTACGGAGCTGCTTGGATCTTCATCTCGACTCCTCCTTGGCTCTCCAAGTCTCGTTCTTTTGTGTTATGAGGGATGTTGTGCGTTTTAAACATTATTTAATCTACAGCTGTGATCTCTTTGAGTGTGTGTCAGCTCTGTCTTGGATCTGATGTCAGGATCTGAACATTTCCCTAAACCTTGGTTGGTTCGTTGGTTCAGCGAGTTAAGAACTTGGTCTTGTTAATTGGCTTGAAAAGATAAATTCCTAGTAGCGATTATTTTGTAATCCTGGACTCAATAATTTTATTTCCTGTGATGTGAACACACACGGCTAACATTGGGCTTCAAGGCATTCAAGACAGAAAACAGGAGACACTTCTTCACACAGAGAGGCGTCACAATCTGAACAAACTCCCCAGCGATGTGGCTGAAGAGACAATTTGGGAACATTCAAAAACAGACTGGATAGGATCCTTGGATCACTTAGTTATTAAAGGACACCAAATGAGCACGATGGGGTGAATGGCCTCCTCTCGTTTGGACACTCTTTTCTGTTATGAGGAGAAAGAGGCAGATATCCGTTCATAAGAAAGGAGATCTGGTCTAATACCTGTGAGTTTTGGATGAGGTTTGTGTTCAGACTGCAGAGTGAAATTAATTGCATTGCACAAAGTGAAGATGTAACGTATCACACATGTGAAAACACCTTTTTACAGTCACGCAAAACAGCTGCTCGTCTGTCACGGTACGGACTTGGCACGATACCTTTCAAAAACTCTTCTGGTGTCTCGACAATCCATTGCAGATCTTGAAATGTATGAACTTCTAGTGAACAGTCTTCCAGCAGCAGAGAAATAGGAATAAAAGGATGGTTACGGCTTCTAAATTGGAGTTTCTCTCTCTCTCTCTCTCTCTCTCTCTCCTTTTCCCTCTCCTCCTCCCCGTCTCCCTCTCTCTCTTTGCTCCTGCGATGCTCACAGTTCTTGCTAAGCTCCTTTGTCGAACGCTAGTGTTCCAGCGCGCACCCAAGGCACAGCCGAGCGCTGGCTGATGGGAAAGGATTTTCCCTGTCCGTTGGGGATTATGAATGTTTGGCTGAGCTGGCACAGTGGGTTTATCTCCCCAGTTACACAGAATTATTTACTGGGTGCAGGAATTACCTTGGTCTTCATTTTCATCCCAGGAATAGATGAAGGGATTTAAGTGTGTATTGGGAGTGTTTCCTTTGTGAAAGAAGGACTTTACATTACATTTTACATACAAAACATATTAAATACCTCTCCTGTGACCGCATCCAGTGATATTACAGGGCGCATGAAGCATTTTTCTTGCTTTGAAAGCCTTGGGTAACGCACACTAATACACAATAAAGTCGGGGAAGAACAGATTTGAGGAAAGTGTTTGTTGATCAGGCGCAATTCATTCCAGGGCTCTGTAGATGATGAAGTGATCCGCAGCAGTCGAGGGGAATTTAATTACAGCAGAGGAACACTGAAATTATTGTTTTGAGTTATTTACTGCAGAGTTTATTTCATTAAGCGACAGTCAAACCTACTTTATCTCACTTTGCTTGTGTCGCTCTCTAATTACTGTCATCAGAATAAAATGCTCCAGCCACTCAGCGGTGTGAAATCGAGAAGACAAGGTGCTGAGGATGTGGCCCCCCGTGTTATCAGTCTTTCCTGGACAGGAAACCCATTTGTTTCCGAAAATAATTTGTGGCTTGGATGTTCGGTCGAGTTCCCTGCAGCTGAAATACAAGGTGGGATGCTTTGAAAAACACACAGTCTAATGTGGAAGCTGTCGAGAGAGCAAATTGAAAAAGCTGGGTAGCACTTTTCTACATTAGTCTGTTCTTTACTTGCATATTGTCTGGTGCGGGTAAAATAAGAATATAAAATGTATCAAATAAAATGGTTTGCCATCTTTGTAGGGTTTGGTCGAAAAGGCTTTCAATCCGTGTGTCCATTTTGTTCAGTGGATCCCTGTAGTATCCAGTCTGACCTTCGCGCAACAGACATTACTGATTACAGATAAATATCAGATTTGTCCTCTTTTTTTTACACCCCTCCGGTTTCTCCTTCATTTCAGAATAACTTTCATATAGAACTTGGCTACAAATGTCAGACTAAGAAATAGGGGACGGTGCGGATCTCAGTGAATTAGGAATTGCTTTAGTGCTCAGTAGAATCTGTCAAAAAAAAAAACGCTGAACGGTTTTAAAGGCACAGGATCAACACTTTACCCAACTGCAAGGTGTTCAACTCAAAAAGTTAGTCAAGGTCAAATGGAATATTTTATAAAATGTACCCAATTCAGATCAGATGGAGGAAACTATATCACACATTTCTACAACACTATTAAAAGTACTAAATGTGTTGAGTTTCCGAAGCTACACTGCAGCTTAAACTTGTGTGTTTGGAAAGACTTCAGGATTGTGGAGTTGGGAGATTTGTTCACTGTAAGGTGTCGTGCCCACAGAGGTTCAAAGAAACCCAATCTCTTCAGCTCAGAGCGGAGAGGGGGTTTGACTCAGATGTGCTGAGTCCCGAACGAGGCCGACACAGTCGTGTGGGACAGAAGAGTAATGTGGAATCACACTCAACGGGGTCGATCAAAGAGACACCCAGTGGGGTGACTGCATCAGGAAGCGACAGCCATCAAAACAATCACGATGGGCCGAGTGCTCTCCCTTTGTTGGTCACATGTCTTCTGTGTCTGAAGGCTTGAGTGGTTTAATCTTGTCAGCAGATGCATGGGATGAAACTGCTGGCAGCCGCAGTGTTGAAATGGGGAGAAGAGCTGGATTTTATCATCACAAAACCTGCTGATGAGCTCGAGGACTGACTGTGGATTTTACACTTTCAAGCGAGCGACAGACTGCCTTTGGAGTCTGATTTGAAGGCGTCTGATCTTCGGGAACTGGCGCCCAGCTCAGTTCAAGGAGTCCTCCTCTACCCATGGGCCCTCGTGGGAAACAATTGTTTTGTTGTTTTTTTTAGTACACTTCTGCAGTGAAGTGTGACCGATATACAAGTGTAACATTTAAATGCTAAACAAGGAAAAAATATGAAATAAGTTCTTGAGAGATATACCCAAGAGGAAATACATTGTGTTCCTTTGGTCTTGTAATTGTTTAAAGAGTTAGAAACCAATGACAGTAGCCATCGTGTAAACAGATCACAACAACAGCAACAACAACAAGGGGTTTCATAGACATCCACGTGTCAGCCGACCCTACTACAGGTCTGCTTGAGTGTGTGTTTATTAGCGTTGATCTGTGTGTGCCCCTTGAAATAAGCAAACATCCACACAAACAGCGGCTGCTCTCAAGGTCTCAGTGTCCCAGTAGTCCGCTAAGCAATCACCACAATGTCGCTGTGTCCTCCTCTCGCCTCGTCCTTAGTCGGGCTCCTCACACACAGCTGCTCGTTGACTGAGCTGTAATGATGCCCACCCTGACCAAATGTACAATATTCTTGCATTACTTTCAATCACACACAGAATATGTCCTAAAAATGTTAAGTCTGTGATCAGTGCAGGTTTTTCATCTTCTATTAGATATCTTCTGTAAGGTTTTTATGTTTTATAAATTTAAGTCGCCAAAAGCGTCATGGATCCCTGGACGAATTTGAGGTATTACTCTCCTCAGTGAGTGTGATATGAAATAAGTCGGGGGAAGGCGGTGATTAACTGTTTTTTGCTCCCTGAGACTACTGTAGTTGATTAGATGCCCAAAGACTGATCAGTTAGATCTACGTTTCTGTCCTCTGATTGGGACTAAGGCTGAGTTTCTCAGGGCCAAAGCAGATAGCTAGTAACAGCCGTGTCTTCAGCGGTGCATATGTGTGTGCCTGTGTGCATGCGTATGTGTGCACGTGTGCGTGTGTGTGTGTCTGTGTTCCTAGTCACTAGCTTACTCAGCCCAACGTAGGGTTGGAAGCTTAATCTGTGTTTCATAATAAGTGACTATTCTAAACTAGGTGTTATTAAAACCAAATGGAGACTGGAGTCGACCTGGTACATATTGAGAAGTGTTCATATTCAAATATTTTACTTCTATACCCAATTCCAATGATTAAATACTTCCCAAACCCGTATTTGCACACGTGATGAATTTAAGTACAGCCCAGATCACACAGATCTCAAATTCTCTGTGTTTATTCAGGTCAACAAGAAAATGATGACCATTAGCCATGGTCTGAATAATCCCATAATCACCCAAGTTATTTAGGTGTTCTGGACGGTTTCTGTGAGTCAGTACAGAGATTAAAGCTGTGATTACTAACTAGTAAATATTAATCACAGTCCCTCTACTTATACACTTGTTTACCATCTTGTAAACATGGCTAATTAGAGATATTGATTGGGTTATAAATGGAAATTTGCCCATTTCAGCTGTTAACTAACTTTTCATGGTCTGCTATTTCTAATTGGCCAAATTCCGCCTTTTCTCAATAGATAGACAACTATGTGTTTATTTTATTTTCTGGAGGAAGGGATAATAATTCAGTCCCACATATGGGAGACCAGGGATGGTGCACCGGAGGTTGACGTTGTGTGAGTGTGACAATTGTGTTTGTGCGTGAATATTTATATAATGTAAGGTTTGAGACTTCTAATCAAAGAGCATTTGAGGAGACAGCTCATCAGGTATTAATAGCAAGTCAAAATGTCTTTGGAAGTGAGGATTGAGCTCAATGTTTCTTCATTACTGATCATATATAAACATTTCAGCGGGTGACAATTGTCTGTTTTAATATTGCCTTTACTATATCTTTGAAAAATGTCTACACAGATAGATAATGTAATTAACTTCATGACAAGTGTCATCTTTAATGATCTAGGAACCTTTCAAATCCCCTTTTTAATTTTGAGTGATTTTCTTTTGTTTTATTGTACCGTTTTTAAATCCCCTTTTTCTTAATTAAAGTGTCACTTTTCACTGTTATACTATCCATTTCAGCGCTAAACGACTTGGCTTTTGTGGAAATGTATCTCCTAACGTTGAATTTAAAGAAGGAATTACTGGTGAACAATATGCTACTATGCAGCGATCATTACAGTTTAAAAACAGCAATATTTCAAACATTTAGTCCAAGGCCAATTATTTTCCTTTAATTATTACTTAATTGTGTACTGTGTTGTTTTTTTAATGACTATATCAGCGGAGGATATTGAATTAATGTCGCTGCTTTGGAAAAACAACAAAATGACTGTTAAACACAGAGTGAAGTTTAAATTTACAGCCATCAGTTTAATCGTGTATTCATCAGTGAAGCGATACGTTGTGAAGACAATGAATGGGCGTCCCCTGAATGAAAATCCCATGATGCTCTGGGCCAAACTGATACAAATACAATGGGATGTTAAGTGTGGTATGCATTAAATGATAAATACTTGTTGATATAAGGACACATATCTGAGTATTTAATTAGATTTTTTCAAACTCTGATTGATGTTCTACGTGACACTCCCCACCCCCGCACCCCCATTAGAAAAAATACGCATGAACATGGCTAACAACACTACCTGATCCACACAGTGCCTCTCACACAATGCTTGCACAGTAATGGAATTCAGTGCCCTGGGAAAATATATTACTTTTGAGATGCGAACATTTCTGAGTAAACCACGGCTCTGACTTCCCCCTGGACATGTCAGGGGAATTCGGAAACCTCAGTTTGGCAGAAGACAGCCTCACACACACACCACTTATTGTGCTGAGAGGTAGGATTTTAAAAGCAGTCACAAGCACCTTCCTTTCTGTGATTTGTTTGTTTCCCTTTTTCACCCCAGTCCCTGCCTTTCCTGTAGCTTCTCTCTCTCTCGGGATTTGAACTGCCTCTGTGTTGACACGCATCCCCCAAGTGGGAACGCACACACAGTGTCTGTGTTCATATACGCAAAATCTGCTTGTGCATTTTAAAAAGACGGGAGATAAAGCATCTTCCTTCGACTAGCTGGTTGCACTGCAGTTCTGGGTCTGATTGGTTCTGACATCAAGGTTCCTCCCAAGCCTCACGTTGGGTGTCTCCCTCACAGCTCCTGCTTAGTTCATCTGCCATTGTGTGTCTGAGCTTCTACCAGTTGAAGAGGGCATAGATGAAGGCAATGCCATCTTTAACAAGGCCATTTGACGTTTTTTTCTGTGGTCTGGGGCAAATTCATTGGCTCCATTCGTTCTGTAGTCCACTCTGCTCTGAAAGCTCATGACCAAACGAAAGCGAAAGCAATTCTCCGTCAACATGGCCTCGTTTAAGTGAACGGATCGCCAGACATACAGGAATTAATGCCGTTAGCTTCGATATCGTCCCGGGAGATCCAACTCCGTTCCGCCACATCGAGCGCACGGCCAGCAACTTTGCGCTACCTGTCTTAATGTCTTTTGTCCCTTAATGCAAACAGCCAATGAAGCGGGAGACGACACATCAATCAAGGCCCCCTGAAAATAATCCCCATTCGATGCACGGGCTCCTGGTGACAGCCCTCTGTCTCTCGTCTTTGGGCTCAGCTCTGCCTCATACAATGCGGTGACACTCGCAGGCAGAGAGAAACCTGCCCGTCGCAAAGAAGCGGATCAAGCCCGATGGCAGATAATGCTGGGCCTGCTGGTGCAGAACCGGATTATAGACCAGTGTTGGAGTGGAATTCCAATAAGCCAACGGTGTAGAGATTGCATTGGTAATTAAGATCACTTTTCGGTTATCTGTTCGCTTGATGCTTTTCCTGCTTTACCCTCAAGTTAGTATGTTTCTTGTGGGGAAGATTTATGTATCTTTCTTGTGTGTGTGTGTGTGTGTGTGGTACTCACTGTCATTCTTAGCTGTAGCCTCCCTCACATCTTACTAACGAGTCACTTCAAAGAATGCGATGTAGATTACCTCCCCCAGCCGGTCGCCTCAATAGCAGGTACAGGGATCATTATGTACATAAATGGCCCGTAACTCCGAAACTGCCCCAGCCTTAAGAGGGGCTGATATGCAGCCATGATTGGTGGTGAGGTAGTGTGCCATGCCCCGTCGGCTCTTTGGCACCGCTGTATGAGCAGTTGGGGTGAATCTGGGCAGGCGTCTTCACACAAAACCTGCCAAATATTCCTCAGCGATAAACCTGTTTACCAAGACGAGCCCATTCTGCCCGATGGCTGCTGCTGGAATGGCCTGATAATCTGTCTTTCCCAACTGGGCACCTTTACCTGTCCACTACTCCCACTCCCAAAGCTCCTCTCTTGTTGGCTCGGGATCAAGGCCATTTCAGGCAGGGTGAAGTAAATGCAATGTTTCTCAAAGACACATAGTCAAAGCCAATCATTGTACACTGTGTGTTTCAGTATACAGAATTTATTTATTTTATGCGTTCTTAGTGTCTTTTGAAAGAGCTTCGGTTGGCTCATTTATCGGTCTACTGTGTTCAACAGTGGATGCAGGTTTCCCCGGCGCGGTGGCATCTTCATTCACTCGGCTGTATTGACTGGCGCCGGGGAGTGTGACATGAAGCTCGATATTTGGGCACAGGCACAATGTGCTCAGTGCCGGGGGACCCCTGATAGCGGTCGCCTCCTGCTGTCTTTCCGGGTGGTATGAAAGCCGTGTGCACGGACAGTTAGCTCCGTCACCGCTCTCGAGCTCAAACACTTACGGGCAACGGCAGGATGTAATGAGGCCAGGAAAACACGGAGAGCTGCCATTACACTTGTATCAACATTAGCACACGGGAGCACATTTGTCAAACGCATGCAGTTGATTTTTCAAATGATGCTGTGCTCCCCCCCACCCCCCCCCCATTTAAGCTGCGTCTGACTATGCAACAGCGACAGAGACGGCTCAACACGAGACATCGTTTACTATTGTATCACGCTCTCCCTGGCCTCTGAAGGGCAGAGGTGATTAATGAATATGAAAGTCATTAACAGATGTGCTCATATCTGTAGGGTGACCCCCCCTTGTAGGGTGACCCCCCGCGCTCCTGCATTCCCTCCACATTGTCTGTAAACTCTTGGAGGTGATAACTCACAAACAGCAAGGCAATATAGGCTGCTGTGTGAATGGCTGCCTTTCAGTGCCATTTTCATCCAAGCCAAATGTCCTGCTTTAAGTGACAAATCTCCCTGCTGAAGCGGACTGACAGCAGGGTTCCCTGGACCAGGCCCTGCTATCCATGTCCAGATGGACTCCTGGTTGTCTTTCGGTACTGCGCTGCTGCCCAGCGTCGGTCGGTGTCACTCAATAACAGCAGTGGACCGCACAGTGGGAGAAATGTCATTGCGAAACCACGTACGACAAAGATACACTAAACACATGCAAATGGACCCAAAAGGAAACTAAGGGAATATCTCTCTGGTGTATTAGTGTCTTTATGGTCCTGTTCCATGCTTTCACATAGCGTTACTGTTAAATCCCCACTCCCTTAGCAGCACCACCAACCGCTCTGAAAGTCAAGGGTTTGTCAGAGTAACAGCTGTGCTGATTCAGTCATCCCATTTACAGACTCGCATGGAAACAAAGCCAGTGTGTTTGCATTTACTTAGTAACCGGACCCCTTCAATGCAGTTGTAGCTGAAAGTATTCACACCCTTGGCTGGGAACATTGAGGGATTCATTCTGAAATTACTTCACTTATAAATAAGTTTAATACTGTTTATTAATGTAAACCAACCACCCAATATTTTTTCAGAGGAACAGTGTGAGTACTTATTATCTGCTCTTGCGTGAGACTCATGATATGAAACCTTTTGAAGGACCGTTCTGAAAAGAAAAGCAGTAATTTGATATTTGTCGACTTATACATGATTATTTCCTCCTGTTTTCTCAGCATATTTTATTTTTCCTCATTGGAAAGCCACCTTTATGATGATGATTGTATTCTTAAAAAGAACACTATTTTACTGAATATAAGAGAACCTTAAGTACAACGATGGGATTTTCTCATTTTTAAAAATCAAATGTAATGCTTGTAATGAGAAGAGGTATTAAAGGTCACTTCAGACCAAAGAGGGGGAATTTAAATGTTTCGCAATTCGTGCTAATCGTATACAGACTGCAGAAAGAGAATGGATTAAAATGTCCAATTTGTCTTCACTCAGGTGGCTTAATAATTGCTGGAGCTTGGACAGCTTTAACAAACACAACCACATGTTCTGGATTAGGTTAAAAAGAATATCCATTAAAGTTTATCAGATATTTAGAACATTTGTTGCATTGCATAGTAAATCACAGTTCTGTTACTTATTTCCAGAGCAGTTCATACACATCGAGACTTCCTCCAGTCATTTTTATGTGGCTTTGCTGCAGGACCTCATTTTAGTTATATTTTGTGTTACCAACGGCAATCATTTTTTATTGTACACTGACGTCAATCTTAATTGAATCTCGGCGATTTCAATAAATATGCATTATATGGTTTCATTTATCCCAGATATAAATTGAAGGTAAACCTATATTTTATTATTTTGCATATGTACTTGCAAAGGCACATTTTGTGCGGGGGACTGTGGTTTCAATCCAAACTGAGTGTTGTTTAATACAGTTCTTTTAAATAAAAGCGTAGTGAGACAGAAGGCTGTTCTTAATTTTATTTTTAAGCTGATTTAAATTCAGCAAGCAATTGTAAACGTCCAACAACAAAATGCAACTGCCTTTCAGAAGATAGAAAATCAAATATACCCGTAGTATATGCCTATTACAACTTCAATCTTTGAATTATTCAATTTATTGTTTAAAAGTTAGCATTGCTCTTATTCCAGACCTAGTCAAGATTTATTCTTGCTCGATTATGGCCCTAGAGAGTGGCACACGTATAAATTAAGTGTTTCATATAGACGGCCCATTATGGATTCCCAAAAGACTTTAAATCCGCAATCCACTAAGACAGCCAGAGAGAGGCATGTTTTCAACACTTCGTATTGAGTTGAGTCAAGTAGGATGCTTTTTGATTAGTTCGAATAAATGCCTTATTTAATTCTGCAGCTCGGATTGAGATGATTCTCTCTGCCAGTCTTAGGCGCATTGCTTTAAACAGCTCCTCCAGGCAATCGGGTTTATTGTTTTCCTGCTGCAGCCCCCGGAGTTTCTCCCACAGCCTTTGTGCTCTTATTGGAAATCAGACGGGAATGTGTTGTTGTTGTTGTCGTCGTTTACCCGAAAGTCTCTAAGTGCTGTCAGAGTGTTGCACTGAAATAAGCAGAACATATCAATCGAGCTGCGCTTTCTGCTGAGGATTAGAAATGTATTGCTAATGGCTGCGGGGTAGGGGCCTCCTCTCGCCGGGGAGTGATGGGGGGACGCGGGCGAAGAAAGCACAATTGCATCAGGCGCCGGCATCGGGGGGATCAGTCTCAGCGGCCGGGCAGGGGGATGGGTGAGATTGGCCGAGGAAAGTGGAAATTGATTTTGGTTTCTTTCTTTTCTCATCTGAGTTACGGACGAACTGGTCTGATCTGGTTTTGTATGAGTGAAGGGGAGCTGTCCGCAGGGTTGTGGTGCTGAAACCCTCAGTCCAGCCGCGTTCAAAGCGTCTGCGTTTGGAGAAGAGAACCATATTGGACTTTCTTAAATACCTCGATCTGTCTCTCACAATGAATCCCTACTCTATCTCGCTCTCTCTCCCAAACACACACACACAACACAAACTACTTTATGTTCTTCAGGCGCTTCTAAAACATTTACACTGCTGCCTACATTTCTCCACAGCAACTGCACCCTTTTTTCACTTTGCACTTCCTCATACTTATTTATTTATTTATCTGCCAAAGGGGGTGAACTCTCTTGACTGTTTTCATCGGCAAGATGTAATTTTATGCGACACCCTCATTTAAATAGCTTACCCCAAGGTGTAAATACTGCTTCTTTACTCTGTTATACACCTACACAAAAGCCAGAGAAAGTGCCGAGCTGGAGAGAGAGCGTGTGCTAATACTGGGAGCTGATTTTAATTATTCAAATGAGACGCCGGCCTGTTTTCCATTCTCGGAGAGCTAATCGTGTGAGAAACTCTGGGGGTTACGGCACGGCGCCCGCAGATCCTATCTGAGCTGCACATCGGCTCATTTTCCTGCAAGTCGAATGTCTATCTATTTAAAAAAAGGTCATTGTGAAACATCATGGATTAGACAAGGAAGGAAATGACTTAGCAGATAAGAACGCAGAGTGGGGACCCTTGAGACGAGGACATGATAAAGTGAGAAACTGGTTAGAGAAAAAATAAAAGTAGTTTTTTTCCAACCATATTACACAGTCTGATCTAAACATTAATATACTCTGCCTTTATTAGAAACTGTGCTTAATATTCTACCAGTATAATCAATGCTCAGGGAGCCGACGTGATTTATGTAGTAATTACATGAAATTGTCTATTACCTTAATTAAAGGATCTTGAATCTTTTACCGCAGATGGGGTTTTAGGTTTGATCGTTTTTCGCTGAATGAAGAACTTACTGAAGAAGCGTTTCTTCTGTTTGGTGTTTCTAGTACTTTGTAGGACATTTTCTAGATGGCTGTGGTCAGCCCTTTCATTCGCCTTCAGCCCGATCATTAATCGGCTAATCAAGCGGCTTGAGAAACATAGAGAGAAGGAGCCCATTGATTTAGCCGTGGACCAGCCATGATGACAAGCTTTCTGATCCAGTCGCTGTTTATGAAGGACACCAGTTCAATGGCATTCAAGGCCCAGGCACGTCAATAACTCCTTAAATCCACCCATCTGTATTAATACATCATACATCTCTGCTGAGGATGATGTCATATGGCAGTCTTTTTGCAGGGCTTGAGAGATGTGAAACCTCAGCCTTTTCTGCTCTGAAGAGTTCGGTGCTTTGTGTGAAATCATGGGCCTTTTTTAAAGCCCAGCTCACTTGAATATTTTTAGTGCTGCGATACATTTCCTGCATTATGGCCGTTCCTTTGGTCGGTGGCATCAGAGAGTCCTGCAGCTTCACACATGGCCTGATCTGTAGCGAACCCTTCACACTATAGAGGCCAGAGTCCCGTGGGCTCTAGTCTCTGGGAGAAGATCATGTTTTGAACCCGGCACACAACTAAGCATCTCATCTGTTAATGAATTGGGGCTGGCAGCACATTCATCTTTAGTTCTGGAGATTTGAATGCACGTAGTTCATTCATGCAGCTTAAAACAACTTAGAATACATGCAGTACCAGCTATAATCACATATAATATTTGATCTAGGTTTTCATATAAACAATTCACAGACTTGGAATTGTACTTTGTAATTAGCCATTATAATTGAAGTAAGTAATTAGATGTAAGTAAGTAAGTAATCCACAGAGACGTGCTTCCATTTCAGAAAAGAAAAGGAACATGGAATCGGCCTCAGACTGGGAGGCTCTGGGATTGTAAGGTCTGTCCTCCCATGTCAGCGAGTGTCACGAAGAAGTTGTCCCTTGAATCCAGAAAGAGAACTAGTGAAAAAAGTGTTAAAATTATCCAAATATAAAACAGAAACCCAGTGACAGTAAGGTGAGATGAGGTGAGGTGCTGGAGCTCTGCTGCCATGTTCGCTGCCGTTTGCTGTCAGAGTCCCTCAGATGGCAGAATTGCACTGTGCTGTGTGGCAAAGTGTACAAAGTGCCAGGAGCCCCGAGCAGCGCAGGAGCGTGTCTTTGAATCACAGCAGGGCTGCAGAGGAGCAGCGAGACTGACTTCTCCTGGGCAGCGTTTGTGCACTAATCAGCCACAGGAGCATTGCAATCCAACGAGGGCTCGTAGAGGCAGCAGGACCCCCCTGACGGGGAAGACACTGGACTGAGAGGGGGTCTCACTTCCTCCTCTCCACTGTTACTGCAGGTGGGGCTGAACAAGTGAACACAGCGTTCATAGCCCTCCTCCTGTCCCATCAGGCCAAGAATAACCAAGAGATGATTTCCTGTATCTTGGAAAGCCCTTGATACATTTACTTTGCAAGATACATATGTGGACAATGGTACCGGCAGCCCATTCTCCCTTGGTCCCAGATAAGCCACACTGATTCTAGATAACAGGCACAATTTTACAGAAACTGATGTAACTGGTTTGTAATATGCTTTTCTCTTATTTTAGTGTGATTTTTTTCTAATCAAAGGTCAACACAATGAGCAGTTAACTAGGACAACTCTTCCCAATCTGTTTCTCCGTGACAGAGAAGACAAAAACTGCGCACCACTCTACCTGACCTCGGTCTCAGTCCTGTTCTCCTTTGGAGAGTGCTGTTAAAACTGCTTCGGCTCTGAATGCCAGCCTCGCGTAAGACAAACAGGCAGCGGCAAATTAAGAAGAGTAAAGAGCAGGTTGGAGTCGATCCGGGAACAAGGTCAGCATGAAACCGAGATACAGACGCTACTCATATCCCATCGTACAAGAGCACGGGACAAGAATCTAAACTTGTACATGAGATCATTACTTCTGTGTGTTGTAGAGGAGCAGCAAGAAACATTAATTCCTGGCAAGGTGTCCAAACTGCGAGGGCCGCCATTAAAGCCCAAAATACAAAGAAGAGGGTTTTTGCTATGTGAAAAGCATGTAGGCCTTATATTAAAGAAGCATCTCCTTTCTCATGGGTCAACCACTTCCTCTGCTCACTGTACTGGCAGATCTTGGTTATGCAGCAGGATTGTTGTTGCACACCTGATATAATTTGTAGAAAAATAAAGGAGTTTGTTTAGAATTCAACAATACAGGCGACAAGTTCTTGTGTGGGAGAGAGGCGTTGTGAAGGAATCCTGTAAGAACTTGTGTGATTCAAGCCTGTGGGCTTTGGTGTGATGATGTCGTTTCCAAGAAAGATCATCAAAAGCCCGGTTCAGCAGCAAGTTTACTGGTGAAACTAGTGACAGCGGTCAAGTGCCACTGAGGAGCAGAAATAAGATTTAAAAAAAAGCTTGTCAGGAAAGCTTGGTAGCATGAAAAGAGATGCATCAAAGATGTGCAAGGAGGAGAAAGTAAACAAGAAGAAGAGCAGTAACCATGTGATGTTGAAAGACTGTGACTTCCAGCGAGGAACGGCTGGCGGGTAAATAAATAAATAAATGGCACTCACCTAAAACGCGGAGGAAAGTGTTGGCATGCATTTGTGTTAGGGAAGCGCGGACCCTCTGGCAACAGCTATTTGTCATTTTCTTTTAAGGGGCTGAGATTCGCAACGCGGAGGAAAAAAGGAAAAACAGAATGCAAATAAAATAAAAACATCTGATGAAAACCCAGCTGCAACAGGGATGAGATCACAGCGTGTGGAAAGTTCGCTCCGAGTTGGGGAAGCTCTTTTATACGATCCAAAACTTTCGACATCGTTGATGGGAGGCTGCTTTGCACCAATCGAACCCGGGCCCCCACCTCGAAACATTACGCCGGCAGAAAGCGGGGGGAAGTGTTTCTCATCCCCGGTGAGCGTTAGCGGATGCAAGAACCAGTGATGTAGCCATGGTAGAAACATGGTCCTCAAGATAAGATGCAACATGTGAGAGAAGAGAAGCTGTCAAAGACATGATCAGCTGTCAGCTTACAGATGTTCGCAAGGAAAGAGACTTGTGATAGTTAACTCCTGGCCCTGGGAAACGTATCAGCCCAAAGTAGCTGGGTTATATTAAAAAAATATATATTTTCCTCCTCCTTCCCCAAGAAAAGCTGTCATGTTTTTGTCAGTAAAAAAAAATGATTTTATTGTTGCATTATAATTGAGTTTGGCACACAGACTTCTGATAGATTGCAAACAGGGTTTTGTGAAAATTTGTCAAAGATGTATAGCGTACCTTCAGGGAATATAAAGATTTTCCCATTGAGATGATTGGGTTTGTCAGGGACCAGATTTCCACCTACGAAAATCATCCTTCAACGTCAGACTGATTAGCTTTACTTTCTTACTTCGTGCCCCTTAAATGTATTTATTTTTTCGGGGTCGATCCCATTGTCAGAAAGTTTTAAATGAGCGGAAATATAAATCACAGCCTACAATCAAAAGTTTTGCTAATGTGGGAACCCAAAGGAAGATGGCTCAGTTGTCTTTTTCTTTATTAATGACAAACGGTGACAGATTTGATTATGGGTTTTGTAATGTGCTTTTGCAGCCAAAGCTAGAGGAATGGAAAGGTGCGCTGAGTTTTCATAAATCCTCCACATGCGTTGCTGGTCAAACGTCTGACCATTAATGAAATCCAGGAAAGCAAGGACAGTGATATAGTCTGTGGCAAAAAAGCATCATCACGGTAGATATGGGTGCACAATTGATATCTTTTATCTAACCACACCGTCCTTTGAGGCGTGACAACTGGGATAATGTGCCAGTAAAACACATCTGCTGCGAGATCTTCTTTGGGGACGGATCATAAACCTTTGCTTAAGCCAGTAGCCTGTGTATAATTCTCCTCTCCTAGCAGGATTACAATATGATTTATAGATTACCTCATCATTGTGAATACATCCAGAGACCATTGTCTGTTTGTGAATAAGAAGTTGAATCATTTGTTTTTTGGAAACGGAAGCAGGGAATTTGCCTTTCTAATGACTGGATTTTGTCAGTGACTGCTGCTAGAAGAACAGGTTTACTTTGGGATATTAGCCTTTTCATTAAAGTGATTATTGCACTGTGGTAGTCATAACCAAATAGGATTTGTCAGCAAGCAATCTTCAGTGTGAAGAACACAATGGTGGAGATGTGCCAGATTGTAAAAACTTGGATGCATGTTCTTTTGTGTTTTTCTTTCTCAATTCCATAGAATGAAAACGCAGTGAATTTAATATCAAAACCCTACTACTGTGGGAACAAATAGGATTAATTTTCCATTCTCTGAGGTTTTTATTATAATTACACATAACAACAAGTGTTCACTGCCGTCCGAGTGCCACGGTAGATGGCTGCATTGTGCTCAGAGAGAGTGACCGCCGTGCCATCGGTGCCGGGAGAAAGCCACACACAAGGAGGGCCCCCCAGAAATGAATAAACAATGTTATGATTTTAAGTATGCGATGACTTTAGGGAGTAGAATGCAAATTACGGTGACATTATGCAAAGTAGGCACTGGCTTCAGCAGAAATGGGTTTTAAAATGTTTTGAATCCAGTGGTTTCGCTCGACAGTCCTTTGCTGCCCAGAACAGTGGGTGGTTGTGCTAAACTGTGCCTCCAGTGTTTGGCAGTGCAGTGAGTGATGAGTATAATTAGAAGGATTTATTTATTTATTTTAACTTTGAGATAGACACTATAGACAACTAATAACCTTGCCTGTGAACGTGCACAGACAGGACGTGTCCAGCACACATTTATCCAGGTGCAAAAAGAAACAAGACCTTGCCATCCAGCGCTGGGTTTTCCAGGAAGGGAGAGAGTCCCCTTGTTTAAAACATGTTGCACCCGGTCATCCTGTTGTCCTGCCTGGAATACAGTGAGAGTCATGGGCTGGGAAAAGCACATCTTTTTGTTGGGTTTCGTGCACCAGGCTCTCAGAGGTTGCCTTAATAGTTTCTTGTGAAACAAAAGAAGCAAACAGAGTGTGGCAGTGCTCCCCGCCCTGGGCTGCAGTCGGTTTGATACATTAGGCAGCAGAGCTAAATGACATCCTGTCTGATGTCGGCCAATCAGAGGAACCACTCTGCTTACAAACCCAGAGTGAAACAAATGAGGACACGGGGTTAGAGGAGTGTTTTTAGAAAGGGAACGCAATCAGGCTCTAAAAAAGAAAAGCAAACAAACAGTGTGAGCATCATTCTTCAAAAAGAAGGAGCTCTCCAAATTACTTGCTGGTCTAATTTGATATGAACAGGTTGAGCTCTCAGAGACATCTACAGTATAAATCTGAGGCCAGACTTTGTACAGACAACAGCTGGAGCTGCGCTGTACTCTGAATTGGCCCCTATGCTCTCTGATTTTATCCCCCAAACTACATGGTGGTTCAGACAGGTTTTGTTACAACTCACTTGCGATAAGAACCGAGGGCATGCCATAAGATTTAAAACAAGGGCAGTGATGTTCAGACTGTACAATGCACTAGTTAGAGCTCATCTGGATACTGTGGACAGTTCTGGGCTCCACACTTCAAGAAAGATATCGCTGCTCTAGAGGCAGTTCAGAGGAGAGCAACCAGACTTATTCCAGGTCTGAAGGGAATGTCCTACTGAGAGACTGAGGAGCTGAACCTTTTCACCCTGGAACAGAGGAGACTACGTGGGGACTTGATCCCAAGTCTTCAAAATCATGAAAGGCATCGACCACATCAAACCAGAGGAGCTTTTCCAGATCAGCAGGGACACATGCACCCGGGGACACAAATGGAAATTGGGCTTCAAGGCATTCGAGACAGAAAACAGGAGACACTTCTTCACACAGAGAGGTGTCACAATCTGAACAAACTCCCCAGCGATGTGGCTGAAGAGACAATTTGGGAACATTCAAAAACAGACTGGATAGGATCCTTGGATCACTTAGTTATTAAGAAAGTTTACAAACGAGAGGAGGCCATTTGACCCATCATGCTCATTTGGTGTTTATTAATATCTAAGTGATCCAAGGATCCTATCCAGTCTGACTACTCTCTGTGTAAAGAAGTGTCTCCTGTTTTCTGTCTTCATTGCCTTGAAGCCCAATTTCCATTTGTGTCCCCGGGTGCGTGTGTCCCTGCTGATCTGGAAAAGCTCCTCTGGTTTGATGTGGTCGATGCCTTTCATGATTTTGAAGACTTGGATTAAGTCCCCACGTAGTCTCCTCTGTTCCAGGTGAAAAGGTTCAGGTTCCTCAGTCTCTCAGTAGGACATTCCCTTCAGACCTGGAATAAGTCTGGTTGCTCTCCTCTGAACTGCCTCTAAAGCAGCGATATCTTTCTTGAAGTGTGGAGCCCAGAACTGTCCACAGTATCCAGATGATCTCTAACTAGTGCATTGTACAGTCTCAACATTACTGCCCTTGTTCTCAATTCTACACTGTTGACAATATACCCTAGCATTGCCTTTTTTATTGCTTCCCACATTGTTTGGATGGAGAAAGTGAGGAGTCCACATAGACTCCTAGGTCTTTCTCATGCGTTACTTCATCTAGTTCTATTCCTCCCATAGTGTAATTATAGTGGACATTTTTGTTATCTGCATGCATTACCTTGCACTTGTCCACATTGAATTTCATTTGCCAGGTGTCGGCCCACAACTGAATATTATTTAAGTCCCTTTGAATAGCCTGTGCTGCCAAGATTGTATCTGCTGAGCCGCCGATTTTAGTATCATCTGCAAATTTGACAAGTTTGCTAACTATCCCAGAGTTCAGATCATTAATATAGACTAGAAAAAGCACAGGCCCTAGTACTGATCCCTGTGGAACTCCACTAACAACCTCACTCCAGTTAGAAGCAACTCCTCTAATCGACACCCTCTGTTTCCTATACATCAACCAGTTCACAATCCATCTACTTACATTACCCTGAATGCCTACAGCTTCCAATCTGAGGATCAGTCTTTGGTGTGGAACCTTATCAAAAGCTTTTTGGAAATCTAAGTATATCATATCATATGCTTTCACATGATCTACAGCCGCAGTCGCATGTTCAACAAACTCCAATAAATTAGTAAGACATGATCTGCCTCGTCTAAACCCATGTTGAATATCTCCAAGATTCTGGTTTTCATTAAGATGCTCCTCTATTTTATGTCTAATAATTTTTTCCAACATTTTACAGGTGATGCAGGTGAGACTGATTGGTCTGTAATTTCCTGGCTCAGTTTTGTCCCCTTTCTTGTAGATTGGTTTGACATTTGCTGTCTTCCAGTCAGTTGGCACATCCCCTGTTCTAAGTGTCATTTGGAATATTTTAGTTAGTGGCCTATAAATAATTTCCCTCATTTCTTTAAGTACTGTTGGAAATATCCCATCTGGCCCAGGTGATTTGTTTGTTTTTAATTCTGCTAGTCCCTTTAGTACTTCCTCCTCATTTATCCTGATCTCTCTTATTAATGGACACCAAACAAGCACGATGGGGTGAATGACCTCCTCTCCATTGGACACTTTCTTATGTTCTTATATAGGGTCCTTCACATTACATTAAGCAACAAAAATTGAACTCTGTGTGACTGGCCACGGATGGAGCTCACATTGGGCTTGAGTTGAGGAGGAAGTCTAGGGGCGTTTTAGACCCCAGCTTAGCTTCTGAACCTCATGTGCAGAACATCACAGGGACGCCATTTTTTCATCTCGGGATCATTGCTCAACTATGCCCTCTTTGTCTGACATGGAAAAATGGGCCCATGCGTTTGTCTCTCTTTCCTGTCTTTGGAAGCTAGCGTTGTCTTCTCTGAAAGAAGAGCCTTACTGAGAACTCAATCCATCACATTTGTCTGCACGTTGGGCCACCCACAATTTCCATCTGTGTTCATCGGCCTCCATCGTTTTCAGCCCTGTCCATTTGATGTTGCATTTTTTTTTTAAGAACTTTCCCCAGTTGTTCAAGGTCTTCCTCGCTTCCTTCCTGCATTCTCTGGCTTACACTTAAGGGCCATGACCAACAGGCCACGTAAGGCTTCTTATTTTGTGGAGTCAGTTTTTCAGTCTTTGTAGGGCATTCTCAATATCCTTCTTTATCATTTTTTGTGGAACCCATCCTAGTGTTGGGGTGTCTTTCTTTGAATATTGTGACAAGATAATCGTAGTTGTAGCTACTGGTAACTCAGTAACCTCAAACAAAATAAAGCTAAACTCAAACAAAACAAAACCTTCTTGAACTAATTTTACTACTAAACAGTCCTCCAACCACTATTTCAACTCCACACTTCCTTCACCCCCCTGTGCTACCCCAACCACTGGCCTTTTATAGATGGCCACCTTCCAGTTCCAGGTCAGAGGGCAACTGCCACAGAGCTGTTATCCAAGCTTCTAGAGTGCCTGGTTCAGCGCTCTGACCAGGACAGTGAACAGCACCACCTCCCTGTAGTGGTCACACAATGTAACTACATAGCCCCATCACCCCTATACCATAGCACCCAAACACAACACTAACCCTGTGATACAGTCAATGTACCCCCACTGTACCCCGACTGTATCGAACTCTTACAGCAGAAGTAGTACTATCTGCTACAATATGTTGTAGCAAAGAGAAAGTACACATGCCCAGCTTTGTTTTGAGAGCCTACATACCTATATATCTTATACCCATCATGGATGTCCCTCATCATTTATTTGTGTGACCCACTCCCTCCCGCCACCTCCGTCATTGGTTTCATGAACTCATTCAGAGAGTTCAGGCTTTGTAGCAGCCAGCGTAGGAGCGCCGGGGGGGCAAACCCCACTGGCTGAGGCCGGGGGCGAAATTAATCAAATGCTACAGTCGTGAAAATGCATCCTAGCGACAATAAATTGTTTATCATACAAAACCTGGATCTCTCCTCTCTGAATGACTATTGTGATGCCCTACTTGTAGAGATGACAAAGAGCGTCACAAACAAACAGTTCCAACCCAACAGAAACAATCCCCACCGGCTCACTCATTCTCATCTCCTCCCACTCTAGATCCTGTCCTTCAGTCGACTCTGAAAGCCTGATCAATCTCCCTATATGAGTGTGATCCTTTCCCTCAATCCTGTGGTTCTGGTGGCCTCAGTCTCAAACTATCTATTATGGAAGAGAGGGACTTTTGTTCTCGCGCCTCTAATCTTCAGACATCTCTTCCAAAAGGAATTGGTTCCTTGAGGATTTTAAAATACATGTTGAAATATTAATTTAAAATCACGTTCTTTAAAATGACTTTCTTCTCTTTTGAAGACTCTATCCATTTTTAATTCTTCATTGAATGCTGTGTGACTTGTTTTCATGGCTTCTCTCCCATCAACGGCATTTTGACATGAACTTTGAAAGGCGCTTGATGACATGAAGATTATCATTGTTCTTCCTTTTATTGTCTTCGCATTTTGAATATGAAAGCAATACAAGGTAACGCAGATCGTTCCATTTTTTCAAAACAAATTAAATTCACCAAAAGCTAAATGGTTTTATTGGTATTGTTGTTTTTTCAGAAGCATCAGGCACCGTTGTAGAGCAGATGAAATGATACTTTTCTACCTTGTTTCCACTTCCTACACCTCTCCCATTAAGGGAACAGATTACAGAGAAGCAGTTAATTAACTTTAATTATTGGACTCCTTTTTTTGAAATCATGTTTGCTGAACAATGAAAAGCTGATTAGGAAAATAGACTGAATCTCAGATAATAGCCCCCCTGAGCGGCAGGATTGAGCTCCACACAGTGCCGGCACTTAGCTTTGCAGTTTAAGAAGAAAGATTGCATTTTATTTGTTTAGATTTCTCTTTTTTTTGTTTTTGCTTCAATTGAAAGTTGATGCACAACAACTTTCATGCCAAAACTAGGACACGCTGCTGCAGTCCGAGCAGAACCTAATTAGCCGATGATGCCAGAGAGACGGAGCGCATGAGTTCGATGAAGGAGAGAGAGGGGGGTTTGGAGATCAAAATGAGATCACATGACTCAGATTGACCACCAGATAGTTAAAAAGCCGTCAAATATATGATCGTTCTTCATATTATCTCAAATAACCAGTTTTTGCTATGTTTAGATCACGTTCTCATTTTATTTCTGTATTTCTGATGTCGAATAAATAAATAAACACTCCCTGCAGCCGATTCCCTCTCTCTATGGCTCTTCACACACAGACTCTCTGCTGCTGTTGGACGGACGCCCTGCTGAGGGAAACGCCTTCCTGTGAAAATGTCAAATAACAGCGTCCCATGGGCTGAACCGGCCCGACCCGGCCCGCTGCTGGGGTAATTGTTTCCCTTCATGCCTCCTGTCAGGACAGGGAGAAACGCTAAAGGATACGTTTTCAATTCCAGAGCAATTATAGGTGCCGAGATTTGATTGCATTTAATGCTGGACTGCTTGGCTCCCCTAATTATTTCCATATGACTTTATTAAAACATGAGGTTTAGAGGGATGGAAACATTGCCGGCTGTGCATGTGTGTGTGTGTGTGGGCGTATGTGTTTGTGTATTTTATACATATGGGCAGGGGTATTATATCGCCTGGGCAGGGGTATTGGGGAGTCCAGGTTTGTGCTGCCCTGAGCGGTATTAACCTACCAGGGTTGTAGTGTGTTTTCCATGGGCAGTGCCCGTCACTTCTACTCCTCCTGTCGTTCCTCTCGATGGAAGGAGCAAAAGCTATCATCCGCAGGTTGTGCACGACAATAAAGGGGCAGCTCGATGCCCAGGCAGCAGATCTTTGCACAGTATTTGTCACACTGCTCCGGCATGACCGCTCACAAAGACAGAGTCGTAATTATACCGGCCGTCTCCGATAGACCGCAGACATTAGACACAGGCACGATGGGCCATTTCCAGAAAGTTCTCTGCTAATTAATGGACCCATTTATGGGCCTTGGTCTCGATATAACAGCCTTGTGAGGACTACCCAAAACAGTGAACACATTAGTAAGGGTTATAAATGCGTAAGAGGGGCATGTGTGTTTGTGTATCCCCTCAAACCAACACAAGAAGACCATCCTGTCTGAGTTACCGGCAATCCCGATCAATCGAGCATTGTGACGTAGATGTTTTGACAAACGTATTTCCAATAGAATGAGCTGGTAGTAGTAGTAGTTCCGTGTAAATCACATCTTTCTTTTCAAAACAGATTCCAGAAATGCAAATCTTTCTCGTCTAACCCGAATCTGTAAAAAGTATTCATATATCGGATTCATAAAAGGGAAAAGTCACACGGAAGATCTATTGTTTTCACTTGCTCTCCTTGGGCCTTTAGGTGGTATATTTAACAAAAGAAAAGAAAATCTACTTATTTAGCTGCATGACTTCACGCCTGACGTAGTAATGTTGTAGAACATCGAGCTGAAGTCGCTCATATTGGGTCGTGGCTGCAGATGGTGGTCTATCGAAGAGCACAGTCTCTCTCGCAGCCACAGCGCATCCACTGCACTGTTATTTTTGTGTAACACAGAAGCGTGTGACCCCTGCTGCGTCTGTGATTGAGATGACCTGAGCCGGGAAGTGCCCTGTCCCGCTGTGTGGCAGAGCCCGGGGGGTCCGGGTTAATGTAAACAGCGGATGCCCCCCGTGGAGCGCAAGATGGATCGGGGTGTTTTCAGACACCTGCCGAAGATCAAGGCATCCTGGTAGAGAGAGAGGAGCAAACGGAAGAATACAGCAGAAAATACATCAACAGCTGAAGTGAAGTGTGCTCTCCCACGTCTGTGCTGGAGCTCGGACGCACCGGTCCTGCCTAGTCTGAATCACACCCGGAGATGCTGTATTTTCTGCTGTATTCTGCAGTTTGCTCCTCACTCCAGCTGTGGTGGCTTCTCCTCTGGAAAGCCTTTCAGAAAAAATGCTGAGAAGGAAAGCCAAAGAGAAGCAGCCTCCTCCTCTTCAGAGAGAGATTGATTTGTTTCCTCGTAGAGCTAACATTGAATTTTGCTGATTATCCAGAGGAATATTCCTTCCACTTCAAACTCGCAGCTTCCTTCATTCCACAATCTGTTCCCGCCACATTTAAGAAACTCATAATGGGCATCCGTTCCTCTCCGCAGACAGAGGGCTGCAGATTGGCGTTGCGATCGCAGTGTGTGAGTCTCTGTCACAGGGAGACGCAGTTAACTAATCAAACAAGACACTGGGAAGGGGAAGTGTTTACGACACGCAGTCAATGAAGGACTTGCTTTTACTCAGTTGTTTATGTGAGGTGGTGGTTTGTTTGTCTGTGTTTTAATCCACCTCTTTGTCAATTGCTTCGGTGTGCTTGAATGAGCATGAATGGCTTTCCTTCACAATCAGGTTACCTGTATAACAAACCTGTGTTTAAGATCAGTGCACCTCTGGGACACTTTAGTTTATTCCAGCCTTCATCATTTACATTCATAGCATTCCTGAACACACAACGCTGTCTGTATTGTGTCTGGCTTTTATCTGCTGCATCCCTTCATTTTGTGCACAGCTTGCTTTTTTAGGCATAAACTAAAAACCTTTCTTCACAGAATGCAGGGCCAAGGCAATATTACAACACACACTCACACTCACACACAGACACACACACGCACACACACACTCACACATATATATAAGTGACTATGCCTCTGGGAGCAGTTTCCTGCTTTCCCCTGGAGATGTATTTTCACACGGCAGCAATGATTGATCGGTTGAGCGGTCATCAGCAGAGATAACAATTCAAAATCATTTTCCCCAGAGAACGAGTTATATACTGTCAGGGGTGGGCTGCAGAATTGCATTTTCAAGCAAAAGGAACTTCACTGAGGTGTGCAAATATTATCTGGCCACATTCCTTTGCAAAATATATTCTGTGACACGGTCCCGTAATTATCCCATCTCGCTCGGACACAGAGTTCTCAAAGCGCCCATGTCCTGAGCAGCTGGCTGCCAGGGAGCTCGATCTCGATGCCGTCGCTCCCATGCAGTTTGGGCGAGAACATGGGATTGAGGGCAGTTGATATGTGTAGCTACTCAAAATGCATGGAGTCCATTTACATGTTAGTGATCAGTTTATCCAAGGTATTGAAAAGATGGGATGGTGTTTGGCTAGCTGTTCATCAGATATCAAGTACCAAGCCCCCTGTGTCACAGTGTGTGTTTCGGTGACACCCTACAGTTTTCTTTTGACTGATGACACCCTTTGAGATGGCGGACGCATCGACAGTGATGCACTGGCCTTGTTGATGCCCTTCCCTTAGACATGAGCGGGAGTTTCTCAATGTGTGTGTGTGTGCCATACAAAGAACAGAACCGTGGCACAAAAAGATAACAAGCCAGTGGCGAGAACGAGGGTGAGACAGGTCTGTTCATCATGGGAGTCCCTGGTCTAAAAGTACATCAAATTAAAGTCTCTGACACGAAGGTTTATATACGGATGGTATCTCTCTGCTCTTCGATGAGCTCCAGCTGAGACGCACGGCTGATATCTGCATGGGATCGATAGGAACAAACCTGGTTAAATTGCCAGCAGTGTAAACTGACTGCAAGATTTATTTGGTTAATTAGTTGGAACACAAAAACAAAGCACCCCCCCCACACACACACGCACACACACACACGCACACTTCCAGCTTCGCAGTGTTAATAATGAATCAAGATATGGTCGGGGAGGCGCACAAAATAAATAAGATAAACTGCTATTAGTCAATTTACATCAAAGGCTGCGTCCCTGGGAAGAAAACAACACATCAAAACTGTTTGCTTGATAGGGATCTCGAGGAAGGCGACGCTCACACAATTTAACACAACATTAGCTTCATTATAATATAAAGTATGTGGTAATGACATTGATAATTAGATTCTTAAGATTCACAAAGCAAGTGCTGAAGGCCTGGCGTTCGGAGAGACACCCACCACGGGCTGCTGTCTGAGGCGAGGAAGTAAACCTGTGGCTGATGAAATCATGGATGAAGTTCCCCTGAAGACTTGACTCGATCTTTCACGTTTTCGGGTTTTCCTGGCCAGTGGCACAGACGCTTTATACTCCAATGCAAATGCATGTTAAATCTCTGTCCACTAGGCAACCCATACAGGCTTCTCCAAATGCAGCTGTCATAATAAAACAGTGTAAACCTTTGTACTGTTTATTTTGTGAAAGAGAAGTATTTGCGGTTATATCTATTGATTCGTGTGTATTTGGGAATGTGGATAAACTACTGCTTTCTTTAATATTAAAATATATGCATGCTTAATTAGGTACTCGACTAATTACTGTAAATTCAGTAAGACTAAATTGTTCTCAGACCACGAAATACTTTGAGTAATTGACAGATTTGTTTCTAAAATTGACTGTGCCTTGTGCCACAGTGACCAATATTGCATACTAACACTTTCCAATATGTTTGAATGAATGTGTGCATTACAAAACATGACATCACCCGTTCAGAGGCGGGCTGGAGAAGAAAAGATCCCGGCGAACTAATCGTCTCGCACGTTAAAGGACATCGGGGGACCGTGGCCGAGATGAGAAAAAGCAACAGAAGAGGAAAACAGAAGTGATGGATAAATAGGCCAGATCTCATTGTGCCAGAAGGAACAAGTGGAAGGAATACTTAATAAACACAGAAATGAAAACAAGTCCAATTCTGGGCTTCGCGCTAGCTGGCGTCGGGGCAAATCAAGACTGATCCTCACAGCCTGAGTTTCGTAAAGCGCTCTGGGTTGAGATTAATTCCACTAAAGAGAGCTGTGAATACGTTAAGAGGATTTCATAATCTATAGAATACATTTACATCGCTAACAAAATAGCTCAGATCTGAGTGCGAGCCGAGCAAAACCACTGTGAATGGCGGGCTGTGACAAAGGTATTCATGGGTTGTGTTTAATGCAAAACACAAATAAAATCAGAAAGCAGTGATTACCGGGGCTTGTTCGTGATCCGAGATGGCACCGTCACCAGCGAGACGAGCACACAAACGACACTTCGGGGGCAGGTTTAAGTTGTTCTCATTTCCCGTCCTGTGCAATCGCTGCAGTGCGAGTTTATTTATTTCCCTGCGACTGCCGGTGTGTTTCACGAAATGTGTTATTCATGAATCAAAGCGGAGCAGCTGATGTACGCAACTAATCGCGCGGTGATGGATTGTTACACCTTTTGCCGTTTTGTGCACGAGTATGAAATTACCTGTGGGTCCGCGCTTTGTTAGTTTTTTCATATTAATTGGATCAAAACACACAGTAAATCAGATTTATTTACCCCCAAGACAATTAAACTGTAGGAAACCATGCATTGAAGGAAGAAAATAACTACATAAATCCAACAGCGAGTGAGTTCAATCAGGAGTGACCTCTCAGTACAGAGTTAGGGACCGTTTAAGTGTACACGGTGTACTTTAATTTTACTGCTATATTTCATGACAAACCCTGTCAATTCTGAAGTATTTGTCACTGGACAAATGTTGTGTGGTATAAGGAAAGTAAATGGAGTTTAAAACTAAAGTTCAGGAGCAAGACATGACTCAAGTCTTCACAATCATGAAAGGCATCGACCACATCAAACCAGAGGAGCTTTTCCAGATCAGCAGGGACACACGCACCCGGGACACAGATGGAAATTGGGCTTCAAGGCATTCAAGACAGAAAACAGGAGACACTTCTTCACACAGAGAGGCGTCACAATCTGAACAAACTCCCCAGCGATGTGGCTGAAGAGACAGTTTGGGAACATTAAAAAACAGACTGGAGAGGATCCTTGGATCCAGTGCAGCACTGTGGAATTGTGGTTAGGGCTCTGGACTCATAACTGGACCCAGTGGTGCTGTTGTACCCTTGAGCAGGTGCTTCACTTAGATTGCTCCAGTAAAATGCCCAGCTGTATAAATGGGTACAAATGTAAGTTGCCCTGGATAAGAGTGTCTGCTAAATGACAAATAATGTAATAGATCACTTAGCTATTAATGGACACCAAATGAGCATGATGGGGTGAATTGGGTGTAAACTTTGTTATGTTTCTTAAGACAACCACCGATCAATTGCTCCCTTGGCCAAGAAATAAACTCCATGACTTCAATCACTACCTTCTTCCACCTGCTTCTGTAGCAGTTGTCTGAACCACTGAAGCGTATTTAACGCGCAGAATGAGAACGTGTTTCAGTGACCTTCACCATTTTTCCATCTAGTCTCCGTCTTCGTTTCTGCTCCGTTCTGGAACTTAATTTGCAATTACAGCTCCGCGCTGGATCCCCCAAGAGCAGCAAATTCAATGCCAGGTAGCCTTGTGTCCTTTAATCTCGCTGTCCACCTGGACCGCCTCCATGAACAGCATGGCAAAATCAATGTTGATGGATGATCTTGACCTGTTGCCCACTGCGGACCTTTGCCCAGCTTCTGAGATCATGTGACCAACCCAGTTCTGCCAGAGCCCTGCAAGGAGACTGTTGGACTGATCCGTTCAGATCTTCTCTTCTCAATTTATTTGTTCCTGCTTGTTTCCTGTACCCCAGGTCCCCACACTGCCGTCACTTGATTGTCTTCGTTTGAAGGACGGCTTCTGCGCTGGCTAATCATGGCCCACATTCAGGTCAGGGCTTAGGTTCCCACCTTGGATTTAGATGCTGACACCAAGCCAATCTTATAATGCCTGAGAAATAATTCTGCCCACAAGCCTAGCCGAAAAGGAGAGGGTGTGGATCTGGCTGGTGTCTCATCTTTCTTCACAGTTCAGAGCCCAAAGTGTCCACATGATGTATATTATTATTATTATTTTTATTTATTTAAAAAATGAACTGACAAGAAACTTGTAAAAGTGAGAGTGTAGAGGAAATGAACAAAGACTGAGGAATAAACCATCATGCAATTCCACTGACACGAGAGAGAGAATGCCAGACACGGTGAAGCACCTTGGTCAATCAGGTAACGCATTACAACACAATGTGCTTGATTAGTGCACATGTAGGACGACTAGCAATTAAGCATGTGCTGCCTGTGACCTGATTGCCTGAGAGACTCAACTAAGCACTGCAGAGTGAAGTAGACTGTCTTGGTTCACGTTGTCGGTGTTGTATTGAGGTGTGGAGGTGTGTTCTCAGTCACGTCTGTTCGTCATGATTAGCCCTGCAGAGAGGGTTTGTGCCTCGTTTCAGCTTTCTTTTACTCCTGTTATAGGGGAGGGCTGCAGGGCACAGAGGAGGGTCCTTTTGTTTTAACTTGCATTGCATTTGAATTCCAAAAGCAAAGCCGCTTCCTTGGATATCATTGATCCTGGCAACGTGCGAACATAATCACATATACATCAGCTACATTGTGCATCTGCTGTATGTATTTATATTGTATATGTATATGTGTCGTAAATGAAATCACACAATTAACCTTAATCACACATTTAAGTGTAGAATTGAGAACAAGAGCAGTCAGTCATGTTCAGACTGTACAATGCACTAGTTAGAGCTCATCTGGATACTGTGGACAGTTCTGGGCTCCACACTTCAAGAAAGATATCGCTGCTCTAGAGGCAGTTCAGAGCAGAGCAACCAGACTTATTCCAGGTCTGAAGGGAATGTCCTACTGAGAGACTGAGGACCTGAACCTTCTCACCCTGGAACAGAGGAGACTACGTGGGGACTTGATTCAAGTCTTCAAAATCATGAAAGGCATTGACCACATCAAACCAGAGGAGCTTTTCCAGATCAGCAGGGACACACGCACCCGGGGACACAAATGGAAATTGGGCTTCAAGGCATTCAAGACAGAAAACAGGAGACACTTCTTCACACAGAGCGGCGTCACAATCTGAACAAACTCCCCAGCGATGTGGTAGAAGCTGACTGGATCACTTAGTTATTAATGGACACCAATCGAGCACGATGGGGCGAATGGGCTCCTCTCGATTGGACACTGTCTTATGTTCTTATGTTCTTAATCGTGTGGAGGAGATTGAAGACTTTTCCCCTTTACACCCTCTCATCAAATTCCCAGACTGGAGTGATGAATGAACTATAATTAAAACATAGTAAGAAAGACATAACGCTGAACTGATTATGGGTTCAGACGTAGAGAACGATGTCAACAATAACACTAGTCATAAATATGAACAGACCATGTGTATTGTCACTCACTAAACCAGAACAAATTCCTTGTTGCTCTAACTGAGGCTTAGAGGCTAAAAGCACAAAACCGCCGAGTCCACGGTGGTGTCCAGCAAATCGAGTCGTCTGTTTCCCCCGTTTCGATTGATTGAACGGGGCAGATTAATCGTTCTAAAGTCACTGGAGAGAAGAAAGAGGAGTCACCTCTGACCTATGGATCGTGCAGTAGGGTTGTATACGTTATCGCGGTGCCAGAGGTGCCGAGAGGGAACGTTCCCGGATGACGGAGTGGCCGCCTGCTATTGGCAGTCGCTCGCTCAGTCATTAAGGCAGACAGATGCTATTGATGTAAATTATGATAATTAATTAAACATTTCCCCCGGAGACACTGGTAGTTGTCAGCAGGGTTTTTTTCACCATGTGGGTCTTAGCTTTTTTTCCTTCCTCTCACATTAATATTTTTCATGCTTATTTATTATTTATGTACGTATCTGCCCACCGTCCTACCTGACCGTAGACCTGCTCGATGTCCGACACTGTAAAGATCTCACTGGTCTGAGGCGGCATCTTTTATCTGAATGTCTTAAAACGTATGTATTGAACAATCGAGAGGAGGCCCTTTGATCCATCATGCTCGTTTGGTGTCCATTAATAACTAAGTGATTTGAGGACCATTATGATGTGGTAATCTATCAAATGGACACTCTGTTTCTGGGAATAATGTATCGCTGTATGTTATCATCCTAAGAAATGTACAGGAAATTAGATGCCAGTGTCCGAGCTTCACAGAGGCAGATTTGAATGCCCTTTTTGGAAATTTCTTTGAACTGTGTAATTCCTGTCCTACACACCTCTGTACTTTTTTGTTTTTGAATGTCTTCCGCTTCTTCTAGCAGGTGAAAGTGCTGTCATCTTTACCTTCATGGGAAATTAGCTTCATATTGAAGTCCAGGCTAGTATCAAATATATCACAGCTTGCACAATCACAGTGTCGCAGTATCTGATGTTATTGATTGATTGCAGTGACTAATAAACTCATCTTATTTACAGATCATTAGTACAAATCGAAGAATTCGCAGTTGTGGAAGAGGGAACAGTGAGTCACGGGACACAATGTTTCAGTTATAATGGAACATTTATTTTCTAGATTTGAATATTGCATTATGGCAGATACATATCAATACACTGCTTATAGTTTTGATTCTTCATGTTAAGGCTCTTGAACAGTAATGCATGTCGGTGAATCACACATGTATTTAGAGTCAGAGGGAGAGAGCGCACCACTATGTCACCCTGTGCTTTTTTAGCATCATATATAGTATGTTTTCTGCCCGTCTTACTCCATTTTAATGACCCGGTCCAGGTGTGACGTATTGTAACAACCATCCTTTTACAATCAGTCATATTGATCAGTGCCTTATTTCAACTAATGACCCCAGGACTGTAGTAACAAGCACAGTTGGGCTGAATTGGCCTCCTAACTCACTTCATCAGGTTTAGGGTTGGAAAAATATGCAGATAAGAAACTAAACCAGAGGTATTGGTGTGCAAACCCTCCCCCAAAACAACAACAACACAATGTCACACACATGCTCTTCAAGAAAACAACACGCCAGAAGAAATATCTGTTTCACAGGGATGACAAAATTGATATAAGCCACAGAAGGGTCGCACCTGTAGGAGAGACAGTCTCTCGTTACTGACTGTGAAAGGCTTACATGTGATTGCACACTCCTGACATCTAACACAGTCTCTCTGTGATGATGTACTTCATCTTTAAAGACCGTACAGTGTTTGACAGATAATACGATTATATATATATGTAATGAATAGCTCACACACCGTGCCTTGCTCGGGCGGCGCAGACGTGGGTCTTGTGCGGGAGAGTGATGCATCGAGTTGATCGGCAGAGAGAACTCACTTGTTGAGCGACACCTGGCCTGCTTGTCAATTGCAATTATTAATTAGATGCTTTCCCCTCTCCGTCTGACTCAACATCCTGCCCGGACCCGGCAGTCCTTTAATCAAATTACTGCCGCATAAGTAATGGCTTGTCTGGAATCGCTCTGCTCTGAACGCAGCGCCGGGCTTAATCTGCCCTGCTTGCTCGACAGAAAGAAGAGAAGGAGAAACACAAATATTTAAATTGATGAGCGCAAGGACTGCTGTCGCTCCGCGCTCTGCTGGCGCTGTTTAATCGCTGCCCCCCCGATTTCAGACGGCATTATCACAGCAGCGGGTCTGTGGGGTCCAGGCCAAGAAGGAAGGTGTCCTCCGAGAGCGAAGACAGGGCGTGGGGTGGAGCTAATGGACAGACAGAGGAGACGGGCCTTGTGTTAAAGGTCAACCTGCTGAATCAATTAAATATATGTCTATATGAACACAGAAGCATGAAGATTATTCACCAGTTCTTGGTGCAAAGCTGTAGTCTCTCATGTTTTATTAATGACTTTGGGAAGGCTGTCAATCAGGCTTAGACAGTGTGTTCAAACTAAATAAAGACATTTAAACCCTAGATACATTGAGACAAAACAGCAAAGCGGGAGTCTTTGTCCTCGGCCACATTGACATGTCTTTGCGGTCTGCAATGTTCTCATCCAATCTAGAGTCAGAAAACTGGTGTATTTATCAGCTTTTCATAACAGTCTCTTTGTGAGTAACACATTGTGTCACGTTTCCACCCCAAACCACTGAAACCAGTCGAGGGACAGTGCTGTACTTTACCCAGAATGCTCCAGTACAAACCCAGCTGTACAAATGGGTAATTGTGTGTAAAAATAATGCGATATATTGAAACAATTGTAAGTCTCCCTAGATAAGGTTGTCTGCTAAGAAATGTAATTATAATATAGAAGTACCTTTCCTGCTTAATAAAAGGATATCATCTAAAGGAATATATAGACATAGGCATTGGAAATCGTGCTCACTTTGCTCTGTAGAGAGAGAGAGAGAGAGAGAGAGAGAGAAAGACTATGGTTTGATTTAGAGATGTGTTTTTATTAATAATTATTTTTTAAATAACACTGTTCAGTTGAGCTGTAAGAACAGATGAACAGGAGGCATGGTAAATCGGGAGAGTATTATCAACCTCTGCTCTAATGCGGCTATTAACCACTCATGTGTCTCTTAATATGTGAAATTAGTGCCTCCTGAATCTAATACTTTTATTACTTGGTTGAGACACGCAACTGTAAGGGCAGTAAATTACAGTCATTAGAAGTGCTTTGGCTTTCAATACATTACAATATCAAGTTTTCAGTGGCGGAGGCTTTTGTAAAGTAACGTTTTCCCGGATTTGCCAGGTGTTGTGACTTTCATCGTCAGTGTCTCGTCCTCAGTGTGTCGGCACAGATTACATGTGTTTTCAGCGTCAATTTGAAATGAGTAACTGTCAGTGTCAGGCAGGGAGAGATTATTGCCCGGCGATGAGGAGTAGCCAGTTGGGTTTGCCCTTGATGTGTCCACTTACACTTGTGTAGTTGCCCTTGATCCCTGAAAACTGGTGTCAACACCATTGGGCATCGGCCAGCGAGTGTCTGTTTCTGGGTCATTTCCCACCTGGGATGTTTTCTCTTGGCGACATTGTGTGACGCTGCAGTTTGGTTGTATTTTGGACAACTACGACATCAGACAAATGTTCTTGAAATGTGCAGAACCACAACCCGGTGTCATTAATGTTTCGCGGGTCCGTATCTGGGATTTCAATATCAAGCGGGAGTCCTTCTGAGCATTTTGCCGGTGTATCGGCCTATATATGTTCTCTCTGAAATGTACCGATATATCACATTATAACATTGTTCCCTGGAGTCTACAACTTTGTGTTGCCACAACATCACAGTCTTATGCGTTTACTTTCTTCCAGTTCATTCCAATTTGTTTGGTTTGCCTCGGATCTAGTGAAACCATTATACGGGATGATTCTCAAATTGAGTGTTTAGGAATATCTTCCACTTGCTTTTGTGTCTTTTTTTCTTACTTGAAAAATCTTTGCCTGTGTTTTAGTGGAACAACACTATTTCGACAAGCTCTCAGTGTCAATAAAGCTCAATCAACATGCTTTTAAATGATGTCACTTATCTTCCAGTTCTCACAAAGTGACAATGGCCCTTTTATAGACGTCGGGTCACTTGTGGGATTTCCCATGATGCTCGGGCTGCTGTAAATATTGACTGTGGTTATTTCGAGAGCTTTTATAGTTTACCTTCTAGAAAAACAAAAACGTCTTCTCTCCTCTAATGCAGAGAGACATTTGAGTTTGTCTGTAATGGAAATGATGTGTTATTGTGCCCACAATAGTGTTCCCTTTAGATCAGAATCGACAGTTGTGTATCGGATTTATAGGAAAGGGTGAAGTGGCTGTACAGATGATTGTCCGCTATTCCACGTGACACTTAGTTCAGACTTAATGGATGCCACTTTCGCAACAGACCCGTCAGAAACAAAGAGGCCCATTTGCAGCCATTTCATCTTTATTGTATGTCTGGGAGAAAACACCCACCACAGGGGTTTCACACCCAGAGCTGATTGGTGCGGCCGGATCTCTCAACTACTGGATGAACCCAGTTTCTCCATCAGTTGGGTCAATGTAGCATCATTTAATGGTCTTACAAATGGGTTAAGAGATGATTTTGATTCAAGGTCTGCTACCTGTGACATAACTTGCAGCCTGCAGAGACACTGTGGCCCTTTTTTGAGGCCCCTGGAACACTTTTATTGGGTTCCTAAGGTTTCCCAGCTCACTTCTGCCAAGTTTTCATATCCTTTCTCATGAATCAATCCTCCAGGGAAGAGTCTATCAGAAAAGCTACCAACTTGCATTTAATTTTCTGTTAATAAGCTTTATCAATAAATTGCTTGAGCGTTCGCTACTGTGTTAATGGCGCTGCGATTACATGCATAGACTTCCAATTAAGTAGATTAAAATATGGTGCTTAACGTTTGTGCAGAAAGTTGCAAGTTTAAAAACTATTCCTAGCACAATTGTATGTGTGTGCTGGCACCTTCCTGTTTGTGAAGATCTTGAATTTATTCTGTATGGGATTGCTAATAATTGCAGAAGTTTCACAGAGTAATTTGGTTTATGTCTATTGTGTGTGTGTGTGTGTGTGTGTGTGTGTGTGAACTGTAGTTGGGAAAGTCTTTTTACTCAAATGAGCTTCTTATGAATTCTACAAATTGAAAGTCTATCCGATTAAGCTGTGTATATCTAGTGCGTTGCCTCATTTTGAGAAACTTAATGAACACTTGATTGCATTTTCAATATTATTCTTCTACTGTACTTGTATTGTTCCCTGTTGTTACACGACTTTGTAAATTGCTGCGAACGTGCTTACCATGGAAATGAGCTGCAGGAAATCAAATGTACTCCTGCTGTCGTGTGAGTGTAGGATGTTAACCTAGCTAATGAACAATAGCGGCAAGACTACTTCTGATGCAGTGAAGAAAGGCTGACAAATGCTTACCGAAATAGTTAGGAGAACACGGGGATGACATCATACTGCAATACAGCCAAGCCACTGTGACGCAATATACTTTCACTGGAAAGCACTCAGGGCGCACTCGTGTGTGTTTGAAAAGTCATACCATTCTTAGACTTGTGTGTGTGCGTTTAAACTCTTGTGTTTTGACAATAAATTATTCAATTCTCTTATATCCTTACTATTGCTGAAGTGGGGAGTATTAATTTTAAGTATGATAACTTTGCCAGTCAAGCAAATGAAGCAAGTCAGACAGAAAATACATTGCTGCTACATTATTACTGATCATATTCACATCAGTGAAGGTGAGAAACAGTCACTGTGATTGCATTCATCTTGGCGTCTGCTTTTTACCTTTATTCCTCCATGAACGCAGTTAGTGGCATTTTAAATGTACCTTATTATGCTTGTGGAGTTGCCAGCATCAACACAACCTCCTCAACACTGCCTTGGACTCCAATGTGCCGATATCTCTGTGTTACTCAGACCTGGCATGGTGGCCTGGAGAGAGACACACATTTTGTGTGGACTGTTCTGTGGCAGGTGGAATTTCAGCCCGGTGTGGGAAGAGAGTGAGTGGATTAATAGCATTTAATTACCATTTGAAATGAAGGATGGCTGCTCTGTTATCTGTCAGCTGTGCCTTGGCAGGGGAGAGGGGAGCTAACGGCCGTGAACGCGCTCTGCAGTCGGTGAAACAGGCGATCCATTCTAGTTAGCTTTATTTAATCCCAAGCATCTGCGAAGGAAACGTTGACAAGGTGAGCTCCAGCGCACGATCGCTCGGCTGCTCTCGTCCGCATTTACTGTGAAATACAGAGCCGTGTTGAAGACGTGCCCACTCAGGTTCTCTTTTAAAGACTTGTGTTTGTTCCTGTCATCTTCTAGACTGTAGGGTGAGACTCTATGAAGGTGAAGTCTGTATTTATCATTTGGGATATTGTTGCACTTTGACAAATACCAAGGTGGAGAAGAAAAACCCAATAAACAAATTTCATGTAAAGTCATTATGGTGCAGTCACTGATAATGTGGAAAAAAAACACACAAAAACCCCTTAGAAATAATAAAAGGCGGTCCAACACCTGCGTGCGTAACAGAGAGACTGGATTCATATTGCCAACAATATTGACAAGATATATTGCTTTTCGTGCGGATGCGTCCACAATACTGTACGCAGTTCTAGTCCTGTGGCTAAAAGGCTTAATTGATGTGACAGTTGGGAGAGACATATTTGTATGAGATGTGATTGGCGGGTTAAAAGTGCAAAACAGAAGTGACAAAGTCCCGTGCCATGATCACTTAGAGTCTGACACGCGTGGCCCCGGGGGGCTCCGAGAGGAATGGAAATGAAAGTGTTTTCTGCGCCAGGACCACCCCAGTGCTCTCCTCTCTTCAGCCACCATCTCCCCTGTTCTCCTGCTTCCATCGCAGGCGTCGAGACCCTCTTGTTTGGCAGCTGGAGCGAAATCGCTGTCTTCCAGTCGGCGGTGAGTGGCACCCCGTCAGAGCGCCATGTCCAGGGACACCGTGGAGAGCGGTCGCTTTTTACAGAATTTGACAGCAACATCTGCCGCGCGATTAAAAGCTGCCTTTGTCATCGGAGGATGAATCGCGTCTCCGTCCCACGTCTCCCAGCGCACGCCCTTGCAGTGGCTGCCTTTGCGGGCGCCCGGCTGTGTCCAGGCGCGTTTGGCAATGAATAACAAACACACTGGCAGTTTGTGCGAGGATTGATGGGCTCAAACAAACGCTGAAAGGGAAGGAAGTGGCCTAACATGATGTATGTGAGGGAGAGGGGGAGAGACCCCACAAGCCTGTTAATCTCGCACTTTAATTTATAATCTGCTAAAATATTAAAGCGAGGAGCACTGGCACAGTCCCCAGACAGAAAAATCCCTGATGAATGTGTCTGTGTGTCCGTGTCGCTCTGTCTTGTGGTCTATCTGTGTACATGTCTGTATGTGTGTGTGTGGAAACACTGTTAGAAAGCACTAATAAAAGATGGACAAAGAGATTAGCTGTTTGATAGGACAGCTATATTCAATTAGACAAAGTTTACTGCCTTGGTCTCTTGAATATCCTGGTATTGTTACATTAATATTCCAAGTAGTGCATGTCATACTTGATGTCTCTCTCACACACAGACGCATAAATACGCATGACGCATGCACAAACACACATACATACACACACTCAAACAAAGTGAGAAGTCTGCTAATGACAAGAGATATTGTCTCAGCTTTTTGTTGCTCAATCTCACAAACCTCACCTACACTAATGAACTTATTAGTCTTATTACCATTTATCTTTCAAGACCTGATCTCTGTAGAGACTCTTGTGTGCATGGTCTCTCTCATGAACACACACATTGTCAGGGATGTGTGGCAGCCGTTCCATAATTCATGTGTAAATGCAGCATTAAATTCAGATACCAGTGCAGTGATCAATATATTCACCAATGTCTCCCATCAATGGCAGCCTCCTAAATACAATGTAGCCCAACAAACTGTCCTGGAAAGCTGGGTTTTGCATGGCAATTAAGTTTTGCTTATACCAAGATCAGAAGAAGATTAATTCACATTCAGTTTTCCTATAATATGGATGTATATACATTACAAAGGAATCCCTGTATTCTGTGAAGTCTTTTCAACGTACCTGTCCTGTATCAGATGAAAGACAGCCGGTGTGCACTGTCTCTGTAATGCTGGGTTATATCTGTAGTCGCACATGGAAGGGTGATGGTAATTTGTTAAGTGTCATCCAGGCGTGTTGATTTCATGAGTTGTTGGGGGGGGGATTAAACCCTTGAGGCAGAATATTTTCATCTATACCAACCGCCCCTGCGTTCGAGAGGCGACACAACGGGCGATGTCATTCGCGCTGGTTCTCTTAAATGTGTACTTCAGCATTATCGGGGAAAAAAAGAGAAAAAAATCTGTTTCTCTTTGCCTGCAGGTACAATATATGTACTGTGTGCCGAGGCCTGTTGTGTAGATGTTTTTATGAATATATTGTTGCCTTGGATATCAAACCCACCCACCTTCCCTTAATGCATCCCAGTGTTATCGAATCAATATGATAAGAGCAGTGTCGCTTCGACCGAAAACTAATTAAAAATGTTCATTTGATTCTAATAACTGCATTACACATTGTTTACTGCGACACTTTAATGCACACATTTCTCTCATCCACCTCTGTGTGGTAGATTAGATCTGTGTCTCGCGTCTGTTGATGAAAGCAAAGCAACGGGAAGAGAAGCTTTAAAACTGATCTAATGCTTATCTGTTCGGTGTAGACCAGCGGCCAGGCTTATTGCTCAAGCAGGGAAACGCGCAGCTCTCTGAAAGGTACGGTGGGATTCGGAGGCCATTCTGACACTGACAGAAGAAAAACTGGAAGAATACAATACAATTGGAAAGGTTTCACCAAATGAAATATAGCTTTGGCCCCAGTTATTGATCTGGAAATCATACCTATATTGCGCTTTTCTGGTTGGGCTCGGTTGCGTTTATAGGAGGTCAGTCGTCTGCATTGCTTTACTGGCTCACACTTTGGACAACAATGATAGTTCCCAGAAGGGTAGAGGACTATGGGCAGCAGACGTCAGGTGGTTATGATCTACACTCGACCCATTTGACCTCACTTCTTGGAAAGGTTGCTGAGCAGCCTGTTGGAATCCGCTTTTTCTCTCACCTCTTCCACATATTTGTGATTTGAGCCTTTGTCTGCCTCGCTCTCCCGAGACTCTAAACCCGGAGCCGTCTCGAGCAGCTGGGAACCCCCCCGAGGTGTGATTGAGCGATCTGACTTTGTAACGCACTCCAGAGGGCTCTGCAATATAAAACTGATCGATCGATCCTCATGTTGCTGCAGTATGTCATCAGCCGTGGGAGGGGTTGCTCTTAGGAAGACTTGTTCATCTGCACCACTGCGTGAACTTCCTCCTCACCCCTCAGAGGCTCTTCCACTTGGGCTGGTCCATCGCAGCCCGATGAAGCAGATTCCTTAATATTCGAGGTGGAGGGGCAGTTTGTTTTTCTAAACGGAGAGGTGTTAAACTGTTAAAGGGGAGGAAATATTGATGTTCTAACGCAGAAAATCATGTCCCCTTCTCTCCCATCCATCTTGCTTTGGTGTCCATCTATTCCGCAGGTGTGTGGCTTCACTTTGCATCTCCTTCCCTGCAAACCAGTTCTTTAGTGTTGTTTTGTATAATTATTTATTCTTAACGAGCTCTACACAAGCTTTTCCCAAGCAGGGCGAAAGAGAGAGGCTCTTGAACGCATTTGTCTCCGTGTTGTACTTCATACAATGGAAACAGTACCATCTGTTACATCTCACAGAGACGCACAGAGTCTGCTCCACAATCAAGGCTTTCTTCCTCTCTCTCCCTCAGCAGCTTTTTACAATTCCTCTCGGCTCTGCTTACAAAGAGAATACAGTGCTCCTTTTGTAGCTGTTCTGATTATTTTTACCTTCTCTCTGATGCTGTAAAAAGCCTGCGTTTCCAGACAGCTTCTGACAGCCTAGGCAGGAGCAGGTACCTTCTGTCATGTCTTGAACCAGGATTGGTTGCCTCTCTTCTTTTTTTAATGAGAGTTCTCCGTCTGACTTTCTTCAGGGGATGTTTGCTCGAAACAAAAGGGGAACCGCACAAACTCTGCACACACGCACACACATACACACACACACACACATGCACACGCACATGCACATGCACAAACCGAAGCTGCTTCTTAACTCATGTCAATAAAAAGGCTTTTAGTACCAGCTTTAAATCAGCTTTACATTTGATCTGTGCCTAACGGCTATTTCCTCTGTGGCACGCAGGCAGATATTTTGCTTTGTCGTGAAATACTGTGTCATCTTTTGAATAAAGACCATATGTGTGAGTGTGGGATATTTGTTCAATCGTAAATTGCTATGAAATCCAAAGGCTGAAGGTTGTGCTTTTAAGTGCTAATGAGAAAAATTCCAATCAAAATGAAAAGTGTGACAAAAATAGGTGCAATCAGGCCTCTGAAGGTCTGAAATATTTCCAAGGCCTATTTCAAACACTCAGTTATTTGGTTCTGATCCTAACCACACAGGCTAGAGTTATATCCATGATTTCCAGTTTCCGTGCTTTTGCTGGTGAATATTCCCACACAAGCAAAACAGCTTGAATAACTCAAATATGTCAACAAAGTTACACTACACACTGGACTTATGATTATGTCTCAGTCAGTCCTGTTACCCAATATGGACACTAGCCCTCCTTTATTAATTTGCATGGTGTGGCAGTTCTGAATTGATTAAAGCTATTGCACGGCATTTCACAGCAGAAATACAAATACTTATTTTCACTGGATTTAGTGCTGCACATAGCACACCTCAGGTTCCCCCCTGCTGCTTCCTTCATGTCTTTGAACTCCCTGACAGCTTGTGAGACTCCAGAGCATGCCAGCAAATGTGACCGACCTAAATCCGTGGTAATTAATTCTCATACAATCAAATCCTCGTTTACCTTACCTTGCCCCAGTTCATCAAGCGCCTGATCCACAACCACTGGAGGCACCAAATGGGGGATGAAAACAATCAAATTACTTCCACTGCACCGTGTTTGTGACGCACCTCGAGACGAAGAGACGAAGGGTGTAGAAACGGGAATTTCAATCTGGCTCTGCGTTCGGAACAGCTGACGGTGATACACGTGCGTCGGCCATTGTGTGAATCAGTGACAGAAACACGAGAACAGGAACAGGAAGGCTGATAAACCGAACATGTTGAATCACACAGGACCAGAAATCTGGTAAAGCAACACTAACAACCGCAACAATATAGCAGGAGAACACTAAAGAGTTTCAGTCGCCATTTCTTTTGTAGTTGCAGTTTTATACTCAGGGTCGAGAGGAGGACAACCGCAATCTCACGCCTGATGCCCGCCTTTCCAAACAGAAGTATCCACCAACACACGCACTTTCCCAGCATTCATCGTTTTGCATCCCTCCTCACCCCCACACACCGCCCCTACAACAGCATCGGGAGATGCAATTATGACCTCACTTTTAGGTCATAATTTCCATAGGTAAGTGAGTCCAGGCGAAAATAAAACTCTATTTACCTTCAACTACAGACATCTATCGGGGTTGTCTGAACTCCTGAACCGAGAGATCGCTAGCATTGCTATGATTTTCACTATATTACACCTGCGCTAGTTGGTGCTCAAGTGCATCTCAGCTGCATGGCCCATCCTGACATAAACTGCTGTCTGTTTTTTACATTTCCCCTTCCTTCTCTGAATTTGTTAATAAATGAGAGCGAGAACATAAAGATGTCTCCTTCTCTCTCTTCCTCTTCCTCAGGTAGCCCACGTGCCTCAGCGTGGCCATGCTCCTGATGCGAGCCGGGGGGGGGGGAGGGCTCCAGTGTTGTTAGCACATGTAAAGTCATCTTGTTACTGAAACCTCACACTCCCTGCGCTCTGCCACTCGCGCTGCCTGCGGGCTGGCCTGCCGTTCGCATCGCTTAATAAGGACATCTGTTTCGAATTGACAGCCATCCCGGTGGGGATTCAGGGAGTGAAGGACATACAAATTCGGAAAGCGTGGATTATGATAATTTCCATTCTCATTATTGTTATTGCCTGGTTGTACACAGCCAGGGGTGTAGCCTATGATAGGAAGGATAAATCAACTCAAAACTTCCGTTCAACCGCAGAAATAAACTAAGGAGATCCAAGGCAGGGGATCCAACAGCTAAGATTGTCTCCTCAAGAACAACCTAAAACAATATCTATCTGACCACGGCTTTCAGACCAATCTTTGACAAGTTGGGTGTCTGTTACTTCTCTAAGCCCTTCACTCGGTTTAGTTCCTAAAAAGCAGGACACTTCAAGTTACTAATTACAAAATTATACAATTATATTGGTAACAATCCAGCGGCTTAAGAGCTAAAACAATTTTAAGGAAAAGCCCTGATTAGAAAAGTAATTTGTGTAATTCGGGGTTTGATTAAGTGATAGTCAGAACTGGAACAATAATTCTGCAATTCTGCAATTCAACGCAATCGCGGATACTTGCTGTGTGAAATGAACACACGGTGCGGGCGGTTCAGGTGACTCAAAGCTGGGAGAAGGACAATAGAAGCATGCCAAGGACTGGAGTAGAAGAACACAAAACATACAATGCATCTCACACCTATACTTTCCTACAGAGCCTTTGTGCGGATGTGTACTGTGTAATCTATTGTGAGAGAACGATTTGGCGACGGCATGGCAGCCCTTCACAAAAAAATGACATCACAAAGACACAAAGCGGCCCGTGAGAGAGAGTGTGTGATATTTCCATCAGCCACCGTCACTGGAGTGGGAGCAGAGAGGTAGTTAAACAATATCGCAGTTTAACAGTTCTCGTTCTGTGTGTTTTCTGAAGGATGAAAATCAATACTTGGCTCTGGCACCCGGCGCATGCGAGAGCGAGTGAAAAAAGTGCGATAGAGGAGAAAGCGCTGAGACGGGGTCACGAGGCCCTGCTTCAGCCCTCTCTCTTCGTGCGGCACCACCACCTAGCCGAAGACGTGCATTACTCCGTTAAATGCCAACACTTCTCGGCTGTGCTGGAGTTCACGAGTTTTAAAGCAGTGGGTTTTAACACCAGTTTAATTCCAATTGAATCCAGTCCAGCACTGTGTTACATATGAAGCACAAAGAGGAGCTGACTATATGCTAACAGCCAGCCAAAAATGTCATTATTCTACCTATAAAAAACAAAAAGACTAAAAAATCACGGAGAACAAGGTGTGCCTTATTAAAAATGGGAGAGAGTCGAGCGCAGCTCTGCCTGACAGTCGATATTCGTCCACTTGGCACCTGAGTAATATCGCTTTCATCCAGATTGCAGGTTTAGCTTTGATCAAAGCTCGGTGTGTAAATGTCTCTTCTGAGAGTGATTTGGCACGCCGTATGAAGGCAGATTCCACGCATGCTGCACTGACGTGTCCCACACACCCTTTGCTACGGTGAAATCTGTCTTTCTGAGGAACCACAACAGGGCTCTGCCTTCTGAGAGAGCCATATCTGGTGTGTCAATTTCACCGGAGCCTGAACGGGCACCTGTAGAAACGCCGTTACGCGCGGCTCTCCTATCTGATGGAGTTCAAAAGCTGCAAATGTGGGATTATCTCGATGCGCACGTCGGATTTGGCTTCATAAGGGGGAGTGTTTCAGACTCAGCTGTTGGTCCCTCTTCGTAAAAGCTGTCAGATGCTTTACAGACGCCTCACCGAGACACTTCTGATGGGTCTTAATGTGGCAGGATGGTTCGGCTTAGCATGAGTAGAAACACAGAGCACATCTGGAGAGGGGGGCCTGGAAAACACACACACACACACACACACACACACACACACACATGCACACGGACACACACACACATACATCTCTGTCTGAAACACAATTAGTTTAGACTCGCATGTTTTCCACCGTTTTACCGGCCAATAGCTTGTGTCCTCTCTCTCCGTTACTTCACTCATATTCTCGGCTGTTTGCAGGTTCAGTCAGTGAACACACTGGGTTTGTTCGAAGCACTCAAATCTGAGGAGAAGTTTTTCAGTTTCTCATTTGGTAATTTGTAACATGCCTGATGTGTAACAATCACATTACAGCAGTCCTGAGCTGGCGGATTATTCATACTCTGTGCCGGAGTCAAAAGAACAAACCTCCTTCTTTCAAACACATCCTACTCAAAATTCCTGCTCCAGCAGCTCGGAGCTTTATTACTTACCATTTACTTTAAACTCTTCACGTGGGCGAGAAATGTGGGATATAGAAATCTCTCTCTCTGTGCAGCGCAGCCCAGTAGCTGTGTGGTTGAGCCTGTTGTTTCTTCCAGAAGAATCTGAACGTAATGAATATGCAAGCGTCGTTTATTTCTGCCGCTTGTTTAAGATTGTGCAAACATTTCCTCGTCGTTTATATATCATCATAATCTGGCAGCAAGTTTATTTTCCGTTATCTATCTGTCGGGGGCCTAAATAATGCTCCGTTCTCAATGAGTTTTGAGAACCGTGTCTCACACATGTGTGCCGAGGCTTGGTTGACATGTACTTTGAGTTGTGGGATGTCTGGATAGCTGAATCGTGTTATATCTGGCTATATGTTCCCTGTATACATTACTGTTCTGATTTACTGGGGATTTTACTAGTGTAAATTGACACCAGTCACCACTGACAGGCTTAGGGTGTGCTGTAGTCATATTATGTATCGTTGTAGATAATTACATGCATTTATATGTCACGGGTGACAGACACTGACTGCACCAATTGATTGTAAGATGTAGAGCATCTCTTGTGCCCTTGAGTACAGAGCCTGGCTATACCATCCGGTTAACCCCTTTTTGGCCAGGTTCATTCAGCAGGAATCCCCTTCAAATAATAAGCACAAGCCAGCAAACAAGAAAACAAAGGACATACGTACACAAACCGCAATCGAGATCGAGTCTCAACTGTTCTGTCAAACCAAAATACACATAAATACATCCGCATCATCATCAAGTGAAATGAACTAATAACTAGTCACCTCCCACCACCTGACTAATACAGCTGTTACAATGTTCATATGACTAGAACACAGCAGATATCTGATTGACATGCAATGGATATTATGATGCTGTCTCCTTTATCCTTAAGAACATAGTTTGATGTATATGTTATACACATTTAACAGGCTTGACTACTATAGCTTTAATTTGAGGGGAGCCCCTAAAACTGGGTGGAACACATATATAAATTGGTGTAATTCCTACACCGTTCACCCAATGTGGATGTAACTACCCTCACATTAAAGATGAAAGTCTACACTTAAAGTACATCTTGTTTGTTTCCTTTCAAATCCATTGTGGTGGCGTACAGAGCCAAAATGATGACAACTGTGTCACTGTCCAAATATTTATGGACCTGACTGTATATCCCCCCTGGCTGCTAAAGGTTACAATAATGGAGAGTTACCAAAAGCTATTCAGAACATATTAAACCATTAGCAAGTTTTGTGGGGAAAGTAGAAGAAGCTTGAGATTTAACCAAAGTTTAATCTTCTAGAAACAGATAAACAAACAGTATCATATATATCTGTGAATATATACAATATAAATTATTTACAGAGGGAGAGGGTTTACAATATGATTTCCAAAGTGTGGAGCTCTTATCGATTTATTGAGGAAAGATTAACTCAAACGCACAACAGCACTCAAAACCTTTTATTACTTTGCTCTTCACAGACAGAACCAATCCTGTTAGGAAATCCTCAGGTAATACGCGAGATAAACAAATAAATAAACAGAAAAAACAAACAAACTACTGAGGGGGAAGAAACCTGTCCGGCCACATATCTCACTGCAAATCAGTCAGAGGTGTCTGAAAAATGAATCGCTTTCTCTGGAGTTGAATGAAGAAACAGGAGAAGTCTCAGGCACACGGGCTGATATTCACAGAAGGAAAGAATAAAAAGGGAATCAAACTAAGTATAAAGTTTTTATGAGGGAGGAATTGCGTTACAGCCTTGCTGGTGTCTGTTTTTATTTTATTAATGACATGGAAATACCTCGCACTCCCAGGCTGAGTGCGGCAGCCGTCCTGTGCTAATATCCATGCTGTTTGTGCCGCAGCGGTTGTCTTAGCGAAACTAAACCGTCATCTGCCTCCAGGCTACATATTGTACTGTTTCAGCCCCTTCGCCTGCAGCACACAAAATATCCTGCGGTGATTATGCTCCTCTGACTGGCAAAAGCATCCTGTTATGATGATGTTCTCAATAACTACAGTGAGATACCTGTCTTTACGTAGGGTGTACAAAACACTGATTACATATTGGTTTTCCAACCTGCGGCCTGGGGAGGGACAGTAGTGCGTCTGCGCTAGTGACTGTAGACTTCAGAGACAGCAGCGGAAATTATTAATTTGATTTGTGTTTGCATCGCCTTGCACAGCTGTGTCGTCCTGCAATGCTGCTACACAATCATGACCAAAACCTTTGCCGTTTATCCCTGAGTTCAACCCATCTTTCATCTATAGTATGCTTTCTGTAAATAAGTGTGACTCTTATTTGTATTTTCTGCCACGAGCGCCTTTTTTTGTTTAGTTTATTCTACTTGTCTTTAAAGCCGTGATTTCCCTGATGTGTAATTTTAAATGGTTGCTGTCAAGAATGAGAGAAAAAAAAGGAAACACTAGTTGTAATTCACTCCATCACTCCAGAAAAGCTGTGCTGATGTTGAGAACAATTGAATGCTTCTGAGCGCCGACTTGTTATGCCAGATATGAGAAAATGTCATTATGACTACAGACATTTTTTAAAGGCTGTGGCCACCGTGTATTTAAATCGAGAATTGCTCCAATATTTCTTTTGGAGAGAGGGAGAGAGTGGGGTTTTGCTGCTGTAGTATTTCTGCTGCTGATTACAATGCAAATGCAGTCCTACACCGTACCTGCATGTCTTCCTAATGAGTCCAGGTGTTGCCAGCCGTTTAAATACACCCTCATCCGTACATTTATGCTGAAGAGAAAAGCACACACTTTGTTTATATCCCTTTATATAATCTGTCATGGTGCTGATGTCTACTTTGGAAAGAGGAGAGACTTAATATGTTAAAATCGCATCTCAGCTAGGATGAAGTGCCACATTTCTCGGCTTTACTCTGTGCAGCTACGTTACATGTATTTTATTATGTTTTTGTAGTTATTTTAATGTATTGCTCTCTTCTGTGCATGTTCTGGTTACCACAGATGCTTCAGGTATAATATAGGCACGTTCACTCCTATATGCTGTATTTATGTTTTACAAATGTGTAATCGATACTTTATAATGTATTTATTGAGTTTTAGTAACGTCTTACCAGTGCATCTGAGCTACATATTCAACTTTGTCCTTTTGTCACTGCAAGGTTGCTTCAGTGCGGTTCCCACGGCTTTTAACATTTCCATCACGTAGTGTATCGTATCCTCTCACAGCGAGGTCACCATTGTTGGTGAACACCGAAGCTGAGGAACTATGAAGACGCACATTAAAAAGTGTCCATGATTTATATAAATAATTACATAATTAACAGGTACTCTTAAACTGCCTTCCTTTTTTATTCTTATTTCATCTAATTTCTCAGCGAGGGGAAGGGATCTCAGTTATCCGTGCTCTTGATTCTTATTTCCGAGCTGTCTCCCCGTGCCTTGTTTAGCCTTGATCTACTGTGTATCCTTGACCTCCTGCCTGACTTCCCGACCACGACTTTGCCCTTCCCCTGATTGCCTGTTTGTCTGATCGCCCGACCCTTGCCCGTGACCATGACCACATCTTTGCCTTGCCTTGATTGTACTGTCCTGCTGGTATCTAACCCCCACCTGTCTTGACGTTCCAACCAGCACCGCAACCGGGTTCCCGTGTTCCCGTGTCGGTGGTACGTATATAATGGTTCCCTGGCGTGCACACTCTTAGCGGAGGTGTGTTTAATTCTGTCACAAAGCCCTCTGTCTCCTGTCATACATTGCAAAGCACACAGGGATGCAGTTGGCTCCAGTCAGTGTAATCCTTAAGTACATCTCTCGTTCCTGTAGAGGGATCTTTTCTGCATGACAATGGAGGCGAATCTTTCAAACTGTTGGCAAAATGTAAAAATGGCTTCTCGGTTATTCTGAAAGGTTTAAAATAATCATCACAATCAGTTCAATCGTTGCTGTTTTTGTATTATTATTATTATTATTATTATTATTATTAAATACAGTGAATTGAACACTCCAGATATTGGGCAGGGACCAGTGGAAGAATTGGGTCTCAGCATGACTAGTTACAATGTGGGAGGAGGGAGCCAATGATTGGGCATCTAACCTCATAATCAGTGGAGCCAACAAGAAGATAATGTTACCCGTTGCTAGAGAAATGTATTTTGTTAGGTAGGCCCAGATGTGACACCAGTGGGAGAATGCTGCTGAGTAGAAGAAATGAAAGAGCAGTTTATGCAGCCATGACGTTAGATCTGCTGATGTGTGGCAGATACTGCAGGTGCTGCAGAGGTTGCTACCGTCAGGGAAGATGAACTATGTGGATGTTTCGGGAGGAACCCATCTAGGGCTTTCTATCATGTTCAGGGAAAGAGTGGGATCCCAAATGTACTTTCAAACCACTGTCTTAATTACTGGAGCTCAGGAATCTCATATTTGTGTCAAAAAATAAGTAAAACACACAAATAAAATATCAAATTCCCGGCATACACACCGTGAGTAATACCATCTATTGGCACTATTCACATTCGGTACAAACGACAGCAGGAAAACAAGAAGAAGAGTGATGTCTGAATAATTGTTAAAGATGCAGAGAGTCACACAAACATCTGTATATGAATATGGGAGAAGACATTGGGAGAATGAGACGTGCGGGCCGAGGCGGACATTGTGACATTCGATATGAAGAGGGGTCTATATGTACAGTGGGTTTCTGACTCATATTGTCACTGCTAATGCTTGGGAGTTTTAGATTTTTTGTTTACAGCCCTCCGTCTGAGGTCATCCTGATGGTTCCAATGACAGAAGTGCTCCCCACAGATGCGCTGTGATTGGAAATGATTACTCGTCGCTCTCGCACTACCGCACCGACTTGGAAGTCTTTTATATCTTTGCATCATATCAGGAGTTCAGGATGTGACAACGAAACTCCAGCAGCAGCCTTCGAAACCTCTTTATCTCCATTTTCTCTTCTCAGTTTTTTTTTCCCTGCTCTATTTCTAGAGAGAGCTCTCTGCCTCGGTTATGTTCACATCCAACCTGGTTTTGTATGTAATTATAAAAACAACACAGTTTGAAAAGAGTCACACAGACAGCTGCAAATGCCGAGTGCCACCAAAGCACAGCTCCTCGGGGGGGAACTGAGACTCTATTCTCCCAGGGATTGGCTGATGACGAACCCAAGAAATGAACAGATACATCTGTTGTTCAGTTGGCTTCACAACAAAGTCTCCCTGTGAAGAGAGACCCAACCATCTTTTTATTCTGGCTTTCTGCAGTGTGACATGACTGTGCGTTTAAAAATACACAAACACATATTAATAGGACATGGGAAAAATACTGGGCACTTTTACTTTTGTCACACTTATTTGCGGTCTAACAGCGTCCCAGATATGGACTATCACAGCGCAAGTGTCTGCATTGACAGTGCACTTCCAAGTATTAAGACAGAAATGGAAGTTAACTTTGCATGTGTTCCTGTTATCTATTATTGTGAGCTGCCATTGATACAGATTGTGAGGCTTCCTAATGTCTTCTCATGGATGTTGCATTATAGATCATGTGTATCATTCTAAGGACTGGGATGATTCTGCCAAAGCATTTTATTTTAAATAGTCGGCCATGCAGTTAGGGGTGTTGGGCTGAGCAATAAGGCACGTCCGATATTGACCCCTTGTGATGTCCGCTATGGTACATTACAGGAAAGGACTAACTTTTTATTTTCAGGCCTTTTCAGTGTATCTCTTTAAATTTTCCCAAACTGTCTGGTGACGGTACAAAAAAAACATTGTGTCCGTCTGTGTCCGCCGAGAACCTGCAGGCACACGCTGGCTGCTCTTTGACCCTTTGTGCTGACATACTGTAATGGCTTACAATGCCTGTTCAGCAAAAACTAAAATGAGAACAAACACCTGTGTGAGCGGTTTTTAATTCACTTATGAAAGCAAAATTGTGATGAATGATAACCTCGGTCTGATGGTTTGGATGGTGAGAAACTGGCACCGTTAGTGAGAGACACAGAATGTGCGATTGATCTTTAATCGTTCTTATTTAGATGATAGGGATTCTGTTTGTGGATTCTCACTTTAACAAAGTAACCAGATTTAGTCTATAAGTGGCAACCGTGATCCACACCCGCATGTTAATCTTAAACCTCGGCTGCTTGGCTTAAGCTGATACAAATACACAACATCCCCCCGGGGAGGGGAGATAAAAAAATAAAAAGGTGCTTCTCTGATCACAAATTTCTCAACCAAAATTTACTTTAAAAACGCATTATCCCTGGCAAACATATTTAAACAAGCGCGTATGACATTTTAACTAGAGGAGCTTTCCCAGATCTGCAGGGACACATGCACCCGGGTTGGGCTTCAATTGGGCTTCAAGGCATTCAAGACAGAAAACAGGAGACACATCTTCACACAGAGAGGCGTCACAATCTGAACAAACTCCCCAGCGATGTGGCTGAAGAGACAATTTGGGAACATTCAAAAACAGACTGGATAGGATCCAAATGAGCACGATGGGGCGAATGGCCTCCTCTCGACTGGACACTTTCTTATGTTCTTATCTTCTAGACTGGTGATGTATTTAAAAGCGAGATAATTTCTCAGCCTGGGATGAGAGGTCATTGGTCCCCTATTGCAAAGACAATATTCCCACCGAGATCCATACAGAGAAATAAATTTCCTCAGGACCCAGTTACACCACAGGCAGGACCAAGCAATCAGAAAGGTGTGAGTGGGTGCCATATAAAGTATTTCAGTGACTTCCGCTTAACTGGAATAAAGCATTACTCCATCATCAAACTGTGCGTAGATCAATTTGAAGTCCTTTCAAACATTGATTTTGGGAAAAATGATCAACGGTGTTTGAATCGGATGTGCCTGGATCCCTCTGGCCTGAGTGAAGTGCGTTAGTGTTCCTGGCCCTGAGGAAATAATATACCGGCTAATTAATATTGACCGCAGGAAATGGCAAAGAATGGTATTAAAAAAAAATAAGTGAATGCCTTAAAGTACTCCTAAGTGCTGGCAGAAACGTTCAGCGCTGATTCAGAAACGGTGGCGATGAAACATCAAGGCTGAGATGAAATGCAAATGAACGCAAGGAGCGAGAGGCTCGTTCAATATGCACCATCTCTAATGACCCGCCGTTCCCAGGCTATTCTTTCCACTCGGTGAATTATTTAGCACAGACAATTTGCATTATTTAGTGGATAAAAGGTTAAATGTGAGCCTGCACTTGAAAAAGAAGTAAAAAAAGTGTATTAATAAGGTGCTGGCTAAGTCTTGTTTACATTCTCTTTATCTGACGCTTCATGAAGCAACAGCTTTGTCAAACACGGCTGTGATTGTAAGGGTGGAATTCACAGAACCCAAAGCCAAACCCGCGCTCTGTGCGCCCCTCTCATCAGGAGCAAGACGACATTAGCGCAGAAAGTAATTTGGGAGTCTGGTGGGTGTCATGGTGTGGATGGATGGTCTCTTTGCCAGTGCTGCCATGCCGTTGAGCCCTTGAGTTTTTAAGAAGTTTGATGATAATGGCGCCTTCAAACCATCGGTCCCAACGGTTTTAAATGTGATGCGACACCGAACTCACAGGAAGTTCATGCGATATCCAGGTGTTATTCCTGTGGATCTCAAAGTGCAGTCCCTGGCCCATCCTTGGCCCAGACCAGTCCTCCAGCTGATCTGATGCCAACACAGGCCGTTCCGGAGATAATGACCACGTTTATAACATTTATTTCGGACTGAATTAATATTTTACTTCAGATATTTAAACCACCCTGTTTAATAAAAGCAACGTTTTCTATTAGATGAGTCGGTCAGACATTCGCCCCATTAGGAGCAAATTCAAGGGTTATATGTAGTGGTGGGATAAGATCGAAATTCACCCTTAAAAAAACAACAACGTACAGCTGCAATTAAAAAATATATGAATAATTGTCTGGTATTCTGGGGGGACCGCAGAAATGTTTGCATTAACAGAGAGGTCCACGGGCCAAGTGAGCTTGAGAAAACTGCTCCAGGTTGATTGTTTATTTCCTTTCCTTCTACGTCAATCACACGGTGGTTTGTCTGTTTGTTTTCTGTTTTGAGAGACGAGGAAAGCGCGGCAACATGCAGGTCAACAGGGCTGTGTGTCTCTAATTAGAAAAGGTGCCTGTCTCCACAAAACCAACACCTGCCCTATGTTGTCCCAGTGTCATACCCACAACCACCATCCCTGTGCCAGGCGGTGTTTGACCAATGCAGGGAGGTCACTCCAACCCACAGGGCCCTGTCCTGGCCTGACTTGACAAACAGAGTCTTATTCTGTCATGTCAATCGCCTGTTCTTCAATTTTTCTACACATACAATACAGGAGTTATGAGATTTAATATGATATGGAGTTTAATCACAATATCATTATGAATGGCTATTTATATTCTACTGTTAATTATTAATGTTTTGATTGCTCCTTGATATATGCTGTGAAAGATTCCTTGAGATGTTTACAAGAAATTTCAGGCAGCTCACAGAATGGTCGTTGGTTATTGTCATGTTTTTATTGCTTATTCCTAAATTTGCAATATATTATGAAGCTATGAAGGTGAAAATGGCTGTATTTCAATGCTAAAGGGGCTTATTTTTATAACCAGAACAGTTTATTTTGATCCAGGACTGGGAAAGCTTTTGCATCAACTCTGGTGATATCTTTGATTTGATTGAGCCTCCTATGTTGTTGTAAAGGTTTAAATGTTGTGATGCGTATGGCAACAATTGTTTCCAAAATGGACATCATATTAGATAACCTGGTGAATGACATGCACACAAAGTGATTTCTGACACCGTTTCACCTGGAGCTGAAACTAATTCTCAGTTGTTTTGTTTGTACCTTCACACGTCTCAGTAATGTTTTCTCAGCGTGGATTTCAAACTATTTTAATAACAAAGCGACAACGTTTTACATTTTTAAGAGCCACCAACAAACCTCTCAGTGAAGGATCCTCCTCGGAGCATTAGTATTCATACGTTTCTATTAGCTACCAATTTCATGTGTCACTGGTGACAGGGAGTAATTATATGCCCAGAGCAGAGCCTGCGTTATTTACAGGGACAAAATAATAAACTAATCAGACTCACGAAACACTTCGAGGTATGAAAAGAACAATGCCAGCACAGCAGGTGTAACAATGTGAGATTACTGGAGTACCCTACACATGCAGCCCTGATTATCAGACATAAGTGATGTGTTAATGAAGGTGCCGGTCACACAAGAAGGCAAAATAACCCGGTGTAACCCGGTTCCCTGGAGTAAACAGACCCAAAGCACATTTTCTGCACATTCACCTTCCTCTGCAGAAGGGTCTCCACACTTGATTTGAAGAAAGACACTTTCCCGGGCAACTGTTTACTGACTTATCTTGTGGCACGCGACTTATTGAAAATAGGTTGTGAAAGACATTGTGTTTTACTGCATTGACTGTATTACTAATATGAGCCACTTTGATTGAATGTGACAATAGGGCTTGAAAGTGAGCACTAATCTTCCTGAACACGTTTAACAGTTGGTGTGTGTGGTGGCCCCCTGGACCCAACCATTAGAAAATAGGGGTGACGAAAGAAACATTAAAACTTACAGCCCCAAACAAACATTTCCAAAATAGATTTCCATGAAAATAAACTCATAATAAAGGTGATGTTTGATTGTAAAACAAATCTAAACTATAAACAAAGTAAACAAACACTCCAAACAGTAGCATTAAGCCCCTCCCCACGTCAGCAGTAAGGTGACTCGGGGTCTATAAACTCCCTTACCAAGATGGCCGCTCCACAATCCCACCCCTGGACAGTCTTTGTTTGATTGCTTAATCCTCCCTGAATATTCCCATCATTCATGGAATAAAATGAATGGTGTTTAACTCAGTGGAACCCTATTTTAATAGGACACTGTTGAGGTCGACCTCTGTTGCTACAATGTTGCTCTCTGATTAGGTTCAAAAGTCCTGCACCTTCCCTGACGTGAATGTACACAGGATCAGTGTGGATCTGCACACTTTATATCAGGATACACAACGCTCTACACACAACAAGTCCTGTGTGCTTTTCCTGTGGTGTTGTGTCCCTGTTCTCTGTTTGTAGTGAAAGTGCTGCCAGCGTCCTCCTCTCAAACAGGGCTCTTGTTTCTCCCAAACCTGCTACAAGACAACTCAGTATAAAGTGAAATATAGCTCAGTCTTATCACAGAGTAGAAGCGCGCCCACTGTGTTTAAAGCTGGGCCAGAGTTAACACGTGTGTTTGTGCTGAGCCGGCCGTTGATCCAATCAGACCTCAGTATTTACAATCGTCAGAGGAAAGATGTCCGCCATCTTCCTGGAGAGCTGCTGTAGTTGTACCAGGTGCTGATCACTGTCTAGCTCCTGCTGGTTCTTCTCCTCTGTCTGGCTCCAGGCTGTCCTGTTTATATTTTCCTCCCCGCCACGGTGTATATATATATATATATGTGCTGCAGTCACTGCATAAATCACATTCAAAGCTATCCACTCATGCCGGCAGAAGAGTGAAATACACAGAACAGATATTTTGTGTAGTAAATCTAAACACATTTTGGGATTCAATGTACAATTCACACTGTTGGGCAAAACCCTCCTCTCAATGTCCAGTCGGTTCAGTTAAATGGAGTCTTTCCACTTCTGGAAGTTCGATCAGTGCTGAAGTAACCAATATGTATTGATCAATGTCTTTTCAGTTTATGAACAATATTGATTGCTCTCAATGAATCACCAAATGACATTGTTACAAATTAAGATTGTACATTTTTATACTGACTATAACACACACATACACTGTATTTCTTGAACAGTTATGTAATCATTTGTAATAGTTGTTTTATATTAATTTCTGTTCACACAGGATATTTATTGAAATATTATTGAAACTGCAGTTGCCTTTACAAAACAACAGAAAACAAAAACTAATTTCTGAGTCAACAGATTCATCTCCTATCTCACAGACTTCATGAAAATGAGGCACGAAAATGAAATCTGTCTCCAACCCAAAGCTCGTTCTGCGACTGTTTTCTCCCCGCAATCTCAAGCAGGACCGGTGCTTGTACTTGCCCCGGGGAATTTAAATTACCTTTAATGCCAGAGCTTATTAAAGCCAGTGATTGTTTTTAAATATAACATTTCAAGTAACATACTGCAGCATATATTTATATTACCGCGTGTGATTGTTTTTTGGGGAACATAATTGAAAGTGGAAATGTTTCCTTGCGTAATGTAACCCACTCTATTAAGCCTTGCCAGGTCAACAATAAATTGTGCAAAGGCAGGTTTGTTGTAAACACATAAGCTTGCAATTTCCCTGTTCAAGGTTGTGGCAGAGGAGTGCTCAAGACCCAGCGGTTCTGACTTTCCAAGGTAACGTTGAGGCGCTGGGTGGAGAGGACGCTGTCATTGACATGGATTGTGATGATATCAAGTGCTTTTCTGCTGCCCAGATCTATGGGAGGAATACAACTTGATGAAGTAACGCATGAGAAAGACCTAGGAGTCTATGTGGACGCCTCACTTTCTCCATCCAAACAATGTGGGGAAGCAATAAAAAAGGCAAACACAATGCTAGGGTATATTGTCAAAAGTGTAGAATTGAGAACAAGGGCAGTGATGTTCAGACTGTACAATGCACTAGTTAGAGCTCATCTGGATACTGTGGACAGTTCTGGGCTCCACACTTCAAGAAAGATATCGCTGCTCTAGAGGCAGTTCAGAGGAGAGCAACCAGACTTATTCCAGGTCTGAAGGGAATGTCCTACTGAGAGACTGAGGAACTGAACCTTTTCACCCTGGAACAGAGGAGACTACGTGGGGACTTGATCCAAGTCATCAAAATCATGAAAGGCATCGACCATATCAAACCAGAGGAGCTTTTCCAGATCAGCAGGGACACACGCACCCGGGGACACAAATGGAAATTGGGCTTCAAGGCATTCGAGACAGAAAACAGGAGACACTTCTTCACACAGAGAGGCGTCACAATCTGAACAAACTCCCCAGCGATGTGGCTGAAGAGACAATTTGGGAACATTCAAAAACAGACTGGATAGGATCCTTGGATCACTTAGTTATTAATGGACACCAAACGAGCATGATGGGTCAAACTTTCTTATGATTGATGTGGCAAAATGCTCTATGCGAAAATCTGAGGACAACATTATCATTTACACAAAACCTTGTATTAGTCACAAGAGTTGCATGGTTTTGAATCCATGTGGGATGCTTGAAACCATCCAGGACTGAGAAACAATACACACAGTTCTCAGAGCAGATGCTGTTGAGCTTTTCCATTTGTTCGGTGTCCGGTGTCTCTCAGATGTTTTGCAGTCAACACCGGCTGCGCAGTTCGCTGTCACAGTTGTTGATGGTGGTGAACGCGGAGAGCAGCAACACTTTTGCATATGTCTCTGGCCCAGCAGCAAGAGTGACGGCAAGGATTGTCATTCAGTCGACACCCCCTATACTTTATAATCCTCATAATTGGTTTTAAAGAATGTTGTGCTTTCAACTGTAGCCTCCGAAAACATACGGCTTTACCACTTTAAAGGTTTGCCAAATTACAATATGATTGCAGGACAACATGATCATTAATAATAAGTACTTCTTGGCCTTGCTGTCTGACATTTTCATCTGACTGCTTGGGAGTGTGCAGACACGAGAGCGGCATCACAACACATCATTATCGCTGTGCCGATACTACAGGCCTGGCTCGGGGAGCTGACAGTGTATAAGTGCCTAATTCTTCCATTCCTTGCAGTCTTAGGGGCCTAACTTTTCCAAATGCGTTCGATTTACTAACGAGAGAGAGCGGTGTGGATGTTTATTCGAGTCACTGTAATTTTCAGCAGGTCTGTGTGTCTGCAGACTCTTCTCTTGCTTCTGTGTTTGGGGATGGAGAAACATCCATTCGCGAGCAACAGCAAGACTGAGACAGACAAGGGGTCTCGGAGGAGGAGCGCTCTCCATTGGACTCCATTGGACTAAAAAAAGAGAAGAAAATCACCCACATAACAGAGTGTCATGTCTGATAATTTCACCCATATGAAGCAGTCTTGTGTCTCGTCCTTTCTTAACCAAACGCATCAGAAAGACCTGCAGATTTTCAGCGATGCAATGAATGTAATTGACATTCAGAAGTGCTTTTTTTGTGGACAAAGAAAAAAGATAAAGACTCCGGCAGAAAATTACAGATTTAAACCCCCGTAACCATCGAAGAGTCTAGGAACTCCTCTCACCCCACGCATGACAGGTGGTCGACGCACCCAGCACTAAAATAAAGGTTTTTCTGCATTCCCGATCTTCAATTATCTTCTCTTTATATGTCCGGCCTCACAATGCATCACTTATAATTGTCTAACTCAGTCATGAATAACACATCTCTTCCCTCGCGCCGCCGCCAGGATTGCCTAATGAAGCCGTTTCAATCTTGCAGGTCGCACGCCATTAAGGACGCTTTGAGCCGTGCTTGTTTTTGAAGTCCATTTTTGGTTTCTGAATTTGCTAAAAACATTCAAACGAGTGTCTCTTTTCAGTCCTGGCAGAAGAAATGAATTTGCATGAAGACTTAATTGAAAAAATAAATGGTTTAATGTTGTATGTAACCAAAATATGAACACACTGACTCGCTGTGAGAGATATTCAGCAAAGTACTGAGCGAGTCCCACCTTCATTCGAACCCCTGGCGTCTGGGGACAGGTCTTATGGTTCGGACTTGGGGATGAGCGCTTTTCTTCTCTCCCTGCCGGATCTCTCCGCTGTTTACGGTATGTAAATAACATCTGAATAAGGTCTCCAGTGAAAGACGACAGAGCGCCTCAAACTCTGCGCCTTAATGGCTTCCGTGAAGCCACTCATGTGGAGAAATGACAATTTGACAGTTAATGCGAATGTCAATTACAATAACTATTTTTCTTTTTACAATCATGCTTTAGAATTACAGTGCCATTAAAGCTCACACACTCAATGCAGGATCAAGAGGAGTATCAGAGACTGCCCTGGAGACTTTCTGAGGAAGCAACATTAGGCTGGAGAGCATCACATGAGTCCAGAATTTTGAAATCTTAAACGTGGCGATGGCGTAAATGAACTGCAATTGATTATGTATATGAATTAATAATTACACAGGTGTAATTGAGCATTTGTCTGTGCCTGTTGAGTAGCCTGTATACATATTAATGTTAAAACTCGTAGTTCTTGAGTAGTTTCACAGCATCCTGGCAGGGAGGCTCATTATTCTGCATCTGCGAGTCTGTGGTACCAGTGTATTAAGTTGAGCAGAAAGTGCCGTTATTGCCTTCATTTGCCAAGATACGGCGAACATTTGTGCCAAACCCGTCCTGGGAGAATTTAAATATCATTTAATGCAGCAGCTTATTGAAATCAGTGATTCATTTTAAGTGCTGTATTTCACAAAGTATGAATGTGGGGTCAGACTTATCTTTCTGTTTCTGTTTGTGAGTTAATTGCATTTTAATTAATTTACTTCATTTAGCAAGAGCACTGGAAAGTGAAGAAACTGCACATCTTGAGCGAAGTATATATATACATATTAGAACATAAGAACATAAGAGAGTTTACAAACGAGAGGAGGCCATTCGACCCATCGTGCTCGTTTGGTGTCCATTAATAACTAAAATATTACTAAACATGTTTCAAATTAATAATCTGATTCAGAGAAGTTCCCAGTGTCAAGACATCAAATAAAATCAAAACATAAAATAAAGTAGAGCAACAAATTAATCCTGGATATAAATATCTACAGCAGGAGTTGCAAACATTTAGCTGCTTCAACTTGTATAACAAAATCTGCACAAAAGTGTCCTCTTCCTCAAGGTGAGCCATAAGTACCCGAAGTAAGGATTTCTTTATCTGTTTCAGTTCCATTTAATTCCCTCATGAAGCCCATTTGAATGAACAGCATCCCCTCACAGTCTTGCCCCCGGTGCACCACTGAACCCGTGACAACGTTACAAATGGAAGCAATTAACACACAACACACAACACAGCAACAACCCCAGCAGCAGGTTTATCTTCCTCACCGTCTCTTTATAATTCCCAACAGATAACCATTCTCTACATGGCCAGTTCTCCCTGTATTCGCTCCTCCACTCTCGGGATCCTGGAAGCCGCGTGGATGACGGTGTCAGATTGTGCCGCCGCTAACGGACGCACTCGCTCCGGTGACGGCTACACGTGTGTGGCAGCATCAAGGCATGTGCGCCGGGGACGTTCACGTTAGCCGCAGATTAAACATACTTAAATCCATTAACTTAATTTCCCTTGACATTCCTCATGGGGATTTGTGGAGCTCTCATTTTTTACAGAGGAAGTGCATTAGCAGAGCCTCTGCAGCACTTCCCCGAATGTGAGCATTTTAGCGACCGTTTCTCCTTGTGTCTGTAATGCGTTTGTCACTCCGGTACGCATCGCAGGGGACTCACTTTTTTTCCGCTTCTTTTCAGAGACCCAGAATGCAAAGCTGCAGATGAGAAAGTGCCCATTCAGTCCGGCTCCGCTTACAGAAGGCTGATTGCTCCGGGAAAGGAATCTAATAGATGTTCAAATTTATGTCATTATCCTCAAATATGTGTCATTGTAATGCATGCCTTCCCTTCCCATAATTGTCAACACTTTTGATGGGAATATCTATGTAGAAGTTATCGGTTTGCAGGTATAGATTGCAGGCAAAGCATCGAGTCTGCATTTCAAATGTGCACAAGGCTGGAGTGAAGATACTGCAGGCGCCTCTTCTGTAATCGTATCAATTATGAAGGTGAAATGAGCAGTTGAAGGTGTGAGACTGGAGTCGGGGGTGCAGGTAGTGAGTGGCACGACAAAGGACTCCTCACTTTCTCCATCTGAACAATGTTGGGAAGCAATAAAAAAGGCAAATAAAATGCTAGGGTATATTGTGTAGAATTTAAAACAAGATGTTTCTCAGTCGACGCCGGCTAGACTGGAGACTGGATAGGATCCTTGGATCACTCAGTTATTAATGGACACCAAATGAGCACGATGGGGTGAATGACCTCCTCTCGATTGGACACTGTCTTATGTTCTTATGTTCTATGAATGCATTATCTACTGCAGGCCAAAAAGGAAAATAATGACTTGAATATATCAGGTGCTTACTTTCTTCAATGGTGTGGAGAGGGAGAGGGGGAGAGAGAGAGAGTGCAGAGACCCCTGGGATTCCCAACCTGAAAGTGTCTGCAACAATTGCCCCACTTCCCACCTGTCTGAAAATCACATGGAAACACATATTGCGTGTCCATGCTTTGGTCATTGTGTGTTTTATTGGACTGGCAACATTAAGTCATATAAGATGGGCCTTGCACATTGTTGGGGGGTTTCCATGGCACTCAAACAGAGCTGCCTTTTGTCCACTGTCATGTAAACGACGGGTAAAAGCAGGGGGTCATGTATGCATTTAGCCACACGCATCAGGCTCTTGAGCCGTGTTGGCAGACAGCTGAGGGAAATATGTTTTCATGCACAGAAGAGTGTGTGAATCGCACCAGGAGACCCATGTTGACAGGTGACACCTTGCTGCAGTGAATCTCCAAAGTTAGCACGCTGCGGTTGTGCGAATGTGCGGTGCCTGGGTGGTAAAGAACGAGTTCCACAGCAGGCACTGCCCGGGTTGTCTTCCAGACAGCGCTGTTAGAGTGGAATACCTTTATCAGTTAAAAAATATATACTAGTGCCCTTTTAAATTCAAGAAAACACATGTAGCCCGGAGACACACAAAACTGCCCACAGTGCAGCGTGGAGTGTTTCACTGACTCTGTCACCATCGCAGCCCTGATCCTTCGCCCTGTGATCCTGGCGCCGAGGTCACTGGGATTAATTATCTTCACCATTACAGTCCCCGACAGGCGTGAATGAAGCTCCTCTGCTGGCTGCGTCACACGCTCAGCTTCAAAGAGAAGACTGATTTCCTCGTTCTGCTCGTTTGCATACTTCTCACTGCTTGTTAAGTGTATATATATATATATATATATACATACACACATAAAGCCTGTATTCTATCCAGATTGTGAGTTCCTAACACAACCAATCTTACAAATGGACCCACAGGTCTTTATTATAGTTTCTCTTTGTTTTCTGATTGGTTGTGGATCTTGTCAATGTCCAGTATCTCTAGCTGTGACGTGTCGTCATGTGTGTTTATTGAATTCTATTTTGCTTTTTCTGTCCGTTTGTAGTTTCTTACATAATTATCTATTTTCTGAAAGGGGAGGTGTGTTACAAAGTAGTTGTAAGGTTTGCTTAAGGTTTAAGCATAGTTTCCTGTTTTAACCACAGTCTAACTCAGTATGTGGGATATGACTGGCTAACTTGGTATACTCAGTATGTAGAATCTGATTCGCTAACTCTGAATCTGATAGAGAGTATGACCAGATATGAAGAAGCATTTTTCAAATGGTACCTAACCTGGCAGGAACAGGAAACAGTTTCTAGATGCTAGATCTTCAGAGAAAAACACTTCTGATCAGCTTGCCACAGGAAACACTTTAATGAGCCCTAATCCATCCCTCCCCCAAAGCAGAGGGACTCCAATCACAAAAACTCCTTATCGAGATGCATCAGAGGTAGTGAGAAAATGCTCACGCTTTCTGACCACATATCATTTTGATAGCGCGCTCACAAAGATGGCGAGTGATTTCTCATTGCCTTTGAAGAAATGCACGTAATGATAGTAAAGGACCGAATTCTAATAAACCCCAATTCTGCCTGATTGCTCACGAGCCGCCTGGAGGATGAGAGCCAGAGAAAACTAGGCATTTGTTTGGTTCCAGCGGGCAAACAGGAACACAAAGCTTCCCTCATCATCCGTGTCTTCAGGAAGGACAATCCCCTTTGGGAACGGGGTTTAAAAGGTCATTACTGGTCCTGAAAGCCTGGGCACACATTGCTGCTCCCGGCCGAGGCCTGATCTTTAGGAACAGAGTGAGAAACACAAATCTAGAATACATAATTAAAATGAAAACGAAAAAAGACTGGGTTAACTGGCAGAATAGAATTGGAGAACACACTTTAAACACATGGGAACATCTATTCTCAACAAAATAGCTCCAAAACATCTGGTGACACTCAAGACAGCTGGATGGAAATGCACTAGATATTGTATTCTGTTTAATGCTTTGCAGCAAATAGACCACTTCACTCACTGCGGTGGTGATGGCAGTAACCCCTGGATGCATTGCATTTACACAGACATAAGTATGTGAATGGAAGTGCTGACATTTCCCAACAATTACTTGCTTTACCTTCCCTATGAACAATAAAACCTGGCGGAGATCTGTGAAGGTTCTCGACAGTGGCTCCTATTGTAAATTCTCCCAATCTTATCAAAGTGTTTCTGATGTCTTAAAAGGACGTAAGTAGATCAGCTAGAGACTGTATTTCCCAGAGCACCGCTGTTCACCATACGAAGTCTTCAGCCCACAGACCTCAGCTATCAGAGATGGTATCTTGTGCCATCCTCTTTATCCGCCTGACAGTCTGTGCCGGAGCTTCAGAAGCAAACTGGGTAATTCATCAACGGAGACAACAGAACGAGACTTAATTTTCGGCTGCGTAAGAACTCCATTCCACTCAACTAACGACGACTCAACTCCAGCACATCAATCACGCTCTCTTTCTGCCATTAAGCCATTGCTGAATGATCAGGTGTTTTCAAATGTGGGTAGTTTCCCGTTTTCAACTCGAAAACTATCTGTGCTAAAAAAAAACAATCAATTTTACTGTCTGTTGTATTCTAGTGATGCCAGTTCCGCCCATGACAATCAGAGTGAGGGGTTACAGCATCATTGTAAATTATCTGTGAAGTTGGGCACCATTTGGCATCAAGCTACATTTCTCCCTACTTCATCATCTCTTTCAGGACACGTTGGTAGTGTTGACCTAAGTTTTGGTCAAAGACCTGTGCGCCTCATGGCTGAATGGGTTTGTCCAATAATAGTGGCCCATAAACTACAAATCCCATTCTTGAGCTTATATCTCATCCCCAAACCATCTGCATGGGGACCAGACTGACACAGAGGCTGGTGAGTAAATCGTGATGGAGGAAGTAGCTACTGTCGTGATTTATTAATGATGTGATGGCTGGTTACAGTACAAAATAGTGTAGTTTGGGTAAATGCACATTAAACTAAAATCAACACATGAAAGGTCCAAAGCAGGAATTGTTAAATGAATCCAGCTAAGGCCAAAACACTCTACAACTGTAATCCAGACAAACCAGCTCAAAGAAAGTCATGACACCACCGCTACGGTCATGGCTTTTAACCAGCATATAAACACAGCCGTGAATCATTATTTAGGTGTACAGAGACATTTCAAAGCAGAAAATATATATATATATTTGTATGGTATTGACAGAAAAACAACAGCAAACGCAAGAAAATCTGCTGTGTGAACACAAAAAACAAACAAAGGCACAAAAACATCCGAAAGATAATAGGAATTACATATTTATTCACCAAAGGGTTGAGTGTGATACATAACATGAGTCAGCTCTGTTTATGTATTTATTTTTCTCGCTCAGCCCATATCCATACATAACAGCAGACACAATCGGGTTATTGTTTCACGAGTGGAGAAGACGGAGCGAGTGGATGGGTATGAGTGAGTAATATTGCACTGCAGATGTATAACCATGCACAGCGAGGGGAGCATTAGACTGACGGATCGCTGTTTGGTGACTCGTGTGGAATTGAGACGGAGGGAGGGATGGAGAGCCACACGACTGAGTAAGGCATCACTCAGCACAACCTGCGGCTCGGGCCTCCCAATTACTCAGACAAATAGGACCAGCTTAAAATGTAACAAAAACAGGAGGAGAAGAAAACTGACAGGTGTCGTCCCGTCCCGTCCCCCCCACCAGTCAGCGACACCTTGCCAGGGATCAACTCGATTGATGCATTAAACAACATCTTCTCTAGTGGGGAAAAAAGCGACGGAAAAAAGCTTCATCAAGATCCCTTCTGACGAGATCGCCATCAGAGATTAGTAATTGCATTTCTGGGTCAATAGCAAAGTAATTGAGCTTGCGCCACTTTCAAGACTCGAGCTTATTAGCTTATCCATCTTTGCTCGTTATGCAGTATTTTTGAGGATTAGCAGATAATTGTTTCTTGAACTGCTCCCGCCCGGGTGTCTGGTGCGGCTGCGGTGGGCTCCCGAATCCCCCCAACCGGTGCCTGCCATAATGTTCATTAGCGAGACTGCTGACCCATGTAGCAGAAAACAATTCAGAGTCCATATATAATGTATAGTACATTCTAATACACGTATATATTCCGTGTGTGTGTGTGCCGAGTCGTCGTGTTTAGTGCCAGCCGAACGTGAGTGAAAGCGTTTGGGGTTGATGTCATCGTTAGGCCAAACATTGGGGTGGATTCCTTAACCTCCTCCCAGCGATTCCTCAAGACACACCTATTCAGAGCATGCCTGTGATACAGCAGCCTGGCGCAGCCCTCTTGATATTGTGCGCTTAATTAAACTATGCTTCCTAATGCTCCTGCTAGTTTACGTACTGAATCGGGGGTTAACGCTGGGATGAGGTTGAAGAGTCGCACGTGATTAGCTCAGTCGATGGCCAGCTCTAATCAACAGCATGATCTGAAGCTAGGCACAACACGTTTCAGATCAGCCCATACGAATGCAACCGTGACTCACATGGTTAGTGTTCAGGTAAATCTGACCCTAAACTAAAGCTAAGGTCACACTACATAATGTTTAGCCTGATTGGGCCCTCCCGGCAAATCTGCACCGATCGTGACAATAAGCAGCCTGGTCGTGTGGTGTGAGACGGTCCCCGATGCCATCGCTTGCCCTCTGGTCCGATCGAAAGCTAGTCGGAGCCCCAACGATTTTATTAAAATCGGCACTGACCGCGTAGGGTGTCCAGCAGCAGCCAATGAGAGCTGAGCTGATTGAAGAAAAAGAAAAAAGAAAAAAGAAACAGGAAGAATAAACATGACAGGAGTATTTGATTTTCGTAAGTATTTATTCAAATACTTCAAATAACAATGCTTGTTTCGCTCACCTCCAGCTCTCACACGGAGTAGACCAGCCATGTCTTTGCTTTTTTGTGTTTGTCCACAGAGACTGTACATGTTTATTTATTTTTTTCCCCACGACCCAGGATTTCAGATCAGTCGTGAAGTGTGTGATCCCCTGTTCTTAAGCGATTGTGTAGTGTGACAAAAGGCATAACTTCCATGAAAGATGGTTGTTAAGTGCGAGCTGCTCACCGCTCTCAAAATGGGACCAGATTGTAGAAATCGTGTAGTGTGACCCCAGCGATAGACAGGGCCACTCCACCAAACAGGTGTGCCTTGCTAACCTAGGAAAAGGGATCTGTGGGCAATTCCTCAAAAGCTCCCGTTGCATTCTGGGACATGGGGACTTTATCTGCCCACTAGCAGGCACAAATTCCTCAGCCTGCCCACAGCACATCTTCTCTATAAACCTGCGCCATGTTTTGTCACAATACACACAACTCACACAGAGAGCAGGCATCGGATTACAAACCTTCAACGAGGGACCACAAATTTCTACATGAGAAGAAGGCTTTTCCCACCTTTGTTTTTCAATTCTCCTGCCGCACTTCGCAACATCTCTTTTGATTTTCATTTCCCAGCGACATGAGAAGTTGATGTTCCTGTAATATAGTCTGAAATTTTTTTTCTTGTTTAGTAACAGCATAATCCCAGGTGAGATTAAGGAACAAAACAACAGGAAAAAACTAAACTGGTAGAAGGTTGTTTTGTATGTTTGTTGTTGTTGTCGTTTTCTCTGTTCTCTTCATCCCTCCACTGAACGAATCAACATCCTCGGCGCAATAGGATGCCTTTCCCACAGTCGAGGATTGACTGGTCAGAGATAACGGTAAAGATTATATACCTTGTTTAAATAACAATGTTACACATCGCAAATCCTTTGATGCATATTCCTATTTTTATAATCTCTGATCAGCAAGGGGATTTTCTCCTTTAGTCGCTTGTAAAATTATCCAGTGAAAAGGGGATTATGCAGTTTAATCTTCACAGGAATTTCATTTCATACTTTACGCCTCATCCAATTGAGAGTTGCATCATCGTGACCTTTCTGCGCCGCCAGTGGATCAGTCAATGCATTCATGTTATATTAGAACAAGATAAAGCGCAAGAGAAGTAAATCGATGACAAGTTGTTATCTTCCCCTTGCAAATTGGAAGTGATTCCTTCTTAGACTAGTAACTCTGGTTAATAAACTTCATTCCGGCCAAAAACATGATAATGATAAATCGTAGCGGGGTGCTGCTTTATTCTGAAAACACAGGAACTTTAATAACACAGTGAAAATAAATACGCGGAGCACTATGATCCACTTATGTTTTACAAGCCGTGAGGTCTCATATAAACCGGCATCAGGTGTTGGATCCCATGCCAGTTCGTTTAAATGCAAAGTTACGATAATGTAAAATATATTGCTTTTCCACCTCATCAGTGCAGTGTGTGCCGAGGCCACAGCTCGTCAAAGCAGAATTAGCGGTGCAGGGAGATGGCTTTGTTTGCTCGAGTAGGAACGTGCTTACAAAGGGCCTTCAGGACGAGTTGGCCGGGTTTCAATGTTCGAGAGGAATGCTGCATAACACAGTCCAGGGTGTTTAACTCTTTAATGGCACACCTACTAGTGACGTAACCCAAAATAAACCTGGCTTTTCCAACCGCATCAAAGGAACTCCATTATGATGTCACTCTTGTTTGTTTGTGTGCCTGTTTTGACTTTCACTCAGTAGCTGGGAAGGCTTGTTCTGATTGGCTGATCACTGATTGGATCATTGGTGGCTTTGACACACCTGTGGATAAAGAGGCATCCAGGTTGTGTGTGTTGTCTGCTGCTGTTGTTGTGTCCAGGCAGGAGAGTAAACCCCAATGCAGGATGTTGGGAAAAAGGGGATTTGTGAATTAAGCTAGAAATGTGCGATACTGTGATGAGTATTTATTGGCCGTATTAAACTCCGTAAACTGAATGAATCCCGAGTTGTTTACGTCTGAGAAGCGGTCATTGCTATTGCTGTTTTCCTCTTCCTACACTTCGAAGGTCACTGAAAGGGACAGAAGTTACACCATTCGCACATAACTTCCCTTCAAATACAAAAACGAGTTTGACCCATTTGCACGCTAAAATAACTGATTTCCAAATCCTGCTGGAGTCCCAAAACCATCAGTAAAGGCATTTGCTTCAAAAGCTGGTTATGGTGAAGAATGTCATCAAAAAAAGTGTTTTATAAATTGCTCCGCTATTGATCATGATTGATTGAGCTGCTGCAGGATTATTTAATGGATCAATACAGCCTGAAGTGAGATCCATACAGTTCCTTGTGCACGTGACGGTTAAAACAAGAGATACGCTCGAGTCACGGTGAGTGAAGACCGGCTCTGACACACGCCAGCATCGGTGTGTCAGCGGAGAAGTTCATTGACGCTGATGAGTTTAGCAACGAACAGTTGAAAACATATCCTTTTTCGGCGCCTGGCTAATAGAACTGCTACTTAACCTCAAAACACCGGCACGCTCAATAGAATTAATATGGCCGGTGTCTCGTTTCGCTCTCTGCAGCTGGGAAATTCAATAATCTAATTAAAATGAAGAAATCCATCCCATTTGCACAAATAGGCACGAGGAGAGAAAATAATTTGCCAAGAAGAAAGACAAAATCAAGGGTCGGGAGCCGGGTTATCTTGTTTCTCACAAATGGGCTATGGATTTCACAGCCGAAGGGTTGCAGTTTGAGTCCGTGATAGTGGAGACGTGTGTGAATGAAATACTGTGGCCCAGGTGTGAGTGAGAGAGCGCTAGAAATCCCATTTATACCATTAGGTCTCACAATTGGGTTTCTCAGCTGCAGGGGTGAGTCGGGAGTGACAGGAGGGCTGGATGACGCATGGTCCACGAGCTGACAGGTAATTTCTCTCTTTTCTTTTTTGTTTGGCGAAGCTCCTCAGAATCCCGCAGCTTTTTCCGGCGATGAGATCAGATGATAACTCTTGTCGACACGGGATGTATTGCAAGTCAGAGTTATTGTTCTTCCGAAGGTGGATGCAGTCTGACTCAATGAGATTGTCTCTGATTCTTCAGTCAGGTTGCGTTGCTCGGAGACTTTAACATGATGGTCTGAGGCGCAGCTCCCAGCTACTATTACCACACATACCAGACCTGTATTGATATTGAAGATCTCTTTAATGTTTAATCTCCCAGGTGCCTTAGTGACCGAGCAATCTCATATTGTGCTCGTGTCTGAATTCCTATATTGTTAATTCAGTACAGCTACGTCACAGGACCAAAACAAACACTCGTTACAAATATGACAATTTTGCAGAACTACTGGACCCCAGCCTCTCAAACAGAGCTACACAGCTGCCTTTGGACTAGACAGAGAGGCACAGGATGCATTGGGATATGAAGACTAAATTAAGTCACACTCCCTGGTAAGCACAGAATCTGAACAGCCTGAACAGTCCTCTATAGCAGTGGTTCTCAACCCTGGTCCTGGAGGATTAAAAGGCTCTGATTTAGGAAACTATTAGTTCAATTATGGGTTCAATTAAGTAATTGAGAGCTCGGTTGGAAGGTAAGGGCTCCTCCAGGACCAGGGTTGAGAACCACTGCTCTATAGGGTTAATAAACTGTGGTTTGGGGATTGGTGATGGTCCCAGCTCCTGCCATGTACCTAGATCCCAGGTCAGAGGTCCCTTTTTTCCCAGCATCGATTGCTTCCTCCCTCCTCATGCTTTAGGTAACGGGAAGTCTGATTTCTCTTAGTTGTGGCCTGGCTGTGCTGTGCCTCAGCCCAAGGAAAGGATATAATATGTCATTTAATCTGCATACCTACCCCTAAACCGCTATAGATGTATCCCCTGAACTTTTGGGTTATCTCTGGTGTTGTGTGTGACATCTGAGAGTCACATGTTTCCACCACCATTTCACTGGAGCCCTCTGTGCTCCTCTGGTTAATTACAGGGGTTCAGGAAATGAAGCACAGCGATTTCAGTCCCCAGGGACTGGGCTAACGTGCGGTTTAGCACAAGCACTGGTGTGTAAAAATAGCAGATGTGGTGCTCGTACATCGATGTAAGATCACATTAAGACCTGTCAGGAATTAATTAGAAGCAATTATGAAACGTAAATAAGAGTAATAGGAAGGTATCAACAACTGTAATAATAATAATAACAGAGGTAATAAGCAGAAATCTGCTGATGGTGATAAAAATAAAGTAGGCCATTCGATGTAAAACATTAGAAAAAATGTTTGTTTTTTGTGCGAGTGAGACAAGAAATGATAAAATCCCAATTAGCTTAACGAATAGCTAATTAAAAACTATACACTACTTTTTTTTTCCCTTTCCAGAAATTATAAGATATATATAATTTAAATATGCAATTCCATTAACTCATTTGTAGACATTAATAGAATTCTCGAAGTTTTACTGCCCGGATAAATGAAAATGCCCTTCATTGTGACTGATCCTCCAGTAGCTATTACCACCGTCGACGCCAGCTGAGACGGAGACAGAGACGTCCCCCGTACACAGAATCAGACTCGTCTCATTATCCTGCTTGTCATTTCCAAAAGCGGGTATAATTTTCACTGTGGAACGGAAGTGTATGAGGATTTCACCCATCCAATTATAAGACTCTTGTTTTTCGTAGGCTAAGTTGCTTCCCTTGAATATTAAGACTAAAGGAGCAGTTTATATAATTTGTGCCATCCTTTTTAAAATAAATACTTGCATATGGTATTATAGGTATTTGTGCAACTCTGTTTTTGTTTTAGCAGAAATAACTCAGCATGCAACACTATTACAACATGTCACGACAGAGATGGCGTTTTTATCAGGGAGTGCATTGGGATGACACCAGCGAACCCAAGAGTGCCACGTTTTCTCCCTTTCCCCAGCCATATGGCCAATTCCTGGTCATAACCTCTAAGACAATCCAAGGTAATGCAGAATTTAATGGCGATTGCGATCCACGATTCCTGCTTCCTAGTTGTATACAGTCCAGGGACACACGCACCCGGGGACACAAATGAAAATTGGGCTTCAAGGCATTCAAGACAGAAAACAGGAGACACTTCTTCACACAGAGAGGCGTCACAATCTGAACAAACTCCCCAGCGATGTGGCTGAAGAGACAATTTGGGAACATTCAAAAACAGACTGGATAGGATCCTTGATCACTGAGTTATTAATGGACACAAACGAGCACGATGGGGCGAATGGGCTCCTCTCGACTGGACACTGTCTTATGTTCTTATGTTTCTTATGAAATGTGCTCCCAATCGCTGAATCCCCCCTGGGTTTCTGGGAGGTGTTTGCTAGCCTGTCAGTCATTCATGTGCCTCCTGTCACTGTGTAACCCTTCAGAGATGCTTATCTTAAAATAACTAACTAAATAAAGGAGTGATAGTTTAGTCCGCCCCTTCTCTCTCTCTGGTAGTATATGTGTGTATTCAGAAATGTAAGTTATGTGTTACTTAGAACAATTTTGCTATAAAAGCCTTAATGTTTAGTATCGTACAGTTTCTGTTTAGGCCTGCATGTATGCGTGTGTGTGTGTGTGTTTTGTCTCCTGAGAACTGCAGATTGAGACTGGATGACATCATCGCTTTGGACATGGTGTGGACAGTGGCAGTGGTTGACTTAAATAAGGACTCTTTTAAAGAAAAAAGTCTTAAGGAGGTATTTGTGTTGCATACAACAAATGGCGTGTTTATTATTTCTTCTATGAAATGTTCATTTTATTGTGTTACTATTGTGCCATATTTGCAGTTCAAATACACTCCTGTAAACTGCATATTATTGTTGTGTATTTATATTCTCAAATAAAGAGGGTAATGTTGATACTTTGAATAGTAATCACCTGTATGAGATAAGAATTAGAGCCTTATTATACCACCTTAACCTAAATTTCAGAATATATAAGAGGTAACAACTGCATCACACAAACAAAACCATTTTCATGGGCCTCGGAACTATAATTATAGCAATACTACATATTCTTCTTCATTCTGTAACTAACTGAACATTTCATAACGGGGGAAAAATACACAATAGCACTGTGGCTCAGACTTTTGTGACATATGTATGTGCATATGTACTTATTAATGTTTTACAAGCTGGTAATTAGACTCCTTTGTGGGGAAGGAGATGTGTGTGAAGGATTCGCAACTTCCAGTCTGATCCGGTCATCGAGCCGGCCTCCAAACCTTGCTTCTTTTGTGTCTCACAATCGAAATTTTCTCTCTCTCTCTCTAAGTATAATGTACCTCTTTCACAACCCTAGAATAGGGTGCTCAAATATATTGAAATGTATGTGAGCCAGGTTAGGTCACACTTAGAGTAATGAGGTTTTTTGTTTGGTTGTTGTTGTTTTTTTCCCAACACGCCTTTTGTTTTGTTGGCGGTAAACAGGCAATTCTGCTTGTGACAATAAAGTAATTACGAGGCGGAAATGAGGTGGGGATGCAGCTCTTACACTGGGTTTTGTCTGCTTTTAAAGTCTCTTCTCCATCCAATAGTTTGGAAATTGCTGCCTGCAATCTTCACTCGGACTCGGCCCTGGGAGAATAAGGCTTCTCGTCAAATCATCACATTGCATTGTTTTCAGACTTGCTAGTGGTTCTGCTACGGCCTGTTTGGTAAATGTTCCCTCTTCCACTGCATTATCATTCCTTCCTCCCCAATACAGCCAATTTAGTGACCTATTTGGTTTGTATTTTCATTAGACATTACACAAGATCATAAGACAGTGTCCAGTCGAGAGCAGTCCATTCACCCCATCGTGCTCGTTTGGTGTCCATTAATAACTAAGTGATCAAGGATCCTATCCAGTCTGTTTTTGAATGTTCCCAAATTGTCTCTTCAGCCACATCGCTGGGGAGTTTGTTCAGATTGTGACGCCTCTCTGTGTGAAGAAGTGTCTCCTGTTTTCTGTCTTGAATGCCTTGAAGCCCAATTTCCATTTGTGTCCCTTAGACATTGTACGATTTCTAGTCCGAGACTATGGAATTGTCAATTTTCCGCCCCAGTCCGGTCCAGTCACTTGTCGAGCGTGGAGCGCATCATTGCCTTGTGTTTTTCTCACGTCGAGACGCTGCGATCATCAATCTTGAGCAGTGATCCCATCTGGACCAGGAACTCGTTGCTTTGTTTTCATTGTTAACATGAAACGGCGCTGTGAGCGCAGGAAACACGCAGTCACCGCTCACTGTGACCTTTAAATAACAACCGCGGAGACAACAACAGGAGTGTGGCCAAAAAATAAATTAGAAATAGTAGGGGAAGTGACCCAATTAAGCCCACGTACCATATAAACCAACTTGCTCTTTTATTGTGAAATATAAAAAAGACAGGAAATATTAGAAGGATGATCTGTTTCACAGAAAATGCACAAAGTTGTTACTTTTTATTCGTGTCATGTTTTTTTATTTGGAGTCAGTCACATTTTGTTCTTGAGTTATGTATGACTTTGTGCTGCCATTTTTAGAAGTCACCCCAACACTTTATGAGGGGCCCTCCCAAGAAGCCATTTTTCTGCCAAGAGTTTACATTTTTGATGGTCATGCCTCAGATATTTACCTGGCATACGGTGTCCATTTTAGGACATCCTCAGGTCACAGCACATTTCATTGCGTAAAGATGCGTTTCTATTAATTAAGAAAGGTAAAAATCTAAGTATTGTATCAATGATTCCCAGAGCATGATTCGAACGCAGGTCTCTCACACCGCAATGCAGTGACCCAACCGTGTGTCTAAGACCCGCGCCTTATTTAAGTGAAGATTGACTGGATCAGCAGGGAGCTGTGATTTTGTAACATTAAAAAAAAAAAAAAAACAGCAGTGAGGCATGAGGAGCAGACCTGACACCTGATGCGTGACGCCTGATACCTGACACCTGATGCGTGACACCTGATACCTGATGCGTGACGCCTGATACCTGATACCTGATGCGTGACGCCTGATACCTGATACCTGATGCGTGACGCCTGATACCTGATACCTGATGCGGGATGCGTGATACCCAACACCTGACACCTGATACGTGATAACTGATACCTGAGCAGGAGACGTGACGTTGGAGCACTGAGGCTTAGGAGGAGGAGGCGTGAGGAGGAGCAATGACGATTGACTGAGGGAGGGGTGAGTAATGATCCTGATACCGGAGACTTGAGTGGGTGATGCTTGATATTTGACTCGAGGACGAATAATGCGTGAGGATGTCCTAAAATGGACACCGTACTGACAGAGAAAATGAGGTTGTGCTTCTCCGGCTCCCATCTCGCCTCACCGACATCCTCCAGCCACTGGACAAGACAGTGTTTGGTCAAGTCAAAAGTAGGGATGATTTGGGCCGATACCGATATCCGATATTCATATAACAAGATTAACCGATAGCGATATTTTCATATAATTTATTGGCCTATAGAACGAGAGCAGGTCTGGGGGGGGGGGACTGAATTGCAGTTTGTGTACATCATTCATATTTTGTTAAAACTACAGGAGTAGAATAGAACAAATCAGATGCTTAGTTAGACACAATAACAGTTGCACCATCAGAGAAATATCGGTCAGAAATATTGGCCATTTTAAAGCAATTGTCCGATAGCCAATATAGTAATTTTTTGTCATATTGGCCCAATACCAATCGGTGGCTGATCGATCGGTGCATCCCTAGTCAAAAGGTAATGGAGGAAAGAACTGCGCTGCCATTCCCGTGTTAGCTGGGACAACATTTGAAAGGAGGAATTCCCTGCAAAACGTGATGTGCTTTCTGCTGCTCTCAAGCCAGAGAACGTCATCGTTCCCTGTGAGCCAGAGCCGGGTGGACAGACGAGTGTCCACAAGTCACGCTCCTTTTTCTGAAGCACCTGTGCAGACTTCCACAGCCCAGCAGCCCCGGCCCCAACCCCAACAAGCAGCAGAGCAAACTGCCTCTACAAGTGCAGCAAGTCCATGTGATGGAAATTAGTCTCAGATAATATAAAAAAACAAATTTAATTGGTTAGGTTGGTTATTTGAGGTCTGAATTCAATAATCTATAAAATATTAAGTGCTTAATCAATACAGTTTGAGGTATTTACTGTTAAAACTCTTGTGGGCTTATCTGGGACAGATGTGGGCTTAAAGGGTACATATGTACCTCACTTTTGCAATTAAATAAGTTAATTTAATTTAGTCAATTTATGACAAGAAATGTTTAGATGAGAGATTAATTTTTGATTTAATACCCACTTTATTGGGAAGAAATTCACATATTTATAAGAAAACATGTAAAACTTGGATTTTGGTGGGCTTAATTGTGTCACTTCCACTAATCATAAAAAACATAGGGAAGGAGTGTTGTCCTTGGCCTTGTCTACACACGGAAAGAGAGAGCATTGCATTTTCAAACATAAAACACAAAAGCACAAGAATCATTGAGCGACTGCGCCCCTCCTCCATCCTGACGGGCCAAAGGACGACTTCAAACGACAACAGTCAGCTTTATAGCAAACCAGATACGAGGATTTTCTTCTCTGGATGTATGGTCTATCTACACACATGCAAGGAAGAAAGAAATAATTCAACGCACAACGCTGCAAGTCTGCCTGGGTCGCTTGCTGAAGCAGCTGAATGAAAGTAAATGTTATTTTTTAGTCAGAAGATCCAGTGTGATGGTTTTTATGTAATGTTATTGAAGCGCACATCAGTGGGCACTGCAGTAGGTCGTCCCTCTTGTTTCTCGGACGTCCTTCTCAGGGACTCAGACGGAGAAAAACCAGAACAAAGCAAAGTTCGTCACCTGCAATTCATAAATCAGACTCGACTCCCTTTGCAGGTTCTTCTCCGGCTGTGTCAAACTCTCTCTGACCTCTTCAGAGTGATGACTCTCCATCCTGCCTAATTGCAATCATCTTCTCAGCTTGTACATAATGCAGAACGATTAAGATCTCTCCATCATATCTGAAAACCTGAGCTCCCGATCGCCCCAGAGCAGCACTAATTCAATTACAGCCGGGATGAGCAACACATTTTACCGTCTCTACCCACAGAAATGGCAGGCTGGCATTCAGGAAGGAAATTTGCTCGGGTGAACTGTTGAATGATGTTTAAAGTCCTTGTATGAAATCTTCTGCTTCTTCTTCTCCTCCTCTGCCTCTTCCTCCTCCTCGGTTGATAACATTGTCTCCGCTGGCAGTCAGTCAAAAGGATAAATGCTTTATAAAGATACAAGGACTTGTACGTACACACAGAGGGGGATGCATGTATCGTGGGATGGAATAAACATAGAAGGAAACTCCAGTAGGTTTCTGATCTGTGGTTTTGGATGTGATGTGACATTTCCAGGATAAGCCCAGTGTTTGTCATACTGGGCTGCTTTGCCAACTGGAACGGCTTGGGAAAAGCATAACAAACATTTGTGTGCTGTCGGTACAGGCTAATGGATCAGCGCAACTTGTTTATTTTTCTGTTTTCTGCAGTAAATCTAATTAAGAAAAGCGTTCAAATTAAAATGTCAGCCCGGAAATGATTTTAACAAAGGGAGACGCCGAAGTTCGCAGATGGTGTGTTGGGGGATAAAAGATTTCACACTGAACAATTCACGAGAAATAATTAGAAGTCTTAATCTGAGGGAGAAAGGTTGCTCCCTCTTAAAGGCCAGATCCCAGCATCGTGCGGCTGTGTCAGTGGACTCGCGGCACACGGACATCCGTAACCTTTTCAGTTTCCCCCAAAATGTCCTGGAAGTAAAGATTGACCTACAAAATGTCGCGGCTGCACTTCCCTTGGCAATAGAGACATTTTACAGTCTTGGAATTGAAGGTACTGCTTCAGACACATTTCCAAATATCAGCCCCCGTCCCTGACACCAGTGATCTCAATAAAGAGGGTCTGTTTCACAATCTCCTGTAACTGAAATGTAAATTAACCGAAAGACACTTAAGATTTGACCGTTATCTGCAGTTCGTCATTCTTTCATCTCACAATGGTTTTCCATGACAAAATGTAACCTTTACCGAACTTCCTCATTGCTCCGATTGAGTCTCATTGTACACTTCAGGACTGTTGTGTAACTGCAATAAGGAAAGCAACAGCACCTATGGCTGTGCAATCATAAGCACAATCTACTGTGAAATAATATAAAACAGGGATTGTCTGAGATGTGTCAATATCTCTGGACTTGGCAGTGAATCTGCCGTACATGATACTGCTGGAAATACAAGCTCACACTATACGGTTTTCTCCCTGTGGGATTGATTCTTACTCTCTTCGTTTTGCCTGGGGATTTTGACCACATCTCAGAATCTGTCTCCATTTGTAAAGGGTTCATGTTATAACAAGTTTTGTAATAAAGACAAATTGCACAGCAGATGCTACAGACATAGCGAAGCAGATTACGTGGTCAGTGTTGGCCTTTCTCAGTGTCTAGAGAGAGCTCGAGAGTTCTTCTAAAAGAACTTCAGTATTCAGTATTCGCTTCAGTATTTATTTATTTCCCCTTGATCGTTAGCGTTTGAATCCAAAGTAGGCTAATTAGCCCCTGCTTGACAATGACAATCAAAAGGCGCAGTGCTGTACTGGGGCATTCATCACCATCCCGTCCCTCCATATGGGGGGCATAAGGGACTATTGAAGACATTATAATGTTTAAAGCTGGACAGACTGTCGGAGAGGCGTTAAAAGGAAGGAGTAGTGGCCGAAGCATTGCGTGCGTTTCCTTCAGAGGTCAATCCAAAGATAATGTTCTTGGTTTTGTGTCCGTGGTGAGAATCCACCAGAAGGGGCTAATAGCTCTACAAACACTGAGCATGTGTGTAGCAGGGATAAGCACAGCGATTTGTTTTATCTCCCCTGATGGGCCAGGTCTGGACTCAACACCTGCTCAGACGCATAACTCCCATCTCTGCACCGGCAAGCGTGCCACTCGAGGCAGATAAGCCTGCTTTTGAAGGCTCTCCGAAGCCCTGTACCACGGCATCATCCATTCGTCTTGACCGGATATCACACCGCGGCAATCGCGTACCCTTCCCCTTATCTGGGGTCTGGTATCTTATCAGGAGCCACAGCTCAGCTCCGCTCACTGTTCGCAGTTCAAACATCTGAAAAAGCTTTAAAGGATATGTTTCAAAGAGACAAAGAGTAACCCATGCTAGATCTGACTGCTGTTGAACGGACTTCTTTTATTTGATATATTCCTGTTCCAGCATTTGCTCTTCTCTCCATCCATCAGCTGGATCTACTGCCTTTTCCTTCGGCGTTAAACAAGAGACAGTAGTTATCGGTGAGAAGAAGTTACAGCCGGGACAGTTTACTGAGATACCCCTGACATGTTTCAGTTGCATGAGGGTGGAAATTAGGATCAACAGAGTCTTCTGATGGGAACCAAAGTCAAACCGCTCATAAATGCATAGGGGCTCATATGAACAAGACCTTTCAAAAGAGGCTCTGCGGTTTAACTTGCTTTTGAAAGCCGCTCTCAACCTTTTCAATGGAGAAGTAAACGGGAATTCATGACCGGTTGTAATGTGTTATGCATGCTTCGCCTAGCTGTAACTCACATGAGATCAGAGAGGCGTTTCCCTGCTGACAACACAGTGTAATGCCCGCATTCAATATGCGCAGCCGATCTGACGGTGGAAAGGAGAAGAAAGTAATCAATGCTGTGATATTGCAGTTTGATCATCTATGCACCACATTTAGGTTATAGTTGTGCTTCAGTCCAGACACATTGCTTTGCTGGTCAGATGTGCAGGCTGGCCGAAGCCTCGATTCAAGGCGGTACCTGCTCTGGAAAGTTAAGCTTTAGTTGATGTACAAAGACTCTGCTTTCGGTCCAGTGAGCGCTGTGCGTGAGGGAGATTTTTTGTGTATTAAAATAAATATAAATGTAGTGTAACACTCTCTGCCAAGGAAGATATTTATGCTCAGTATCTGGCCTGCTTTTCTCGCAGGCAGCACTGCTGCGGTTTGTTCGTATTCCTTTCTGTCGAGACTTTTATGTTTCTACTATATAGCTAATCAAAGGAGACAGAGTAATGCTGCATTTTTGCTTTGATTTGTGTCACCTCTAACGACTAACAACCAAAGCAGCACCACTGTAGCCTAAAGCGTCTCTCACCCAACAGAGCCAGCTAGTGGTGTCGGCTACCAACTTGATACCGGTAACATATACATGAACACAAACAAACTGATTAACAAGGAAACTAACTGAAAAAGTCATGTTGACTCACACGCAACCTGATAATCAAAGGTCCTGGGGAAGAGACTCACGGCACCTGCTCCTAGTGTGGTCACTACCGTGATGATGGATGGTGCCTGTTGTCCGCTTTCTGCTCCCTAACAGTTGTTATTTATTATTTGTGTATTTATTGGCAGACACACATATCCAGGGAGACTTAGTTTACATAAGAAACGTTTGAAAGCCTAACAAAGTGCAGTTATACAAGTGCTTGCTGGATACTATTCAGTAATGGTGCAGGATAAAATAGTTCCCAGCTTGCTTAACATGCAAAGCTGATGTACAGTTTGATGTATTATTCTGATCACACACGCACACACACACACACACACATACACTACTGGTCAAAAGTTTTAGAACACCTCCATTTTTTTTTAAATTTGTGATCATCTGAATGAGACCCCCCCCAGCAGACTGTGCGTTCACTTCCCGGGCTCTGAATGACGGCGGTGACATGGAAACTGTAATTCGGATGTGTTTGAGAGTGAAACGCGCTGGTAGTCTAGAGAATAAGCTTTCAAACGATGTGCGCATTGCAGGAATACAGTGTCACTTCTATGCACAGGAGCTGCGTGTAACACTGTTAAATAATGCTTCAGAGGGTGGAGCAACACAGTATATGACTCTGAAATGGACATTATTTTTCAGTTTTTGGTAACCAAAACTTTTTTTTTTTTTTTTACCTCTGGCAGTTTACCACTTACCTTTGTACCATTTCAGGTTATTCACTGGACTGGAACTGCTTACATTTCAATACAAACTGGAACAATGGGGGTGTTCTAAAACATTTGAAACATTATTTTTCATATTTGACAAGACTATCCACTTTACAAGATGAATGTGAACACCTCTCCAGAATATGATACTAAATACTGAATTACACGGTCAGGTTATTATCATAGTGTGGCTGTGATGTCATCAACAAGTGCCAGAAAGCTGACCTGGACACAAACGAACACGTGTGACTGTTTTTATTGATGACAATACAATACAAATGGATGTTTAATGTGGGGAACTATTGTAACATGTTCCCCAAACCCCACCAGCTGTGTCAGAGGCAGTGGCTGACCTGTGGTTTTGTACAATATAAAGATGGTACCTCATGAACCCCGCCATCCCCTCCTCTTCCTCCTCCTCCTCTTTACCTCGAATAGAAATGTCCGCAGGGCGTGACAGAAGAGAGAATGGGTCTGATTACAGATCAGATGAAGAGTGGAAATAATGGACTTAATTACTGGGTGAAAGGATTGCCTTTGTGTGAGAAGCATTTTTCACAGGCACTTCATTCACTTAGCAGAAGCATGTGTGTGTGCTGGCGGGGGTGTGTGGCAAAACACGCATACACTTTTCTCCCAGAAGTTTCTAGCCGTTTCTCAAGCCAACCATGGAGATAAATGGCCATCATCTGGAGTGTTTTCTGTAGACAGAGAAAATAAATCGAAGCATTTTGTACTTCTTATCATTAAGGAATTTATATACAAGCAAATTGCTGCCAGCGGTGCTTAGCGGGAGAAAGATCACAGCGCAGACTTTCTCTTAATTTAAAGCAGGGATGAACAAGCAACGTGTGTCTCGCATTGCACTGCTGCAATCTGAGTCGTTTGCATCGATTGATTGAAATGTCTGTCTTCTAAAATATGTTTCAAGTACCTTGTCTATCTTTTCTTGTCTGCTGCACGGGAGCTACACATGCAGGGCTGTTTGCAAACGATATAATTAAGGATTTAACTGATATCTCCGCACGACAGGGGCCTCGTTGATGTGACAACATGGTCATGCTACGTCCCTCAGACTGGGATCTGTGTGTTTATGTATACAGTACTGTATGAAGTGATGGGGGTTCATTAATTAGGTTAATTGAGATGGGCTGGGGACAAAGACAATGCTAATGGTTCTAGGTAGAAGACATGATTGAGTGAATGCATGCTGGCCACTGGATCAATGTCCTCTGTCCACATGTTTGTTTCCAATGTGGTGTCAGGGTTTTTTCCAGTGCCTTAGTGAGCTCAAAAAGAGAAGGGCGTCTCAAATAAAAGTGTCCTTCAGTGTGGAGCTGTTTTTATTGGATGGATGTGAATCTCATGCAAAACAGCTCAGTGCAGCCAGGGAAAAATCTGTGAAGCGGGCTTGAAAGTAACTCAATTGCCTTGTGATCAATTTACATTAAAGGACAACTTGAAAGCAAACTGGCGGCGTTAAAAATGAATGTAAGTGAAGCAGCCGATGTAGATATAGACCTGTTTTAAAGTGAGAAAGCGGTACAGAAACCACTTTGATTGTTCACCTTATTAGCTGGTGTTTCAATAGCCAGGAGCAAGAAATTATACATATTTTTTTAGTTGTTTTTTCTTAAAGAAAAAAAAATAATGAAATAAACAACGGAAAACATGAAGAGAAAAAAAAACTAATTGGTTGTTTTGTAACATGAGATCCTCCGGCTATTAATTCCGGCGGAGACCCGCTCTGCAACCGCTGAGTTTGAAAACCTTGGCTAAATAACAAGTTAATGCAAATTCTGCATGACCTCAGGAGCTCGGCAGACTCGTTCTGGAGGACAGAGATCTCTGCGAAAGATTATTCTAATGAGCGAGAGGTCCGGGCAGTCACGTCTCTGGGAAGCTGGGAAAAATGCAAAAGAGAGACGCTGCTCAAAGAAGTGGAGTTATCTGCGGTTCTGGCTTCAAAATTAGCACAACCTGCGACACCGGATGTGAATCTCACATGATTAGGCGGCAGAAGCAACTACTTACATTGAATACTTTATTGAATGGTTTAATGAATCGTCTAACAGCCAGCACATAATTTGTACCACATCGACGCTCATGATCATCATGTTACAAAGCACTGTGTGCAGATGGACTAAAGGATGTTTAAGAGTCGTAAACCTGTGACACGTGACAAGTGCAGTTGCTTCTGCGTGGTTTTAAATAACTAACTTGCAGAAATAATTGGTCTTTGCTGTGAAGCAAAGTTGATGAATATTGAATTTCTGCAAAAAGCAAGTGGAAATTGTGTAAATGAGGTGTTACATTTATTACAATGAGATGAATTAGCGCTGTCAGCCTTAGAGATGCATAAAATCTGTTTAAAACAGATGTCAACGGCAAATCTTTCACTGGAAATTTGGGGAAAAATACTGTGACCTCACTGTGACCCTGTTTTTCATCACCTCCTTCTTATTTTGTGACTCTGCACAACAAAGAAGCTACGAGCTGCATGCAACAGCTCATTCTTAGTACATCTGCCCCAATGTGTGTGATCTGTGGTGCTTCAGGAAGAACATCTAGCTAAAGAAAGAGACAAGAAATACTGCATGTGTAGCTAGTTGTATAATTGTAGATTGAACTACGTCTGAGGCAGGTGGAGGTAGTGTTTCTTTCCTCTATAAAAGGAACAACGACATGCACAGGAATCCTGAGAGAAACCGCATTAAACAGACCAAGGAGAGGAAGTAAAGTTTGTGTGCGCTGGCCTGACTGCATATCAGATAGACAGACGTGGCACAAGGCACCAACTCTTCACAGTGCAGAGCACCAAACTATAACCGAATAATTTGGCAAATGTGGGCAAGGCCAACAAGTATGACTGCAGGACAATGTTGGCTGGTGCCTTCGGGTTCCCATATCAACAACAACGTGTGTATACGCCACGAGCCATAAATAATGGGCCGTAGCTTGTGTTCTTCTGAAGCTGTTATGTCAAACAATAAGAACACATTTGCAGATGGCAGCTTTTTGTCAGCGCGGTGGAAATTGTTCTGTATGGTTCCTGAGTAGTGTAAAGCAATTATTAAATAAAGAATAAGCTGAGTGGTGGGTGATATGCTGGTATTCAGTTGGGTTCATGTGGGTATTGTACCAAACACAATAGGACTGAAATGTCCTGCTTTTCTCTAGATATAGTATTCAGAAGATGTCATGGCGCAGAGCTGAACTGTCAATTAACAATGTACGCACTGTTGTGCATCTGCTTTTATCGACAATGGTGTAAATGTGCATTAACCAAGAGTAGGAGTAATTATAACTATAATTATAATTATAAGTGCTAACTAATTAGAGGATTTTGTGTTGGCCAGTTGTGTTCAAAATGCGCAGATCATGAAACGCAATGTCTAAATGCCTTAAAAATGAAATGTAAACTCAACCAATTTCTAATCTTACAATCCCCCGTTTGCCAACTATGTTCCCTCTTGAACGTACATTAATATCCATGCATACATAAGATAGCTGAGCAACGCTGCCCTACGTAGTCATTTTGTTTGCTATCTTGCACATGACTGAGTATTTGCAGAGTTGCTGGAATTAGCCTCTGTAAAAATAATTTGTTTTCCCTGGAGGTTCTGACATCAATTTGTCAGATACAAGAAAACATTTACATGTATATGATGTTGGCAAGAGGCATTCAAAGTGAATTTTGTCATCTCCCATTTCCCTCCGTCATTAGCATAATAAAGCATGTCTTCCCAGTCCCTTATCTCAGACCACTGGCCTCCGTTACACCTTGTCCATTAGCTCTGAGCTCAAAGCCAGTCCTTCACACCGTTAAATGAAGTCCAGTCCCTCGGCTGCAGACGCTGAACTCGTTTCTGTTCACTGCCAGGTTTAAGCAAAATCTCTGTTGTCTCCCCGGCCCTCTGAGTTATCAGCCAGAGCACTGTGCTGGTTTACTCACCTTGAAGTCTTTCGGCTTTAATGCTTTTGATCTAAAAGTAATTAAACTGCTCTGCCTGCGGAGCCACCTAGCTCTTCATAGTCGACCTCAGTCTCAAATCATTAGGGCGCACTTGTCCAGGTTTTCATGGAAGGTTGGCATGAGATTTGTCCGTGGCTTCGATTAATTCTCTTAAATAAAAATCCCCACACAGGTCCTGAAAAGGGTCCACAGGCGAGGATCAGTTCTTAAAGCAATCTGCCGTATCTAGACATGCCACAAAAGTGTGACACATCCAAATCAGCTGGGCTTCTGCAAATCATCCAACGCAGCCCAGCATAGTGTCTGTCCTGCATAAGAGAGGGATGTCAATTGCTAAAGCTCATAACACGGTACGGGCTTCATTACACACTTCTGCCACACACACACACACTGACACACACGACCTGTGCCTCTGTCAAAGCAGCCTGTTTATCGGGTTACATGCTGAGTGGATACCGGTAAGAGAGAGAAGAAAAAAAAAAAGACTTTTGAAAATCAATACTTATTAAAAGCACAAAAACCTAGACAGTCACACAGAAATCAAGTGGCTCAGCCTACACAGCCATGTATCCAAGCTGAATAGCAATAGAATAGAATTCTGCTTACGAGGCTCAAAAAAGCAGAAGAGGAGGAAAAAGAAGAAGGCAACGAGATCACTTCAGGGTTCCTTCACTGCAGAGCTTTCTTCTCAGCACAATTCCATCCAAACCCTGAGAACGTGGAGCTCCACTTTCATCTGCCAGTTTGCCCAAGGCCAGTATGCAGCAGGTCAAGCAGAGAGAAGTCCACAAAGACATGGGTGTTTGTGGATAGAGTGCCTTGACATCTGAAGATGATGAAGAAGTCAGTGTAACACTTGTCCTCTGGATGCAGAATCACAGATCGCTGCTAAATAATCAATCGAGGGAATGAGGATGGGTGAATTTAGCCATCGCCATTACGGACACGCTCTGATCAGTCCAGATGTTTCTGTCTGTAACCTGGTCTCAGTATCTCTCTTCTTCTCACAACCTTCCTGTGTCTATTTATCTTGCAGATCTTAATCGTTTCCTCTCAATGCAGGAATTATACACATTTTTTGTTTAGTTTTTTTAGACAGAGCCTTTTGGACTGCACTTACACTTGACCCTATCGTAGCCTGACTGGGAAATGTACATGAAATGTCCATCTACACCCTCAGAATTGCTGGACAATCCAATTTTCTCCAGTATGACATCTAAGACATTGCTCCCAGGGTAAAGAGTCCAATGAAGAAGGGAAGGGATGAAGGGATATTACACATCCTGAATGAGATTGATAAATCAGGCTCAGACTAAACGGATATTAAGTGCAGATTGATCTATGAGAAGAAAGCACTTTTAACGCAAATAGTTGAAGATGTGTGAAAACAAAACTGCCAAGTAGGATCTTGAGAGAAACGGGAGAATGACGTTCTGAAGTGCTCAGCCGATAGGAACCAGAGAAGCAATCATCGCAACATGACAAGCCTTTTATTATTATTAGCCCCCTTTCATGGCAGTTTAATACTTTCAAGCCGGGAGTGGGGATCAGAGAGGGCTGCTTGAGGAGGAACCATTTCATCCTGACAAGATCGTCACTGCTCTTGAACTCCTTTGAGTTGGAACGTAAACTTGTGCAGGACGTGTCGTGGAACGAGAAAAAGTTGGGTATTTCCTGCATCAGAATGTGTCAGGAGATATCACGAGTCCTGTCCGGTACTGTACCTGGGGACACTGATTGGTATTAACTTCCACTGCCCCTCTCTCGGCAATGCCAGGAAGATCCACAAGGACGTACGGGGCAAATGGACGTTGGCTTAGTGACAGGTACATCACAGTGCTGTGGGTGGAAATGTGCCAGGACCCGTTTGTCTCGCACCACCTGGCAGTGACTTTATGAGGCATAAAAAGACGGCTGGATAAAGTGTACCGTTCAATTCCCACCCCTGTCCCATCTCTCACTGACGGCGAGAAGCAAAGACAAATCTGCTCTTCACCGCGCCTCGCATTCACTGCATTTCTATTCTTTCTCTTTCCCTCAGTATGGATGTCATTTTTTCAGGCGTCGGTACATTTCTTGGTCATGCTTCTTTCATGTAATATCTCCCCTGATTAGCTGTCTCGGTGGCGTGTGGGAGCGGGTGTAGCGATGCAGGGAAAGCAGAAAGGGATGCGGAGAGAAATGCCTTTTTTTCCTGCTTGGCGGGATGTGTTTGGTTTCGGTTTTCGTTTTACCTCATTAGTTTAAGATTCCTTTCCAATAATACAGAACAAACAACAGACTAATCTCTGTCTCTCTTGTTTGATGCCTCTGACAACCTTCACAACACACTTTCTGCGTAATGCCTTTGAGGAGGCTAGAGCTTGTCTTTAAGGCTGAATTTCAAACCAAATATTGACTTTTATCCTTCGCTGCGTTGGTGTGGAACAAAGAATGAAATACAATAAAAATCTCAAAAGATTAATCAATGTTGATCTTTTTAATAATAATAATAAACTGTGAATACCGTATACATAACTATTTACGCGTGACAAGTTTTGCAACCCTATTTTTCACCTTTTTGCGAGGAGTAATGTTCACAGATGGTGCACAGGAAAATGTAATTGAAATGTTCAGTTAACCCTGATTATGTGTTTCCACAGTCGGTCCAGACATTTATATCAGGTATCGGACTTAAAAAATACTACTATCATGAAACTGAATAATTAGCAAAGAATAATACAAATGATTAAGCACACAATCATACTAAATAAATAATGCACAGAATAAAAGTAAAGTAGCACTCGCCCTTGTAGAGTACTCCACAGTTTGCGAAGAATAATCAAAATCAATGAAAATTAAATTCCCCTCTTTTTTTTTAAACCGCAGATTTCTCAAATAATGTAACAGTTTAAACATTTAAAAGTCCAAACTTTGAAAATGTAATTTTTTATACATGTAAACTATACATATCTAGTGTTTATAGTTATTTGGTCAGACTATGCAGAATTGCTGTCTTTTTGGAAACCACCAAAAATACTGTCCAGATTGTCTGCGTTCATTAACCGTCTCACACAGGTCATGACGAGGCTCGGGGCGATGCTTACTTTCACAATGATATTTGGTGGCACTATAAATGATTATGCAAGGATTTATTTTCGCAAGGACTGTAGTCATTCAGTGATATTTGTGGCAATTATCAGCCATGAAAATATTTGTGTTTACGGTAGAGCATCATTTGTTGCACATAGTTTGTCTTTCTTGTTTAGCCAACATGCTGTTTCAATGAAGAGAGTGGCAGTTACACAATAGAAATACATGCTGGTCGTATCATTCAGCTACTGAACGCCATATATACTTTAGATTTGCAACTGAGTTTTTTCTCAAAGAGGAGGCGGCAATTCTCCATCATTGGAAATACTCCAGAGAGTCGTTCAAAAAAGCACTGCTTTTATTTGAACTGATCACCCTAAGACTTTAAGAAACACACTTCCACCTCTCAGTGTAGCAGTTTTACCATTGATAAATATAAACCTGATTATAGAGTAAAAAACAAACTCTGCAAGTCTCCAAGTGAAGCAGGCTTCTTCTATAATCCTCTCATCTAGAAGAGTAAATCCTAATTACTTTACTTCATTTTAAAAGCATTTTGTTGGCTTAAAGTTAATTTTGTTGGCTGACAGTCGCGCATTCTTCTTCCATTATTTGCAATGATCCAGTCATTCGGGTTACACTTGACTAATTCATGATTCAGTTCATTCTCTTCTGTGTTCAACAAAATATATCTCAAGAGAAATCCCTCAATTCGGGGGAAGCTGAATTGAACTCGCACACATAATCCTCCCTTTTTCAGTTTCCAAGCACTAGTGTTTATCGAGTCTATCCTCTCTGTGCAGAAGTCGTGGTAAGATTTCCTCTTTTTCGCGAAATCCACTGTAAAAGTGGATTCTGCTGAAAACAGACTCATACTTTCACATTACCTGCGGGGATTTTGGACTGGTGACCAGGCCAGGGTGATCGCTGCCTGGTGCCCTGTGAACCGTTAGATAGATAGATAGATTTCACTGCATTTCACTTTATTTGATGTCATTATTGGATACAAAGTCAATCCATCTGTTTATTAAAGGGGAAAGGTGCCTATAAATCCTGCAGGACTGCATCATTCTGGGACTGGAATTGCCCACTCCTGCTATATGTTGCTTGGAGGTGGATTGATCTGTACTCTTGCTGATAGTCTTGCTTCGCTTTGGCACTCATATTGGATATCTGATCAATTTCACACACGGACTCGTCTACTGTGTTTGGAGCGCAATGCCAATGTCCAGCACGGAGGACAACTTTTTACCAATCAGACGCCCAAGAACACAAGATGTGTTTTAACTGGAAGGAGGCCTTCTTAACTTATAAAAGTTTCCAAGCCGATTCATGGTCAATAACCTACTTGTAGCAGTCATTTATTGATCATGGATCATCTCTGAAACTTTCAATGTTGATTTCTTCTTACTTAACATCTTGAAGGACAACACTGGAAAAACTGCTGCTTTAAAAACACTTTACATAAACAGACACTAAACAGGTGAGAGATAAACTATTTTGATGTGTTTCTACTTTGAGACTTAGCATTCCTAATCTTGTTTTTAGTTATGCCTTAATTGAATTGAATCTTATTCCTGGTTTGCCTTAATTGTAGTTAATTCAGTCCAGCTGCTGTGTTTGTTAGACTAGATTGAAGGAAAGGTGACCTAGATTAGGAAATTGGAGGTGAAGTAAGTGAGTCAGTGAGGTGTCAATTGATGGCAAGAAACTCATCATAAAGGTATTTAAGCTGCTGCTGAGAAACAAAGAGTGAATAGAAATGTTTAGGACCACTGTCCATTGGGAAACCACGAGGGAATGTCTTGTAATGTGGGGGGACATTTCCTAAAGTCCTGTGAATGTCCTGACAATAACGTCCTGCCATGACCAATAGGAAACTATAAGGGGACATTTCCTAAAGTCCTGTGAATGTCCAGCTCTTGATCACGTGAAAGCATATGATATGTTATACATTTTAATAAGGTTCCACACCAAAGACTGATCCTCAGATTGGAAGCTGTAGGCATTCACGGTAATGTAAGTAGATGGATTATGAACTGGTTGATGTATAAGAAACAGAGGGTGTCGATTAGAGGAGTCGCTTCTAACTGGAGTGAGGTTGTTAGTGGAGTTCCACAAGGATCAGTACTAGGACCTGTGCTTTTTCTAATCTATATTAATGATCTGGACTCTGGGATAGTTAGCAAACTTGTCACATTTGCAGATGATACTGAAATAGGTGCCTCAGAAGATACAGTCTCGGCAGCACAGGCTATTCAAAGGGACTTATAATATTCAGTTGCCAACACCTGGCAGATGAAATTCAATGTGGACAAGTGCAAGGTAATACATGCAGGTAACAAAAATGTCCATTATAATGACACTATGAGAGGAATAGAACTAGATGAAGTAACGCATGAGAAAGACCTAGGAGTCTATGTGGACTCCTCACTTTCTCCATCCAAACAGTGTGGGGAAGCAATAAAAAAGGCAAACCGAATGCTAGGGTATATTGTCAAAAGTGTAGAATTGAGCACAAGGGCAGTGATGTTCAGACTGTACAATGCACTAGTTAGAGCTCATCTGGATACTGTGGACAGTTCTGGGCTCCACACTTCAAGAAAGATATCACTGCTCTAGAGGCAGTTCAGAGGAGAGCAACCAGACTTATTCCAGGTCTGAAGGGAAAGTCCTACTGAGAGACTGAGGACCTGAACCTTTTCACCCTGGAACATAGGAGACCAAGTGGGGACTTTATCCAAGTCTTCAGAATCATGAAAGGCATTGACCACATCAAACCAGAGGAGCTTTTCCAGATCAGCAGGGACACACGCACCCGGGACACAAATGGAAATTGGGCTTCAAGGCATTCAAGACAGAAAACAGGAGACACTTCTTCACACAGAGAGTCTCACAATCTGAACAAACTCCCCAGCGATGTGGCTGAAGAGACAATTTGGGAACATTCAAAAACAGACTGGATAGGATCCTTGGATCACTTAGTTATTAATGGACACCAAACGAGCACGATGGAGCAAATGGGCTCCTCTCGATTGGACATTTTCTTATGTTCTTATGTTCTTATAATCTGGTGCTTTGACATGCCTCTGGTGTTGTGATGTGTGAGACAGAGATACTGTGAGCATGAGATGGTAAATCGGCCATTTCTTCCATCCTCACCGCAGGGGCGTTGTCTGATCATCCTCAAGAGCCACGTATACTAAAGGGAAATATATATTATTATTTTCATCAAATAATTTGTTACGTTGAGGTCAGCTATAGTCAACACTGTTAGAATGGCAGCTGTCAGGCAGATGACACGAATGCTCTTGACGAGGATGATTGAACAATTGAAAAAAGCTCGGCTGACCTCCCAGCTCCTCTTGGCTCACATGGAGATGGACTGGAGGCGTACAGTCAAAGCAATCATCTCAGGGATGGTGGTGGGAGGTGATGCCAGACCAGCAGCCAAGGTAAAGAGGATCAGTCAGTTTTGAAAGGATCCCCGAAATGAGAGAGTGATGGATTTGAGCTCAGAGATCCAATAAGGTTACAGCAGCGAGACTCAGTGTCCAGTACAGCAGTTTCTATCTGAGGCCTGAATCACAGACACGAACGTCCCTCTCTTCTGCTCTCTTTTGTGTGTTCATCCTGAAGCAGCTTCTCCTGGCCTCCTTAGGTGTCGCTTATATCAGTATATGCGTCTGTAGGTGTGTATTTGGTTTTCTATCTCTGTATTGCGCTTAGTGCTGCCACCGATTGCGGGTTTCAGGAAAATGATTTTTTACTGTGGAAGAGAGACGTGTCGTACAGATGTTCGTTTCCCATCTGTGGCTCGAATTTATGAGAAGAATAGGAATTATATTTCTGTTTATTTTCTCCAGATCGGTAGTGATATTCTGTTTGTAAACAGGAATAATTTAATTGCTAATTGCAGCTTGTCCATCCCCCCAGGGCACCGGCGAGGAGCCCCCACCAGAGGGAAGACCACAGCCAGCAGCACCGTTTAACAACTTTCTGATCTCCTTGCTGCTGTAACAATTATAATGCCTGGAGGGGAAGCAGCCATTAGGCCCAGGCCTTGAGCCGTGGACCCCCAGGGATTTATTTTCTCCCATAACAATCTTCCATCCATAGGAGTTGTTGTTTTTCTCTCCTCTGGTTTGTTTTATTGCTTATGGTTTATTTATCTGTTTAGTTTTTGTTTGTCTGTTTTCAATCTGTAAAACACTCTGTGGCTACCCTGCGAAGGGCGCTATACTAAATTAAAATTGATTGATCAATAATCAAGAATTAATAATATGTAACAGCTGGTATGTTTTTAATTGATCTAGGACCAGCCCATTGTACTTGTCTTTAATAAGTGCTGTTAATCCACATCTGCGCTCAGTTAAAACACTTTACTGAGATCTTGTGATAAATCAATCCCTTATTAAAAACTTATTCCATTAATGATTAGGAGATCATTTTCACAGAAATCAGATGATAGTAGGTGACGCATCTCTTAGAGTAACTAGTCAGTAAGTCAGTGTGACAACAAGGTTTCTTGAGTGAAAACACAAAAGACTTCACGGCGATTCCAGTTCACTGAATGTTTTTTAAGAAGCGGATCTCCATATTTTAACAGGGTGGTATATTGGTATAAAGCAAGTAGTATCTTGGTAGAAAAATACCAATCCTAATCACAGCATGTGACCGAGCTGCTTCCATAAACCTGCAGTTTCATGATCTGTCACATGCTTTTTCTGTAAAGACACTCCTCCTTCGTCCTGGTTCAGTCTTCCCTTTAATCCCCAGTGAATGAATATCCTTCGGTCTGTTTCTCAGTGAACACTTTCTGCATGTAAGGGTTGAAGGACTAAATGAGTCAAAGTCGTCTCTCTCTTCTGATCCAAAGAGGTGCAGTTCTTGGCACATACTCACATGGCGTTTCCCATGATGCCTTCTGTTCAGAAAGTGTTGATGATGCATGATTTATGTGGCTGAATGAGCCCTAAATAATGCACCATCATCAGGTTGTGCAAGAGGTGAAATGGAATTGTGTGTTTTTCGGTGCATATTGATTACATATTATTTACGGCATACCTAAATAAAGTGTAATGGACCGACTTGGCAAGAATGTGATTGCTGTTCACTTCATTCAGACCCGTCTTCAGACATCTAAAGGCTTGCGCATAATTTATGTCCCGTACGCAGACTGCCGTGTGCAAGCGAAGGCTGCGATTGGCCGAGATACGTTGCTCGTGTTGGCCAGCTGCCCGGCCTATGTGCGTCGGGAGCAGCACTTGAATAACGGGAGTGGGAATCACACGGCACAGATATTCATTACATCATTCACTGAGCACCCGCCAGCGCTGGGCATTTGAGATGGGCATTTGAGATTGAGGCCTCCCGAGTTTGTGCTCAAAGGGGAGTCTGGCAGCATTTGTTTGGAAACCGCTCTGACAATTGTTTCCAGAATAAACTAGACTATTGACCAGGAAAAGTAATGTTTAATATCTAGTAGTCTAGATCACAGTCTAATGCAGTAAGACCATCTCCCTCGGTGTCTTCTCTAAATTGGGTTGATCAACAATATGTATGTGTGTGCGTGTGTAGCTTATTTTCTGTACAGAGTCTAGTCTTGTTTCTTTGGGGAATTGATGTGTTATCAGTGTTCAGACCAAGAACTCCAATGAAGTGTTGACTTGACAAGGATGGCCCGGCAATGAGAGACAATTTGGGAACCTCTGGTCCTGCTGACTGATGGGACCCCTTAAACATCTTCCACCGTGTTTCTTGATTGGACGATCGGACAGTTAGCTCCCTACACTAATTACCACCCGGCAGACCCTGAGATAAAGGTCCGTCTCGTTCAGCAGAGGAATCCACTCTAATTATTCTAGCTGACGTTTTTCTGTTTTTTTTTTTAAACCATCCTCTTCCAGTTTATCACTGAATTGTAATAGGAAGCCCAATACTTCATGGTTTACTTTTTAATATTCCTAATGCAGAATAATATGTCTGTTATCTCCTTACATGAATACATACAATACTGTGCAAAAGTTTTAGGCAGTTGTGAAAAAATGCTGTAAAGTAAGAATGCTTTCAAAAATAGACTTGTTAATAGATTATAATTATCAATTAACTAAATGTAACACAGTTGCACACAGTTTTTGAAGGAACTCGGCAGGTAGGTTGGCCCAAACATCTTGGAGAACTAACCACAGTTCTTCTGTGAATTTAGGCAGCCTCAGTTGCTTCTCTCTTCATTTAATCCCAGACAGACTCGATGATGTTGAGCTCAGGGCTCTGTGGGGGCCATACCATCACTTCCAGGACTCCTTGTTTTTCTTTTATTTCTGAAGATAGTTCTTAATGACTGTCGCTGTATGTTTGGGGTCATTGTCATGCTGCAGAATAAATTTGGGGTAAATCAGATGCCTCCCTGATGGTACTGCATGATGGATAAGTATCTGCCTGTACTTCTCAGCATTGAGGAGACCATTAATTCTGACCAAATTCCCACATCCATTTGCAGAAATGCAGCCCCAAACTTGCAAGGAACCTCCACCATGTTTCACTATTGCCTGCAGACACTCATTCGTGTACCGCTCTCCAGCCCTTCGGCAACAAACTGCCTTCTGCTACAGCCAAATATTTCACATTTGACTCATCAGTCCAGAGCACCTGCTGTCATTTTTCTGCACCCCAGTTCCTGCATTTTCGTGCGCAGTTGAGTCTCTTGGCCTTGTTGCCATGTCGGAGGTATGGCTTTTTGGCTGCAAGTCTTCCATGAAGTTCACTTCTGATCAGACTTCTCCGGACAGTAGATGGGTGTACCAGGGTCCCACTGTTTTCTGCTAATTCTGAGCTGATGGCACTGCTGGACATCTTCTGATTGCGAAGGGAAGTAAGTAAGATGTGTCTCATCTGCTGTAGTAAGTTTCCTTGGCTGACCACTGCATCTACGGTCCTCAACATTGCCCGTTTCTTTGTACTTCTTCAAAATAACCCCCTGTCTGCCTTGAAATGTCTGCCTGGGAGAGACCTTGCTAATGCAGTATAACTATCTTGTGTCTTGTTGATGTGCTCAGTCTTGCCATGCTGTATGACTTTTGACAGTAAACTGTCTTCAGCAGCCTCACCTTGTTAGCTGAGTTTGGCTGTTCCTCACCCAGTTTTATTCCTCCTACACAGCTGTTTCTGTTTCAGTTGATGATTGTGTTTCAACCTACACATTGAATTGATGATCATTAGCACCTGTGTGGTATAGTTGTTTAATCAGACACCTGACTATATGCCTACAAAATCCCTGACTGTGTGCAAGTGTACCTAGAAGAATTGATGCTGTTTTGAAAGCAAAGGGTGGTCACACCAAAAATTGATTTGATGTAGATTTTTCTTCTGTTCACTCACTTTGCATTTAGTTCATTGATAAATATAATCTATTAACATGTCTATTTTTAACACCTGCCTAAAACATTTGCACAATTAAATTACCGAACAATCTTCCTTGGGATGCACAGATACAGGAAATTGTCTCTATTCGAAGCCCACATGTATTCCAAGTCTGATTTGGAGTTTGATGGCACTTCATGGCACCAATCTCTGCAATTTTTTTGTACTTTTGCAAGAAAATTTGAACAGCGATAATTAACATCAGCTTTCTTAGCAGATTTGATTACGATTGTGTTGCTGACATTGACCTGCAGAGCTCTGACTCAATTATTACATCTGATTCAATGATCTCTCAACATCTACAACAGACACAGACAGCAGTTTTGGCCTTCCTGCATAACCGTAGCAAAGAAATTAATACGTGTAGCCTCCAGGGTAAAACTAACCTTGATTTTTATCAACATATATACAAATAAACTATGCATACATTATACATATCTGTGCGGCTAAAAAACATTACAGAAACTTTTATCAGGAATTGACAGCTAATACCATGCCTATATAGGGTGCTCTCTGCTCCTGGAAAAGGGGTGTAGTAGTAGAGGAGTAATCTCTGTGTGTCTAGAGACAAGAGGGAGTTAAAAGCAACTGACTTGCCTCGGCTGACTTGACTTCTGGGATCGGTTGTACTAACAGATCAGAAAACAGGATCGGATCCGGGCTCACTGGATCCGGATCATGAAAAGTGCTGTAGAAGCAGGTTGAGATCCGGCTCCGCTGATCCCATTATTAAGCAGCGCTGTGGTGACTCAGCAGTTTCCAATTGATTAAAACCGTCTCGTCAGACTGTTTGAACATCTACCGCCCTAATGACTCAATGACAATCATAAACCTTTCAGAAAACTATACTGTGCTATTGCTGATGAGTTTATTAAATAAGCTTAGCTGTTCACTATGGTTCCCAGTGCGTGTCAATGTCTGTGCTTATCGCTGCCACTGGATATGGCTCGATCATTTGTAGTCTGTCATCCGAAAAGTTGTCCGTCAAGGACAGGGCGCATTGGATCCGTTAAAAACTTACAACTACACAACCTTTCCAGATTCCTGCACTGGTGTGCATTTCTTTAACTCCCCAACTACAAACAATATATAATAATAATTAGCCAATAATCAATTGTATTTATAACGTGCTTTTCTCTTACCCAATAGCGCTGCAGGTCAAACAGTCAAAACAGACAAAACACAGCAGTAGCAACTCAAGAGTATTAAAAAACTTGCAACTAAGAGAGATCCTTAAAAGCTTTTTTTGTTTTAAGAAATGTCCTAACTATGGCGTGTAGGGGTGCTTCTCAAAGCATTGCACAGCCGTGGAGCTGCTACAGTAGTTTGAAATGGGGGTGCTGGAGAAATAAGAGCTTTTACATATTTTACTACAATAATAATGTAAATAAATACAACCCTAATGGCACACAAACTACACCTCACCATAAAGACACAAAAGCACAATGCACGGTTCAAATCAAATCACTTCAAATTGAAAGTGCAAATCTTTGTAAATACTGTAAGTCACATTTGTGTTGATTATCTGTGTTTAACCAGACTTCTCTGCCCCGATAATGTTACCTATTTGCTGAAATCTGCCGGTTGCAAAATATCTCAACGCTAAACGCAGCTTCAAATGTTTTGATAAGGCATGACTGTGCTTTGATGTAGGTCCTAAAACAGGATCAGTTATGTCTGAGAGGTTAATTATGCTTCATGCTGCTAATCTATACCAGTTTCATACATCTTCCTCCCAAAAAACCTCTAAAGTCTTCTGCCTGTCTTTAAATACCTGCGGTCTGCGAGTTTGACGCCAGAGAACTGGATGATGTATACAAAGCTCCTGCACTTTAAAAAGTCGGATCAAGCTCTGATGCTGCTCAAAAGCTGGATCATTTTTGATCTTGGATCTGCGCTCAGATTGAGCCCTGATCCGTTTAGTACAACACAACTGAGATCAAGATCAAGATCGGATGCCGGTAGTACAACCCGCCCCTGGCGCTTTGTAAATTAGAGGAGGAACTGATTTTGTGTAACGAACTCCATACTGGCTTTTGACAAGACTTGTACAGTATACAATTCAGGCATTGGCCTGGGTCATGTAGGTGGGTCAGGATCGAAGCCGGGTGTCTGTCTGTTCTTTTCTCTTCCTTCGCTCTCCATGTTTCTTAAGCTCTGCTATCGCCCTCCTCGCATTTCCCATCAGGTACTTTGCAATAACCTCGTTGTACGGCTCCCATTGGCGTGCCGTTTCTTCCAAATGCACTCCATCCCATTTTCACTCGTCTTTAGATTTCTTCCATGGGGTCTACATCGGCGTTGATTTGCTGTAGCTTTTGACTTGTATTCCCTTTTGGTCTACATACATTCCCTTAGTTTTAACAGAGCTGACAATTGTGTCTCCTTCATGTGCTTCTTTGCAGATCTTGTCCTTGTCAGTGTCGTGGTGGAGTTGGAGTGTTGATGTGGCATAGTTGTAGATATTTAATAAGATTTATGTGGGTAAGTAGGTATTTTCGTTTTGTAGAGCCCTTATGACTGTGTGTATATATTGAATCAGATAGCTTTCTCATAGTTGATAAAGCCCAGGCATAACATAAGACAGTGTCCAATCGAGAGGAGCCCATTCGCCCCATTGCGCTCGTTTGGTGTCCATTAATAACTAAGTGATCAAGGATCCTATCCAGTCTGTTTTTGAATGTTCCCAAATTGTCTCTTCAGACACATCGCTGGGGAGTTTGTTCAGATTGTGACGCCTCTCTGTGTGAAGAAGTGTCTCCTGTTTTCTGTCTTGAATGCCTTGAAGCCCAATTTCCATTTGTGTCCCAGAGAAGACTACATACAAGATGGGAAGATGACATGAGATTAGCTGATGTGACCTGGAACAGAGATGCTGCACATACATTAGCAGAGATATCTTGGGTTGGCCTTCATCGGTGGATTAATAAAGCCTGATGATGGTGGTGATAATGTCACAACTGTAGTTTCTGCTGTCGAAGGGACAGGAAGTGGCTGTTGGGCACTTGTTCATGAAGTGGTTGTGATTCTTATTTTACTCTGAGCACTGGGGCCCAGCCAAGCACACAACACTGGGAGGTTAATCCGCTGTGACAGGCGGGGGGTTGTCTGCCCTGTGGAGTCACACACAAAAAAACGACAACTGCAAACTGCACAGCGGCTGAGCAGCTCTTGATGTCCACGAGCAGAGCCTTCGAGAAGCAGTGTTTTTAAAATGGATGGGGATTTAAAAAGGAGCAGACTTTATCACCTGCATTGTCTGTATCCCAGTCCTCTCTCTCCTCCTCTCTTCTTTCCCTCTCAGTTCAGTGGTTGGTGGCTTTTGTTTCTATCATAAAACCAATGTGAGTTCCTGTAATGTTTTCCTGTATTTAAAATGTAATTTAATAAAAATAAATACATGAATAGCCTGTTACAGTGAAACAACACCGGCAGATATTTGTTTATTTGTGATTTTTCAATTCTAATTGTCCGGTCTCCCCTTCGACTCATGAGGATAATACTGTACCTCTTCATAAGGATATTAAATTAAGTAGTACAAATGGAGGGACACAGAGGAGGGATCCGATGTCTCTCCTTGTCGTGCTTGGGCCGAGTGTTTAAAATGCTCTGAGCTCCAGAGAGAGACGGATGTTCACGTTACCGCACATGAGCTCAGCTAATGCAGAGTGTGTTGTGCTGCTGTCCTCCACTCTGAACAAATGACTGCACTTCGATGCTCAAACGTCATGTGGAAATGTATGTGGAAGTGCTTTCATATCCACCTTGTGATCAGGACGGGCAGGGAGCACTCTGTGTGTGCGTGTGTGGACCCATTGCCCCCACCACCATCTCAGTACAAGCACTTGACCAAGAGTTTCGTGTCCGGGGGGTAGCCGTGAATGGCACTAGCACACAGGTACGCCAACGCACACATCGCGCCCATGCAGGCCACACAAAGATGAACAACAGCCTGTGCGGCAGGCAGAGTTCCCCCGGCTGTCTGTGAATCTCAGTGTTCATTATTTGGTGCCCACTCAAGCAGAAGAGTCTTCAGGTGCATCGTGGGGCTGAGACACTGTGATAAAATAAATGAAATCGGGGATACCTGCAGCTGCGAAATTGGAAAAAAAATGCCATCACCAACCAAAACAAAGAACAACTGACTTCCAATGTGTTCCCCTTGTCATAAATCAGAGACTTTAAAGGTGTCATAATTGTGTGTGTGTGACCCCTTCCCACACACACACACATACTGCTTCTTTATTTCGGCATGTTTGAGGTGTCACTGGAATGACACATTTCTTGCGGTTTGCATCGGCATCACAGTGTTATCACACCTGCGTCGGGGCTCACCTGTCCCCCGATCCGTCTCTCTGGCAGAGTCGAAGTGAGGATTAGACACAGTCCCTGTGGTCTCCTGAAGGTCCCGGTTTTCTCTTGGATTGTAAATCCTCCGGGGAGATGGGCTTTCGTGAGATCTCACCAGGTCTCTGGAGTTTATTTCACAAATGCTTTCTTAACCGGATTAGCGGTTGAGCCGAAGCCCACAAAGGGTCACACGAGTTCCCAGGATGTAAAGTCTATTAACGAATATGAATATTGAAGAGCTACATATTGCGTGTGCGGCATGATTGTTCTGTACTCATTTTATATTATTGGGATCTTCGTGACCCAGTGGAAATGATAAAACAGCCACATATAAGTCAGACTCCCGATGTCAGAGCCAGTTGATGTTTGAGCTGATAGGATGGGAATTATGGCATCAAAAGAAAGCATAAATGTGCCTTTTCTCTCTCTGTTGCTCATGAAAGCAGTGTGGCGTCTGCAGCTCGATACGGTCTGCCTCAACGTGGCAGTCTTCCTCAGTCTACTGTGTCTACGGGACTGATTTATTTATGATGTAAAAACATTAAGCAAAGTCCAATTAAAGAGTACATGACATGCAATAAAATCTCTGAACACATGCTAGCCGTATATCATGTGACTCTTTCTGGTCTTTCATCGCTGGGTTGGTGCACATTGTGCTGTATTTGTTTGGTGCCGTTTCTGCTTTGTGTTTTTCCCGAGCTGGACTCTTCTGACGGTGCGTGGCTTTTTTGCTTCCTTTTCTAATTCCTCCTGTAGGAAGTCTTTCACAGGATGTTTTGTTTGTGCTCGTTAGCACAGATAACAGAAATTGAATGTTCAAAAACAGAAGGGAATTGAAGAGAGAAATCTATGATGAACCCAAACACACGTACACTTATACTCTCTATATACTTAACTTCTCTAAAGAAATAGATTGTGTAGCGTCTGCTTCTCAAACGTGGTGCTCAAAACCCTGCACACTCTAAAGCCCCAAATTATGTTACTTGTTTTGTGTGGGAAAAATAATCTATCTGTGAGCGAATGTGCGATGTGAAGGGGCACGCGAGTTTTGCTTTAATTGCAACATTAATAAGAATAACTCAATAGCAAGGCTCATAAAAAGACATAGCTCGACTGATTTCCGTTTGGAGATTGAGAACACTAGTCTACTTGCAATATAATGAAGGGATAATGGTACAACAGTAATGTCTTACAAGCTAATAATGGAAGTGTGGAGTCAATAATCATTGATCCGGGAGTTCTTAGTTAACCATTGAGAGAACATCGCGGCAGCTACAGACTCCTTCACTGGCTGCGCCGCGGGTGTGAGCCGGGCCCTGATGAACTAATAATCTGGATTTCATGTGTCTAGACCAGCAAATGAAAGGATCAGCATATTGATGTGGAGGCGCTGTACTGGATGAGCGGCTGATTTTTCATTTTTCAAGTCAATTAATTGGTCATTAGAGATCTCCCGGGTAGACATGCTGACCTCGAATGTGGCCACTTCCAAAGTCCAGCCGCCTGACAATTTGTTTGGGATGCAGAATCGCCAGCCCACCTCCTCGGTGAAATTGATTGACCCCCCCACCCCCCAGGCGATTGCCTGATCTTGCTGACGACAGGTCAGGCATGTCAGAAAACAGAAAACAGGAGACACTTCTTCATACAGAGAGGCGTCACAATCTTAAAAAACTCCCCAGCGATGTGGCTGAAGAGACAATTTGGGAACATTCAAAAACAGACTGGATAGGATCCTTGATCACTTAGTTATTAATGGACACCAAACGAGCATGATGGGATGAATGGGCTCCTCTCGACTGGACACTTTCTTATGTTCTTTTTCTTCTCCTTCTAGATATGAGTCTCAAGCTTTGGGGTGCTGGACGCACTTTTTCCCTGCTAAATACACTTGAGGGTTTTTTGCACTTTGAACATGTTTTTGCTGTGGCTTTACAGCGGTTCTCTATGGGCGCCACATGCCTTCTTTGGAAATATCATCATACACAATGATACACACTTCTAAGGCATGTTTACTGTGGTGCACTATGGGTAATTCATGGTACAGTGGAGTAAAGCATTCATGAAGGCAGGGTAAAGGTCTAAAACCACTGTAACTCTGTAACTGCGGTGAAGCCACAGTCAATCCATGTTGATGGATTTATACTTAACTTCCCGGGGTCACTTGTGTCTCCCTGTTGCCTGTTTCTTAGCCGTCCTCTGACCTGTTCTCGACATTGTTGAAATGTTTTCTAATCCTGTTTGTCATGCGAACTGTAATATTTGTATGATCGTAGGCCCACTTAGCAAGAGGGACAGAAACAAGAGAAATCAATTGGAGAGAATCAAGGCCCTTTGCCAGTGTGTTGCTAATGCAGCCCCTCTCCACTCCACTCTGCTATTTCCCTTTTTTCTTGCTTTTCACTGCAATTTTTGCTGCTGCCCCCATGCAATCCCAGGTAATCAGCTTTAAGAGGCCTTTTTAGGAGCCATCTTAATAACCCTGAGAAAACAGCCGCCACTGGGAATCGCACAACAAAAATTCAACCCTGATACCAAACAAGAGAGGGGAACAAAACACGGAGCAGACAACACGGGCGGCGTGTTGAGGACGTTCAAATCCAGCCAGCTGTAAGATTAATGGAGATCCTCATTAGACTGCCAGCTCCTGGATTAATCTTTCAGTGTTCTGTATAAGGCCTATAAATATACTTTTCCTTTCTCTCAACCAAGTTTTTTCGATTTCCTTTCTGAAATACCATAGATAAAACCCCATCTTCATAGCTCTTTTCGGCACACCGTCCGTGAGCAATTGTGCAACGGTGACGCGCCTCGTCAGGATATGAAGAAAACGCCGGTCGAATGCGATGCCAACGAAGACAATGGAGGCTCCAACAGCATTCATCTCCTCTCCAAACAGCGCTGTCTGTCGTTGGGCGACCGGTGATTCAGTGCAGGCAATTAAAAAAATAAAGGGATCCCATTTCATCACACTCCCGGCGTCCCAACGGAAACGATCCCGGCGCCACGGTGAACTCCAGCCCTGACAGCGCTCCATTAAGGACCTTTGTATAACATGCAAATCCCTAATAGTTTCACTCTAAGTTGGCTGTCTATTTGCGCACAGGTGGCGGAGAATGAGAGAAAACAGATTACCCCACATCTAACACTTCCAGTCAGACCATCGCTCCAAAGCTGCTTAGCTGCCGACAAAGTCCCTTAGATTGCTTTTTCACAAGAGGCCCGCATAATGCAGCGTCGCCTGACTCTCTCTTTACATACCAAACACCCTCGCCTCTGAATGCCAAATGGCTTCACAAATCCTTATTAAAATACAAGAAAGAAACACACACAACCCCCTGCCGTTGTAAAATAAGAATAATTGCAACTGCCATTTTTTCTTGGAACCACGACCCACTCTTAAACCGTTACTTCTGCTCCGTGCGCCCGTCTTTCTGCATTAACGATGGGGTTAGTCACAGTTTAGGTGGATGACGTGGCGCAGATCACCGGACCCTCACGCTCGAAGATACGACTGTGTGACATGCTCAGGAATGAGCGAATAATGTACACGATGCACCGGTTACACATCATCAACAATGCACAACAATGGATGTTAAACAATGTTGCAGATTCAATTCGGAGTTTTGATTTCAGTGGGAGAGAGGAGCTGTCTGTGTCACATCTCCACACGTCTCCGTGGATGGAGGACAACACTTTTGAGCCTTGTCCACAGACGCATCGAAGACAGCGGTGGGCAGCCCTGGTCCCGGAGGCCGTTGTGTGGGTCTCACAGCCGGGCACGCACAGCTTCATCGCATCAGTTGAGCAAATATAGTCCAGTTAAGTGAATTAGTTTAGGTGGGAGACATCCAGAAGACCCTGTTGCCTTGCAGGACCATGGTTGCACATAATATAAAATATAATAGCAATCATCTAATGACATCCATGTAAGGATGATTGCTTTTATATTTTAATGACATATAATAATATCTGTCACGCACACTGAACACTGAAGTGCATACTTGTCTATTCATGTTGAATTCGACGAGACGCTTAGACGCAGTCATGTATGCAGTCCTCCACAGATCTCTCTCAGATTTTGATAATTTAATTAGAAATGTATTTCTCTGCTTTGGATGTCGAGACAGGCCTGGTTACCCCAGACGAACGCCAGTCCAGGTGTCTGATCCGTCTCAGCTGGGGTTGATCTCCGTACCTCCTGCTCCGTCATTTGCTTTATGAGAAGCGCCGAGAGCGATTCCAGCATCACATTGTGGTTAAACGCTCATATTTCAGGTTAATTTATTTTTCTGCCAAAAAGGAAAAAAGATTTTCAGTCTGACCAGAACATACCGCGCTCTGCAGCTCTGCAGCTCAAACCTCAACCGTTCCACCCGATACATCGCACAGAAATCAGCTGTGGCTGTAGAAGCAACATCAGAGCAAATTATTACAAAGCTGGGTTTTAAAATTGAGAAAGTCTTTTCATTCAGACACACTGTGCTAAATGTGTCTGAATTCATGATATTCATCCTTTCCCTTCATTTCTTTCTTTTGCAGCTTGTTATGACTTGTATTTCAATTTGATACCCAAAGAAGAGAAAAGAGGACAGACTTGTCTCACAAAGATTTGATATTTAACATCCATTCAGATATATTAGCACACTTTCCTATGGAGACAACATAGGAAACATGGTGCTTTAATTATTATTATTATTATTATTATTATTATTATTATTATTATTATTATTATTATTATTAAAGCATGGCCTTGTTGAGCTGTTTTGCTATCGCAAATGCAAAGATAATTTGCAATTCCAGCCTGTATTTGTATTTAGGCTAAATCCTCTGACAGATTTAAGGAGATCAGTAATCAGACAGTTGATGGTTTATGACAGGGGCAGCGACAGTAAATAAACCTCAACAATGACACTGACGTCTCCCAAGCAGGGGCGGACCCTCAGTGCGAACTCATTCAATTACGTGTGAAACAACACGGCTTGTCTTCCGAGCGGCAATGAAATTAATTTGAGTCAAACAGAATTATTCAGGACTAACTCGCTCATATTGAACCTTCAATCAACATTATAGCCTCGCTGGAGGACCTGAGAGCAAGTCCGAGCGAGACTGAGAGATGTCCCCCCTTTTTTTAATTTTATTTTTAATTTCCTGTGAGTAAGCTTTCCAATCACCTGCAGTCGCTGCCCCCCGAGCTCTCGAACACTGCGTAAGAGTCCAGAGGAGACGTATGAGTATGGGATATCTGTGTGTCGCCTGGAGTAAGATGTGAGGGTCATCGATGCTGCTTCGGCTCTTATTAAAATATAAGCCGGCCTCGACGTTTACTGAGGCCTCCAGGCAGGGACGAGAGCACACACAGGACTTTAAATAAAATTGATGCTTAAAGTAATATTACAGTAAATAGCAAGGTCCAGGAGATGAGAATACCAGGGGATTAATCGGACTTTTGTGTTGAAAGTACACTTTAAAAACACACACACAAAAAAGAAGAGAAATAGAAACGCTAAACCTGATTAAATTGCAATTCAACAGAACTGGATGCGGCAAGTGTCAGACAATATATTTATGCGTGTTCCCTCACCGGAGGTGGTTTCATCCTAAACCAATTTTATTCCAGGTGATTGCTTTGTGATTAACTTTTCGGATTTGCGGCTGTTTAGATGCCCCTGTGAATTTCCTGTATCCGGAGTCGGGCGACCTCAGGATGCCTCGTCTCCCCATCTGCACCCACGCTCGGCCGTCTGAACAGCTGTGCGACTGAAACTCAGTTCAATCTTAACGTCGGTCTGCTAGTTGTCTGTATTAGATGTCAGTTATCAAAAAACACAAGAAGATTAAACTTCCTGTTTTTAATTTGGTGTGAGTTTAGTCCTAATATAGATGATGGAGCATTAGTTTAGCTTTTGACAAGTGGTTCTGCAGAAACATCCTGGTTCTGGCCTGAGTGGCACCTACTCCTGAGACGCTAAACTAGATTAGATTTCATAATCACTTTTGGACCTAAATGAGATTCAGATGCGGGTCTATAGTGACACAGGTCACCTGTAAATATTACAATGTATACAGATACCAGATTTCTTAGTGGATATCGATCCTCTTAGTGAAGACGTAATAAACTGTGATGTCAGGAAGAGGAGCATTCCCACCCTTAGTTTGAACCATGAATTGTAAGTGTATTAAATCAGAAATGTATATCGGTTAGGTTGCGTCATAGCATATTAGACAGACTTGTCCTTACTTTTTGGTCCAGGTGGGCTTTCCTTATTTTGTAGTGATTGCGTTGTGGCCTCCCATTGTCATGCATGTTGTTCATAGACATTGCTTTTGCTACAAGGCAGCAAAAAGGCAGCGAAAGGACACATGCCATCGTATATCAGTATCGTTGTGTTTGAATGCCGTTTTTTCATATATAATTATGATGGAAGTAGGTACTGTTCAAAGCACGTGAGACTCAAGTTTCTACTTGAGTACGGCAAGCACATCTGGACAAAAACTGGAAGGACTTGTCAATGAAGCACTGCTGTTGAAATTCAGTCTGTCTGATTTAAATTGGCCACTTAATGCTCAACATCCTGGGCATGTTTTGCTGGACTTTGTTCAGCGACTCAAAACAGGGGAGAGAACACGATGCATGCTAGCTAACAACGCAGACACTGTTTCACTGTGAGCTGCCCTGTGAGTGGAATACTCTTCTGCAGCACGAAATACACAATTAAATTGCCTGTCAAGTCCACATTTTTGGAAGGCATCGGTACACACAGCCACAAAGCCTCGCCGGGTAATTACAGCCTCGCAAAACAAACTGTTCTGCTTGCATAGAACCAAAATGTGTTTTCTCCACGGTGGTAGGCAAATAGAAAATTAATACACTGAAAGATGATGCAACATAAACACGTTCGGTTGCCAAGGTCTGAATGTCCAATATCACTTCAGGGACGAGGATTTCGCACTTCATAATGACTTGAATAGGCAACTGTGCATTTTCGAACATCATCTCGGAGCTACCTGTTGATGTAGACCGCTTGCGGAGAAGTAGGTGTATTTCTTTACCCTCCGAGTGTGAAAGTGTTGGAAGTACACTTTCTGATCCAAATAAAACCTCTTCAGTGATTCTATATTGCAGGTTAGCAACTTGGCTGCTTTCCCCGAGACAGTCGTGCCAACAGAAGGCTTGTGTAGAAGGGGTGAAGTTGCAACAGGGGTTTAATATGAGGATGGTGTCCTGGAGGTGTTGCAAGCATTATACACTCCAGAGAACAGTCGTCTAAGTTGGGGGAATTGCTGATTTAAAGCTGTAATAAAAATCTGGAGTGACGGATTGGGCCATGGCTTCCAAACCTTGCCAAGTTCTCTTTTTTCTGCCTCCTCTGGCACAGTTTTACAAAGCATTTGAAATCACTGGACTTGAGTTCATCCGTTCACTCCCCAGTTGCAGACCTTCAACCTGCCAAGTCTGACGCCCAGATATGTTTTCAGTCGTCAGCAGTGCAATTTCAAGAGCCTGAAGCGAGATTCTGGAAGATCTAGCGTCCTAGTTAACCACGCGTTCCTGCAAATGCTTAAATAAGTGAAGTGTGATATTTGTGTTTCCTCTGATTCTGTTTTCGGAGAAAGACAGATAAACACAAGTAGCACAAAATAACGACAAAAACAAAACTAGTTCCTGTTGTTGTTGCTTATTTTGTATAGCACTCATGTCCTTATTAAGCAAAGTAATATACTTCTGTTTGATAGGAAGTGACGTGAGGTCGTATAAAAGCCTGACGCACTCCACAGCTCCTAATGCTGATGAGAAACTTTGCAGAGAGAGGAGGGAACAAAGTTTCGTGGAACTATTGTGCCGAAAGAGCAAAGCCCCCCGAAGGAGGAGGAAAATGACTACCCCCCAGCGTGTCTCTGAAATATCTGGTCTGTGTGATCCCAGCATGTAATGTGACACACACGCTTAATTGTCTGGGTCTAAGAGACGGGAACTCGTGACGGAGCGGCACATTACCGCATGATGACAAGAATTATGCTTTTGTTCATTTCAGCCCAAAGGATCATCGTCTTCATCTTTTGTGCCTATAAATAAAAGTGTAATTAGAATCGTAGAATCTGTGAGCTGCTAATTAAAAGGCTACATTAATACGAGGAGCAGAATGCGATCGAGCATCGAGGGCAATTAGTGTGAGCCAATAGAAGGAGCACTTGGCAGATAAGCGAGACCTAGCAGTCAAATTGAATTGAGCAGCGTGCGGCTGCTGAAGCTGCAACAAAAGCTCAAAGTGACCTCGGAAAAAATGAGCAATGTTCTGCTGCCAACTGGGGCAGAGGATGATAATAAAATACTGGCATTACAAAGCTTTTGAACTCGTTCTGCTGAGTTACGCTCTTGTTGTTTACCCCCTGAGAGTGGCACAAACATCACAGGAAAGGGGGTGCCCCAAGGCACAGTCACCCAACACAGATGTGAGTTTAGAGTCAGCTGGGAGCAACCTTGCTGGCATTGTCTCTCGATGATACAGTGACTGTTTCCTTCAATCATCCTCAGCTTCGTGTGAAGATGCTCGACCCCCTCGGTAATCAAAACACGAATATCACCTCGTTATTTACCATACTAGCCAACCATACTATCGATCAAGCATTTTGCCTGCACTGACACATCAACATACGGTGCTTGTATTTAAAATGTAACAGTTAATGTAACAGTATACCAAAGTCCTGTACCAAACTATTCCACTCTGCCTTCTAATGATTTCCTGGAAAACAAAACCGTGAACAAAGTATTCCAGCTTTTACAGTACGGTTTGTATAAAACATAATTTCAGGGTCGTAACAGAGCACTCCAGGAAAACATCCGAAATCACATCCCTGACGAGGCAGAGAGGGTCATATTCGAGTCATCGCTTCAGTGTTTGCACTGGAAAATGTTTTTGATCATTAGAAGAAGAAGATGTAGTTGTGTGTTCAGGGAAACAAGAGACTTAAAATGCATTTATTCTAACTTAATTAATCAGGCAAAGAACACACACTTCTCACCTGTACACCCGGGTGGTGAAAGAGGGCACCTCAGGCGGCCGTTACACTTCGAAGCCGTTTGTCCAGCTGTGTCGTTCATCTGTTCCTGAGGAGAGGTCGGGTTGGAAAGGGAGGATATTAGTCAGGGGTGAAATTCCCAGGGGGGATGGGGGGGCACATCCCCCCAATATAATTGGCATGTTTATGTTGGTAGGTTTACAATTTCATTTCAAATGCGGCCGATGTGACTGTTCATGTTAAGCCTCCTCTCTTTTTTGTATTTTGTCCGCTTCCAAAATCCATTCCACAAAATAAGTAATCTATAGAATCCATGCCATACTTTACTCATAATCCTTGCACCCATGGTTATGGTGAGTTTTGACTGTTTTTCGCGGCACAGCATTTTGCCGTTGGGAGTATGAGGCAAATGTTGGATGGTTATCTTGATAACTTTCTATCTAAAAGTATGTGATTTTAGGTACGTTCGCAGTGTTAGATAGACTGTAATCATATGTGAGCTATGTTATGCTGCAGGTTTGCTATAGCATGAGATTTTTAAATATTGAATATAGACCTTATCAGGATTTTAGATGTCAAAACGGGGAGGAAAAGAAACCCTACAATGTTGCAACCACCATTAACTAGGAGTAAGGGACTACAAAGCAGCTAGCTTCTAGCTTGCTTACGTTAGCCAATCTGGCCTTAACCATTCTTCCTTTATTATTGTGCTTGCACTGTATTTTTCAGCCACTGCATGATGGCTAGGCTAGCAACATTAGGGATCATGAGTGAGAGGAAGGCAGCAGCGGATATCAGGACTTTCTTTACAAAAAAAAACATGTAAGTTGTTGAAGCACCAGCTCCATTTGGCTTCGTTAGCTATACTTAGTAGCCTAGTTCATTTATTGTGCAATACTACAGGAGAATCACCCTGGCATTAATTTATTATAACTGTTAAACTATTTGTCTGACTGCAGAGTGAGACAGACCCAGAGGCCATGGACTGTAATCAGAAGGACATTAGCTTGGTTGCTGAGGTGAGTGAGAAAAACAAAACAACAGAATAGCTCCCTGGATCTGTGTAATAGTTTAATGCTAGTGAAAGCTCATCTGTTGTATAGACTGATGGTCTACAGTTTGTTATTTTCAAGTCAGTTAAATAACTTATTTAGTCCATTGTTTTTATTATGTTCCTAAAGACAGATATGTGCACTTTGCATGTTCAGTACTATAGGAGACAACCTAGGCATTAAAGGTCTGAACTACTATTGTGAGGAAATGTTTGTAGTTTATTTGTCTGTTATATTTGACTGATTTAGCAGAATGAGTCAGACCCAGAGGCAGGGGAGAGTCAGAGAGATGAAAGGGACAATGGGGTGAATGCTGAGGTGAGTGATAAATTAAAAACTACAGAATAGGATGATGTGAAGTGGACTAAGATAAGAGTGTAGACATGTTCAAACAATTAACGTTTTGATAATGTTATTTCAGGTAGTACAGAGAGACATTGTAGTAGATGAGAGCAGGCAGGTCTGCAGACAGCAGCAGAGGAGCTTGGAAATACCCCAGACCAGCCTAATGTCAAGACCATCCCACCTCAAGTCCTGGCCTTCAGGTGCCTGTTTTTTCAGGAAAGGTGGTTTACAGAAAATCCCTGATTGCATTACTGCCCAAGGCGTAGGGAAGTTCTGTGTTTTTATTGCTGTAGGGCATTCAGAGGCAGGAAGATAAAAATTACTACCAAGGCTGACCCTGTATTCATAGGCTTAAGATTTAAGAATTGGAAGAAGGCTATTGAGAAATTTAAAAATCACACAAAAAAGCCAGAGCCATAAACATGCAGTGACCAAATACATACACGAAGCTCACCCAATCACTACAACATTATCTAATGCACAAAAGAATCAGCAAGAAGAGGTCAGGGGAAACCTTTTCAAGATAGTTGGTGGCATACAGTATTTGGCAATGCGAGGAACTGCATTCAGAGGCCATGAGGAGGATGCAGGAAACTTTGAAAAGCTACTGCAATACAAGGCAGAAAATGATTCCACACTGTCCTCATGGTGTGAAAGGAAGCAGGATTTCACAAGTCCCAGGATCCAAAATGAAATGCTTCAAACTCTAATGCTGTAAACGCTACATCCCTAAAGCCATTGTGTCCAAGTAGATGGACCGTCCGCACAACAGCAATTCGGTCTGTGCTCAGCCAGTACGAGAGTGTTATCACATCACAAGAGATGGCGACCTGTAGTGTAAGGGATACTGCATCTAGGGCAAGTGGGCTTCATGAAGCAATCCTCAAGGGAAACAGTCCTGGGGCTTTTGATTGCTGAGGATGTCATGGCAGACCTGGAAAACGTCAGACACGTCAGACCATCTCTGGTATGACAGAGGCTGTGGAGCATGTCAAGAAACAGTTGGGGAAGAAAAGAACAGGAAATTGTATGCCCAAGCCCAAGACATGGCTTAATCGTTAGACCTAGTGCCCATCCAGATGCCTCACATTCGCCGCCCTCCAAAAAGATTTACTGGACAGGCCGAGCCACACTTTCACCCCTCTGCAGAGTCGCACTACAGAAGTCACTATTTCAACTACTACAACACAGCAATTCTGCAACTTAGACAGTGATTGGATCAGCCAGGCATTCATACACTCAAGAGGCTGCCAAAGATCCTCATCTCTGGAGAGATAGACGGTAAGCTTTCAAAAGTTAGAAGCATTTCCATTTAAGTATTGGTAATTAGAATTTTGGAAATTCAGTAAAATGTATTTATTAACTGTATTTGTATGGTACATATATTGTTATGGTGGCACAATTCAGTTTAGTAGAAAAAAGCATAACATTATATGAAAACCTTATTCCTGAAATTCATGCCACTTTTCTCCCCTTTTTACAGGTACATTTAATGATGCTCAAGTCAAACTACCAGTACAGCAGCTGTGGGGATGTGGTGGACCTATTGAAGACAATGAAGCCTGAGGTCAGGAGTCTGTTCAAGCAAGTGGAGATCCAGCTGAGACTTCTGCTAGTGGTTCCTGCTTCTTCAGCACAGGCGGAAAGAAACTTCAGTGCTTTGAGAAGGCTAAACTCCTGGCTGAGATCAACTATGACCCAGAACCATGTGGCTGTGTGCCATGTACACAGAGAAAGGTTGGACAAAATTGACAGAAAAGAAGTCTGCCAAAGCTTAATAGCTATTAGTGACATCCGTAAGAATGTCTTTGGTTCATTCTCATAAAACAATGTGAAAGTTCAGATTTCAAATAGCAAATAATTAGCCTAGTCTAGTTAATATATATATATATATATATACAGTGAGGGAAAAAAGTATTTGATCCTCTGCTGATTTTGTACGTTTGCCCACTGACAAAGAAATTATCAGTCTATAATTTTAATGTTAGGTGTATTTTAACAGTGAGAGACAGAATAACAGCAAAAAAATCCAGGAAAACGCATTTCAAAAAAGTTATAAATTGATTTGCATGTTAATGAGGGAAATAAGTATTTGATCCCCTATCAATCAGCAAGATTTCTGGCTCCCAGGTGTCTTTTATACAGGTAACGAGCTGAGATTAGGAGCACTCTCTTAAAGTGCTCCTAATCTCAGCTCGTTACCTGTATAAAAGACACCTGTCCACAGAAGCAATCAATCAATCAGATTCCAAACTCTCCACCATGGCCAAGACCAAAGAGCTGTCCAAGGATGTCAGGGACAAGATTGTAGACCTACACAAGGCTGGAATGGGCTACAAGACCATCGCCAAGCAGCTGGGTGAGAAGGTGACAACAGTTGGTGCGATTATTCGCAAATGGAAGAAACACAAAATAACTGTCAGTCTCCCTCGGTCTGGGGCTCCATGCAAGATCTCACCTCGTGGAGTTTCAATGATCATGAGAACGGTGAGGAATCAGCCCAGAACTACACGGGAGGATCTTGTTAATGATCTCAAGGCAGCTGGGACCATAGTCACCAAGAAAACAATTGGTAACACACTACGCCGTGAAGGACTGAAATCCTGCAGCGCCCGCAAGGTCCCCCTGCTCAAGAAAGCACATGTACAGGCCCGTCTGAAGTTTGCCAATGAACATCTGAATGATTCAGAGGAGAACTGTGTGAAAGTGTTGTGGTCAGATGAGACCAAAATCGAGCTCTTTGGCATCAACTCAACTCGCCGTGTTTGGAGGAGGAGGAATGACCCCAAGAACACCATCCCCACCGTCAAACATGGAGGTGGAAACATTATGCTTTGGGGGTGTTTTTCTGCTAAGGGGATGGGACAACTGCTCCGCATCAAAGGGACGATGGACGGGGCCATGTACCATCAAATCTTGGGTGAGAACCTCCTTCCCTCAGCCAGGGCATTGAAAATGGGTCGTGGATGGTATTCCAGCATGACAATGACCCAAAACACACAGCCAAGGCAACAAAGGAGTGGCTCAAGAAGAAGCACATTAAGGTCCTGGAGTGGCCTAGCCAGTCTCCAGACCTTAATCCCATAGAAAATCTGTGGAGGGAGCTGAAGGTTCGAGTTGCCAAACGTCAGCCTCGAAACCTTAATGACTTGGAGAGGATCTGCAAAGAGGAGTGGGACAAAATCCCTCCTGAGATGTGTGCAAACCTGGTGGCCAACTACAAGAAACGTCTGACCTCTGTGATTGCCAACAAGGGTTTTGCCACCAAGTACTAAGTCAAAGGGGTCAAATACTTATTTCCCTCATTAACATGCAAATCAATGTATAACTTTTTTGAAATGCGTTTTTCTGGATTTTGTTGTTGTTATCTCTCACTGTTAAAATACACCTACCATTAAAATTTTTGACTGATCATTTTTTTGTCAGTGGGCAAACGTACAAAATCAGCAGGGGATCAAATACTTTTTTCCCCCACTGTATATATTTCACAAAATATGTCCCCTCAATGTGTGACTCACTATTTCACCCTTGATATTAGTAATCCCGGAAGCGGAGAGGTGTTGGCTGCTTTTATAAATAAAACTGTTTTATAAATATTGCATCTCTTTCATGAGCTTATCTCACTGTAATGTGCGTAGCTTCCTTCTGGTTTTTTGTTTTGCGTGTTTGTGCTGCGGCCGGTTTCCCTGCCAGCATTTTGACCAAAGTCCTTTTTAACGTTAACCACACTGAAGTGACCAGCAATTAAAGGGAAGGACTGCTAATTCATGTCCAGTGTGCTCCTACCTACCGATCTGTACCTGTAAAAAAGTGCATTCCAGCTTCATCTTGAAACAGGACATGTATCAAACCAGACTTGGCACTCTTCTCTGTGTTGAGGGAAGTGCTACCCTGCAAGGCTGTGTCGTACTGTGCTCTTCGGCCGCTAGGGAAATTTCACTGCATTATGTATCACATTTGCCAAGGTGTCCCCCCCCAGCAGAGTGAAGAACACTTTAATCATCTCGTGCGGAGGCCACAGCCGGTAATGACTCGCTTCCGGCTGATGTTGATTGAAACCACCAGGACCAGAGTTTGCGGCCGGCTTCTCTGATCGCGCTTTCCGAGCCCGAGGTGGAACTGCAGCTGGCGTGTCGCTCCCCACGGACAACACGAGTTCCTACACGAGCCTCGGTCCGAGCGTTCCCCTGTCCTAATACAGTAAGAGATAAGAAACTCATCCACATGGCGGCCCGTATATGCGACGCACTGTGCCAAAGAGCGGCCAGACTCATCACAGCCGGCGCTCACAGCTCAGACAGCTGCCGAGGAAACGCGGCCTCTTCTGCTTACATTTCGGTCGGAGGCGACAGATTTATTTGTGTGTTTGTTTGTGTGTACGTATGGCGTCAGCGAGACGAAGTTGCACTGAGATTTCCAGGGATTTATATATGTGTGTGCGTGTGAAATCTCACAGTCTCACGCTGTCTCCACACACTGTCGCAGGCGGAGATCGTCCTTGAAAGGTGAGCAGCGAGGTGCCCGGCTGCTGTTGAAACCCAGGGTGCCGTGGCCCTCGGTCTTGATTGGCTGGTTTGTGTGTCGGGGCCCCCGGAGAGCCGACACTCTTGTAAAAGTGAAACCCATTTGTTTAAGCACCGAACTCCTCCGATGCTATCTTGTGTTATAATTACAATGTGTTTCAGGGAAAAGGTCAATTGTTTTTTTTTTTTTCAGAAGTGATAGAAGACTTTCTTGTTATCTCAGTGTAATTAGAATTCACTCCCCCCGTCTCTTCTACAGCATATAGTCTAATGTTACATAATCATATTGTACAAATGTCAACTTGCATGATTTAAAGTGTTAGTGATTTCTAGCTCTCTACTGAAAGTGCATTTATCTTTAAAAAAAAATCTATTCAGCGCATTTTACTTTTTGCTTGAAGTCACAGCTTTCTTTGTTGTTGTTGTTGTTGTTGTTGTTGTTTGCGTGTGTCCCTCGTATGCAACACACTTGTTCACCATAACCTCTCACTGGCCATGATGACTATAATTATCACTCTTTACAATTTCACCTATTCCACAATAGCCTTTCTTTTCTCTGATTGATTTCTGAAATGTGTTTTGCAGTTCGTTCTCGGCTCTGAACTGCGTTTTGTGTTGCCGGAGAACAGGCTTTGCTGTGTCCGACAGCAACCGCAGAGCGACTGCGCTTTTGATCGATACGGTGCCTGGAACCGGGCGCAGGGATGCCACGTTGTTTTTAAACATTTAATTTGTATCTCAACAGTTTTAACCATTGTTGTTCAACAGACCCAATTACCTGAATTACCTTGCTTTCCTGTGGGGCTGAAATATGTTTGTCCAGTTCAGTCCAATGTGGCAAGAACATCAGACAAAGCATTCAAACAGGGCATTCAGACCACATGGACGGTTGAACGTGTTATAAATAAATACGAATAATAATACCTATCCCAATCATCACAATTAACTAAAGCCAACAACACATTAACGTTTTGAATACTGTGTTGAATACGGTGCCTTGTTTTGATGGATCTAATGCCAAGGATTTAATTGAATTTATTGAATTGAATTTTGTATTAATGCTAAACTTTTTCCCAGCTTTAAAGAAGAGCAGAAAAGCTTCACACGTTTCCTGAACCATGGCACAAAATGAAGATTGATTGATTATCTTATTTGTTCATCATTTGCAAAGAACCACTGCTAAAAAAGAGGACCTGTAGTCCTCCCTTGAAATCAATATACAGCTCTGGAAAATATTAAGAGACCACTGCGTTATCAGTCTCTCTGCTTTTACTATTTATACGTACGTGTTTGGGTTTTATTCTATAAACTACTGAACATTTCTTCCAAATTCTAAATAAAAATATTGTCATTATTTGCAGAAAATGACAACTGGTCAAAATAACACAAAAGATGCAGTGTTGTCAGACCTCGAATAATGCAAAGAAAATAAGTTCATATTAATTTTTAAACAACACAATACTAATGTTGTGACTTGGAAAGAGTTCAGAAATCAATATTTGGTGGAATAACCCTGCTTTTCAATCACAGCTGTCATGTGTCTTGGCATGCTCTCCACCAGTTTTTCACATTGATGTTGGGTGACTTCATGCCACTCCTGGCACAAAAATTCAAGCAGCTCGGCTTTGTTTGATGGCTTGTGACCATCCATCTTCCTCTTGATCACATTCCAGAGGTTTTCAATGGGGTTCAGGTCTGTAGATTGGGCTGGCCATGACAGGGTCTTGATCTGGTGGTCCTCCATCCACACCTTGATTGACCTGGCTGTGTGGCATGGAGCATTGTCCTGCTGGAAAAAACAATCCAATGTTGGGGAACATTGTCAAAGCAGAAGGAAGCAAGTTTTCTTCTAGGACAACCTTGTACGTGGCTTGATTTATGCGTCCTTCACAAAGACAAATCTGCCCAATTCCAGCCTTGCTGAAGCACCCCCAGATCATCACCGATCCTCCACCAAATTTCACAGTGGGTGCGAGACACTGGCACGTAGGCCTCAGGTCTCTGTCTAACTATTAGACGACCGAGTGTTGGGCAAAGCTGTAGCTTTGTTGTCCCCAATGTCTGCTGCTTGACCTGCTGCCACCTTTGATATTTTAAGGATGGAAGCAACCCAATGCTCACTGTATCCCTCTGCCAGTAAAGCCAGAACTGAACCCTTCTTTTCCTCACTCAAAACTTTCCTTTTCAACTCTTTTGGCATGGTCAATAGTTATTTTTGATTCCAATTACTTTTGAGGTCCTAGTACTAGCACTGTTCCTGCCATCCAGCTGGTCCTATTGCAAGAGGACAGTGATGACCACAGCAGTGGTTTTTATACTTTTCCTCGTTGAATAAGATCTGGTTCAGGTGATCACCTAATCAGTAGCTCATTCAGTAGATTGAGGTGTGCCTGTGTTGGAACTCAACAGACACTGGGATGGAATGGCAGCCATACATGTAGAGATGCTGATTTAAATACAAATTGCAGTGGTCTCTTAATTTTTTCCAGAGCTGTATATGAAAAGAAGTCAAGAGAGATAGAGAGAAAGAAAGAGAGGAGAGGAATGGAAAGGAAAAATAGGTTGAAAAAAACTGCCAGGGTGCCACAAATATTCCAAGATCACTTGTTAATTTCTCAGGTGACTTTCCTGCCGCCTCAGCTGTTTCGCTCTGTGCCGGGGGACGGGGGGCCGAGGACAGGGTGGGGACTGAAAAGCCGGTGTTCATTTTTTCGAAGCTTTTATTTTCAGAATTAGACTTCGGGAGGCTTAGCTCCCAATAACGCTGGCCTTAAAAAACCCTCTGCAGTCAGCAACTTTGAACAGAGCTATTACATATCCATTGACTTATAAATAATAGATAAAGGATAATGTCCCTGCTTTGCAGCTTTTCAGTTGTGTGAGAAGTGGTCAAATTATAAATACAACACGGCCCAGTCGGGTTTCTCCATCAGTGCTTTCTGTGGAGGATTGATCCCGGGACAGGCCCCCAACTCCGGCTGGCACAGGTAACATTCACAGCCCCCCTGTTTCACAGGAGAGCTTGACAGACATGCTTGAAAGTTGCTGCAAAGTTATTTTACCCTAAATCCATCTGTGTGGTGGATGGAGAGCCATTGTCCTGACCAGGCTGGGAAAGCACTAGAAGAAGAGTCCCTTTGTTTAATGCAGAAGATTACAGGATCCCTCCTTGTTTTATTTTACCATTGTATTTATTTCCACCTTCGCACATAAGGTGGGTCTCTGAGGAAATGAGAAACAACGCCGTCACAAGATTTAGCGTTTCTAAATTACCAGCGATCATCTCATGATCTAAAGACAAGAACTTTGAATTCCTCAAACCCTTCCATAAATGATCGTAGGTCTCCAGAAAACAGGTTGGACATCTCAAAATCCTGAGACACGTTATCTTGTGTTGTGTGGATATGTCCCCGAACGCTTTGTGTTGGAAGACCAAGCTGAGACTCAGACCACAGACGGACAGACCTGAAGGACTATCAGCATCATAGAAATGAGATGACACATAAAAAACATCACGTAAACATCACGTTCATTTGACTGGTTGAAGTAGAAAGGGGTAATGGAGGCTGCTCTCACTTTGCGTCTCATTTAAACTGGAATTCAGGCGCCTTGTCAACAGTGTGGAGGAAAACAGTGGTCCCTTTAGGGCAAGACAGGCCAGACCGGGAAACGTGTATCGGAAATCACGGCAAATGGGGAAAATAAAAATCAACTGAGGCCAAAGTGCCTGAGTTACTCTGCTTCGGTTCCTCTGTTAAAATTAGAAAGCTGACGCTAATTATCCTTCGCAGGGTAATATTCTTCCTGCTCTCTTCATCTATCACACCATGGTGGCTCTCGGCATGGGTCCTTACAGCGGCTTAGCATGTTTTGACTCTGTGCGCCGCAGAAGCCCCTCTCCGTCTCGCGCCGCTCTGGTTTATTATTTGTCACTTATAAACCATGCTGTGGGTCCTTTATCAGATTTTGAAAAAGCAATTTGAGTCTCTTTTTTTCTTTTTTTAAACGGGTGGCCCTGCTGAGCAGCTCCTTGGTCTATAAATGATTTCCGCCATGCAAATGATTCACCTTTACCCCCGTACTTTTTATACTATGCTAACTGGGAGAAATTTTCTGCTACTTTTCACAGAGGAAATGGAGGGGGAATGATAGTAGAAGAGAGAGGTTCATCCTCTGAGTTTTTTAAGAAACAAATAACATTTATACCACAGAAGTGACAGTATATAAGAACATAAGAGTGTCCAATCGAGCGGAGCCCATTCGCCCCATCTTGCTCGTTTGGTGTCCATTAATAACTAAGTGATCAAGGATCCTATCCAGTCTGTTTTTGAATGATCCCAAATTGTCTCTTCAGCCACATCGCTGGGGAGTTTGTTCAGATTGTGACGCCTCTCTGTGTGAAGAAGTGTCTCCTGTTTTCTGTCTTGAATGCCTTGAAGCCCAATTTCCATTTGTGTCCCCGGGTGCGTGTGTCCCTGCTGATCCCTGCCTTTCATGATTTTGAAGACTTGGATCAAGTCCCCACGTAGTCTCCTCTGTTCCAGGGTGAAAAGGTTCAGGTCCTCAGTCTCTCAGTAGGACAGTCCCTTCAGACCTGGAATAAGTCTGGTTGCTCTCCTCTGAACTGCCTCTAGAGCAGCGATATCTTTCTTGAAAGGGTGTGTGTATACACACAGTGTGTGACAAGGGATAAAGATGTATAGTTGATTATTATTCTAGCTGTAAAACCCTATTTTATCAAGAAATGCAAATACAATATTGAAATATATGTATTAAACATTGATTTGAAACATTGAAAAGTACCTGTTCAAACTCCTAAAGATGAAATATGATGTTTCTGAAGGTTTATTATATTTTTACAATCAAACTGTGAACAATCTTTGTGACATTCATATTCAATACTGTTTTGAATGGGAGCTCTGAGTCTGGAGCGACCGCTGAGATCTTACAACAGCCCCCAAGAAGCCATTCACGGTGGTATTTATTGATATATGTTGATGTGGATAATCAAACCCTTTATTGTTTCTGTGAACGTGCGCCCTTTCCTATATAATTAGTTCACATCAAAACTTCCATCCTTCCATATCCAGGGCGCACTTTCCACCAAACTAAACAGGCCGACTTGGAGAATGTCTGAGAAATACAGCAAAACCTGTTGGAAAGCATCGCTGTTCACGTTCTGTTAATCACCTGAGTACTATAATGTACCACACACCGACAGCAACACCACCAAAAACACCAACACCACCACCAACAACAACAACACTACCAACAATACCATCACTACCAACAAAAACACAAATAACACCAACACCACCACCAACAAAAAACAAGTTCTGTGTCTGCTTTTACTCTGTCTGCCCAGAGTCAGGCTGTATCCCAGTGTTTTGCTCACATTAATAAACTTCCAACTCTGATTTACTTCCACTGTGTCAGATATTCCCATCTAGTCCCACCTCTCCTGGCTAACTCATGAATAAATATTATAAACGACATGTGCTATAGCATTTTGTGTTGCTTCGGCACAATCCTGTGTTCTCGGTTAAAATCTGGAGGGATTTATACATATTCAGACACATCAGTTTTTTCAGAGTTGCGAGTCAAGTGTGCCTCGACAGGAAGATGTCAGCAGAAAACCTCGTGTCACCTCCGCGCCGTGTTTCTTGTCAGCGTGAGTTCTCCCCGCAGAACACTCACAGACTTTGAGATGCTACAAAACAAGAAGAAAGTGACTGACATCTCAGCAACAGCTTTCGAAAATGATAAATAAATTACCTAGAATTCATATTCTCATTTTTTTCACCCTGCGAATATGGATTTGCGTAATTCCCCCATATCCACCGTGGCTTGGCTGTCTCATGTCATGAAGTGTTCGATCTGCACTCGAATTGTTACAGTATTTATTTCCATGTTAATGTCATTGGCTGTTTTTATTAGGAGAGCGCCATCTCTTTTGGCATAGCACTACTGATTTATGACACCGGTTGTGAGAAAAATCTGTGTTTGTGTGTGATACAGGGAACAGCTGTTATGTATTATCATCATTAGTCAGTACTCAGTTACTTAGAAACTGCTGAAAGGCCGTGGAAATGCAACTCCATTAACAGGCTCCATCGCTCTTGTTTTGCTGTGATTACAGAACAAGCGAAAGGCGGTTTGTACAAAAGGAGACTAGGCAGGAATGGACTGACCATTACTTGGATTTGGGGGATAAAAGGCCTGTATTGAGTGCAGTTTGAATGGAAACTTGAAATAACGCAATCACATGATATTATGCATCCATGAAAACACTACCCAAAGGGTTGAGACATTGCTGTGGGAACTCAGTGAACGCATTTCTCTCACAAAGCTGCCGGTAGGCCTGCTGTAAGATGTTACACTTCAAGATGCTCACCCAGCGCACGACCTCCCCTGGCGATTAGTTCCTCTTTCTCGGATAACCGGGGTTACCACCAAGTGTGTTACTGTAACCTCCCCAGCGAACACATCTCAATCTGGTAACGCTGTTGTGTGATTGTAGTTCGGTCGTATTTTGCTGCTGACAAATAAGCCATGAGACAAATGTTGCCGAAATGTATTCCCCCAACCACGCAGTGTCATCCGTGCTCTGATTGTTGCACAGTAATGCGTTCTACACATGTATTAAGTCCATCTCCAGAACAATATGCATCAAGTGTAATTCTATTCTTTGACATGTATATACTGTATGTTTTGTCATTTATGTTTATTTCACTTCCACTTCCCATTCTCTGTATTGTTTTACATTTGAATTCGGCTCCCCTGGAATCTAGTTTTATTCACTTCATGCAGATAATATTGCTTGACAGTGTTTTGACAGCCTTCCCTGCAGTCTACAGATTCGTGTTGCCATCAGATGGATCTGTGCTCCCTTTATTACAATCCCGCCGCCATGTTATTTGATTAACACATGAATTGCACACCTCCTCTGACCCTCATTCATCTAAGAACAGAAAAGAAACCCCCCAGCTAGCATGCTTGCTGAGGTAATGGCTTCATTGGGTCTATTTGGTACGATTCCACTTTCCATCTCCCGTAACCTTGTAGGCAACTCATACAGACAGCAGGAAACATATTTATTTAGTCTGATTCAGACCCCTCTTCCACTGGCAGTGTCAGACTACAGATAGTTAAGCGACCTTGAGAGCACAGTGACAGGAAGTGTGTTGTGTGAACAAATCGCGTTGAGGGACGCTGCGGGCCACTGAGACAGCAGGCCCCTGTATCACAGTCTTGCACTGGCAACAGACTCCTACAGGGTTTTATACGTACCCACATACTGGCTGAACGCTGTGCCTCTGCGGTAATCGTGAAGTTCTGATTCATTCTCACATTTCACAGACTGCATTCCCACCATCTCACCGATGAACAAATGCCAGAGTACGCTGTGGAAAAAGCTGCAGGATTTGAGAGCTGTAGGAGCAGAGCGTTTGGGAACTGTGTGCCAACGCCGGGCAGAGGCACGATGGCGGATGTTCCCTTGTTGAGGCTGTGCCAGCATCGTCGGAGCCCCTTGCGTTGCCTTGAGTCACAAGTGTGTGGTAGAAACTCAGATTCATCTTTTGGATGAACATTAAAAGCCCGTGCTACAACTCCTGGGAAACTATAATAAGTAAATGCCCATGCCTTACCTAAACACACTCTGTGAAATGTTTGCCAAACTGCTTGATGGAGGGCACATGGTGACTCAGCCTGAAACTTTATAATGGAGTTGTTATTTTTTTTCTTTCTTTCTTCAAGTGGATCTATTTATGTAAGGAAGCTACAATGAGAAAGCTTCCATAACTATTGAAGTATTATTGAAGGGAGACATCTTGTCACTTCGCATTTATGAGCCACAAATGAAGCCCAACAGAAATGTGAGACAAGCCTCAACTCACGAGTTTGCCGATATGATGGTGTCTATGCGTCTGTAACGGGTCGCACTGTGGGGCTGGTCTTTTGGCCTGGCAGGTTTGTCGCTTGTTTAAAGCTGTGCACAGCAGGTGCTGAGAGGTGTGCTGGAGGAGGACAGTCACTGATGTGGATTGAAGTGCGGTTTGGTTAATTCGGAGCTGTGTGTGAAACCTCTGATAGTGACGAAGCGCACCAGGATGCGGATCAAACCAAAGCAAGACCTTTACCTCTGTCTCGGGTCATTTTCAACGTTGCTTTGTTTGCAATGTGACAACGCATTTTTTTCACTTTGGAAACGAATCGCTCCACAGAGAGAACCACACTGTGGACGAGACGTACTCAAACACAGAGATACTGCCCGGCCTTGTCTCGTCATTGAAGCCCGACAGCCCGATTTTCATAGTCACCTGACTGATTGTCTGTGTTTGAAATCCAAGCTGATGGTAAAAGGCCTCTGCAGGCGCTGCCGTAGTTATAATAATCTTTACATGTCGCTGATGAATCTCCTCCGAAAGGGGATTTGTTTCTGCTGAAATACATAATATGCAATCTTTCATGATGTTCCGTTTCATCTGCGGTTACAATAAAAACACCAAATCAATGAAAGCCAGAGCAAAAACCACAGCATGTCGAATATATTTTAGTTTTTATATATATATTTTTTAGAGTGCATTTGTAAAAGTGCAACTTGAAACCAACTTGGAACCAAATTCTTGTTCGCTGAAGCTGCCAGTGGACGACACAAATGAACTTGGATTCACTTTCAAAGAAATTCAAGTTCGATTAAATGTTCTGGGTAAGAACCAAACCAAACCTAAACTGAAAACTGAAAGATTGATGAATAGGCAGATATATATATCTGGAACAAACTCCCCAGCGATGCGGCTGAAGAGACAATGTGGGAACATTCAAAAACAGACTGGATAGGATCCTTGATCACTTAGTTATTAATGGACACCAAATGAGCACGATGGGGTGAATGAGCTCCTCTCACAATCGAGAGCAGTTCGTATCCAGCCTTCAGAATGCTCTTGTCATCAGCGTAGCAGCATAAGTTTAAAGCACAGAAGAACATTCAATCGAACAGCAGCTGGAGTTTTCTCAATCACAGTCGATCTGTGTTTTATCTCCGTAAGCTTGTCAGACTGCGATGCACTTGTTTGGAGGTATCTGGCTTTAAAGTGAGGATTGTTTATCTTCCTCTACAAACGTACAGTTCGTGGTCCTTGTTTTTACACGCACAGCACAGCTAACTTAAAGAGTTCAATCCGATGACTAAACTTTGTGTTTTTGCAAGTCCCTGGCACTTCTGAATCGTGATCGCAGAATTCATGTGGGTGCTTGAGTAATACTCGGCAAAGAGTTGCAAATGTAAGTGAGAGGGAGAAAGAGAGGGAGAGAGACTTTGATGGCCAGATACCAGCTATTGATCAAGAGCCGGATCCAGCTGCTTGGATGCTCTCTCTGCTGTTTATATATTTATATAATACATTGCCTGGTGGGATTAAGTTTGCAAGTACACTAAGCAGATTCATCACACGGCTCAGACACATTCCCTCTCAGTTCTACACTTCGAGCTGCCATAGCGTGTCAACAAACCGGCAGTGAACAAAGAGTTGTCATCAACGGTGTCCAGATAGGAGTTGAAGTCAGCCATCTGATTAGTAAAAGAGTGAGTAAGCTCACCTTTCACCCCCCCGCCATTCTCCTCCACACTGAACAATGTGCCTGATTAACTTCAGTCCCAATCAGCTGTCTCCAAATTATAGCCATTTCCTTAGCTGAGTGCCCTTGCGGTACAACATGAGTGCCCACAACACACACCAGTGTCATAGCACTTTGTGAAGCCTCCGTAAGACCCGTCTGTTTAGATTACAACCCTCTCATCTTCTGTTATGCTTTAATCCTATTCACAAATGAATAAATTTACTATATGAATCTGTAGAGTGACATTTGTACCTTTGCAATAGTGTCGTGCAGAAAATTGTATGTGAAGGACTACTGAACTAGGTAAGCTGTATTGGATATTGTAAAAATAAGAAGATGATGAAGATAGTTAGCAAACTTGTCAAATTTGCAGATGATACTAAAATAGGCAGCTCAGCAGATACAAACTGGGCAGCACAGGCTATTCAGAGGGACTTAGATAATATTCAGTTGTGGGCCACACCTGGCAGATGAAATTCAATGTGGACAAGTACAAGGTAATACATGCAGGTAACAAAAATGTCCACTATAATTACACTATGGGAGGAATAGAACTAGATGAAGTAACACATGAGAAAGACCTAGGAGTCTACGTGGACTCCTCAGTTTCTCCAGCCAAACAATGTGGGGAAGCAATAAAAAAGGGAACAAGGATGTTAGGGTATATTGTCAAAAGTGTAGAATTGAGAACAAGGGCAGTGATGTTCAGACTGTACAATGCACTAGTTAGAGCTCATCTGGATACTGTGGACAGTTCTGGGCTCCACACTTCAAGAAAGATATCGCTGCTCTAGAGGCAGTTCAGAGGAGAGCAACCAGACTTATTCCAGGTCTGAAGGGAATGTCCTACTGAGAGACTGAGGACCTGAACCTTTTCACCCTGGAACAGAGGAGACTACGTGGGGACTTGATCCAAGTCTTCAAAATCATGAAGGGCATCGACCACATCAAACCAGAGGAGCTTTTCCAGATCAGCAGGGACACACGCACCCGGGGACACAAATGGAAATTGGGCTTCAAGGCATTCAAGACAGAAAACAGGAGACACTTCTTCACACAGAGAGGCGTCACAATCTGAACAAACTCCCCAGCGATGTGGCTGAAGAGACAATTTGGGAACATTCAAAAACAGACTGGATAGGATCCTTGGATCACTTAGTTATTAATGGACACCAAACGAGCATGATGGGGCGAATGGCCTCCTCTCGATTGGACACTTTCTTGTGGTCTTATGTTCTTCTAAAAAAGTAGAAGTATATATTGTGACACAGAGTGTGGTGTGGGATGGATGTGTCTGGGGAAGACTCGGATATACCCCTGGGGTTTGCTTTATACAGCTGGTTTTGATTCAGGGTGCACTCCACCGTCGACAAAGGTGTGAATGGTCCACAGTTCAAAGCTGGGTAGTCAGTGAGTCCATAAATAGCACCGGCTTCTTCAGCTGTAAGCACTCCCAGACGCCCTCCTCGCATCTCCCTCGCAGTACTTGACTGCAATGTGGTGGCAGGTGTGTTGCCTCTCTATAGCGCAGTCTGTCACTTCCTACAGGGGTGTGTCTTCTGTCTGAGACGCCAGGTGCGTTGGGTGAAGAGTGCTGGAGCTCGCTATGGTTGGGTTATTCCAGGAGGGGGAGCCAGTCCTTCATTGTGTAGATATATATATATACTTGCCCCCACCATGCAGTTTTTACGTGTTCTTATATTCCCTATGGGCTTTACATTATTTCTGCCAAATGTAATACATTCAGTTAAAACTGCTGGTCTAACCCGTGAGTAAATAAGTTCCCAGTTTTTTTCTGAGACAAAATCCCATCCTCTATCAGACTCAGAGCAAACTTTATAACACTTCCACCTACAGCCAAAATAGATGCCCTGCATTGTGTATATATATCACAGGTGATAATTGTCTTCTGTCAGGGCAATGTACCAGGAGGGCTATAGAAATATTAAGATCACAAATTGCAATGCCACATGTTAATTGCCATCAAGCTTTAGCTTGGAATATCGTTCTCCCCGAACCAATCATACAACACTTACAATCGTTGTTTTCACACAGACTTGAGGAATTGAGGATTTTAATGCAGATGCATGTTTTCACATGAATCATGAATCAATGTTCATGTTTGCTCACATGAAGGCAGCAAGCGAGTGAGTAATCTGCCACAGAAATGTACAAATTGAATGAAATGAACAGTGGGAGAGAGGAAAAAAAAGAGTCAAGTGTAATTTTCCCCCATAAATTGAAGAGCACGGTATTGAAATAGAAATCAGCTGCTGGTAATTATATGAATTGTGGATTCCATTCAACACGGCCTTAATAAGAGGAATCAGCGCTATACGGTGACACATCGCTGTGTAATGTATATTTCTTACGATTGATTGTGCTCTGAAATTACCATCTCATTGCAAATTAGTGGGGACGAGTGTGTGTGCGTGTGTGCATGTGCATGCGTATGTGTGTGTGCGTGTGTGCATGTGCGTGTGCATGTGTGTGCATGTGTGCTTGCGCGTGCGTATGTGTGTGCATGTGTGCATGTGCGTGTGGGTGTGGGTGCGTGTGCGTGCGTATGTGTGTGCATGTGCGTGCGTATGTGTGTGCATGTGTGCGTGTGCGTGTGGGTGTGGGTGCGTGTGTGCGTGCATGTTAAGGAACGTAACATCATTCTTGGAAGTGTTTTAGTTCCTCGGTGGCTGTATTGACAATATGTTTGGCACTGTGGTAATCTTGGCGGTGAGTTTGTTTTTGTATTTTTTCTGTTTAATTTCAAAGCAAGGTTCGAAGCCAGACATATGTGGCACTGCCTGAACATTGAAATGATTTTGCCACAAGAAAAAAAAAACACAAATAACAAACAGACAACAAGGGAGCTGTCAACTGACACAATACAAATTCTCTGCTCTTATAAGTGGTGTCTGAGTCCTTCTGTGTCATGCAGAGTGTTCAGCGGGAGTTCAGAGTGACTAGAACCAGTGCTGTAACATGTATGATATGTTTTGTCCTGTTACATTGGACTCACTTCCCTGGGTTCCCAAGTAGCTGCTATTAAGGAGCCCCATTGCGATGTGACCGGTTTGTCGTGGGTCTTTCGGGAGAGGAGGCGTGGCCACACAGAGGTGCCCCTGATTTGGGATCCAATCATATGTGCTACAGAGACATCTTACTCCGGTTCCCATATGCATACAGGACCCGTCCTCCTTCTGCCCTCCTGCCTGCTCTCTCTATTTTCTCCTCTCCTCTCTACTCTCCTAGGATCTATATGTTCACTGAGCGAACTGGCCAGAGTGCCGCTACCCCTTTTAGGTATGGTGCCCAGAAACCATACGCAGAATTTGTCAGATGGTAAACGATGAAATGATTCACTCCCACACACAGAAAATGCTGAGGCACCGTGGAGTTCGATAAAAAGGAACACTTTGTATTTAATGGCCGTGCGTTTCAGCCTTTGTCTTCCTCGTCTTTGGTAATTACTCCTTCCCTGCTTTGCTTTGGCACCAAACCTAAACAACGGTCTGAGCTCACCATCGAAAGTGCTGGCTTCAGAGAGAGCTTTACTCACAATGGTGTGTGATTCACCTCCTGGCTCTTCCAGGTGTCAGATGTTTGCCTCTTTCTCAAAGACAGATGGAGACCAGGTGTCCCTAGCCTATCTGTCCCTGCATTTATAAAACCTTTCCAGAAAGAAAGATATAGTTTTGAGCCACACTTCCTGAATCATAACTGTTTCTAGAAACCTTTCATCAAAATCGCACAATCTGCATCTGCCCACATACCTGCTCCCTGCCGTGTGAGAACTAATACAACGACTCGGGCACTCAAACACTATTTACATATCTGAAGCATAGACAGCAAACATGTATACGCTTATTGTCACGCATTTCTACTCGGTTTACATTCAATTATCCTCAGTGTGATGGAGTTGTTCTGTGAGTGTGTTTGGTTTAGGGCTGCTAGGATTTAATCCACACACTTCAATTGAACAGGTTAAACCACATCAATGTAGTACAGGCATCCCGAAGCAAGGAGGGAAATCACAACAACAGCAACAATAGTACAGCACCGGCATGTTCAAATAACCCGTGCACAAAAGATTTAAGTCGTCTTATCAGTGAATGTGTGTGACAGTTTATCCTGGTTTTTAAAATGTGGTCGTCCTAATTATAGACTCAGAAGCTCACCGTGTTTCTTCCTAAAGTCCCGTAATATGTACCCCTTTTCAGATGTGTTTACAAGCAGTACAGTGAGCTCTTGCCGCGGGTTTGCTGCACGTATTTGTCAGTTTCTGTGTTGTACGCTGTAGGTTAATGCCACTGGGCCCTTTTATACACTCAATTGTGATTTTCCAGACCTGACAAAGGTTAGGCCTATATCAGGCAGAGAGGAAGCCGAAGTTAATTCATTTCCGTGTCTTTATTGAGTAAACAGAGAAGAAAAAAAGGCATATCCTGTTAAGAAAATAATCATACTAATCCGAGCTGTGCAGGGGGAAAGCAAATCATAAAACATACCTCATCTTACCTCCCGACACGCTGGGAGACAGCAATTTTTGGCAGCACATGTAATTTGGGAGATGTGAAAAGGCTGTCTATCCGAGCTGCAGACGTCTGTATGAAGCGGTTATGTGAAATGAAATGTCTCTGTTCATTTCTACCTTGCTCTGCCACCCTGTTGGGGATCTTGCAGGCATGACAGCGGTATTCATTTCACCGTGTGCATCGGGCTCTTTCATTTCCTGCTAAAGCAGAGCGATTGTGTCAATATTGAGTTCCTCCTCGCTGGCCTTTATCTGAAGCCTAGCTGAGGATGACTCCACTGTGGCCTGTCTTCCTTTATGTTTGACCATAAGCTGAGAAGTACAGCAATGGACAGCGTAGAGAAATATACAAACCACACGCCACACACGTTTGAAACCTCCAGGCGTGTGCGAGGAATGGGTGAAGGTGTGTAGATTCTCGAGAGTGACATTGAGGGAGTGAGAGGGCAACCCGTTTGCAGGTGGTGTTTGTGTGCAGTTTAATGTGGCTCGGGTTTGGATTAGAGATTGGGATTGGCTCAAACTGTCCACAGATCCCAGGTAGCGATAATGGTGCCCCATCCCAGCTTAAACAAATGACTGCAAAGCCTCTCTCACCAACCGGGAGAAAGGCATGCTGTTTTGACACTCTGTGGTCCCGTTTTCCATCTTCGTGAAATACTCCAAATATTAAAGGCTTGACGAGACAGCTTTTCTGTGCCATATTGCCTGTGGATGTTAGGGGATTCCTAATAATAGGTGTGACCCTTCATGATGGTTTTTACCACCTTCCTCAACACTGACACTGACTGGAGCGGCCAACCAAGAGGGAGAGACTGTCCGAGTTTGCTGAACAGAAACTGAACCGGAAGAGAACCGCTTTCTATCGGTCGTCCACAAGTCTGTCATCAGCGTGAAATTCACGGTAACAGGAATGTCCCCAGAGCGTTTTGTTTTTGATGATTTTGCAGGCATTGCTTACCCATAAGTAAATAAAATACTATGGCCAAGTGCCTCACACCTGAAATGACTCCTAATTATTAAGCAGATTACTGGCAAAGAAAGAAAGACTCTCAACTGGTCACAATCCTCCAAAACAAGCTTTCAGCTTCGACTTAATAACATGGATGTGTTATTATTACCCTGCTGGCGAACACACCAGCGCAGCGACCCTCTAAAACACCTGGACCGTGTTCTGCAGTTTGGGAAGCACCTCTCTGAAGCTCCTGCATTGTTTTGTGTGGATTGTGATGCATGTTCTGCGGTTTGTGTTTGTTGCAGCTGGAACGGCTCTAGGTATTAGCCGTGCCCCCCCCAGGAAACGCGCTGAGATTATACATTCTCCTCTCTTGAACTTTGGAAGAGTACAGCACAGCTATTGTCAAGAGACTCCTGGCATCCAAATCCGCCAGGCAACACGCCGAATGGATAGACTTTCCGTTTTGGTTGTGCCGCACGCAGGACGCCAGGGCGGTGTGGAGCCCTGCCACAGGACAATGAGCAGTCGAGACTCTGAGCTATCTTCAACTGCAGCCAAAGCGACAATGACAAAATGGAGGTGGCACTGCACTAGAGTTAAAACAAAAGCTGGTAAAAATGATTTAAATGACTGTTCCATAAGAAGCAGTTGCTGTTTAATCCAAATGAAAGGTGTTAAACACTGCCGCTATATGATTAATCTGTTTGTTTTTTGTTTGTACGGAAGATGCACTGTGTTAGCGAGAGAAGAACGGCCTGCTCTTCACAAAGGCCAGGAATGGACTCCCAGAAGCACTTAAAGAAACACGCAGAGATGGATATTGTGTTTAAGAGTCAAACACATGTCAAGTAATAGTAACGAGCCTCAGAGAGACAGAGAGAAGAAGCTCACACAATGAGTGGTTGGCTTTAGTTTAATTTTACAAAGAAACAACCGACATAAATAAATACAAATTCGGAGCAGAAACCTGCGTTCGCTGCCACAGTGAAGTTGTTCCTGCCCAGGCAGTCTCGGTGGACAGTCCGTCAGCAGCTGGATACTTCTGATAAGCTCCAGGCAATTATCTCAGCTGGAGAAGAGAGAAAGACAGAAAAAAAATCAAAAGAAAGAAAGCAGGAGAATAACTATCAGCTCTGCAGTGGTGGGGGAGAAAAAAAGGAAAAGAGAAACACACAGATAGGAGAAAGAAGGGAAAGAAAGAGCAGCCTGGCGTAAAATAAACCTCTGGGATCTTCTAGGAGTTCTTCAAAGCAAAGGCGAGGGTCACATGTCAGTGACCGGACCTGCTCGAGTTCCTGTCTCGGGTCCGTCAGGTTGTTGGGCGCATGGTAATCTTATTAAGGAAGACTCCTCAACCGGCAGTGAAATGAGCTCTTGCTTCCTCTCCTCCTTCTCTTTCTGTTCGTTATTTTCTGCAAAGCATTCGTTCCTCCTCGTCCGTTCCCCAGCGAATCGCCCGGGGACCGAGTGGACGGATTAAACAGCCCAGCTAAACTGCTCTGGGCCCCGTTCTGAAAGCTCACACAGAAGGGCAGTTTGTTTTGTGCTGCTGCTGGAAAAGGAAAAAAAGAAAGAAAAAGCTTCTTATTCGGGATTCACTTTCTTCTGGTTGTGTTTCGTGTAACCCCAGCTTGGACTCACTCACAGCAGGCTCCCAGTCCGACGGATGTAACGGAAAATGGCCGGACTCTTCAAACGAGCTCCCAGGTGGATTGTGTAACAAAATAGTCCCTCCTTTGAAGGCATCTTGTTGTGTGTGTTTGTACCATCACACAAACTGCTCCTTGGCCATTGCACATTGTGATCTATTGTATTGTTTCTTTCTTAGCAGAATCCTTTTCCCATTTCATCTTGATATCTCAGAAAAAAAAAATCAACAGAGAGAGTACATTATATCGTTTACTTCCTAACCGAAGTGAAGTCTAGTCCAAGACACCTCACAAGATAGTATTTGGAGAAAGTGTGTTTAGTTACATCTTGGCCAAATTGCTTTGTCACATTTGTTACGGCTCGATTGCAGTTGTGTTGCGACATTAACTGTATTTGTACGTCTGCTAAGGTCAAGAAAAGTACATCGCTCATTGCCTTGATCGAAAGCCTGATCCGATTGAGCACAGAATTAATTTAATTTGGAGTTTATTGGTGTGATTGACCGTTGTCTTGTCCTTCACATTTACACCAGTGATCAGTTTCAAGATCGAGCGTGTTTTGATTGAACGCACCACAGCGGACCAGGCTTTGTCTACAGCAAATACTTAGTATATTTTCTCTCACCTTAATAGACTTGACCACATCAAACCAGAGGAGCTTTTCCAGATCAGCAGGGACACACACACCCGGGGACACAAATGGAAATTGGGATTCAAGGCATTCAAGACAGAAAACAGGAGACACTTCTTCACACAGAGAGGCGTCACAATCTGAACAAACTCCCCAGCGATGTGGCTGAAGAGACAATTTGGGAACATTCAAAAACAGACTGGATAGGATCCTTGATCACTTAGTTATTAATGGACACCAAACGAGCATGATGGGGTGAATGGCTCCTCTTCATTGGACACTTTATGTTCTTATGTTCTGGATTACATTGTGTGTAACCCCTCTCAGATCATGCTGGGACTAAGCCATAAAACAGGATACAGTGTCTCTACAGTGTACCACGCCATGCCGTATTTGAATTTCACAGCAGCTTGTTTTCTGGTCCTGCCTCCCCGACACGCAGCTCAAACACACCTGATCAAGAGCAATCAAGTCTATAGTCTCTTCAAATATGCCCAGAGTGTGATTTGTTAACAAGGTTTTGGAGGCAGAGAGATACATTCATTCTGCCTCGAAAACATTAAAGCCCTGACCCAGTCTGTGACGACAGCCTGGCTTTCAAGTGAACACGTTCTGAAAGTGCACAATTCCTAAACCTTTATCAAACAAGAAAGGAAAATATATTTTTTTGATTTTACATGAAAGGAATTACCATTTCAAAGCATTTACTGAGATAACGCAGTGATTATCCATGTTGATATACATCCAGGGGAGGGAGAGGGAGAATTGCTGTAGCTGAAGTCTTTAAGGATCGTAGCAGGGGTCTCAAACTCATTTTCCTAAATGGGCCGGAGTGTCTTCTGGCTTTGGATCCAGCTGGGGCTCTCGATTACGTTATTAAAACAGCTAATTTATCAATTTGACACATTTAACATTGTTTTAAGGTCTTTTGCGCTCGATGGCTGTAAAGGGTCTTTTGATTCAAGAACACTTCAGCTATCTTCATTTGCAGCCTGCAGAGAATTATTAAATCTATCCAGACGATCAGCTAATCCGACCGACTGAGAAACTGAGAGCTGGATCGGTTATGATGAAAGTAAATCAATCGGGTCGACTCAATCACGTCAATCGGTTGATTTCCTGCAAACAACGGAAACAAATAGAAGGTGGAACATTTCCTTTTGACATCATAATGAAAGGTTTAATGTGTATTTAATACTAATCTATTTAACATTAAATGGCACTAAATAACAGATGCGTGCATGTATGTGTGCGTGTTACAGGTGTGTGTTACAGGTGTGTATGTGTGATACAGGTGTGTGTGCGTGTGTGTTACAGGTGTGTGTGAGTGTGTGTGTTACAGGTGTGTATGTGTGTTACAGGTGTGTGTACGAGTGTGTGTGTTATACGATTGTGTGTGTGTGTGTGCGTGTTACAGGTGCGTGCATGTATGTGTGCGTGTTACAGGTGTGTGTTACAGGTGTGTATGTGTGATACAGGTGTGTGTGCGTGTGTGTTACAGGTGTGTGTTACAGGTGTGTGTGCGTGTGTGTTACAGGTGTGAGTGTGTATGTGTATGTGTGTTACAGGTGTGTGTGTGTGTGTTTATCTGGTGTATATGAGCTGCTCAACAATACGGTTGTGTTGTCATTAGGTTCACACTTTTCTTTTTTACAAACGACCGAATGCCAACCTGCGTTTTTATGGATATCTTCTTATTAGTTCAGCTTCATTAATTCAGCTCAACGTGTTTTTTTTATTATCATCTTTATTGGCGTAATGGAATACGGAACTCAAAACTAAATGTATAATAATAAAAATAATAATAATCATAATAATCATAACAATAATGAAAGGTGCTCAGTATCAGAGTACAGTCGAACATTTTATAGATAATTCAGTCACGCTGATTCACAGCTGATTCATTGAGATGGATTTGTATTTGCCTAAGACTGTTTTAGAAGAGGGTCAGGGGTCACACTTCCCTTCTTATTAATAACTCCTGGCACCAGAGGAGTAGCGCAAGCAACCTCACAACAAGCACGCCTGCCGAGAGGAAGCAGCCGAGCGCAGGAAGGCGAGAGCGTCCCACACACAAACACAACACAACGATTAATAATCCCGTTACATCGCCAGCGTCTCGAGAGCTCGATTGAGCAGAGGAGCGCCTCCAATAAATAAAGTGTTTTCAGAAAATAACATGTTTTAAAGATTCCCAAAGCAGGAGAAAAACAGAGCGGTGATGTCTTTGTAAGTCAGGGAGGGCCATTCGGTTGCATTATTCAAGTGCTCGGTAAACACTGAGGTGGAAGCAGAGTAAATGAGATGTTTATGCCACAGTGGCTAATTAATGACATGTGTGGCGCTGATGCTGATTAATATGCATGTTGTCTTTTCTGACAAACACTTTGAGATTTCTGTGCCATACAAAGAAAGCCAAATATATGTATATAGCGACTGTGTGTGGGGTTGGACACGATGTCTGAGCTCTGTGTGTGAAGCCAAAAAGACACACAATAAACCTATCAAAATCCTGGCTCCTCTCACACCGAAATAAACATATAACCGGTCCCTCTCTACACACGACAACCCACGAACACGACACTGGTTTAAGTCCATAATCCCGATCAGAGGAGGCGGGGAGTGGGCCGTCTCCACACACAGGGTGGTCTTCATCCCGAATCAGAGGCCTGACTTCTATCCCAGAGTTCCCCTCTGCTGGATCACCCAATCAGATACCACCTTTGCTGACCTCCTTCTCCCAGTTTACTCCAATAAGGCCTAGCAGTCCACCAGCCACATGTTCAGCACATCGCCAGAACCACGGAGGCCACATAGCAGCACCCTAGTCAGGATGCTGTGAATGTTGGCAAATCTTTTGTCCCCAGATATCTGGTCGGCTCCCAGATGTATATTAGTTCCTAAGCGCTTTCTATTCCACGGGGAACAAGGTTTTTTTTAATTCTGTAATTTTGTCTGCGAACATCTTCCACAAAATGATCTCTTGACTGCTTACCAGTCAACACAGAAAAGGGAAATTATCTGAAACTGCCTTGTCTGGAGTCGAGAAACAGCCTCAGATCTGAATCCCTGGGCCTCGGAGACTTTGCAAGATGATGTGGTTTGGATTTCGTTTTTCGTTGCCCGCCTTTTAAATCTGCAGCGCGTGACTGCGTATTGAACTCTCCCCTGCGTCTGTGCGTCGAATATTTTGTGATCGATCCGATGGGTGCCCCTGCGTCCCCACGTGGCCCAGATCGTGACCCGTAAGAGACAGTTCACAGGTTGTGAGACGAGCTTCAGGGGGCGGATTATTCTGTCTCACGGTGAGACGAACACGGTGCAACTGAATGCCTTTGAGCAGCCCAGAGGAGGTGCCTCCGTCTCAGAAGTAGAGTAGGCTGTGATGGCGGAGGAAAATAAAGTCCATCGCTCTGAGCTGTTATTGTTTAGCTCAAGCCAAGTTCACAGTGAAATCTTCTCCGACCCCTGATCTGAGAAACCAGCAACACAAACTCGTTCCACTTGTAAGCTCAGTGTGGAGTGTTTTTCATCCAGACTCATGAAACCTGTGAGATCATGGTTGTGCTAATGCCGTGTGTCAGATTCCTCTTACCACCTGGTGCCCAAGACTCTCACAACCATGACATCAGGACTGAAGACTTACCAGGACTGCTGTTCAGAGTTTAACCTGTATAGTTATAGTGATCTTGTGTTGCGGTGCGAGAGAGAGAGAGAGCAATCGATTGTCATTGCTGTGATGTAGGGGACAGCAAAGTGGAAACAAACTAACTTTATTGGCAAATATGGAGTTCCTCAGACAGTAGAGCCCTTTAACATGTTAAAAAGAAACACAAAATAACACATTTTATTAAAGCAACAACTAAACTAGTGATACAAGTAAAGGAACGGATATTAGTCAGAGATACTAATAATATACACTGTGTGCCTAATGTACTTTGGGGATTTAATGGCTACAATAATTAATTAAGATGAAGGTTAATCTAAATATCGTTAGTGTGACACAGATACCTCATTGCGTTCGCGCTCAGTTGGTACTGCTGACCCGCTTTGGGAGCAACAAGACGCCAGAGCTGCCTCCCAAATTCATTGAATCAAAACTGTGCCAGAACAAAATGCGAAATTCATAACATATACGTGCCTTTATTTATTTATAATTTCATATCTATGTGTTTATTTTTTAAGGTTGGCACAGATCTTCCTCCACAGTTTGGGCAACATGGAAATAAAAACATTTGTTCTTCTGCTTTAACTCTTTCCTCACCACAGTCGAGGAGGCCAGGAGGGTGAAAGGCGGAGATCTCCCTGCAGTTCACAACACGACAAGCAATATACACAAGCGTCTGCTAGATTGAATACGGACACGTCATCGCATCCTGAGATACAGTTTAAACTCCTGACCTCGGCGCCCGAAGGCACGTTTGATTGTCAAGTGGCTCCCAGCAGAGTCGTCTTCTCACAGGCGGCCCGTAAACGCATGCCTTTCCATCCCTTTCTGCATCATCCCTCGCTCTTGGCTACAGATGTGTATTTTTAGCACAAGAGAGGAAGATCACCATCATTTGTTTCGTGGGGCCCTGAATTCACCGGCGGATAATGAAGCGGTTCTGTAAGATGCCCGTGTATGTCATTAGATGTAATTAGAATATAGCGCAGCCTGGCTGGGCATTACCTGCCAACATTGTTTAATGCCGCTGCGGTGAAGCTGTGCAGAACTAATTCAGAGGAAACTATCTTTTTTATTTATTTTTATTCTTGTCTCTCACAGACGTGGTGTTCGGCGCCGCAGCACTGTGGGAGGCATTGCGGCGCTGCTCCATATTGATGGGGGGCCGGACACATTCGTCCTGTTTAACAGAAGCTGGCAAGTTTATTCGGGTGGCAGAGAAAATGACAGGTTTCTCATACTGTTCTGGCCGCAGAACGGGAGGGACTGTCCCAAAGGAAATGTGTGGAGCAAGTCTGGGTGTGTTTCTGTCGTTGTTTCTCTATTGTGATCTTTGGGAGCACAGGACTGTGTGTCTTCTCCGATGTTGTGCGTCCGAACTCCCACCTGGCGTTCGCGTACGGGCCTCTTGTTCTGTGTTTCCTGTTACCCGTCCTCACTGAGCAAGAGAGAGAGAGAGACGGAGACAGAGAGAAGTTGTCTGCTCTCAACTGAGCTTTGGAACAAGATTATAGATTCAATTACTTCAAATGCAATTTCAATGCTCTGTTCCCTCGTCTCTCATCAAGCTGTTTCACTGAATCCAAACACACCAGGACCAGTGCAGGTGCCGCGTCGGGGTCATCCGAGGCGACGCGGTGCTGACGAGGCCTGTCTGGTCCCGCGGGGGCCTGTCCTGTTCTTACCCGCCACCGGGTCCGGACGCAATCAATTCACACGTCTCTCTCTGTTTCTACGAGTGACTTTTGTGAGAAGGAGACGCAAAAAGATTTAACTGTGGAGGATAAAGTTGAGCGACGTTTCACCGGCAGATAAAAGGATATTAAGATGTGTTACTTTGGAAAAAATTATGAGATTTTGAACTTAAAATAAGAGGTTTGAATAATAATTCCACAGCTCAGAACCGGCATTACTGTGGACCGAGGGTTGTTATGCTGGTTTAGTTATACACAATGCTATAGTGTCAACCTCGTAGTAAATGAGCATTCCTTGGGTTTTTGACTGAATTCAGTGCTGTTTGTGTGTTTTGTGTTCGTCTCCTGTTGTTCCACAAAAACACGTCCACTGCCACCGCGTTCCTGTCCTTATTTAGCCGGGCGCTATTGAACCGTTAAGCGTGGGGGCCGGGACACTTCCTATGGAGATTATGCAGCCACCTGTTCTTTGCAAATTTAATCCTTCGCTTTTTCAATAAACATTCTCCTTCCCGACAAGCTTTTATTGTTTTTATTGATTCATTTTACCGTGTTACACAGTTGTTTGTTTTTATACTGCCGTGCCTCGGGGTTTGTTTCGATGGCATGGAGTTGCTCAAGCAGAGACAGTTTCCTCCCTAATCATAGGAGGCTGTGGTTTAGTTTAAAATGATATAGAGTTACACATATTGAGTATTGGTAGGGCACTATAAGTGCATTTTAAAGTGCGGCAGACTTGTAAAAACGGGTCTAATTCTTTAAGACAGCGCACAATGAGTCGGTCCACTGTGTCTTCCTCAATGTCTAGCATTGGCCTAGCATTGTGAAGTATAGTGAGTGCCCTTGTCTCAAAGGAATCGCACACTCAGGTAATTTAAAGGGACTGAATCTCTTCAGTCTTTGAGCACAGAGTACAGTACCAGGGCATTATAATTCAAGTGATTAAAGCACGTGGCCAAACAATTGCTCAAAGAGTGACTTCACGTTTAAAAATGAAACCAAGTGGAGATTAAGATGCATTTAAGGCTTAAAATAGATGCTCCTTCTTTACACCAAGAGTTGTAGAAGCCATACAGTCATCACAGCTGATGCCCAGGGTTCCTTAAAGAAACAGTGGATGGAATTCAAATAGAGACTGGCAACTAAAGGAGTGTGTGTGTGTGTGTGTGTGTGTGTGTGTGTTGCGTGAAAATGTACCCAAACTTTCGTACTCCACACAGAACTTTTCTTTGCAAATGCATGTCGCTCTTCACTTTTTTTTTTAAACTGACACCCATACGACACTTGTTTGTGTCTTTATATATTCATCATTGAGATGTGGGCGTTGTTCAGCCCGGTTGACAGATACGCTGACAGTGCGGCTCATGTCACACTATGCTTTAGTAGGGTGTCCTAATTATTCAATCTTATGTAAAACTAATGTCAATGTTTGACAAATCAGGAGATAATAATAATGTGACTCCTGTTGTCTTCTGTAAAACAGTACATGGTATGTGAACCACATGCAATATAGCTTGGCAACCTTTTTTCCATCACCTCTCTCTCTATAGATTCATCAAGCTAGTGTGGTTTATATATATTGTGGATTATAACGAGCACGATGGGTCGAATGCCCTCCTTTCGTTTGTAAACTTACTTATGTTCTTATGTTTTTATATAAGAAGAACATAAGAAAGTTTACAAACGAGAGGAGCCCATTCGCCCCATCGTGCTCGTTTGGTGTCCATTAATAAATAACTAAGTGATCAAGGATCCTATCCAGTCTGTTTTTGAATGTTCCCAAATTGTCTCTTCAGCCACATCGCTGGGGAGTTTGTTCAGATTGTGACGCCTCTCTGTGTGAAGAAGTGTCTCCTGTTTTCTGTCCTGAATGCCTTGAAGCCCAATTTCCATTTGTGTCCCCGGGTGTGTGTGTCCCTGCTGATCTGGAAAAGCTCCTCTGGTTTGATGTGGTCGATGCCTTTCATGATGTTGAAGACTTGAATCAAGTCCCCACGTAGTCTCCTCTGTTCCAGGGTGAAAAGGTTCAGGTCCTCAGTCTCTCAGTAGGACATTCCCTTCAGACCTGGAATAAGTCTGGTTGCTCTCCTCTGAACTGCCTCTAGAGCAGTGATAGAGAGCTGTTATAGTTTGTATGCTATTAGGCCCTTCTATACTTAACAATTGTAGCTTACTTTCATGTTATTATTATTGTTGTTATTAGTTCCCTTTTTTTGTCTCTCAGCAAACCTCTGGCACCCTGCTGGGAGGAATTAATTTCATAACGATAAGGAGTCTAATCATCAGAATTCTTTAGAGCTCCTTCACAGCTTTGGAGATGAGATTCGACGAGCAAACAGAACATGAACTCTCAGCAACCGAGATAATGAAGACATTTTAAGTTCCTTCTTGATGAAGTTATGTGTACTTAAGGAGTTTGTGAAAGTGAACTTTGTGAAAAAAGTATTTATATATTTCTAAATGTTGTTAATCCTAACTGGTGGATCTTATTTTTGTTTTATTATTTGTGTGTGTGTGTGTGTGTGTGTTTTCTGCTCATAGATACGATCTGATTAGAAGGGTTGTAATGGGGGGCCGGGCTCTGATTTTGTTCATTGCTAAAAGCTGGACTGTCTGGCGCCGTGGATAAACTCAGCGCCGCGCAGGTGTTGGTGCCGATTGGAGGGATGCAGAGGAGCTCGACTACATCTCTATTCATACTGTTCCCCCTTTTCCCAGCTGATGCAGAATTGCCGATAAGCTACGCTGGATTTTGCTCATTATTCCAGCGAGGCTGTTTGTGAGCGATTGAAGTTCTGCTTGAGGCCGTAAAGATTTATTTTGCATTGTATACACTTTGTGATTGAGTGCTGAAAGTTAAAGAATATTTTAATATATTTTTTTTCTCTCGGTACAGATTTGACAGATATGTGCAGATAGAAAAACTAAACTAAAACTGAGCACAATCGCACCATAAACAGTTAACCTCAAATAGTAGCAAATATTGTGTAATTGCTAGTTGTAATTATATTCAGTTAGTTTCTATTTGCATAACAATGTGTGTTGGATTAAATCAGCTTTGCAGTGAATAAAGAATCATTATTAGTATTCTTGAAAATACAATTAACTAGTGAAAAGACGGAGGTTGTTTTCTTGTGTATTTTTGCTTCACAGACATGTTTATTCTTGTCTACCCTCCTTCAGGTAACCTTGAGCATTTGAAGTGTTTTCACGAGTATTGCATGACGTTTTCATTGTCTTGTATATCAAGGAAAGTAGATAAAGCCTGGTAATAGCTTCTAAATATATTACACATGTGAAGAACTGGAAAAACACATTTTCCTTTCAGCGTAACTTGTGTGTAATGGCACATGAGTCTGTGAAGATTGAGTGTGTTTACAGTCCGTTTTACATGTTCATGTTAAAAGCTTACTTCAGTGATTTAGGAAATACAGTCTTCGTTCCTCTTCTAGAAAACAATTATGCAAGTTTTTAATAATGCAGAAATGTGTTATCAATCCAAACACACAACAAAGAGCAAAGAAACTCTGTGGAACAAAAATGTAATTTCTGTGGAGATCCACCTGGCTAATTTTGTGCTCTGTGTGTTTTAGTTGTTTTGCATTTAATCACAAAAAAGGTGTCGCGCCTGCGAACAGTCAGCGAGGCAGAAACCTCGTATTGTCAAGAAACAAGAACTGACTTTGTTCTCTCCAGTGAAATCTACAGGACTTTATTTAATCAGCCTTAAAACTGAGTGTGCCATCACTTCTGGTCCTGTGAAGCTCACTGTAACGTAATTATCTTATTACGGCAAATTCAAAATGGGAAGGAGAAAGCTATGCAGACTGAGCAATGTATCTGTGTGTGTGTGTGTGATTGTTTGCACAGGTTTGTGTTATTGGAAGTCCACAGCACTGATCGCTTACAAAATAATGATACTAACTTCTCCCCACTGGAAGAGAACTAGTCACACATTTACGTCAGTCCGGTCTCTGGCTTCGTCATCTGCCTTTCCTTGTGTGTCTAAACATCGACATAATCAGTGTGATGGGTCACAGTCAGAGCCAAAATAACTGGAGCTGCACGTTCCCTGTGTTGGCATCTCTCTGTCTGCCACCTGTCCTGTGACAATATGTATATGATATGAAGGTAAGTCGTATTAGGTCGAGGCAGGCTGGGGGCCCAGTGTTGGTGTTGGGTGGCTCTTCTCTTCTCATGGGAAGGCAGATGTTTGCTCGAGATTGTCAGGGAGGGCGCCCGCTGCCAGCAGTTCATATTTCCACTTCAGAAACACTGGCACCGGGAGCCCAGAGTAGAGACAACACCCTCCAGATGCAATGAGTTTCCTTCTGCTTTTATATATGCAGGGCCGCCCGCCTGCCTTATCTCCCCCGGCAGGTATCGGTGTCCTTTTGGCATCCCGGTCCGGTGGGAAGTAAACAGCCCTCTGGAGAACAGGAAGGCATTTATTTTTCTTTATCAGCAATTTTGTGGGAAATCGAAAGAAGAGTGGGGCTCTCACCCACAGGTGAACTCTCTCTTGCCGAGGCAGTGCACAAAAACAGCGTCCCGGGAACAGCTCCCCCTGTACGAAACAAACAAGGCTGAGAATTGCCGCACAACAGGGATAAATGCTGCTAAAGAGTCCGCAAGCGAGGTTAAACCGAGCCAAATTACATCCAGGGCTTGTGGAAACCTTTGAGATACAGAAACTGTGTTTATGCTTACACTCGATTGTTCCTGCCTTCCTGCTATCGGGAAATGTGCCGAATGCGTCTCCGCTGCACATGGCGCTGATGTAACCGTTTGCACATTTTCACTGACACCTGAAGTCCCCTGAAGAGAGTCCTGGATTTCACAGTAGACTTCAGCATGAAGGATGTCTCTCAGGACTTGTGTGATGTCATGTCCAGGAAGTGACAAAACCTCAGGCTGGCTCTCCAGCTTCAATGTGCTCTCTAGTTTGCCCTTATCCACAACTTGATACCCCCTCTGAAAAGCCCCAATCCTCTCTGTGCTTCTTCTCACTATAAATGGCCTTTCTGCCTATGGTAATTACGCCCACTCTGACCCCACTTCCATTAGACGCGATGGTGTACTTTGTGTTCGTGTGTGTGTGTGTTTGGTTGGTGCTCTTGTGGTGTCATGTTGTGTGAAGTGTGTCTATTCTGTGACAAGTCGCTCTGGGTAATGAATAAATAAACAAACTAATAGAAGAAGAATGTGAAGGGGATGTGGGCAGATTCGATGCCACACACATCTGAGGGTTTCATGTTTCACACGGGGGCTTCTAAGCATTGTTCAGGACTATCACTGTCACCTTTCGATGCCTCCTTAAAATGCTTTTGTTTAGATCACGCCTGGCCATGATTTTCATTATTTGTAGTTTTATTATTACTCCTACGATCACTACTGATGTTTCTACAGGCCAGATTGACTGTCTTACATCGTCTACTGCTCACAAGTTCCAATCCCTATTCTGTATCGCAGCCGAGACCTTTGAGCACTGTTGTGTTGGGGGAGACATAAAATAAAACACTCCAGAACAGCAAGGCGGGTCAAACACATCTGCCAAAGACGCTCCCTGCAGTATCAGGTGATATATAATCGACCGACTTGTGTGAGACGAAGCGATGCGTGTCAGAAGCTGAGTTCCACATAGGCGCGGCCCAACCTGAGAGACACGCGGCCGAGAGCCGGGGAGGCTGGGAGAGACGGCAGGGCAAGTCTCAGGCCCCATCAATCAAACGCGGGGCAGGTTTGTTTGAGCCGCTCAGCTGTGACGGCCGCTCACCTCCACTGGGCCTCTGACCGGATTCAACAAAGTGGGCGCATGATGAGGATGATGCGTCTCTGACAATTCCCCGCAGTGGCCAGCTTTGTCTGTGTGGAAAGGCCGTGGGGGGCCGCTGGATCCCCGGAGAGCGTTTTGCTGGCGTCTGTGTCTTTCTTTTCTTATCTTTTCTGTCTTGTTTTTGAGTAAGACGTGAAGCCGGATCTGTGTAAATAGCGATCTGGCGTTACAGGGGTGACTGAAGGTCCATTCACCCTCAGGAGCGTAAGATGCAGTTAACACATCTACCCAAGAGTCAGGATCTCGTCATGTCAATGTATTATAGTAAATCAGGCACTTTTAAAGCTCTGAAAGTCAGGAGTTTCTTTAACACAACATTGTCCTAATGCAGAAGTTAGAATATGGATTTCTAAAAAGGATTGATTTCCCGCTTGTTTATATTTGACAAGGCCACTCAAGTTCGCATTGAGATTCACAGATCTTTCTATCGCTGATGGGGGTGGGTTTGCACGTGTGCCGTACAATACAGGAACGCATAATCAGGATAAATATCTTTACACCAGTGCTGCCCAAACACTGCTGCCCCCTATCAAGTAAGTGTTGTCAGTCACCCTAAATCGCTAATTTCAACAGACTTTGACCACATGGAAGTTATTGATCAATAAAGCAATTAACTTGTTCAATTACGGGAAATCTGGTAATTGAGGGCTGAAAAGGGTGGTTTCTTTTTACCAAATCTCTACACAACTTCATTTCACAGATCACCTGCTTAGTTGATCACAGTGAAATGGTCCCAGGTATTAAATGAAAGGTTACCTATAAAGCCTGTTGGATAGGGGCCCTCGAGGATTGGGTTTGGGAGCGCTGCTTTCCATCATCGACGTCAACTTTGTTTCTGTTAAGTACAAATGGACATTTTTAGATGGCGTTTTCTGTAGACTGACTTTTTCAGGAAAACTTTTTTGCGTGACCTTTGTCAGAAAAAACCTGGTGCATAAGGTGTGATGGGCAATATCGAAGCACTTCTGAGAGGACAGTTTCTCAACAAGCTGTTTTTGTGTGCTCTTATTTCCCGCTCAGCTGCATAGAGGAAGATTAGTTTGTTTAGGTCTCATTCAAAATGCCATGTTTTTGTTTCTTGGACTCAGTGTCTCTGCTGGCCTGTCAGATCACCTTCCAGGTAAACAGCTCGTAAACCTGGTGGCCCCAACCAGCCTGGAGTGACGTGGGGGAGAGAGGGAGGGGGACACATGGTAATTGTGAAGCAGCTTTGGCTGAGCTGATAAAAAAGCCCAGGAGATGATAATGTAGAAAGTGTGTCTATAGGAATATATAAAGCCCTGGAGGCAACAGTAAGGAGCTTTATCATCAGCCTTGGCTCTCGCAGCGAACAGAGGAGGAAAGAGTGCGCTTGAAGAGCTTAACAACAACGATTATATATAGATAGAGATATTCAAAGTTTCAGACTGAATCAAACACCTACAGACGCATCACACGAGAGATCCTTTCAGGTCAGATTTACTTTGGACTCGACTGTCACCTGCCACCGCCCCTCAGAAGTTAGACGAGGTCTCTTGTGTGTTTTATTTCCTCCAGTGGATCAGGTTTACCTTGAATGACTCTTTTTGCTGACTCTGAGGATTAGCCACGAGAAAGACTTTCTGTTTTATTTATATATTGTTTTTCTTCTTCAGGGTTTTGCTGTTACTCTCTTGCCAATTTGTATGAAGGCTGGTGTTTTCACTCAGATGCTTATAAGTGTTAAATTATAAGTCCTATTACACATGCTACGTTGTTTTTTGGTAGCTAGGGGGAATAACAAATGGAGTATTTCAGTGTAAAGGTATGTGTAATTTCCTGTTTGTGTCATTTCATTAGCTCTGTTGCTGTTATTCCCTGGCGTTTTCAATTTACGTGTGCAGCAAGACACAGAGGTTGATGTAAAACATGCTATTTTGAAGATTAACCTCGGTGACAGTTCAGTAACCACACTTCAGAGTTCGTGTGGCAAATTAATATTGATGCGCAGCTAATTAAACAGCGTCCATGTGAGCAGAGAGACGACGGATCCAGGAATGTCAGTGATTTCCAACAACACTCTCCCTAATTCACCAGTTTAGGTTGTATTTGTCCCTGTGAACATGCTTTTATATGGATGTAGTCTAGTCATATAAATTAGTAGTATTATGTCTGTGTAACTCCAGCCAGCACCAAAATACCTTGCTCTTGCTCTTGCTCTTGTACAGTTCGTGTCCTGAAAAACATATGTTGTATGACAGACTGTAAATCAGCTACGGGTGACTGCTAAAAAAATAAATCACATTCATATAATAATTGTACATGAATGTTGGTAGCTTTAACACTCACTGAGTCAAACGACACGCCAGGAATTTTGTTCTGGTGAAACTAAGCATGAATTTTCATCAACAACAACAACAAAACGTTTTTATTGTGTGTGTTGGGAGTAATCATGCGGCATAAGTCAATAGAAAGACACACAGTGGTTGTTTTTAAATTAAAACACTACTTATAAACCGGGAGACACTCTTCTCTGCTTCCCTGACTAATTAATATATTAATTGTTGCCAAATGACACCCGCTTGTGCGTTATAAAGCTAGTGATAAATCTGAAACCTACCGGGTGTGTAGAGGCTGCAGTTGACTAATCTGTGTCATACTTTTTACATCGGCCTCTGATTAGAGGCGCAGGTTAGGGGAACCTTGAAGTGATGGAGAAGATGTATACAGAAAATAAGCAATTCAGAGCTAAAGTGATAAACACACAGCTAGCTGAATAATTAAATAAATGCCAGTGAAGTTCAACGAAACTGGGGAGATTATCCCGACAAACACACAGCTCCTTTCAAAGCACCCTATTATTATGTGTGATTTGTTTTTACTGGAATTGATTTCTGCTTCTCAGTAAGCGCCACGAACATGCAGGCGCACACGTCTGAACTCTCTCTCCTCGGCAGTGGATGCTGCTTGTTTTAAGTTCTGTTGTTCTGGGAAATAAATAAAGACATGGAAGTCTGTGTATATCTTCAAAACCCAAAGGCACCAATTACCCTCAATTAAAAACGGTTCTGCGGGCCGCGATCGCGATCCCCAGCAAACATTGTAAGTTTCTGTAACAGGAAGCCAGTGTAAAATGGCAAACACATTCAGCCCATGGATATTATGTCAATCAAAATCCTGAGGGATTTGGGCGACATATTTATCCTGAGAAGAAGAGTGTTGTGAGGTGAATATGGTCCCTAGTCTCTTTTCTCTGAAAAGGGCGTCCTGCCTCCAATACTCCATCGAGCGCAGGTGAGGCGTTGGCCTACACGTGGAGATCCAACGCCAGGCGATGTTTGCGGGCTGATGATGAGTTATATCTGTTCAATCTGGCATTATTCCACGTCCTCGTACCCTGAAGGTCTTCCTCAAGAAAGGGACCTGCAGTTAAAACCGCCGGAGACGATCCCCTAAATAATCTTTCTCTGAATCACCAAAGAAGGTGGAAAAGAAAAACTCCTCAGAGACGGAGCGGTTTACTCCTTCTGGTGCCGGGGAAAGTTGAAGGGGTTAATTCCACTCTATGGTGAAACGTCTTCCTGGATAAAAGGAGTGTGTCCGTTTCTGTCACGTTTCACATGCATTGAAGATGATTACGTTCTGTTTGCATTAGAGCACCACTAAGGTCAACAGCCTTCGTTGGACAGTCCTGGCATGTCAAGGATGAAGCTCACGAGGTGGCAGGGCTACAACACAACACAGGCATTTAAATGTAAGTAAATGCTAAGGATAACACGCAGAGAACAAGAAAGTGCATCATAAAGACACAAAAAGAAAGTAATCAAAGTAAAGAACCCAGGTAGATTTAGCCTTGCAACTGGTATTACTGTGGGTTTACTGTGGTATTACTGTGGTGCAGCGATCAATAAGGTGTGTTTATTTTGGTAGACTGTGGTTTATTCATGGTAGAATGTAGTAAAGCATGTTAAAACCACAGTAAAATATTGGTACGACCACAGTACAATTTCTCAATAGTCGATTTCTGATTGAGATCAAGGTGGGCTTCTTCACTCAACGCTGTAGGACAATCTGATTGTTTTTTCATTGGCAATACGGCCCATGAACTACTTTTGGGGTAAAAGAGAGAAAAGATTATGTAAGTATCGTTTGATAGCTAATTAAATGACTAATCAGATATAGTTTTTAATTAAAGTGTATGTGATACATGAGTTAAAACTTAATTAGCATTCGTGTTTGAGGTGACACTATCATTTCACTGGGCTTATTGTGAATAATCCTCCTATATTTCAGGGATCAATACCTACCAGAGACCATAACACAATTTCTTATCTGTGAAATACACTTTGCATAGAATACCAGTATAAGAGGGTCAACAGGTCACTGAATATACATCTGAAAGTGAATTGCAGTCTTATTAATTATTACTCAGTGCTCAGTAATTGATGCATGACAGCACAATTATACTGCACTTAAAAGAGTTCCTTATAGATATTCTGTTATAATGACATTCAATCGCTATCAGTCACAGTGCATGAATACATAAATATATATACATAAATATTATCTTCCATGTATTATAGTGAGTACATCTAATATTTTATATATAAAAAGCCTACATAATGTATAAACATAACACCACTATGAATTGAGTTTCTCTGCATTTAATTGGTTTGACGCACTGTTTTAAGCCATGAATGTGTGAAAGATCATACAATTGCACATTTGTGAGTAAAGGATATTCCTCTTTCTGGGTGAAAGAAAACAGCTGGACACTCATACTGGATCAGACCGGAGTTTCTCACCGGCACAGAACCAGAGCTAACCGTTGGGTCTCTGATCTCTCTTCGATGGAAACTGCTTTTATTTTGTAATGGCTCCAAAGAGAGAGATCCAGGTGTGGGGCACATCCAGGGCCGATTGTCCGTGGTAAGATTTTGTGGAGCAGAATGGACGCTCAAGAGCATGGTTTTACACTGAGCATGTAGAGTCTCGATGTTTGGTCTTCCATCACATCTAAACTAGATATTCATCTTAATTGCAAGACGTTCCTCTGTGCAGTTTACACGCCGGGCATTCCTCTGCAACGACTACAAGACAGTCTAATGGAAAGTGAGAAACATGGAAATTATGGATGGGAATGATGTTGCCAACACTGATGCCGGTGTTTTAGTTGTAATTTCCTCTCCTGGTGAAACACGAGCCATGAAAGACAATCTAATCAGCTCATCTCTGTGGAGGTTTTAAATAAATAATAAAAATGCAGTAGAAACAATCGCAGGTGATCGAAACGCACATTCCTGACAGCTGTTAAACACTGCAGAACTGAGCTGAGAGGCAAAGTAAGAGGCTGATTTCCTCGCATGTGAGCAGCAGTTTCCCAAAATAAAATGCACATTTGTGTCACATATTTGATCTGTGCTTCTCAATACTGCTATTGGAGTTAATCCCCACTTTCCTCAGATTTATGACAATGAAGGCTGAAATAGATTGTTTTTTTATTTGTTTTTTGATGCCGGAGATGTACAATCCTTCTTCCCATCGTAGGCGGCTCCAAATCCACCAAGCTGATCTGTTTGTAACAGATCTCTTATTATTTATTTTTAAATTCATTTGTGTTTCTCATCCCACTTCTCCGGCACTCTCTCTCTCTGTGAGAGGATCTGTCGCCAGATCTGAGCAGCGGTGTTTAAACACTAACATGGTTTTCATGGTTTATATTTAACTGCCAAGGATAGTGGCCTCTGTCCGCCTGGTCCATAAAGGTGCCATGTGAAAACGCCGTTGTCTTTCATGATGAATGGCTCCTGCAATGCAGATGTCCTTTTCAGTATCGATCAGATTGAAACCCACGCTGAATTAGATACAACAGACGAGAAAAGCCAGTCAATTATAAAATAAATCCAGTCTCTTATTCCAAATGTTCTCATCAGTGATATTAGCAATATAGGCGGTGGATTTAATCATTTCATTAGTAGAAGGCTCATGTAAATTTGCCTCCGAAGCTACGCTAGGTTCGCGGTTTCTAATTATGCAGACTTTCACTGCAAGGTCAGATATCAACAATAACGCAGTCGTTGGAGGAAAATAGGGAAGGAATTAACATACTGTAGCTAAAGCTTTGCAACATACTGTATTTGGTAGCAGTGTTGTGGCAGCATCTTTCCTGTTGATTTACTGCTGTGGTCAAATGTTCGAACGCTTTGTAAACACTGCTGTCCAACACTGAAGTGAGGAATGGAAGTAGTTAACTTACACATTCGCAAGTCTTCGTTGGCCAAGTGGATATGCTGCTATGTAAGTCATGACAATCTTGAGATATTGAAGATGGTGGGTTAAAGTCGATCTTAAGTTCGAAGGGGCAAAATCAAAAATTGTTAAATTAATGTACAGACGGGTGAGAAATTGAAGGAATAACTTGAATACATGAGTGGTGAAGCAATTAAGCAATTAATATCCTATCATGCACTGTGGCATGTATGAAAATGCTGAGCAAGCCCAGCTGACCTCGATTTTGGATCAAGATGGCGAGAGGAAAGGATCTAAGCGACTTTGAAAGAGGGGACATTATTGGGCACGAATGACAGGAGCTTCAGTCACACAGACGCTCAACTGGCTCGTGTTCTGGACAAGTGGGAGAGTGCATGTGTGGGACACCAAGAGAACGGGACAGGCCTGACTTCTGGACCCCTACAGTGAGGGGGTCCGGAGGCTCTGTTATGCTGTGGGGGGCATTTTCCTGGCATGGTTTGGGTCCACTTGTCCCCTTAGAGGGAAGGGTCACTGCAAATCATGACACAGTTATTCTGAGTGATCACCTTTATCCTATGGTGACACATTTCTATCCTGATGGGAGTGTCTCTTCCAGGATGACAATGCCCCATCCACAGGGCACGAGGGTCACTGAATGGTGTGATGAGTATGAAAATGATGTGACTCATATGCTATGGCCTTCGCAGTCACCAGATCTCAACCCAGTTGAACACCTATGGGAGAATGTGGACCGACGCGTTAGCCAGCGCTCTCCACCACCATCATCAAAACCCCAAATGAGGGAATATCTTTTGCAGAGACAACAGTAGGCATGGAAACTGCCTGCCTTGCTCTGCCCTGCCATATTTGAGCCAAAGTCACTATAACCTAGTGTGCCTAGAAAGTACTTTCAGGAACTGTCAGCTCAATTTTACAACATCACATCCTTCCATCCTGAGTATAGCCCACACCGTCACATGTGTGAGAGACAAAAATAAAAAAATAAATAACAGTTTATCACCCCATTAAAGGAATCATCTGGCTGAGAAGATCTAATTAGCTGCATTTGCAGGAGAGAGTCTGATAGTATCAGCTACCAGGATTAAAACGGCAGATTAAGCAGAGAATTAATTTGGATCTACAGACGCACGGCGCTTCATGGCGAAGAAGGAGAAAGGGACGTCGTGTTTGGAACAGAATGCAGTTCAATCACCTTTCGAATGTAATGTGGAGACAGAACCTAATAGAACGGTTTCTGTTTCTCATGTGTAAACTTTACACGGGGAAGAAAGCGGTGTGGAAATTAATCCCTGGAGATGATTCTGTTGCTTTTCTTTAATTGGCTTCAAGGACATCTGTCATATCTGCTGTTGCATTGAAAATATGTATACGATATGCCACGCCAAGAATGAAACCGGAGGAACGGACAAGCATCAATGAGAATGTATCCATCTGTTCTAGACGTACAAAGCGATATTTATTTGTAGGTGTGTCAGCTACTTCTGGGCTCCTAAATGTTCAGACAGAATTGACAGTGTAGAAGAGCTGAACTCTGGACTCCTCTTCCTGAACGTCCGTCTCTTCCCATGTCATCTCACATGCTCCGCCCACCTCCGCCCACAGACCTGCCATCCTGTTCTCCGTGCTGGAGCTTGGTTTTAGCCGTGAGCTCAAGCAACTGATTTATCTTCGCACTGCAATGCTTTCCACTGACATGATATTACCAAGAGATAATCTAGACCATCTAGAAATCCAGTCCACTTACAATTCATATCTATCCATGAGAGGAGAAGGGAGGGGTGGGGAACGAATGTGATTTAAATACAACGCACACAGATAGGTAATCCACTTGGGTCCTGATAACGCCATCAGTGAATGCAGAGAGAGAAGAATTGGTGTCGTGGCTTTTGGGGACAGAGCATCTTGAAGTCCTGTCAGGGAAGCTGTTTCAGAGCTTGGTTGCAGAGACTGAAGATCCCGACTGGTTCCTTCAGGTGTTTTCCTCCAGTTCTGTGTTGTGTGTTTGTAGCTGTGACTATGGGTGTATTGAGTGAGGTGTTGTGGTGCGAAGCTCATGTGATTTGCTGTGAACACTATGAGGGACAGGACCGTGTGAAGGTCTGACTCCCTGGAGGTCATGCTGACCCCGGGACTATATCATAAGAACATAAGAACAAAGTTTACAAACAAGAGGATGCCATTCAACCCATCGTGCTCATTTGGTGTCATCTCAATGGACTTCTTGCTGGAAAGCCGTTTCCAGAATCTACTGACATCTTTGTCTGCCTTTACAAGCCCAGATATCTGTCATGACTTATTTAAGGTGGTTACCAGTTTTAGTAGTTTTCGAGTATCGTTTTAAGCTTTTTGAATTTGAATTGAACCAATATCAACACTACAAAACATAAAGGGAATGAGATACTGTGGAAAGCAAGTATCCACACAAAATATTTGATTCGATTCATGGAGTACGCACCTCTTGAAGTCACGTAGGGGGTTAAGGTGCCATTATCACCTGTGCCATGAACTCTACAGAGGGTTAAAGACCCCCCAGCCACCAAACTTACTCCAAAGGAAGAAAGTTGTGTGTGTCTGATTTGTAGCAAACCATTGGCGTCCATCGCTTCTCTGGGCCCGAGAGGTCTCTCTGTTTTGCTTGGCTTTCTCGAGTCTCTATCTGAGATGTAAGGCAGGCTTTAGAGCAGCTGGTTACATAAAATACCAAAGATCCTGTTGATCAGGGGACGTGTTTTCAAGCCAGACGAATTATTTCTTTATGTTGTTTTGAGAACCAATTGTAAAATCATCATGACTGAAGCAGTTGTCACACAAGGTGCCTGGAATGTGCATTATCACAGTGTTCAAGTTATTATTATGATTATATAATATATTCATTATTACTAAACAATGTTTCATTGATTATTATAACATGTGGGATGTGGTGCTTATTGATTATTTAATTAATAGATTAAAGTGATTTTATTTCCTGTGCTCCTGTCACAAGTTGCGTTTACCTGCTCCTAACTGGGGGTCTGTCTCACTTCCTGCCCATGTTTAGCTGTCCACCCCTGCCTCCTCCCAAAAGCATGGCTCACCTGTAAGAGTAGTGTCAGGTGTGTCTGTTTTATATTCCCCCATTCCAGTCAAGACACAGGTTCTTTAAGACTAATTTCCTTCTAACTAAAGTACTCACTGACTGTCCTAAAGAAGAGGCACATATCCCACATGTAACAAAACAGATTGACACATCAATCATCCTTCAAGAATAATAAAGCAGTGGATACCGCTCACCTGAAGCCATGGCGAGAGACCTTCACAGTAACACAGCACCGCCTCAGTTTCTCTCTGTCACATCATTCAAATGTCTTTGTGTCTTCAATGCTGCCCTTACTGATGTGCTAGTGCAGTCATTTCTGCTGAAAAAGAGGGTCTTATTCAACTACTGAACATTAAGTACTCAATCATGAGGGGAGGGGGAGAAAGGAAAGTAGACAAATGGTCAAAATCTATATTCATGTGTGTGTATATATCCCCCTTCCTTTCTACTTTTCCTCTTGCTCTTTAAACACCCAGAGAATGCTGCTGAACTCCTCAGGGAACGTCCCCATTATTAACTGTTTTGCCTCCAAGCTTAGCATCTCCGTCTACTATCAGTTTAAGAGCATGTCAGAAACCAGTCTCTATGGAAACAGCTTGATGTTGGTGATTTTACCGTGATTTTACCGCGTGTTCGGGTTCCCGGCTCGCCAGGATGGAGCCACGCTCTCGTACGAGCAGGTGGACCCACGGGCTGAGCGGGGGAGATGGAAATCGCAGGTTCAATAACGGGATTTCAAGATGGAAAACTGAGCTGGTGTGAAACTCTGATTAACAGTCTGATTAAACTATTTTTAAATATATACAAATACCTGGTTCGTGAGCACATTTTAAGAGCCTCTGGGGAGAGGATGACCGACCTGGCACCGAATGGCCTGCTGTTGAAACCAGCTGTTGAAACCAGATTTCCAAGCTGACTAATTGGACGATCTGCTCCGTCTTCGTTGACACGTCAAGGCGGTTGCGTGGCAAGCTGGTGTCGACCGTGTGGAGAAGAGAAGGCAAATTGTTCGACAGTGGCCGAAGCCGGTATCTGGCCCTGCCTCTGGATAAACACCGTACCCTCGGCCTGAGCTGCTGCTTCGCTTGATGCCCGATCACTGGGCTCTCAAATATCGGCTCAACATCCAGAAGACAGTGTCTGTTGTTACTTTCTGCGCTGGCAGTACTGGCCCAGCATGTGTGTGTGCGCGTGTGCGTGTGTGTGTGTGTGTAGGGGGGAACTGTTTTGTTTGCAGATTACCCCCAGGAGGAATTGGTCTGTGCCGCACTGAGGCGATTTCCCAGAGTCCTTGTAGTTTCCCTCAGAGCCAGTTGTCAATCAATCAAACTGCGTTGCTTCAGTCCGACCTGGGCTCAACTGCTTTACAGGAATGCATAAACACAGTGCTTTCCTGAATAAACAAACCGTCTGTGAGCGGCATGTGTGTGCTATTGTGATGAGAGAACATCTGCCTCACATCGTCTGGATCTCGCATAAGGGGGGAGCGTTCCTCGGATTATTCTATTTGGAGTTTGTCGCTGCCTACTTTAGTACTAGGAAGACGCAAGAGAGGGGAGGAAAATGCCTGTTGAGCACGAAATGAACATTGTGCTGCTTTCACAGGCCTGTTCGACAGCAACAACCACGCAATAAAAGAGGATCGTGGTGAAATGCCTAATCTGACTCCCCGGGCTTTAAAACGGCCAGGCAGGATCAGTGTAGCCCCGGCGCGGGCTTTGAAGTGCTCTGTGCCTCGCATGTTTAAACACACTAAAAAGCACTTTGCAATAAAGCTCTTCATTAGCAGCCAGGAGTCAACAAAGCCCAATCCCGATATTTATGAAGAGATTAAACAAGCGCAAGGTTTCGTGTCCTTGGCATATAGATTAAGCAATTGGATTTCAATAGGTTTGGAGAAATTCATAAGGAGCATTAAGAGGCAGCATCCTCTCTGAGTGCATGGCTGGATATTACTGTAGAAAATCCTGGGATCTCACCAGACGGACAGGGTGCCACAGAAAATAGTCTCTTATTTAGACTCAATGGACATATTCATCTAAGCCAGCATCATTTTTTGCCATGTCTGTTCTTCGCTATAGTTTGTTTAACAGCAATATCAGCTTTGTTGTTTTGTAGCAGAAATATCGATACATTTGTTTTTAAGTACTGAGTTACATGTATCAGTTTTAACATTATGAGCACTGACAGGTGAAGTGAATAACACTGATCATCTCGTTATCATGGCACCTGTCAGTGGGTGGGATATATTAGGCAGCAAGTGAACATTTTGTCCTCAAAGTTTATGTGTTAGAAGCAGGAGAAATGGGCAGCGTAAGGATCTGAGCGACTTTGACAAGGGCCACATTGTGATGGCTAGACGACTGGGTCAGAGCATCTCCAAAACTGCAGCTCTTGTGGGGTGTTCCTGGTCTGCAGTGGTCAGTACCTATCAAAAGTGGTCCAAGGAAGTAAAAGCAGTGAACCGGCGACAGGGTCATGGGCGGCCAAGGCTCATTGATGCACGTGGGGAGCGAAGGCTGGCCCGTGTGGTCCGATCCAACAGATGAGCTACTGTAGCTCAAATTGCTGAAAAAGTGAATGCTGGTTCTGATAGAAAGGTGTCAGAACACACAGTCCATCGCAGTTTGTTGCGTATGGGGCTGCGTAGCCACAGACCAGTCAGGGTGCCCATGCTGACCCCTGTCCACTGCCGAAAGCTCCTACAATGGGCACGTGAGCATCAGAACTGGACCACGGAGCAATGGAAGAAGGTGACCTGGTCTGATGAATCATGAGTTGAAGGTGTTGACTTGGCCTCCAAATTCCACAGATCTCAATCCAATCGAGCATCTGTGGGATGTGCTGGACAAACAAGTCCGATCCATCCACCTCGCAACTTACAGGACTTAAAGGATCTGCTGCTAACGTCTTGGTGCCAGATACCACAGCACACCTTCAGAGGTCTAGTGGAGTCCATGCCTCGACGGGTCAGGGCTGTTTTGGCGGCAAAAGAGGGACCTACACAATATTAGGCAGGTGGTCATAATGTTATGGCTGATCGCTGTATTCAGGGAATATCAGCCTGGGAAACACATCATAACAACCCACTGGGAAAATATCACAGCATTTCTGTATCCTCATATATAAGCCCAGTTGTGGGTGGTGATAATAACAGCACAAGTGAAATGAATGTATTGATTATAGTATAATTGAGAGGTTACAAAGTACTTTTAGGACCTGAAAGTGTTTGTTTCCCCTCAGACTCAGTAGTGATTATAATGTGGAAGTGTAGCCTCTGTTCCAGGGATTTGACCTCTTTGATTACAGTCCTACTGTGTGTACAGTGAGGTAGTGTCGCATCGCTGCCATGCTGTGGAGGATATTGCACAGGTAATCAGCATTACTGAAGAATATTTACACCGCCTCACACAAGCATAATTTAAAAAAATAATGTAAATGTTTCAAGGAGAGGATGAGAAAAGAAATGTAGAAGGAATGCAAAAATAGCTCGCAATTTCTCCTCCGTTTTGATTGTAATATCTGAAATATGTGTATGTGTGTGTTTGTATATATAGATGCATCCTTATAATTGGCTTCAGAGGCACTTTAATCATTTCAAAATCACTTAAGTATCTTTTTTGTCTGTTGTCTTTGTGGAGACAGAGACAATTCATGATTATGTGTACTTTTTGTTAGACTTTGAAGCAGTGTTTTGTATACATGCCACACACACACACACACACACACACACGTACACACACACACACACACACACACAAAAAAATAACAGGAAGGGAGTGCTTTCTCTGCTGAACAATATGCACAAAGCCCAGTATTTTTCTCCCTTTTGTGTTGCAGTTTGCAGTTTGTCAGAGTACTATCATATTTTAACCACATAATGACAATTACAATGGTTGTAATTTTCTTTGAAGAGAAATGTTCTGAATAGTTATGACTGAAATTGCAGTCCCTGTGAACCGTTTTACCCCCCATTTGAGTAGCAATAGAAGAGCCGGAGATTGTGTCGCCACTCTGGAGCCAGAGAGTTGTTTGAAGACATTATATATGCAGGATTTTCTCTCAGGCTGCAGATATGCATTCAGAGTCGGATCTTTGCACAACCCTTGAAAGCAGGGAAAAACAATCAGGTTCGCTATTGGAATTTAAGTGAAATAACAATCAGGATAATAAAAAACTAAACAGAAAACAAAAACATGGCTTTGAAGCAAATCAAATGGCCCTGCCCGTGAAATAAACTCCGACCATTACGTGGATTACTTTATTTTATTGTCAGAAGCCACTTTCCACTACAGATAGATTAAAATGCAAAGGGGTACAAGTGTGTCACGGGAAGGTCTGAGTTTTGAGTTGGTCTAGGCCTGTGTCGCTGCACGTGTTTGTTGTGTTTGAGATATTTTGTAAAGTTCTTGGTATAGTCAACATCAGACTCATTCAGATATGGTTCATGTGCATTTCATAAACAGAAGCCACATCTCAGAACAAGGTCATTTTCAAGAGTCCGCATTCAGATTGGAAATCCATAAACGACGCCGTGGACATCATGTGTCCAAATAAATGAAACGCACTTTTGTCCTTGCGCTCCTGAACTCCATATGATAAAACATTAACCGTTCACAGCAGTGTTTGTAAGTTAGCACACAATGAACGACTGCTCAGTTTATTCCTACGTGCTGATAGAGTTGCAATTCCAAATAATTACAGAAAATACCCGCTAATAATCCACCCTGGCATCAATCAAATTAAACTCACAATACACATCACCTTGGCTGTTAACAGGACGTGCACATGCACCTTTGTTACGATTACCCTGTGTGTCTGGCACAATAAACCACCCCCATCACAGTCAAGAACACACACACACAGGTAAAGAAAGACTGAAAAACATTAACAACCTGCATAAAGGTCACTTCACAAGGGGCACAATATCAGGGGATATATGCATCTCAGGACAGTGCTGGTCTTCAAAATATCCAAACTTGAAAATAAAATTATGATAGTATTATTATTAATTGCCAGAAAAAGAGATCACACAGATCTATTCAAGTGGTGCTTATGTCATAAACAGAATAAAGATGCTTTGTGTATTTAGTTGCAGGAAAAAGTACCTTTCTTTGACACTTCCATCGATCCCAGACACATTTTCCACAGAAAATAAAACAAGAAACCCATTACTCCTGTCTGCAACGCGACTGTGAATGTGACTGAAGTAACACAGAGGTTGTGTTGTGGCCTCTGTGTAACTATTCTGCGTGTTGTTGGCCTCCTCTTACCTCCTTGTGCCAAAGGCCTGTTCTTAACCAGCCAATGATGAGTTGGGAGGGACTTTGAGCACGTCTGTTTTATTTAGATGACTCTGTTAAGATTAAGACTCTGAGGTGTTTTGATTTATTTCGGCACAGGAGTTCAGTGGGCTACAGAGCTGCCATTTTAATACGTCTCTCCACAGTTCAGACATATTCTCCGTTATAATCTGAACAAGTTTGGCTAATGTTTCCAGCCTCTCAGCACCGCTGAAGAGCTACTAGACACCACACTGTTGGGCTTAAAATCAAATTTCCATGTAATTATCTGCCAAAGACGTCTCTTCATTTTCTTATTAGCTGGGAAAATAACAGCATACATGATGGGAGATGCCACACGTGTGACAGCGTGCGACACGTTCAAAACTGAAACACACGCAGGCGGTGCCACCGCGGCGGCGCTGTGTACTTCAATTAATGCGATCTGAAGGAAATCAATTAACAGCTATGTGATTGACAGGTGACAGATGAAAACCCACCATTTCCATACAGAATCACTTCCATTCGGAGTAATTCGAGGTGTTGATGAAATGGGCCAGCGCGAGTGCGAGTCTGTGATTGTTTGTGTGTTGATGTGTGGGGGGGGAGTCGGGGTGCCTCATCCACTGAAATCATTACACACAGGATAATAGACTGGATGAAATTGAATAGAGCTCAGTATTTCAATCCAAGGTTTTTGATGATGTTTGTGAAAGCCATTATAACCCTGAGATTGAAAGAGCTCTATGCACTGAGCTTCACACCAGCTCAAGCTGTTTATGTTAAATACTCCCCAAAGGACTAAAGACAGCCAATACTTTTATTTCTCTCTTTTTTTTTCAAAGGAAAAGGGGGAATTCATTTTGGAGCATTTGGTTTCAATGAGCTGAAAAGAAACTGAGATAACGGGAGCGGCAGAGGTAAGGAAATAAGATAATAGAGCCTGCCGAGGCCACGGGTTTCAATTAGGCGGAAAATGGAACGTTTTCGAATGTTGAGCCATAATATGTTATTTAAATGAACTGTTTGCTTCCAGACGGCAGCCACTGTAGACGCTTGATTGCTGTACTTTCATGTGAAAATGAAACTAAGATTGTTTTCGGCCCCGGAAATATGCGGACGGCACCTTCCAAGAGACTCTTGGATTCTTCTCCCGCTTAAACTGATATTAACGTGCATCATTTCCGGTGGTGCTGGCTGGAGACTCGTGATGTTCTGGCGGTTGTCACTGTCAGAGAGGATCAACTGCAGCGAGGATTTTGCTTTCACTGAAATACAATTCATGCCACCGCTAAGCCCAGACACGAAACTAAGTCTACTGCTTACTGAACAACTAAAAAGGGGGAGTGTAAACCAGAATACAATCGTCTGGTCTGCAAGAAGAGGCGCTGATGCCGTTAACCTCTTATAGCGATATCCCAAAAACATTCAGTCTGCAGAGGCACGGACCCGGGGACACAAATGGAAATTGGGCTTCAAGGCATTCAAGACAGAAAACAGGAGACACTTCTTCACACAGAGAGGCGTAACAATCTGAACAAACTCCCCAGCGATGTGGCTGAAAAGACAATTTGGGAACATTCAAAAACAGACTGGATAGGATCCTTGATCACTTAGTTATTAATGGACACCAAACGAGCACGATGGGGCGAATGGGCGCCTCTCGACTGGACACTGTCTTATGTTCTTATGTTTGTTTTCATATCTCGTGTTGTTTGTGCACATATTCACATTCTGGACCGATGTTTTCTGGCCAGGTCTGCCGGTTGGGGGAGACTTAGTCACTTCCTATAATCCAAGCCCGTCCACACCTGCATCACAGAACAGACAGTCCTCCTCTCTTGCAGGAACAGTCATCAGAGACGGGAGAGCTTTGCACATTTCCATTTTGCTGTCAAGCAAACAAAGCAGCGGACAAAAAACTAATTTCTAAAACAATCAAAGCTCTTCACAGCAAGATTTTTTTTTTTAAATTAAACCTAATAACTCAGCGTGGCTCCTCTTTTGAGCCTCCTTTACCTTTAATTAATTTAGCTCCAGAAAGCCAGTTAATTCACTTGGGTTTAGCCTTCTCGTTATCTCGCATTTATTCAGCTCTCTGGTCCTGTGGATTACAGCGCCAGGCGAGACCGCGACTCTTGCGTCTGCCTCCCATCTTCCTTTTACTCCTGGCGGATATTGTTTTGTTTAATTTTTTTGTCGCAATGTTGCAGCCAATTCCAGTTTGCCAAATTAACAATTCTCTCTAATTAGCCTATGAACAAAGGGACAAAGTGCGCTTACTCATTGCTTTCAGAAATTCTCACTGACATGTGAAATATGCTGTGTGGTTTTCCTTTTTAACTTTCCATTCAAAAGTGTGTACAAATTGTAGTGATAAAAGCCGTTGTCGTCCGGCTCCCAAAACACAAATATGATCTCTGACGCAAGAGTGACGTTTTTCTGTTCTCTTTCACTTCCAGTGTCTCGCATTTGTCCATATTGTCCTACTGTCTCCATTACTGTTTTATGGGGGCGTTTCTTCACCTGACCCAACGGCTCTTTACTTTGATTTCCCTCAACTTGGACTCCAGTCAGTGTTCGTTTGTAGCTGTAAAACTAGGACATGTTTTTAAAAGAAATGTATAATCTATCGATGCTGTAACAACTCCAAAATGACTTTATAATAAGAAGCCCATAGTAAAGTGGTTAATGGACTATAACCTATAGAGCAATACAGATCAAAATAATTTCAGAGCAGCTCCCATTTTACAAGCAAGATCCTGTTTATAATCAATAATAATAATGAAAACAAAATCCATCGCTTCAGTGACAACCTAAATCATCTTAACATAATTAGATTAGAAACATCTCGAGACAGGAAAAGTATCAAAGTGTAGAGATGGTTCATGTAATTAGTTAGAATACAAATAATCTGATTAGAATAAAATGCACTCAAGTTGCTTTTCTTAACAGTGTTCATTATGAAAACGATTAATCAACGTTTGAGTGGGGATTGTGGTTTTATCATCCATACTCCACTGTGTGACAGTTCGGGGTTATAGACACAGAGACCCGTCTCAGATCAAACTTGAGTGCGGTGATTGGCTGAAGAGACACAGACACACCTGTAAACACATTGATAACACAGTGCAGTGCGATCACTTTCAGATTGTTGATTGCAATTATTATTATTATTATTATTATTATTATTATTATTATTATTATTATTATTATTTCTTGGCAGACACCCTTATCCAGGGCGACTTACAACATGAGTGCAAAACAAATTGCAAAAATACAGTTAAGTAAAAGGCATCAATCATTACAAATTCAATTTACATAAAACATAGCAATTCAAAATATAAAATACATTTTACAAATTCCAATTTACAATTTACACAGGCAAGTACAGTAAGTGAGGTCCTACATCCTGGACGGTAAAAGCTAAGTGCTGTCAAGATGTAGGGTCACAGTCAAGGGCTACAGGAAAGGGAGCAAATAACACAAGAAGCATAACAAAACTGGGAAGTGCTATCTCGCGGGGATAAAAGGACTAATATTACAAGTACTGTCTGAAGAGATGTGTCTTGAGTAAGCGCTGGAATGAGGTCAAGGACTCTGCTGTTTTGACTTCGGCGGGCAGGTCGTTCCACCATTTAGGGTTCAGGGATGAGCAGGAGCGGCTCTGTAGGAAGGAGAGTGGAGAGGAGGCAGAGTTAGTCTTCTGGCACTGGAGGAGCGCAGTGGTCTGGTGGGGATGTATGGAGAGACGAGTGTCTGAAGGTAGCTTGGTGCCGTGTGGTCCAGACAGCGGTAGGTGAGGGTCAGTGTCTTGAACTGAATGCGTGCCTCTATCGGGAGCCAGTGGAGGGAGCGCAGCAGTGGAGTAGCGTGTGCGAATCGTGGCAGAGAGAATACCAGATGAGCTGCAGAGTTCTGGATGAGCTGGAGCGGCGGGTAGTGGATGCAGGCAGGCCGGCCAGGAGGGAGTTGCAGTAGTCCAGGCGGGAGAGGACCAATTCCAATTCAAAGTGTAACGAACAGACAGACACATGCACTGCGATTCTAGAAACAAAAATTCTTTATTAATTAATTTGTCCAGCGTCTGTCTTCAGTACCAGCACTGATCGTCAATATTGCAGGTGCAGAATACGCCACCTGCTCTCGGGGAAAAAGCCTTTTCAATCCATGTGACTTTCTTGTGAGTTCCTTAGCAATCTGTGCAACATGAAAAGGAAATCTTTCTTAATTATTGACAGTCTGAACTTAAAATCATCATTATTATTATTATTATTATTATTATTATTATTATTATTATTGAAAGAGTAATGAAAAAGGAAAACGCAGTCCTCCCAGTCAATATGAAGTCCAGCCTGGAGAAGATGTAATCTCTGCTCTAGTTAAAATTCCTCGGCGGAGAATTACACTTTGTGTTTCAGAAATCGAGCGCCTGAAAGACAATTTGATTCCTGCGTTGATGTGAAAGGCCTTTGATGACGAGAGGGGAAGAACACGCTTCGAGGAATAAAAAGGCAAATAAAAGATGCTTGATTTTATTTGTGTTAGAGATAAAAAGCCATACAATGCCACAGGGCCCATTTCCCAGCTCTGAACTTTTGCATTCATTATTCCTGCAAGTTTGGAGGCTGTCTGCCTGTAAAATAGATAAATAAATAAGTGATGATGATAATAATCATAATGTAATTGCATTTATCTACTTTCCCGCCTGTTTTGTCCTGGGAACCGGGGGTGAAATCACTTCTTTATTATAATGTATTTATGTAGACCGTGGCCTAGAGGTATCGGTAACGCTTTGAACAAGTGAAGTACATAACAGTGGAGCATCGACAAAACAAACAGATGCTAATGGTGCTGATAACTGGGAACATGCGTGCAGACTGGGTCTATTCTACAGTTCAGACTCACACGCCAAAGACACGCTTACGTTCACTGGTAAATGTGAATTGCCGTTCCGGGTTGGAGATTATCGATTTTAATTATGCATTCATTTATTTATCTGTTATAACCAACATCCATCTCCAATACCCCCTTTGTTCTAAGATGAGCAATTAACAAATAGATGAACAATTAAAACTTTTGGAATTAAAAAAGTAGAAACTTTATAGCAGATGTATGCGCAACACATCTCCAAGTTAAGATCTGTCAGAGCGTTCCACAGCTTGTACTCAGCACACCATGGGTAGGTCTGCATTGAATCCTTTCTTTTTGTATACAGTATATATAAATAATAAAAGGTCTGTTATCTCAGCTACCGCAGTGTAGAGCTGTCACTGCAGAGCGCTGAGCTGTCAGTTTGATTCCTCCGATGGCTTCCGGGTGAGATTGGCCGGGAGCTTCACGGCACGGGTTCAAGTTACTTAAAACCAATATACAATTCCTGGGATCACTTTTTTGGAAGATGGGTGTCTTGTCTGATTGTTGTTGAGCAGGAGATTGTGAACCTGTTGAGCCGAGAAAGACGATGTTTATCGAGATGCAACACGGCACATCAATCTTCAACAGCTGGGAGCAGCGTGGTGCCCGGCTCCACCGCTTAGACCCGTTTGGAAAGGTGGAATCGGCTGCTGGAGATGGGAGAGGGAGATGGAGAGATTGACATGACTCAAGCAAGGCAATGGTGCTTATTTTTATGACTTATTTACCAATGGACCGTCTGGGAAACTGAAATTAGCCGCAATGCCACATCTCAGTGGCTTCCCCCTCCTGAATGTATCCTTCATGTCTCACTCCCTCCTCTTGCTCCATTCGTTCGCTCATCCCTTCGTTTATTTGTCCTGCTCTTCGCAATTTTAGATTTTTTCACGATTTGATGTCTTGCCCCACAGGCTTACGAAGCCTTATATAATCAGTTTTCCTAAATTATATTTAAAATTGTGATATCAGCTGTCCGTCAACATTTTTCTCTTTTGTTTTGTTTATTTGTTGTTGGTTTTCTCCCGTCCTCCCAGTTTTTGAAAGATATTAAATATATGTCCGTTCCCTATGTGAATCAGAATGACAGCTCTGACCATTTATTAGGCAAGGCTATTAAATATGAAATATATAAGCACTTAGTGGAAATTTTAACCAGCAGAATTGGGGGGAAAATGACTGTATGGCTGTCAACATAAATTTCAAGAGATGTGATGGTACCGCGTCCCCTGTTTTCTAAAAACGTCATAGCCTTTCATGGGGAACTTTTCATCTTAAAGACATCCGACGGCTCTTTATATCAACTGCAATCACATCCACAGAATGATCGCTGCCCGTGTTTATGAGCAATGGCTGGACAACGTAGCCAAACATCATCTGAGCATTTATCATTTATTCCTGTCCCCTCTGCAATCCTCTGTTGGCATCCCAGCCTTTGCTTTGTGAAAGAGGAGCGTGTGCGTAATGGCTGAGCAGACCCAATCTCTCCAGGACTGGGGGGGGGCACTAAATATAGCTGACAGCTTGACATGCTGTACACTGGGGTTAAAACGTAAAGAGACTCCGGCGCATTTAATGAAGAAACCAGCGGACAGAAGTGTTGTGGCCTTTTCAGATATCTTTCCATATTTCTCCATATCAAGTGAGCCGCCGCTCGGCAGGAGAGCCATGGAGTGCCGGGTCGGGCAGCGCTCCTCTGCAGCGGCTCAGCAGTTTTCTTTCTAGCATCCAAACCCAATGACATGCTTGGCTGTGCCCGGGGGCGCGGGGGGCAGCATCAAGCTGATGCGAATTACAGTGAGGATGGTGCCACGAGGCGACGGACAGGGAGACGGGCGAGTGTGAAATGTGTATTTGCTCTGCGGCTGAGTGGCCGGCTGCAGGTGGCGTGCAATAGACACCAGGCCGGCGAAGGAGAAGGATTGCATGCCTTTTGAAACGTAATGCGCAGAGCACACAAGCTTATGCGCCGTCAGTGTGTCACCACTGCCAATCCACACCGTGCGCTGGCCTGGTCTGTGCCCTCGGACCGTGTGAGTGGAAACATGGACACACGTGTGCTTTTTGCAGATTACAGTGTCTGTGTGTGTGTTTAAAATGACATTCTCACTGAAATAGTAGTTTTACACCTTTTGGTTTCTTTGTTCTTATGTTCCTTGTTAAGCTGATTTCAAAGGTAAACAGACCTCAGCCTCAGATCTGTTTCTTTGGGCCATTGGCAGTTGAAGCTCTTTCTGAAATTCCTTGCCTGTATCCCAACACTACGTCTCATACCAGAACGTTTCTCATTCTGTGCTGCTTTATGTGATGGAGGGGACATTTCCAGAAGCCATCTCTAGCTCTTCTCCTCACAAAACAGCCACACAGGTGAACATTAAGTGATTAGTTGTGGATAGAGACACTGAGCCAAGCCGAGTTTGAGTGTAATACTGCTTGGTCACTTCTCTGCAATGTTTTTCCTTTTTTCTGAGGTAGATTATCTGCTCAACACGCTCCAGGGGGAAAGAAGATTTGTTCATTCTCGATGAAATGAAATAAAATAAAATGTACCATGATATTGTTTCCTACTCCCACGACGCTGCGCTGTTATTCAATAAGCGCAGTGCGGCGGCGTGCTGTCGGTGTTTGTTTTTGAGCTGCGGACCGTTTTTACGGGGAGACGCGATGATCAGTTACGCAGACTTGGCAAACCTCCGGCCGAGTGCGGAATCAGCTCCATTTCCAACCCTCAATATCAGTAAGTCTTGAATGTTTAAGCTCTACAGTGTGGGCCCTGAGATACTCTCTACCTAAATATACTAATCAGAGGCATAAACACATAATGATAATCTATGTCTTGATGAATATAGAAAAGGCAATTTCCTCTCCCAGCTTCAGCAGCTGATAAGAGAAAATGGAATTAGACACGTACACTCCACCGGCTTGCCTCACTTGTAACTGTTTCCATTTTTCCATCCTCTTGAGAAAATGCTTTTAAGTGCCTCGTGGTTACAGCTAGGCCTCGCTGCGGAGGTCACTTCTGACTCGTTGCATATGGTATTGTGTTTGTTCTATAGGATTGTCCTTCTCATCGCTCTTCCTGTATCATATCAACCAGACTTATTCCAGGTCTGAAGGGAATGTCCTACTGAGAGACTGAGGAACTGAACCTTTTCACCCTGGAACAGAGGAGACTACGTGGGGACTTGATCCAAGTCTTCAAAATCATGAAAGGCATCGACCACATCAAACCAGAGGAGCTTTTCCAGATCAGCAGGGACACACGCACCCGGGGACACAAATGGAAATTGGGCTTCAAGGCATTCAAGACAGAAAACAGGAGACACTTCTTCACACAGAGAGGCGTCACAATCTGAACAAACTCCCCAGCGATGTGGCTGAAGAGACAATTTGGGAACATTCAAAAACAGACTGGATAGGATCCTTGATCACTTAGTTATTAATGGACACCAAACGAGCACAATGGGGGGAATGGCCTCCTCTCGATTGGACACTTTTTTATATTCTTATAAGTCACACGAAAGTCTCCAGCCAAACTAGTTTTTGTAAACTCTTGTGAAAGGATGCGTACAGGACTGGCTGGTTAATGTCACAAGCAGCTGACTTTTTGCGTCCATGTTGTGTGAGAAAATAAGTCTCTCTAATGAACATGTATATTGCATTTACTCATCAGCGAATCCTTCACCAATATTGGATAATCCAGCCCTAAAACGTCAGTGAACACTACAGTGCAGGCGCCATACATTACACCTTTAAAACCCTTGCACAAAATATCGATAAATATAATGTGAGGAAGAGAGCAGCTTTCTACTGTGCCATGTGCGGCAGATAGGGATGCTATCACAAGACTGCAGGTCGCATCTTCCCGGCTTAGATTTACTTTAGGGGGTTTATCTCGCCTCGTAACAGAGAGCAGCCCTGCTATCCGAGCGCCCATCGATATATTCAGAGATTCAGCCCACATCTGTGTAATCAGATACGCTGTCTTCAACTCCATCACCGGCAGCGATTGCCCTCTCTCTAAATCCCCTGCTTCCCAGGTGCGGAGGGGAGAGGAGGGAGGAGAAAATAGGGTCTCGCTCACATTCGTTATGTGCCATTAAACTAAACCATCACGCCGAGCTGGGGGAAATGTCAGGCAAACAGTCATCTCTGAAGATTTAGGTGCATTGCTCTTAATCCCATCTCTGCGGCGGGTGTGATCTTGAGAGATGTTTCGATTGACCCTTGGTTGCACCTCTCGGTACATGAACCGATGTCAGTTCATAGTTTAAATCCAGGCCTGGAGTTTACACGAGAAAAAACGAGGCATATCCACCCACCCTGGCCTCACACTAGTTCTCCAGCTCTGGTGTCAATATGTGCGCTGGTTCCACAACACCGTGTCTATTTCATCCTTGTCAGTTTCACTCAGAGACGGGCGTTTCTTGGATGCACCCAAACACAAGCAGTTAATCTGGATTATAAAACGCCGATGTCTGTGTAGGTTTACAGGTGTTGAATTGATAATATTCTATCTAGTAAGAAAAATAAACCTAAGAAAAAGTTAAACCCTTCTTCTATTTGACTGGTGGGGAGAAGTCTATTTCTCAACCCAAACAACTCCTTCACACAGAGGTGGGAAACAGGTAACTTGTTTAAGGGAAATAAGATTGCGGACGCCACATGAATGGAAATTGACAGCCTGACTTCTCTACATCTGAAAGACTTGATGATTTTAAAGTAGCTGGCAGCTGATCTGATTTCTTGGCCAGGGATGAGACAGCCGGCCAAGCAGGTAAACAGAGGGCACGTCCACCTTTCAAAGGCCGGTTCACTGGCTCAGTTCCTTATCGTTAGCCTGGGAAACTGACATGCCCTCAACTGGCCCCAAGTTTTACCCTGCACAGTTTCATCCAATACAGCAGCTCTGCAGAGTTGGCTTAGGTGTTGGTTTTTGGAGTGGATCTTAATCGCTGCTCTAGAGGCAGTTCAGAGGAGAGCAACCAGACTTATTCCAGGTCTGAAGGGAATGTCCTACTGAGAGACTGAGGAACTGAACCTTTTCACCCTGGAACAGAGGAGACTACGTGGGGACTTGATCCAAGTCTTCAAAATCATGAAAGGCATCGACCACATCAAACCAGAGGAGCTTTTCCAGATCAGCAGGGACACACGCACCCGGGGACACAAATGGAAATTGGGCTTCAAGGCATTCAAAACGGAAAACAGGAGACACTTCTTCACACAGAGAGGCGTCACAATCTGAACAAACTCCCCAGCGATGTGACTGAAGAGACAATTTGGGAACATTCAAAAACAGACTGGATAGGATCCTTGATCACTTATTAATGGACACCAAACAAGCACAATGGGGTGAATGGCCTCCTCTCGATTGGACACTTTCTTAAGTTGTGTGTGCTACATTGTGCTGCCATAGCTGTACTTCCTTGTATTTGCATTGAGATCTCATGGCATGTAGGGGTGATTCCGTACATGTATGAACACATGAAGGTGTGAACACAGTGCTTCTCACTGAGGGAGCAAGGCTAGACTGCCGGCGTCTCTACCTGTGCTGTGAGGACGTGGCGGCAGCAGAGCCCAGCCTCTGGATTGGGCAGGATGCCGCTGACCATATTTCCAGTCTCTTCACGGGGAATATTTTCTGTTGTCTTTCTAGTCAAATCATCTGTTGTGTGTGATCTACGCAGACAGGAAGAGAGCCCTGTGATTCAATCTGTACCTGATTGTTCTCGCTCTCGGCCTGTGAACACTCAGAGGGGTGCGGAAACAAAGAAAGTTGTCTCCTTGATCGTAACTCATTAAATCGTCTTCAGTTGGCACCTTAATCATCGTGAGTCCCTTGTTGAGCTCATTGTTGTACTGATCAATGCAGTGCGCGGCGCTCGTCCATGCACTGATTGGCACAAGGGAGAGCATCACTGCATCACTGCAACACAACCCTCGTGCATTTAAGTCACAGGCCACTTGATGGTTGAGTGTGTGGTGATGGTGAGAACTGACCTTTGAGTTTGGAAAAACAAAGTGCCCTTGACTTCTTCACCTCCTCTCGTGGAGTTTTATCACAGGCGGCTTGTCAGAGTACTAATGCTATCCAGGGTGACGCTGGCGAACATTCATGTCAGGACTGTATATTAAGTACCAACCATCATTTTGTTACATAGATATTTATTTATTTATTGAAGTACTCTGCATGTTATTGACAGGACAGTTTTTAATGACGTTAGTCGTGCCCTTTGACCGTTATTGATGCGCTTTATCTAGTTCTTGCCGGTCATCCTCTGGCTTTCAGGTCTCGGAAAGCGGCCCCCTGAACGAGAACATGAAATCTTCTGAAGCTTAGTCCGGCTCAGAAAACCCTTAGCCCTGCAATTATGGCCATTTATCCTCAAGTGGATTAACCTTTAAGAACAGGTAGGTAACCTTTTAGCGCTGGCAAAGCACAAGCAGGGTCTGTGTTTGGAGTTGGAAAAGCAGCGTTACACACGGCACTAAACCTGTATCACAGCTTTCTGAGTCATCGCGAAATTACAATACGTTTTCTCAAGTTTACAAGAGGATGTGTGACATTTTTCTCCTCGCTTTTTGGTTCGAATGGAAATGCAAATGTGTGCCTGCCGTCTTGTGCCATTTCTGGTGCGCTGCGGGGGTGCCATGTCGTTCGGTATCGGACAGCCAAACAGTTTTTTATTAACCATTTCAGCCCACCAGCTCCTGTCAGCAGCAGGTGTTAATAATTGTTTGAGGATTTGGATTTTCTCACTGTGTAAAAGCTTTAAATGTATACCTTTCCCACACAGTGCCTGAATCATGATGATCACACCTTTTTATTTATTTATAATGGATTAATCATGAATACATTACCAGATTTAAAACCGAGGGTCAGGTATGTGTTCTATAATTCATAGTTGTGTCAACACTGTTAAAGTGAGCAACACCTAGTGAACAACAAGGTACATTTTGAATTCCTGTTCCTGGTAGATAGAGTGGGAATTTAACGCATCTCTCTGAATGGTGTCCAAAGTGACGCTCTGTCTCTGGCACACTTGTCTTATCTCTAACATGCTGCTGCTTTTTACAGATTCTGCAGATTTCTGATTCTGCAGAGACATTCTTCCCACACGTGTTGTGGTACAGTTTCCTTTTCCTCTCTGTTTGCCGTAGGTTCAAACTAAACTTCCGTTGGGCTTTGAGACCTACGGTGACAGAAACCTGACGCACCGGGTGCAGGGCGTGACACAGTGTGGGCGTTACCTGGACCGAGCCGAATTAATTTCCATGATGGCATGCATTCTGCACCAGCCCATTGAACGCAAGGTCAAAATGGATGCCTTCTCTTTTCAGTGCTGCAAGAAATATGTAATTAATGAATGTATTCGTTGGTTTACTGTAATGCTCGAGCACTCAGGATGCTTTAGAAGGACTCGTAATTTACTTTTTTTTTTATTCTTGATGGATCTCGGCTATAGTGGAGACTATTTATAGCAAATTACAGGCTTGCAATGCCAAGACATAGCGAGCCATTCTCCTTTCAGGTTCCTAATCTCAGAAATGGTGAAAGCCAAGGTCTGTAGGTTTCTTCTCTCCCTACCTGTATTGTTTAAATAAGTAGACCAAACACACTTATGCAAATTAAACATGAGGGGACGTGTAGTTGAAATTAGCCAATATGGCCTCTACTTGCCCAGACTTTCATTCATAATCAGGCCTTTCTGTCATTTTCCCCATCTTCAAGTGTGTTTGGCAATAAGATATTGTACATATTTTCACATGTAGGATGGGTGAGGTATTGTTTTGCTGTCTTAAAAAGCAAAAACCATAGAAAAGGCAATAGACGGTGACTTTAGTGCAAAGTGCAGTGAAACCATAAAGCAGAAAAGATTGTGTCATTACTGTTACTGACACTAGTGTCAACAGTCCAGTGAGACAGTCACTGTTAAGCCTGTCCCCTTGTCCATGCACCATAGGACACAAGCTCATCGTTTATTGATCTCCTCTGAAGAGAAGGCAGGGGGAAGGGACGCCACCAACCTCACCGGCCTGTTGACATGGAAGGGGGAGAGGACTTTTGGGAGAAACGCAGTGTTAGGCCAAAGCGTAACCCCAGAGCCATCGCTAGCAGAGCAGCGCAGGAAGGATGTGTTGACAGGACATGCAGCTCACTCTTCCAAGAGACCAGGTTCAGCTCTGAGCCAGTTTGAGCGCTGCGGCTCAAACAGGCCTTGGAAAGACCATCACGGCTCCAGGCAGGGAGAGAAAGAAAGTGAGGAGGTCTCAGCCCCTGTGCCCTTCAAGATCTGAGAGGCCAGGAAGTGGGCTCCAGGCGACTCGCCATCACTGCAGACACGACACGCGGAAAGGGTCGCTAAGGAGCCCGTGAGCACGGACAGCATCCATAGGGCAACGGGGCCGCTGACCGAGTCATGTGTCCAGACTCCACATCCGGAAGGACTGCCAGCGGTACAAAGACTGTGATCTCAGATACTGAGAAGTGGCCACGAGAAGCTGTTAAAAATCAGCCCTGTTGACAGAAGGTTATTTAAATCCACACTATACGGAGCACTGTGTTGTGAAGGATCTAAATTATACATATATTCGATTCGACAGATGACAGGCTGATTGATAATGAAACACCTGTAATCAATGGCGTTTCAGACTCAGCGAAAGACAGCAGGGGCCTCCGTTACAGACAGGCAAGTTGCAATTGATTTAGTTTCCACCTCAGAAGCAGCAACTTTTTCAGGTTAAACCAGCTGGAAGCCAGTGCAGGTCATACATAGATGATCTGGGGAGTTTAGATGCATATACAGCAGACAGGGGTTTGTTGAACACCGATTCAGCCTGGGATAACTGCAGTCGATTGAGCTGGGGATTGTGTAACGCTCCTGGCCAGAGTTCACACACACCCTGCCTCAACGCAAGCAGCTTATTGTATGTATTGTGTTGTGTACATCTGTACATAGTACACACAAAGGAGAGGGAGACATCGATGTGCGTGGCCCACATACTGTTCATGTTTTCATGTTGCTCAGGTTATTCAGCGGACCTTATCCTTTACCACCGCTCTCCCCTCGGAGGAGTCGCGGGCGCAGCGCTTCTCTCCTGGCATCCCTCAGCAGCCCTGACTTTTGGCTAATCCGATGCAGAGCGCCGAGGATCGATCGCACAGTCACCGCCAATCAGGGGGTCCGCCGTATTAAACCAAACGAATCGGAATCAGACGTCTTCACCCTGCCTCCTGTGGACTTGGAGGATCGGGCTCCAGTGCACGGCGGTTTTGAGCTATGAGAGTAGAGTCTGGCCTTGCTTTCCTCTCAGCGAAACCCGTCCTAGCTGCCCGTCCTCACCATGCCTGTATGGACACATTTGCTAGTAAGAACATTAAATAAACAGGAATATTTAATCACCGCCACTGCATCAGGATTATCCATGCGTGAACTGCATATATCAGCACATTAAATGGACTAGAAATAAAGTCACTCTAATTAACACTAACATATTTAACGTAGAACAGCACCTGTTCGCTGATTTCTGATTCCCAGGCTGTTTTGTAAACGTGATTTCCTCGTACGCAAGAAATAAACTCTGTGGTGCCATTGATAGATATTCCGGTATCGGAAGGTCAAGGATGAATGTACGTGTGTCGTCTTTTTGTGATCGGTAAAACGGACGAATATTGTCTTAGCGTTCAAACGCCGAAATATACATAAATGTGCCAAAATGATGACGTTGTGGGGAAAAATGCGAATCCGGGGATTTCGTACTTAATAGACACATAGGACGAATATGGTATTTATAATATATTGCAATCTGCAATAAATAAGCGATTTTTCTCATTTTCTCTTTCTTTTTTGTGGGGGTGGGGGGTTGTTAAGGCATTAGTTAGGGGTTAAGGAGTTCTTCAGTAACACATGACTATAATAACTGGAGCACTCCTTGATATGAGCAGCTGAGAGTGGTTGAGGGTAATCCAGTCCACAAGCAATCTCCTCGAGCATGAAGGTGGACACTTTTGTGCTCTTCATGTAGTAGCACATGGTGTGTGTTTTCTCCCAGAAGCAGCAGGGCTTGTGACACAGAGGTTGTCTCTAGATTGTCCACAAGCGCTGACACTGTGGACTGTGGATGGTATCATGTTGACAACTTGAATAGTTTCTGCCTCAGTCTTAGATCAGGGCTCCTCATTTACATCTCACTTCAGCATCACAGTGTCTCCTATGTCGCCCCAGTTTACCTAACAAGACGGGCCCGATCCGGATTATTTCGGCAGCACAACAGTGCCAGTCTGTCTGAAAGGTCCGGGGGAGACGTGAGAGCCGTCCATCACAAGCTTTCCATTTGACGTGTGTGTGCGTGCGTGTGTGCGCGCTGTCTGTTATTTTTTATTCTGTATAGTGTGACAGTTGTTGTATAATACGCTCAGCTCTGTGTGTCTCACAATGTGTGTTTGTTCTTAACACAAAGGTAAGAATTCCCCACTGCAATACAATTTTAAACATGTTTCCCACATTAAACGCATGTGAATGTGAAACTGTTCTTTATTTTCTGGATCTGCTGTGATGTGAAATAAGTTAATAACTCGTTTGTGTAGCTGGAACTCATGCGATTTTTATTTACAATTCACTTTGATACTTGGAGTATCAAATTGGAGTATATAAATATATACTAGACATACAAAAGAGACATATACTAAAAATATATGGAACACATTTAATTTTTAAATATATGATGAATATATAAATTGTGTTCCATATATTTTAGTCTCTTTTGTATGTTTATTTGTGTCTTTCTTTAAATATGTGAGTAAACTGAATAGTCTGCTGTTTGTTGCAGTCAATCTGAATTGGTTTCTTTCAGTTGTTCCTTGAATGAACCATCTGGTGGAAGTTGTATTGCATTATTTATTTATTTATGTATTTCTTTATTTTTATGGTAGATGTTTTACAGAGCAGTTCTTACAAACAAAAAAGAACAGAGAATCATAAGCCAGTGTGGGTATTAACCAAGATGTTTTTAAAATAAAATAAAATGCAAGTTTTCTCCTGCCCCCCAACACACAATTATTCAATTACTTTTTCAACAGCGTTTTTACATCTGCCCAAAAACTTGAAATCAAAGGAAAACCCAGCGTTTTAAGCCTTTCGCTGTTTTTATAAGAGGACATACTGTGTGACCTGTTCAATAATTATAGGTATTGGTAAATGTGAATTCAAATTAAAATAAAACAAACTGAAAACCCAGACCTGCATCGTCTCTCAGCCACGACTGCAGTGAAGAGAGTGAAAGTGAGATTCTGAATAGACAAACATATGTGCGGTTATTTTTATCAGTCGCAGGTAGTTAATTTAATCTGAGGTTCATCAAATCTCACCAAATATCATGTTGCACATGCTGGTAGCACAACAGCTACCAATTAGGGGCATTTTGAAGGGAACTGAACGTTGCACTTGGTGTGTAAAATAACTCTGCATCCCTGGGTGAAGATCATCGGATGTTTCTGCTGTGGGCCATTTGGCTGACATTGTGCATTTGTTTTGATTTCAGCTAGATCTCGGAGACACCTTTCACACTCCCAGACAGAGGGATGTCTCCTTTACTTCTTCATCTGCAGAGGGTGGTAGTTTAGTGTCACCCTAAACACGCTGGTGCAGTTTGACACCCCGAATATAGCGTCCCAGAGGGTGACAGGGGCGTTAATGCACACTTTTATTAACTATTACTACCTGCACATTTGTCTTTCATTGAGGTCATTTAATTTGCACTAAGGTTGTTGTTTTTTTGCTGTTTCTTTGATTGCGGTTTGGATTGTTTACAGCTTTGCAGTGTGACGTCATTGATTAGTTGCTGATCCGTTGTGTGAGTACGTTTCTATTCCTCTTGAACCCTTGATGCCTAGATGTTCGCTGTGCACATCTATGTGGCTTGTGTGACCAGGGACTCTGAGATCTGTATCAAAACAGGGTTTGATTCTTACCTCGGACTCAGGTCATGTCCTGGAGATCCCCGAACTTTCAACAGTCTGGGTGTCGTACTGGATGTTTCTCTCCTCTCACTTCGAGGAGTTGTGATCTCAATGATAATATTCAGTTGTGGGCCGACACCTGGCAGATGAAATTCAATGTGGACAAGTGCAAGGTAATACATGCAGGCAACAAAAATGTCCACTATAATTACACTATGGGAGGAATAGAACTAGATGAAGTAACGCATGAGAAAGACCTAGGAGTCTATGTGGACTCCTCAGTTTCTCCATCCAAACAATGTGGGGAAGCAATAAAAAAGGCAAACACAATGTTAGGGTATATTGTCAAAAGTGTAGAATTGAGAACAAGGGCAGTGATGTTCAGACTGTACAATGCACTAGTTAGAGCTCATCTGGATACTGTGGACAGTTCTGGGCTCCACACTTCAAGAAAGATATCGCTGCTCTAGAGGCACAAATGGAAATTGGTCTTCAAGGCATTCAAGACAGAAAATAGGAGACACTTCTTCACAGAGAGGCGTCACAATCTGAACAAACACCCCAGCGATGTGGCTGAAGAGACAATTTGGGAACATTCAAAAACAGACTGGATAGGATCCTTGATCACTTAGTTATTAATGGACACCAAACGAGCACAATGGGGGGAATGGCCTCCTCTCGATTGTAAAATTTCGTATGTTCTTGTTCTTATGTAATTCCACCTGTGACGTCTCGTACACTACAGCTAAGTGTCTCCATGTGATCTTACCGAACAGGACTTTATGGAAACTATTATGGGTTATATATGGTTAAGGATCTTGTGATCGAACCTCCTTAAAAACCAGGAGGATATTCAAGGACGAGTGAAATTACCTGCAGGTGTCCTGAGAAACATGAAATAGTGCCAACTGCCAGACCCCTCCAGCATCACTATATAAAAATCTATTTATCTATCCATCTTACTGAAGATATCAGATGGTAATTTGTGTCGCACAAAGCGAGGAGATAATTTGGTTATGCTTCCCATTTCCGGGGGATTCTGTGCACACTGCAAGTTATTAATTGAAGGAAAAAGCAAAGATTAAAAGAAGAATGCTTCATGAGCATTTATTTCTATCCTATAAACTGGATAGCAGCTACAAATGGGTTTAATCTCTCCATGCATTTAAGTTTTTGTAAGTCATGATCGATCGCATGTTTCCTGGAAGAGGAGATGAGATGCACCTCCTTTAATCTGTGTTTGAATCGGCGTCTAATCTGTGGGATGGATGTGTAGTCATCAGTTTCTATCTGCCCAAGATGTTGAGCTGAAGACTTGGCTTTCACCTCAGTGTGGGGCCTCAGTCACAGCACGAAGACAATTTCTATTTGAATACGCAGAACAAGACTAACGATGGTGGAGATGTTGTGGATTTGCATGAAGTGCCGAGACCATTGCATTGACGCAGAACTCTCCAGGAAGAGATAAATCACAGGGAAGCATTGAATCGGTGAAGTGCTGCACACAAAACTGCAAATTCCTTTCTGAAAGAGAGTGGATTGGTTGTACAAACGCAAGTCAAACACATGGTATCGTATTGTGTGTAATCGTACACATCTCGACTCGCAGGTTGTAGCGAAGTACTTGGCAAAATTGTTGGTGTCTCACTCAGAGATCACAATGAATCTTTGCCTCGCATTTGGTCCATCTGCTGTTATTGCTCATTTAGTTCCAGCAGGGACTTTCTTGGCATTGTTAAAGCTGTTGAAAACAAAGCAGCACATATATATTGTGTATCACTCCACAATTGTGCATGGTGAGATGCATTTTAAACAGCTTCTGATTCATTAGCCATGAATATAGAGTCTGATATTGTTTATTTCAGCCACTTATAACTGTATAAGATACATGTTTTAATTAACAGCTGTGCAGGAGAGGGATGCACTCTGACCCCAATATATATATATATATATATATATATATATATATATATATATATACACTCACCTAAAGGATTATTAGGAACACCATACTAATACTGTGTTTGACCCCCTTTCGCCTTCAGAACTGCCTTAATTCTACGTGGCATTGATTCAACAAGGTGCTGAAAGCATTCTTTAGAAATGTTGGCCCATATTGATAGGATAGCATCTTGCAGTTGATGGAGATTTGTGGGATGCTCATCCAGGGCACGAAGCTCCCGTTCCACCACATCCCAAAGATGCTCTATTGGGTTGAGATCTGGTGACTGTGGGGGCCAGTTTAGTACAGTGAACTCATTGTCATGTTCAAGAAACCAATTTGAAATGATTCGACCTTTGTGACATGGTGCATTATCCTGCTGGAAGTAGCCATCAGAGGATGGGTACATGGTGGTCATAAAGGGATGGACATGGTCAGAAACAATGCTCAGGTAGGCCGTGGCATTTAAACGATGCCCAATTGGCACTAAGGGGCCTAAAGTGTGCCAAGAAAACATCCCCCACACCATTACACCACCACCACCAGCCTGCACAGTGGTAACAAGGCATGATGGATCCATGTTCTCATTCTGTTTACGCCAAATTCTGACTCTACCATCTGAATGTCTCAACAGAAATTGAGACTCATCAGACCAGGCAACATTTTTCCAGTCTTCAACTATCCAATTTTGGTGAGCTTGTGCAAATTGTAGCCTCTTTTTCCTATTTGTAGTGGAGATGAGTGGTACCCGGTGGGGTCTTCTGCTGTTGTAGCCCATCCGCCTCAAGGTTGTACATGTTGTGGCTTCACAAATGCTTTGCTGCATACCTCGTTTGTAACGAGTGGTTATTTCAGTCAAAGTTGCTCTTCTATCAGCTTGAATCAGTCGGCCCATTCTCCTCTGACCTTTAGCATCAACAAGGCATTTTCGCCCACAGGACTGCCGCATACTGGATGTTTTTCCCTTTTCACACCATTCTTTGTAAACCCTAGAAATGGTTGTGCATGAAAATCCCAGTAACTGAGCAGATTGTGAAATACTCAGACCGGCCCGTTTGGCACCAACAACCATGCCACGCTCAAAATTGCTTAAATCACCTTTCTTTCCCATTCAGACATTCAGTTTGGAGTTCAGGAGATTGTCTTGACCAGGACCACACCCCTAAATGCATTGAAGCAACTGCCATGTGATTGCTTGGTTAGATAATTGCATTAATGAGAAATTGAACAGGTGTTCCTAATAATCCTTTAGGTGAGTGTATATATATACAGTGAGGGAAAAAATAATTTGATCCCCTGCTGATTTTGTACGTTTGCCCACTGACAAAGAAATGATCAGTCTATAATTTTAATGGTAGGTGTATTTTAACAGTGAGAGACAGAATAACAACAAAAAAATCCAGAAAAATGCATTTAAAAAAAGTTATTAATTGATTTTCATGTTAATGAGGGCAACAAGTATTTGACCCATTCGACTTAGTACTTGGTGGCAAAACCCTTGTTGGCAATCACAGAGGTCAGACATTTCTTGTAGTTGGCCACCAGGTTTGCACACATCTCAGGAGGGATTTTGTCCCACTCCTCTTTGCAGATCCTCTCCAAGTCATTAAGGCTTCGAGGCTGACGTTTGGCAACTCGAACCTTCAGCTCCCTCCACAGATTTTCTATGGGATTAAGGTCTGGAGACTGGCTAGGCCACTCCAGGACCTCAATGTGCTTCTTCTTGAGCCACTCCTTTGTTGCCTTGGCTGTGTGTTTTGGGTCATTTTCATGCTGGAATACGACCCATTTTCAATGCCCTGGCTGAGGGAAGGAGGTTCTCACCCAAGATTTGACGGTACATGGCCCCGTCCATCATCCCTTTGATGCGGTGCAGTTGTCCTGTCCCCTTAGCAGAAAAACACCCCCAAAGCATAATGTTTCCACCTCCATGTTTGACGGTGGGGATGGTGTTCTTGGGATCATTCCTCCTCCTCCAAACACGGCGAGTTGAGTTGATGCCAAAGAGCTCGATTTTGGTCTCATCTGACCACAACACTTTCACCCAGTTCTCCTCTGAATCATTCAGATGTTCATTGGCAAACTTCAGACGGGCCTGTACATGTGCTTTCTTGAACAGGGGGGCCTTGTGGGCGCTGCAGGATTTCAGTCCTTCAAGGTGTGTTACCAATTGTTTTCTTGGTGACTATGGTCCCAGCTGCCTTGAGATCATTAACAAGATCCTCCCGTGTAGTTCTGGGCTGATTCCTCACCGTTCTCATGATCATTGAAACTCCACGAGGTGAGATCTTGCATGGAGCCCCAGACCGAGGGAGACTGTTGTCACCTTCTCACCAAGCTGCTTGGTGATGGTCTTGTAGCCCATTCCAGCCTTTTGTAGGTCTACAATCTTGTCCCTGACATCCATGGACAGCTCTTTGGTCTTGGCCATGGTGGAGAGTTTGGAATCTGATTGATTGATTGCTTCTGTGGACAGGTGTCTTTTATACAGGTAACGAGCTGAGATTAGGAGCTCTCCCTTTAAGAGAGTGCTCATAATCTCAGCTCGTTACCTGTATAAAAGACACCTGGGAGCCAGAAATCTTACTGATTGATAGGGGATCAAATACTTATTTCCCTCATTAACATGCAAATCAATTTATAACTTTTTTGAAATGCGTTTTTCTTTTCTTTTTTTTGTTATTCTGTCTCTCACTGTTGAAATACACCTACCATTAAAATTATAGACTGATCATTTCTTTGTCAGTGGGCAAACGTACAAAATCAGCAGGGGATAAAATACTTTTTTCCCTCACTGTATATATATATATATATATATATATATATATATAATTTTGCTGAAGTGACTCTTCAGGGCGGTAATTGAAACTCTTCCATAGGGGACATGCTTCCAAACAAATAATAGATCAGGAAGGTTTATTTGAAGAGAAGAAAAGAGAGAAAGCGATTACAGATTGTACATCTGAAAAGCCTCATTAGACATGTCCTTCGTGCAATAAACCAGAGTTTGGAAAGACAGGATGTTCAGACAGCTGAGTTTCCCTCCACACTCCTCTCCAACTCACAGTATGCAAAATATGTGCTGGGTTGGGGGCCAAAGATGATGAATCCATAATCAATCGGAGTACCACATTATATCTGCGATCGGCTATCATTTATTTTATAACTCATGAAGAATATAGCTAAGAAATACTGATCAGTTCTGTTGGCTTCTGTGGGAACTTCATTTATGGGTTTGTTTATTGTAGGGGGACTGGTAGCATTTAACTAAATCAGGCTAAGGACATGGGGGTGCTGAAAGAAGCGAGTCATGTGACAGGGTAGAGCTGTGCGCTGAAGACTTCGAGGGGTCAACATGTCACTCAGCAGGACCTCGGCTCGCTCTTCCTATACAGATCACCCCCAGAGAGCATCACGACCGTGTTTCATCTTCCCTTCCCTGGCACTCGTAGAAAAGCAGCGCTGCTATCGTCTGCCACAGTTCACCTGGCTGACGGTCTCTCTGGGTTCGCTGTGCTGGTGGCGAGTGAACGTGCAGCCTGTGCTTAAAGACAGACACTGTGTTCTCGTATTGCGTACAAATCAAAGCGGACGTGAAGCCCGACAGACAGGCCCCCGCAGTCTCGCCTCTTCTGAACCAATTGCCTCTAATTAACGGAAATCAAGTCGGCCAATTCATATTGCAGTTCCGTCATAACAGAGAAATGTAATAACATTGGTAATGAATCATTAATTAATGCATTAATACTCATTTCCATTTCAAATCTCCTCAAATTTGTGGGAACTGGCACTTACCTTGTTCAGCGATGACACGGCGGAGCTGCGCCAGTCACTTCCAATATCTCTTTGGGGTTTGTAGTCGTTCTGCCTCCAGCAGGGTAATTACAGCTCTCCTGAGGTCTGGGGTTTAAGGAAAAGACAACGAAGGCGAGAACACTGGGCAGCTGGTATTTTTGGGTGGGGGGAGTTGTACAGGTTTTCTCTTCATTAATTCTAGTATTTCACTTTCAGAACTATGTAAATTCAGCCAGGGGTAACAGGTGAGGTCTCCGTCTCTGTGAAACGCACAGGAAGCACATGAACACACAAAGGTAGAACTGGCTCAGAGAGCGAGGCATCCAGCGTCAATATATGGTCATTTTTACAGAGCAGATACCAATGGCTCATTTCAGGGCAGTTTAATTGGTCATAATTCACTGTGTGCTCATACGGGAAGCTTGTGAAATTGTGGGTGGAGAGATGCAGGAGATATTTCTTACGAGGTATAAATACAACTAAGGTTATTATCCTAATAACTACATAATCTCTGATTATTGTCTAGCTCTGTAGAGTCTGTGGATGTTTGTGCCTGTGTGTAGCACTGAGCAATGAATTGTGTTGCCCTCACAACGCTCTGGCCTCGGGAAACACCGATGGCAATCTATATGTCGCAGGTCTTGGCACGCACAGCTGTATAGATCTCATAAAACAAGTGAGATCAAAGGTTAAGGCACGATCTACGTCATGTGAGAGAAGATCACTCTCTGGCCGCCCGCATCTACGGTTTGCCTGAGTGACAAAATTAACTCCCTGGGCCTCACACTGATTGGTTAACGACCGAAGGCACAAGGAGTTTCGTTTGTCAACTCGAATTGGGGTGAAGGTTGACCTCACACGTTAGCAGCTCTGCAGCATGTATACAGTCTCTCTTTTCTCCCCCTCGTAGTGTAGGAGTAAGTGATCAGACTGAAGCATAAATACAAATATATCCCAACTTCGAAGTAACTCCATAACCCCATTTGTGTGTGTGATGTAATTGTAACTGTGTAGTTAATGGTCATTATAACCAGGGATCGAAGTTTTACGTGTTCTGTTTTTGTGAACACTTTTCAAATGTTACCAAGCTGTGAAATGGAAACATTGCTAAACATGGGACCCATCCTCGTGAGTTTCAATGCTGACATCCCCGCGCTCGGAGGAGTTAGTTTTGTACAGAGACCTTCGCTTCCTGTGTGTCATTCTCATGCACTGTGCCATGTTTTTTCAATTTCTTCACACTTTGCTTTTCACGAAGATCAAAGCAGCGAGATGTTTGTTTGTTTCCACCCCTTGCTTGTGCTCTCCATGGTTACTAAGTACACATATGTAGCAGTGGAATAAAAACAAGCTTTAAATCAATTACTGTATGTAAATCTGGGTGAATGACATACCACGGTGATGGCTGTATGTGATTGCTGGAGTGATTATCCGGCTGTCATTTCATCTTGAGGTTTGACACAGATAACACGACTGTTTATGTAACTCGGGAATCTTAGTCAGCACTGTTTGCAATTCAAACTGACCCCCCACACACATACACAAACACACACCCGCCATCGCCAGCCTTATAATCATGTCTTACCTCACGCTTGTTTACATTCACTGAAGTTCAGATTGACTCACAATCATGTGCTGTCTCTTGTTCTGCTGGACAAGCCGCTCCAAGAAGGGTTTGTAGGTCACACGTCAATCATATTTTTAAAATGACTCAATCAGTTTAGCAGGTGTTAAAGGTGATTTGGACAACATCTGGAACCAACACCTGGGGAACTCTGGTCCCTCAGCCAACAAAGACCAGAGCTCCCTTAATTGGAAATTGGGCTTCAAGGCATTCAAGACAGAAAACAGGAGACACTTCTTCACACAGAGAGGTGTCACAATCTGAACAAACTCCCCAGCGATGTGGCTGAAGAGACAATGTGGGAACATTCAAAAACAGACTGGATAGGATCCTTGATCACTCAGTTATTAATGGACACCAAACGAGCACGGTGGGGCGAATGGGCTCCTCTCGACTGGACACTGTCTTATGGTCTTCTTTTGTTCTTAATTGATCAAAGTCTAAGGTGTTTCCTCTGTCTTCATTAATTGGTGCTTTCGGGTGACCTATTAGGGTGGATTGGGGCTACTGAGACCAGGGGTGGACATAGCAGCTTTAGATGTTAACATTACCCCTCTGTGATGGGTATGCTGTCTCTGATCATGTGTTAGCCCTCCAGGCAAGCTGACTAGCTCCCCCCCAAAGTCTAAGCAAACTCGATCCATATTTGACTGAAATCAGATCAGGCCCCTGTGATGGAAAGATAAAGCATTTACAGGCAGCCGACTCCGACTTAAAACATTTTCGCAGTGCAGCCGCAAGAAATGTCTCAGCCAGGCGGGGTCTCGGCAGTGCCTGTCACAGCAATCAAAGCACTTCAGCATCACCGTGGTGCGTCGACTCTGCTTTCTATAGCCCTGCTGCTGGTAAAGAGTGCATTACCGTTCTGAGAAACAGTCGGTGGTTTTCCCATTGTGTTAGAGAGTGACCAATCGCAACGCAGACAAATTCACTACAGCTCAGGAGCTGCCGCCGATTGGAAGTAGACTCACTTCGCATGTTTGCCTTCGGTCACCAAGCTGCCCGACAGTTTTATCTGGCATTGTACTAACAAAAAGGAATGGACAGTTCAGAAAACCTTTCTTATTAAACTGGTCATTTAGGGAAAATCTAAATTTGGTAGCAAGTTACAGGATAGGATAGGAGATCAGCATCAACAAACTAACTTCAGAATGAGTTTCTAAAGTACAGAATTCATTGTATGTACATCTCAATTTTATATATGTACGTTTTTAATGAGCCATATGGAACAGGGCTCTTTACTGTCTGTAAAATCATCCTCTCTAGACTAGACTAGACTAGGTAGAGCGATCAAAACAACCTCCACAGGGGCAGGGGCGTTGCAAGGGGGTAGGCATCCTAGGCAATTGCCTGGGGCCCTGGGCTGAGGGTGGGCCCCTAAATGGGAACCCCCCCCCACCACCCGCTCTCACGGAAGAAAACTCCGCCTCACACCCCCCCCCGCCCCCACAGCATCACCGTCAGGAATTATTTTGCCTGAGGCCCCCACATACCCTAGAATTGCCTCTGCACAGGGGGGCGGTCTTTTGGCTTGGCCAGTTTGTCGCTCTGTTGGAGTTGTGAGGTGCAGGTGCTCAGAGAAGTGTAGATCTGACTGCAAACACCACACACACAAACAACACAATACAATCCTGGGTGGCAATGGTTCCCAATCCTGCGGAGCCACCATAATTTTGAGCAGTAATTGTCTCGGCATGGAGGTTTTTAATTGTTTTTTGCTTTGTTTTTGTAAAATGCTCTAAAATGTTTTAAGTGAAAAGTTTCAACTGCATTAATATGCACTCTAGTGCCGACATCTGAGTATCACACCAGGATCACAGACAATTGCCAGCATTTGAGCGTTCTCTCGCTGCGGGGAAGTTGGAGCGGCCATTCCTTGGATGCGCATGATGTGTGAATTACAGGCATGCTCATCCTTTGAATTGAGTTTCCTCGTCATCCCAAATTTAACCCCTGCGTTAATGCTTTGTTTTCATTTACAAAACGATCACAACGGGGACCCTTCAGCGTGAGTCACGGAGAGGCATTTATTCCGGGACACGAGCACCTGGGCTCTCTGCGTGCCACCATCTCTCCCGTGAACACAGAATGTCCCCGGAGAAAAATTAAACGTGTCGTCCTCTGTCAGAGGGAAGAGAAATATCGCTTCGCATCATCACCAGGCACTAGGAATAATGGATGAAGGGAAAGACACATGATATTGACAGCGCTTTGTGTCTCATGTGAAAGAAAAATGGGGACCCATTAAAAAGCAGCGGAACAAACTGCACTGGAATGGCGCTCCGTCAATCGGCCGCCGGTACTTTAGACGGAGGATTTATGAAGGTCTTTCCACCAGAGAGTAATTTGCCCCATATTTTGCTCATGAAAAAGGGATCGGTTAATGTGACAGTCCTCTGAAGGATGTGTGAGACGCATAATAAGGTCAATTTGTACATTAGCGGGCATTCTTTCTCTCCTGGAAATATGACACCGAATGCACTTTGGTGTTAAATGCTTCATCTGTCATAGCTTAAGTCCATTGGACACGATGGCTCCACAATATTTTACCAACACCCCCAGCACAGATCAGCTGCTTACACTGGAGACGTCACGGCCGGATCGTGAGTCTTGGGACTTGGGGACCTTGAGATGTCATCAGTGCCAAGAGAAAATAAAGCCCTGCCCATTTTGCACCTCCCAATGAATGTGGCACGAATGGGTGCCTCGAACAGTAAAGTGCACACTTGCCCCATAGCTCAAAGGAACACAACCGCAGTTTTTTAACATGTTGAACGTATGGAACAAGCCAAGCTGTGTGGGCTGGTAGAGTCAATCTGGATGAATGAAACAAGATGGATATAAATATTGTGGGCATTCAAAACAAAACCAGGAAATTATATAAACTGTTGAGGTCAACAAAGATGCATCTCAACAGCTTGTCTCTGTCAAGGACTATATTCTTCGTTGTTGAAGCTGAAAGATGCATTTCCGATGTCCATTGCGCATGTTTTCCTCTGCTTGTCACCCGTCACTTTATTATACAGCATCATAACAATCATAATACATATTTTGTTGTCATCATCACCATCGTCACACAGTGAGCGGTAACATGCTTGATTAGGTCGGGAGTCCCCGGAGCAATCACTGTTTGCTTACGTAAAACACTAAGTGGTTTTGTAAGTGTTAGCAATCTCCCCGTGTTCCCATAATGTCTCAGCCGTGTAAAGCTCCCATCTGCTTTTATAGCCAACATAAAAGCTGCTGAAACGTTTGATCAGCAACCCACAGGGACGGGCTCCTCGCAGCTCCCCCCCCCCCCCCACAACTACCACCTTCCCTGGCCCCCCTGCTGCGATTCTGATTGAAGCATATTACCGGATCCGTCCCCCGTCCCCCCTACGCACACACACTACCTTATGGTTGACAGATAGCATCTAGCCCTTTCTTGTCTGTGTAATCTCAGGATAACCGAAGGGATCCCCGGGGAGTGTGTATACAGGGCTGTGCAATTCTCTGTAAAACAAAAGCCCACCGAGGGCCGGATCCGAGCAGCTCTCCTGGCCCCCTTCACTTTGAAGGGTCTGAAGGTGTGGATTCGTAACAGGGGAACGGTCTCTGTCACGTCAGGCTTTTCGCTGCTCTCACGTAGTTCTCCATTGACCCGCTTCCTTATGAAGTGCGAGAGAGTATTGGATATTGATTTTATTTTTCTAATTTAAACCGGTTGTGCAGAGAGTTGCGCCGGAGCTACAAGCCTCACATCCTCCCTGTTCTGCGCACGTTAGTCACCTGTTTATTATTTACCTTTCTGATTAAAGAACATCCCCCGGCGGACAGCGGCCCCCCGAGTCGCATTTGTGTTCCTCCTCTCCGGCTCGAGCGTTTTTTTTCCAGATGGTTACGTTACCTGAACGCTGTCTAATGTTGCAAATGATTTCCAATGCACTGTGGGGCGAAAAAAAAGAAAATGCACAGAATTAAGGATGGGTTTCTCTTCGATAATGGGCTCAAAGCTGACGTGCTGGGTCTCTAATCCTGCCAATGCTCGGTAACTGGGTTCTGCTGATTATAAGTGCGGAGGACATGCTGGAAAAAAACTAATCTGTTTTTCTCTCCCTTGCTAATTCGACCAGGTAGAAAAGTACAAAAGAGCCATTGTGTCGGTATGGCAGCCGTACCTTTACTGCTCTGGGGCTCTTCATAAATTACACAGACAATTATCTTACCCTTGATGGCAAGGAATTTTGGGGGGCTGTTAATGAGTCCCATGGTTATTACAGTTTTTAGTTGTTAATAACCCGGCCGTTTGGGTGATATAATTGTGAGATAGCGATGCTAGCGGCCGCTGCAGGGCGTTATTAAGCACAGTTCTAATAAGATATCTTTTTTCGGAGGTACAGAAAGTGGTGCTGCCGTCCCAGGCACACGTAGTTCATTACAGTGTCTGTTATTGCATTTGCTACAATTTATCCTGATAGGGTTAAAGGAAAAGATGCCCTGGGTGAGGCTTGATTAGCATTGTATGTGAATATAAAGCTACAATAAAGTTGTGTGCTACGGCCCTGAGCAATGTCTGGATATTATTTTATTGCGCAGAGAGAACCCTCTACTCAACCGGAGCCCCGCAGCTTGTTTGCCAGCTTTATTAATAACTGTAAATCTGGACGTCACTGTACGACTCTATCACAGGCAGATCTTGTTCTAAATAATCAAATTCCTCCCAAGTCTCTCTGCCAACGGGTCCTTTTTATCACCCGTTTGTTTGTCTGAGCGTCAGTCCCCACAGATCCAAGCGTGATGCCTGATCGGAGCCCAGCGAGTGAGACACTAGGAACTGACAGTGGCCACAGTGATGCCTCAGAGCAGCGGATGTGTAGACGTGTGTCCTGTGTCATCCTGTAGGTCCTTGATCCTTGGAGATGGAGTAAGCGTGGCATGGACCCTTTAAGAGTTTGATGTTTCGGAGGCACCCAGTGTTTGCTTCGCCTATTCGCAGGGAAATTAACTCTGTGGCTTTTCTGTGCTGATTGTCAAAGGCCTGACTTCCTCGAATCTTTGAAACTAATGGTCCGGAGTGTTATTTGCCCATTCAATGCCGCACCATCAATCATTCAGAACGGGCTCCTCAGATCCAGAAGTGTGCATCAACACAGTCGAGGATAAGTGCACAAGCTCGAGCAATAATCGCCTGCAGCTGCACTTGTTTGATTTCTGTGGGCAACAGCAGTGTGCAGGTATCCCCTTGGCCCTATCCACCCCACTCACTTCAAGAGACGAATTAAAAAAACAACCCAACGTCACAATTTGAAGACCACTGTCACGCTCCTGAAAGGTGCAATCGTGTGCTAGATGATTTGGGTGAGACAGAAGAGGAAAAAAGCATTCCAGGCAATGTAGAAAACCTGTCACTGTGATTTGAGTTGTATTCTAGGAGAACCATTAAAGAGACATGAGAGGATGCTTGGTTATACAGCCGCTCTGCAGCTACACAGGGAAACAGGGAAACTGCTGGGGTAGATCCACTAGTATTGTCTCCTGCATTGCTTTGGGCTGTTGATTTTGTAATCAGTTCAGGCTTGGAGACGGCAGCTATCTCTCTCTCTCTCTCTCTCTCTCTCTCTCTCTGCACACACACACACACACACACACACACACACACAAACACATATATTAAATAAGATGGACTTCTCTAATAACCATCATGCAGGGGAGATGTACTCTGTTGATATTGGACGGTGTGTTTCCCGTGAGGCTTGAGTCCGGATCCCTGCACTCGAGTGATGTGGCTTTAGCTCAGCACCAAAGTCCCCCTCTGTTAAATGTCACTCACAATTAAAGTAAATCACACTGTTTGAACGGCTCCAAGCCAGCTTTGCGTGTTGATAAAAAGGTCAGGGCTGGCGGGGCTCGAGTGGCTGAGCAGTGGGTGAGAGCCAAACACTCGCTTTGGAAAGGGCTCATTCGATCAGGCTGTGCCAGGAGCTAAACACCCTGGAGACTGAGCGAGAAAGTTGTGGAATGGGATCTCCCTTAAGTATAACACCATCAAACACCTCTCTGTGGTCACGCTGTACCTCGGTAGAGAATGTCTGTTATCGTACAGCTGCACGTCTCCCAGATGTAGAGCCATTTCTCGTATCACACTGAAGACCTCACAAATTCCACTCTAGCTTAGCCTCCACGTTCGATTGAAGCAGCTGGAGAGAAACAAGGGCACAGGAAACATCGGTAGTGAAGTATCGCTTCTGGCTTTTGGGATGAGGTTACATTTGAGGGACTGAGGCAGTGGTGGGGAGGTTACTTTCAAGACCAAACAGAACTTTCTGTGCAGGGAAAGCGAACTGAGTCTGTCTGTCTGTTTCTTTGTGTCTTCTTTTCTTTCTGAAACTGCCTAACATTTTGCCTTTGTCTCTCACCGTTGCCTCCATTGTTTACCATGAACACACCGGCCAACAGAAGCCAGCACAGCCCAGGAGGAGACCGAACCCGCGGTGAGGAGCAAAGACAATTCTCTCCCCAAGATCATAAAACTCAAGCAGAGATGATAATGAGAAAAGGAGGATTTCTGGGTACGGCCCAAGCCTGGAGAGTTCTGCTCTGTAAATAATGCACCGTTCATTAAATCACAACAGTTTACGACATGGGGGGCCGTTCACACCTGCGAGGAGAACCTTATTTAAAAGTTTTCATTCCCAGCTGACACAGAAACCCAGACACAACACAACATCAGAAACTCAGCAAAGCAATGGTTCAGATAGGAAGTGTCATATTTACGAACCTCTTTCTGTTACACTGCGTTTACAATCGAATTGGAAAACAAGGCAGGGAAGTTGTAAAGTGTCACGTAAGCCATTCACAATCCTAGTTTAAAAGTCCCTGTAGACCATCTGTGTTCCCTGTAAAGTTAAGTGTTCGTTTTTTATAGCTTCCAAAAGTGAGCTGAGTGTTGTGCAGCACTATGTGTGGACCTGTGGCCCTCGATGAGTTTAAGGATTTTGTTCTACTCTGATGAAGTCTTACCTGGGATTAAATGTAATCAAGGCGAAGCATGTAGATGTTGCATCTGATTTTATTAAACTCGTCACAGGAGGAACGGCGTCTCCCCTCGATTTTGAGAGGGAATTAAAAACCTGCAGCTGCTTCGGAGCACGGAGCCAGTTTTCATTAAGGAGTTCGCTCAGCTCGTCCTGGAAGTTATTTAGATCCACATTTCAATATCGGCGCCGTAAATCCCTCATGAATATGGAAGACAATAATAGACTGGCGCTGTGAAGGGTTGTCTATTTATTCTGCTCCATTGTTTTACAGGCTCGGAGGAATCAGGTGTTTTTGGTGGAGACTACATTTATAGCAATTTAGCGTTTCTAAATCTCATTCTCCTGTGTGTGATTTATTTTTAACTGCAATATTCTGGGATTTCATCGTGATTTTTAATTGTGCCCTTGGTGTTAGACAGGGTGTGAGACAGGGCAGGAGGTGGAAGTTTCTAGTCTATTGTCCAAAAAGGGGGTTTCCCTGTTCGTATTAAATTAAGATTGGCCTTTTTTCGAGCAGCCTGTTGATTGAGATGTTCCTCTCTCCCTATTTCTCTTCAGCTGCCCACTGTCCCTCTGTGGCTGCCTCTCAGCCAACCCATTGTATATCTGCCGCTCAGAGCGATGGCAAATCCAACACAGCAGCCAACGATGATAATGGAATCACGCCGTGCCATTTTACACAGTAAAATAGAAAATTTTAGTCATGGAAATGAGCCTCTGGAAAGACAGGAGCTCTTCATTTTACCACCTGATGACGGAGGCCGGCTTCACTCTTACACACGACCGAGAAAAATGTGTCTGTTTCTCTTTTGTTTCAGAGAGAAATGGGCAGATGTCTTTCTTGCTATCCAACTCGCCTCTGTGTATTTTATGCTAATATGTCTCGAAGGCCCATTTTGATCTCTGCGGCTTGTCCATTTCTCATTTGATCATAGCGTGTGTCCAAAAATAATCAACTCGCAGCATGAGACTCAGTTCTAATAATGTGGCCCGTCGTTTACCAAGGATTCAATCACCCTGTTGTTCTATTATCCCGGCGCTGATAAGGGCCCTGATTGCAGCCCTCCCGCCTGTAAGACTCAACCCCTACATGGCCTGATGGGATTCCTGTGCTTTGTTTTGTCCCGGCTTCGATAATTGTCTCAAGAGCTGTAATCTCTTCATCACAGCGTGCGTCTCTGTCATCGCTGGGATGGCTGTCAATGTTACAGCTAGCTGACTAGCAAACCGAGAGAAACACAAACCGGCAAGCTCTCCGCTCCCGAGCGCAATGATCATTGGTGATTGCCACGTCAACTTCTCTATTACTGTGATCTTCAAGAGAGACTGACAGGAGCTGTTGTCGTTATGGTTAACTTGTTTTTTTTCCCATTAATCACTTTGCTTGCTGTGTTCCATTTATGTATTGATGGATTTATTTATTCATTCGTTCAATTATGGATAATCGCTAAAGCAGAATCACTAGAGTGTATATCGTGACAGAAGGGCACGTCTTCCAATGAGACACAAACACAATCAAACCGCACATGCTTATATATTTATTTAAGTATTTGTAAACTTTTACATAAGAACTTAAGAAAGTGTCCAGTCGAGACGAGGCCATTCGCCCCATCGTGCTCGTTTGGTGTCCATTAATAACTGAGTGATCAAGGATCCTATCCAGTCTGTTTTTGAATGTTCCCAAATTGTCTCTTCAGCCACATCGCTGGGGAGTTTGTTCAGATTGTGACGCCTCTCTGTGTGAAGAAATGTCTCCTGTTTTCTGTCTTGAATGCCTTGAAGCCCAATTTCCATTTGTGTCCCCAGGTGCGTGTGTCCCTGCTGATCTGGAAAAGCTCCTCTGGTTTGAAGTGTATGGACTTTTACCTTTAATATTTGTTGCTACAATTCCAATAGCGACTGCATTCAATAAACGCAGACACATTTCCATCATTAACAGGTTACAGATTGATCACACTGTTCACACAAAGAGGAATTACAGTTCGCAGCCACGTTGCCTTGAGACATGACCACACACCTGTCTTTCAGATACACCAGGTGTGAAATCTGTTATCCACACCTCTTTCACTTGCAGCCAGACTGCTGGTTCAGGGTATATTGTGAGAGAAACACAGTGTCATATATTTACACTTTCTGTAGCATCATCGCCTCAAGCACCGTGCGTTAACGCCATCAAAGTGGCCTGCAAAGGACTGTGGGTGTGATTAGATCTCGGTAGACTGACAATGTGCGTTAGTGTTGATCTCCTGGGTCGTTTGTACAGGAGAAACAGATCGTTGGAGATCGAGGAGCATGTGTTGATCTGTTTGTTTGTTTTCGTCTGTTTATTTATTTGTGTATGCATTAAAGAATTCAAAAGGCTAACAGGAAAGGAAAACAGAGTCTTCCCCAGGTGCTGTTCTGGTGTTGTTCCCCAGCCTCCTTCATCTCTGTGTGTCCTTTCCAGGCGGCACTGAACTTAAAAGCTGATCAGCCACATCGGCATCCGTTACATACGATGAGCTAAATGGCAGCCAGCACTTCGGTATTGTAAGTCGATACCAAAAAACAACAACAAAATGTGTCTCAGGACAAGCGTGAAAAGCTGGGAAAATCACAGCATTTATAGGCAGCTGTTGCTATCAGCTCTTGACATTAAGGAGAGAAATTAATCTCGCATATTTGTCCGTGGTGAAGGTGGGCAACCATGTTTGATTTAAAGAATATGCGTGCAATAATAAAATAAAGCGATAACAACAAAACTTAGTGATAAAAAACACTGTCCTCACCGTCTGTGACATACAGTTAGGTCCATAAATATTTGGACAGTGACACAATTATCATCATTTTGGCTCTGTACACCACAATGAAAGGAAATGTATGCACCAAGAACAAGCAGGATCTAAAGACACTGCAGTGCAGGCCTGGCAGAGCATCACCAGGGAAGAAACCCAGAATCTGCTGATGTCTATGGGTTCAGACTTCAGGCAGTCATTGACTGCAAAGGATTTGCAACCAAGTATTGAAACTCACAATTTAATTCATGATTATGTTAGTTTGTCCAGTTACTTTTGAGCCCCTAAAATTGGGGGGATCACATATAAAAATGGGTGTAATTCCTATACCGTTCACCCAGTTTGGATGTAACTACCCTCACATTAAGATGAAAGTCTACACTTACAGCACATCGTGATTGTTTCCTTTCAAATCCATTGTGGTGGCATACAGAACCAAAATGATGACAGTTGTGTCTCTGTCCAAATATTTATGGACCTGACTGTATATATACAACTGCAACAACAAAGAAGAAAAACAGGTTTTCACACCTGAATTTAAAACAGGTCCCAGTGGGCGTCCTTGTGTTGTGTCACTGCCTCCCTCGGTGCGAACTCTCTGTGCCGAGTATCTCTCACTTCCCGTAGCTTCGGGACGTGAAGGCCTGAGGGGCGCTTATTACAGGAAGGAGACAAAACGAGCCGTGCAGAAGACGCTATCAATAACAGACACTGGAAATCAATGCCCGCTGTGAGGCTTAATCAGAAAATGAAAACCAAACATGCCCTGAGAATATTCACATCATGAACAGTTCAGATCACACAATACAAACAGCATAATTCGACAGCCTTCACCTTGCAATCATCCTCCCGACCTCATCCTTTTCTGACTGCATATATTTCTTATTTAATGTGGATTCTGTACGAACGTGTTTCTGAACAGGTCTATAATTTTGTTTGTGCATTTTATTGTGCCGATTCATAAAGATACGTCTCTCGCTGATTCAGCCCTTGGTTGCCCTTCATCACGGCATGTAAAACTACAACACACTTAAATCAGAGGCATCGATTCCAGGCTCAATCTTTAATACGCAGGAGCTATGAACTCATCAGTCTTAGTAAGTGAATTGACTACACCTGGGATGTTTGACTACATAAATCCAAAGTATTTATATCATCATCATCATCATCAGCCCATATCGATCCCCTGATGGATGAAGGCTCCCCAAGACGTCTGCACTCGCTTCCATCTATAGCTTCCCTTTTCCACGTCATGCCTGCAAAGATTATGATTTAATCTTCCCATCTTTGATGTGGTCGTCTTCTAGGTTTTCTAATCTCTTTATAATATATATATATATATATATATATATATATATATATATCACAATAGAACCATTCCTAACTAAAATACATCAATAAGCCCTGAACATAATTTTCTTACCATGACCCTAAAACCAGAGCACTTAATTGAAACACTACATTGATCAGGCAATTCAATAGCTTCAATTAATATTCATTGATTTCCTGTTATGCAGTTATTGAAACAGTATAATATTAGTCTACAGTCTCAGTCAAATCAAGTCTGCGGATTTTGCCAATGCAAGTTCGTTTATCTCTTGGAAACAACTGGAAATTACTTAAATCTGTAGAAGCATCATGAAAAGGAATCCTTTTGCGATGAAGTGACTCATACAGAAAAACGTTTATGGAGGAAATATAGCGCAGGATTTCCCAATCATTGCATTGGCACTTGCGATTCTTATTGTGACTGCTCCGATTGTTTGGCATGACACTCCCCATGCTTCTGTGGCTGGGCAGACAGAAGCACTTAAATAATTGTAATTCAGTTTCATCTGAGTCTGTTGCCTTATTAATGCATCTCTTCAACCACTCTGTGTCCTTTATTGTTTTCTTAAAAGCCGCAGTCGAGAGTTTTATTGCATGTGTTGTTTTCCCTTCAGTGCGGCTTTTGACTCAAACCCATACAGAATGGACTGAGCGACTGTTTTATATATATATTCTTCACAAGCAGCAGCAGCAGCAGCAACAACGATAAATACAGTTTCTCCAGTGTTTCCCAGTGCGCATCAGTGCATCAGTCGCCTCCTCCCTGGCGGATTGTTTTTTAAATGCTATAGACTGTCATAAAGGAATACAAAATCAATAAGGAGTAGAGCTGGCACACTTTTTACAATCAAGGCTTTTGTGTGAACTCTCTGTGTTTTCTTTCATTCCTCTCGTATCATCAGGACTTCCAGGAATTAAGACCAGAGGGAAGGATTGAAATGTTTTAAAGACAAGAACTAGATATAGTTCATTCGACATCTCTCTGCCACCGTGCACGACCCTAAATATGACACACTTGAGTGAAACTTCAGATTGATGTGACATCACTGCAATGTGGCAGTCAACCAGATGTTAATAGACCATCTTATGCCATTATTATACAGTATATATATATCATCATTGTCATCAGCCCATATCGATCCCCTGCTGGATGAAGGCTCCCCAAGATATTTCCACTCGCTTCGATCCACAGCTTTCCTTTTCAATGTCACGCCTGGAAGTTTTATGATTTAATCTTCCCATCTTTTATGTGGTCTACGCCTGTTTTCATCTCTTGGGATCCATTGAATATTCCTAGCAGTATTCTAGATATCCGTATTTTACTTCCTGGACATTTCTGACAGACAGACCTGTTTAATTAATGGATCATTATACCTTTTAATGGACCACAGTCCGTAATATTATTGTTAATTTATTGGCAGACACCCTTATCCAGGTCGACGCACAGTTGACACAAGCATGCAATCGCTAATGGCTTGATACTCACATAGCTGAACCAACTGACACCACATTTTAACTGACTTGTTCTTGGGAATTCAGGAGTCAATTTAGAGCAGGTCCCCAGTCAATCTTGACAACATTCAAAACTGTACTGCCACTGGCATCATCTGTGTTGCATTAGTTTTGTCACAGATCTCACCTTGTGCTGCCAACACCAGGTGAGCCTCCGAGGATCTCTGAACATAAGAACATAAGAACATAAGAAAGTTTACAAACGAGAGGGGGCCATTCGACCCATCGTGCTCGTTTGGTGTTTATTAATATCTAAGTGATCCAAGGATCCTATCCAGACTATTTTTAAATGTTCCCAAACTTTCAGCTTCAACCACATCCCTGGGTAGTTTATTCCAGATTGTGACTACTCTCTGTGTAAAGAAGTGTCTCCTGTTTTCTGTCTTGAATGCCTTGAAGCCCAATTTCCATTTGTGTCCCCGGGTGCGTGTGTCCCTGCTGATCTGGAAAAGCTCCTCTGGTTTGATGTGGTCGATGCCTTTCATGATTTTGAAGACTTGGATCAAGTCCCCACGTAGTCTCCTCTGTTCCAGGGTGAAAAGGTTCAGTTCCTCAGTCTCTCAGTAGGACTTTCCCTTCAGACCTGGAATAAGTCTGGTTGCTCTCCTCTGAACTGCCTCTAGAGCAGCGATATCTTTCTTGAAGTGTGGAGCCCAGAACTGTCCACAGTATCCAGATGAGCTCTAACTAGTGCATTGTACAGTCTGAACATCACTGCCCTTGTTCTCAATTCTACACTTTTGACAATATACCCTAACACTCTGTTTGCCTTTTTTATTGCTTCCCCACATTGCTTGGATGGAGAAAGTGAGGAGTCCACATAGACTCCTAGGTCTTTCTCATGTGTTACTTCATCTAGATCTGTACCTCCCATAGTGTAATTGTATTGTAACGAGAACGTGTCGGCCACATGTTCTGCTGTCTGAACGAACTCTCATCTCGCTGTGAACTCAGATATGGTATCAAAAGCCTGGAGTAAATCAAAGTTGATTTAACTGAATCATTGTTCTTAGTGCTGCCCCTCATCAGGGACCGTCTTGTCTATGGTACTGTTCAGATTCAGATGGTAAGGTTCGGATACATTCATTGCTTACTGTAAGGGGGGAAGCTCTTAACATGATTTTAACTGGCTGATGGGAATCCCCTGTGATATAGATAGTAATGAAGATATATATGTGATATGTGAGATATAACTGAAGCACAATTCACTGTGAAGGATTTGGAACCAGTCTTGGCGTTCCTACTTGGGCTCATTTTCTCAGGTCCTCACAGCGTAGCTCGCCCAGAAACGGTCTGCTTTACAAATCAGATCAGTCACTTGATTCACTTCTTCGGTCCCTTGAAAAGATGCCTTGTCTCTATAGGGGAGTACTACCTTGAGGAACTCATACATTGATCTACCGCAAGAGTATTTTAAAGCTAGTGTTGAGAGCTTGCCTAGCCTTGACACAACAAAAGACAGAAGTCCTGACAGGCAGGTTAAATCTGCTAGAAGTTAAACAGTGGGCTGGATAATTTTTCTGAGGTTATATTAACTGTTTTCTGATAGACTCATGGAGGTAGTGGTATAGACATGGTGGTGGTGATTATCTTGAGATTATCTCCAATCCACATTACTTTTACTATTACCAACATAAATGGCTCCAGCTTTTGGCAACAGGGCAATAAAGGCAAGGAAAAAGGAGTTGTCAGGGTCACAGGCAATGGTCAGTCAGTACAAGAAGGCAGAGGGCAATCCAGAGGTCAAAAACAAAGAAGATAGTGAGGGTCAGGAACACAGGAATTCAGTAGAAAGGTATAATGCTTAATAATGTTGCTTGACACAAACAAGACTTAACATAGAATGCAGGGGAAGCGTGGAGCGCAGATGTAATACTAAGAGCAGTAATGGGGTGAGGCTTCTGGTTTTTCACTGCATCCCAGCTTTCAGATACATCACTGGTCAAAATTACAGTTGTCTCCCATTCTTTAGCTGTCTAAAGATCTCTATACAACCTCCAAGAAGTGGATTGACCATCAGTAACCTAGAAAACATATCACTGTGATGCTTCTGTAGTACTTTACTGTCAAACATCCCAGCTCTGTCTTGGGCTGGTATTATATAGAGCAAATGATCACTCACAGTTTTTCAAGTCATCCCTCCAGCGGTCGGCTGGTTGTTGGGCCCACTGTGACTCTAAGTCTCCGCTTGGCTCGGGACAATGACCAGTGATTGACAAGGCGCTCTGAATGCTGATGCTAACCGAGCCGCTTCCCTCACACCCTAAAGAGCCTGTCATGGGTGCCGGAGGTAGGCGGAGATGCTGGCTGCCACATTAAACCCGCCTGCATTCATGTGAAAGCCGGGGTCGCTACCTCAATAATTCCCCCACGAGTCAGTGGCCACTAACTGGCTGCAGAAATGAGTTTGCTCTCGCGCCACAGAGACCCAGCTTGCTGTCACATTTAAATGCTTTTTGAAAGTTATTTAATTTTAATGAATACCCTTCTCACTCCAGTGAACGTTTTACCTCGGCTCCCTGGTTCTTGAGGAAGCAGGAGTGAATAGAGAGTTGGAAATGAACTCCACTCTTTTCTCTCCTCTGGTTATCCTTTGTTCTGTCTTGTGTTTTTCTTTTTTTGTTCTTTTATACACCATCCTGCCAAAATACAAAGGCCTTTTTGGGCCTCAAAAACTGTTCCCATTTCATTTGCTCCATAATGGATTGTGTCAGCTTCTTACACAAGCCGGCTCTAAAAGATTCGAAGTTTCGCGAACAGATAGCCTGGACACTTTCAGATGGTTTTATATAATGAACTATAATCACACATTCATACAGTGAATTAAATTAATTAACAAGGGGTATTGTTATTGTAGATGTTTCGTGATTTTAGAGGATCGGAAGTGCTTTAATTGAACAGGCTAATGAGATCAAAATTTTGAATTGAACATTTTAGTAATACAAAACCAAAACAAGCCCATTGGAATCAGAGAGTTCAATTCTTGCAATGGCTGCTCTTTCCAGATATGCAATTCAAATGTATGTATCAATAGTTTTTTCATATGTCTCTCACTTGTACTTATTCCTCTGCATCTTTACTGAACTACAGTATCTGAAACGCCCAGTATTATAAACACAAACACGGGACAGATCAGTAACCCGACTCACAGCTGAACTGTAATATCTCTGAGCAAGACTTTCATACTGTAACAACTTTATCTGCTAAGCGATTTCCACAAACCTTGTCACTGCACCTCTGATTGCATTCATTTGATTATTGCATCTGATTCTAATTCAGAAGACCATTTCATGAAGATGAGACTGTATTCAGTCAAGGCAAAATAAATCTAGATAATACAAAAACTAGCATTAAGCGCCAAGAGCACAAACTGCTATAATCAATGTAAAAAGAAATGTATAGCCAGGAAGACTCTGTTGGTTATAATTACTGTCATTAGTTTTAGTTCTGTCCCCGTGTTCGGGGGCATGTTAAAAACACGGCAATAAAGAGTCCCTGTCAGCCGGAACAGTGGACTGTTTAATAATTGACTGAGCGCGTTGTGTACAGTCAGCTGCTGGAGGGGACACCTCTAAAAGGAAATGTGTTTAGATTCCTGGCATCCTTTTTATAGTGTGAACGACGAGACGCCATCAAAAGCCTGTCATCCCGCAGATCGCCGTGAACCTTTCTGGAGAGATGACAGCGAGAGAAAGAGATGGAGAGAAAGAGGGGTGACGGAGGGAGAGAAAGCAAGAGATGGAGAGAGTGAGAGCTGCTGTCGGAAAACCAGCACGTCCCCCCGCAACAGCCATTGGTGAATGTCACCTCGTTCTTAGGGGTGACCTTCCAATCCTTGTCTCCACGCACGAGAGAGAGAAAACTGAGGGAGGAAAAAAAAGTTATGAATTATTCCTCTAATCCTGTCTGACAAGAGTCTCTGAGCGCATTTACAAAGAGTTTTCATGTTACAGACAAGCGTTTAGTGTAACCTGCAGAATAAAATATTAAAGAGTTCACGTCTGGAAGTCTCCAGCTCAGCGCCAGGTGTACGCCGGCTGAATGTCTAATGCCGCGTCTGCCTGCAAACCGCCTTGGCATCAATTAGCAGCCCTGGGCCAAGGTGGGTCCAGGGAAGCAATTAAAATTAGTGGAGAGAAAAGATGTTTTTTTTTCTCCAAATTAGCAGGATGTCTTTTGTCCAGACCATTACAAAATGGGCTGATTGAGAGAAAACGGATTCTAGCAGATTTAAACAGTTAAGAAGAAGAAAATCAGCCTCATCACATGACAACAAAACACACCAGCAGGGCAGCTTACGTTCTAACGTCCCTCATCTCTCATGGTTGTTCCTGATCGGGCTCCAGATGTGACCAGATGTGTACCAGGCTTGAGAGAGAACAGGAAAGGAATGTAATCGTTTCATCCCCCTGATGGCTGTCTCAGCTAATGTACTGGAAATTGAGAAGTGGCCTTTCAAGCTACAGAGAGAAGAATCGGGGAAAAACTCCACCACGGCCATTATTTATTTAAAAAATCATAATGCAGAGCATGCTTCTCACAAGGAACTTGGTATTAGTCATTTTTCCTCTCAGTAGATAACTGCTGTGGTTTTGCCCTTGGGGTGCTGTGCAAAGCTGTCTGTCAGAGAGAAAGATGAAGGTGTTGGCAGCAGAAGGTACTCTTATCAAATGAAAGCCCCTGGGTTAATATGGGACCATTAGTGGTTTGCTCCCAGCAAGTTTTCGCCATGTCTCTCCTTACGTTTTCATCATCCAGGCTGCAAAAGCGCAGAATATCTGTTCTCTAACCCCCAAGAGTTTTCTCTTTATTATTTATTTTCTACTTCGAAAGCTCCCGAGCCACTGTGGATCTTTTCATTGATTAAAAGTGCCGAGCCATGGGCCTGTGGACTTCAGTGACAAACAGGGGCGCTAGGCAGGGGCTGTGTAGTGTTTAAGCCTTCTGTCTCTAAACTGAAGGACAAAACGTCCCCGTCTACCCTGGCCTATAGCAGCCAAAGATGAAAGATGTTGCAAAGTCATCCATGTCAAGTCCTTCTACTGTGAATGCAGGGAAATTATGAAAAAGCTTTCATGATGGGAGAAGGGGAACTCTGGAGAAAGAGCAAAGTTAGGGTCAAGTGAATCTTGCTGTGCTTGGTCGCTTGGGCCGCTTGACCTTCTCCTAACCACTCCACTCCGAAGCCAAACCTCAACGCTACGACTCACACTGTGATTGGCTGCAGTTCATTACTCTTCTGATTCCTTGTCTACCTCGATGAAAGCACCGCACGCATTACGAGCGCTGCTTAGAAATGCCTTTATTTTATTCTGCTTTAGTGCATTCAAATTCATTTGTTTTGTCAAAAAGATATATTCCATGCATCTGATTTGATTTAGTTTTGTCCTGTCAGAAATATTCAGTGTGTGGAGTCTGTGCTCCATATTGAATCCCTGAGATCTTCTGCAGTGGACAGAGAAACTGCTGTGGATGCTGGTGTCTTTAATCTTTTTATTTTTATTTTGTGTGTGTTACATGGTCTAATAAGGTTAACATATTAGATAGATATGAATAGAAGATGAGAACCAATCTATACAATCATCGTTTGTGTGATTACTAACTGCTATCCATGTAAGATTATTATAATTGTTATGATATGTAAATATTGTATCCAGCATGTTATTATTATTAATGTATTTATTTCTTAGCAGACACCCTTGTCCAGGGTGACTTACAGTTTACACAATAGGCAATTTAAGCATCACAAATGTGTAGTAGTAAAGAGCAAAACAACATTTTCTGATTGCAGAGAAAGCTTCCAAACCACCGCTCCATACAGTATGTAACGAAACCATATCTGATTACAGCAGGCAGAATGACTCACAAATACACACTTTGCTCTGAGGAACTTGTGATCGAACATCCCCAGCACAGCTCTGCTGCCATCTTGACATCCGGACGCTGCCATATTGTCTCTGATCGTAAAGGATTGAGTGAATCGAGAAGGTCTCGCCCACGTCTGCCTTCACCTCAGAGTCCGATCAATGAAGTCATTTACTAAGGTCTTTACCTACAGTAATAATGTCTTTACAGATAGTTATTCGTCACCCCTTAAGCGCAGGTTTATCGACAGCGTTTCGTTTCACCTGATTAGAAAGTGTTCCTGAAAAATGAAAGCAACCCCCGACTCCCCACCGCCTTGCTGTTGATCATCGGGTGTTTATGGGACTTTAAATCTTTTGTAGATGAACCAGGAAACCTCAGGTTCGAAACATCAGCTGCCCTTGCCATTAAAGGACCCAACACATCTTGTCCACGCTATGCCTGTACCAGCGAAGATTGGTCCAAATGGGCGTTCATCGTTGTGTTGACGCAAGAGCTTGGTGGGGGAAAGACCGCAGTTCGGACGGAGAAGGAGAAGAGTAGAGTTGTGTTCCAGGACATGCCAAGACTGCCCAGCTTTTATGAGAGGAACGAATGACAACGAACGCTGAGATAACAGTCTGGCTCCAAAGTTAATTAAAGCCACTGCATAAATCATGGTAAGCTCGTGTGATGTGTAATCAATGCACAGAGGCCTTTACCGGCTGGGCCACGGTCTGTAAACTGTCAGGTGACTTCCTGTGCTGCCTTTCTGTCAGGTAAGAGTGCGCTCGTCTAAATAGGAGTTCACAGATTAGCCCAGTTATAAAATAAAGTAAATAGAGAGAAGGAGAGGTTTGGGTTTTTAAATAAACATTATTAATCAATTAATCATATGAACATGTATTTCACACAAAAACATACAAAAACCCAACCGGAACAACATACAGATAGTATTAGTCCGCTGGATAGTATAGCGCTTCTTCTGTCATTGTTTAAAAATAAAACTGGCAAAACTGTACATCTGCGAACCCAGACCCTCGATCAGATTCCAGTATAGATAGATAAATAGAATGACTGACTGACAGATAGATAGATAGAGATAGATAAACAGATAGATACACTGACAGACAGATAGATATATAGCCAGATAGATAGAATGACCAACAGACAGACAGACAGACAAGCAGGCCTTGTACTAGGCCACAGAAGCCCCTAAATAGATCTTTATGCCTCCTAAGATGAGTCCTCAAACACACACACACTAGTCTGTATGGAAATATGTTTTCCAGCTGTGAATATCACTGCATGTGAAAGGAGAATGAGTTAGGTGCAATTTTCTTCTCTTCATCTTCCATAAATCCCAAACTGCTGATTACTGTTCTTAAACTACACGTGATTCTTAGTCGACACCAAAAAATAAGTAAAAGAAAAGCATCTATAAAATAATAATGATAACATTTGTATGTATGGGTGTTTGTGTCTACTAATCTGGTAGTCTTCTAGAAATGTAAATGAAAAAGCAGCCAGGAGATCACTTGACAAATTATCCATTTATTTCAGCCTGCCTCTCGTATCTATAACCGCTCGCACCGCGGTGATGCCTGAGCAAATCATCGCAGTCGAAACGCTGCGGCGGAGAGGTCTTCTGAGGGGGAAACGGAGGATAAATATGAAAATAGAATTGAGATCTAATAAAATACACAAAGCACTTCACTGTGCGCTTGGCATGCGAAACGAAATGCAACCAAATCAGATGCAATAACATAAGAACGCAAATTACATTAAGGGAATCTCAGCTGAGGAGGATGCAGTGAATTGCTGCCCGAGATATTATTAGTAATGTACTGGAAGTGTCCTTGTTTTATATTAAAGAACGTCAAGGAAAAGCTTGGGACCGGAGTCCATCAGTACATCTCCAGAGTGTATAGAAGCATTAGAATAATGTGTTTTTATTATTATTATTATTATTATTATTATTATTATTATTATTATTATTATTATTGTTATTATTATTATTATTATTATTATTATTATATAATATTATTTTCACAAAATGGAGGAAATTAAGCCTAAAAGCTTTCTAAATGTCCTCCTGTGTGTCCTGATTAGATCATGTGAATGAGGAGGAATGACTCAATAATAATGAGATGGAAACACATGAACTAACAGAGACACTGGGATGTGTCACACTTGAGCCATGTTAATAATCGGCTCCCATCTCCTCAACACCTTCACATTTATTCTCCATCTGAAAGCGGGAAACACACACAACTGGGATTGAGTCGTGGCCACAGGACAATGAAGCTAATGGCAGAGAAATCACACTTTCACAACTCTCTCTCTCTCTCTCTTTCTCTCTCTTTACAGCCCACAGATCGGGCAAATTAAAAAACCCAAAGCTATCTGGATAAGCGCTAAACAAGCATCTTGTAATAAATAACCCTTTTAAATGGGAAGGAACCTGATGATTTCTATTACTATGGAAATGCAGTTTTCTGAGGGAAATCTGTTTAATTTACTCCTGCGGGTCTTTAAGATGGTGCGATACCAGGTTTATAGCATGGGGTTGACGTGATAAAACACAACCGCAACGACAACATCTGAGCAAATGCAAGACTGTAGACCAGACGTTTTCTGTTCCCAAAGGCAGATCATAACAATTAAGCAGGGGGTATTTATTCTTGTGTCCATTGATTGGCTGATTGGATTTTCGGTTCTGTTCATTGACTTTCATTTAGGCAAACAACACGGGAAGTGTAGCAAGGAAAATAAAGGTCACAAGCTAGAGCATTAGACAAATACCGCTCCTTTTTGCTCTCCTTGGCCACAATGTAATAGAACTCTCCAGAAAGCATGTTGGAGTAACCACTTCTACTCCGAACATCAGCACAAAGTTCACCTTGTCAGCGGCGAAGTTGTGTGTGACGAGTGTGAGTGCCACACAATGGCGTCTGTGTGTAACGCACCCCATGCGTCTGCAGTCCTGTCCTTCAGTCCTGTCACTTCACACAGTTCTTTATTTAAATGTCTTTTTTGCCTTCCCTCTTTCGCTAATGCATGTCTTTGTCTTGTACGCCCAAATGGAGAAAATCCACTGTGTGTGACATTAATTGTAGGGGGGAGGGCAGAGCTAGGGTTTAATTTGGGGAATTCAGGTCCAGATTTTGGCATACATTACTTTTCAGGCGGTGTGTTTTGAATCAGAACGGAGTATAAACTACACCGAATTGCCTCCCGTTTGCAGTCAGGGAATTACGCCTGGCTCCTTCAGAAGAAAACCGATCAAAGACAATAAAAGGTCCGAATCCACATTTCCCAACGGCCTTCCCACAGGAGGCAGACTCCTAATCAGACATGAAATAGTCTCTGGTTCACCTTGAAATGTGCAGCAGTGTCACCCAATTTAAAACAATCTAACTAACAAGCAAATAAATAAATAAAGTGTGGCGACTCGTGTTTTAGCATATTGGAATACATTAAATCCTCTCGGTGCCTCGTCCCCCTGGTGAGAGTTTCTCACACCATACCTGCCGAGTCCTTATTATGTTCCTGGACGTCCGGGCGCTTAAGGCATTCCAGGTTTCTTGACATGTCCTGTCAATAAAGGAAGCAAACAGCCCTGCTTTGCCTGAAAATGGGCTGCTGATTTTGAGACTAAATGAGCACCCTGGGGACCTGAGCCGCTGTGAAAAAGGTGGCTTTAAAAATAAATAAATGTGAATGTGAATCCTTGTGGTGGCGCTTCCCCTCTTCGCCAGCACACAGTTGGAGAGTGTGATTACAACAGAGACACGCGGACTCGTCTCGGTAGGAGGGATGCAGGAGCTGCATTAATTAAAGGCACTGTTTCCTTGTTTATAGCTGCCTCCATCCCAGTTCTAGGCTGATGCATCTTTGGGTGTGACCGAATCAAGGCCGAGGGTTTCTGAATTGACATCCCAATAAGTTGCTCGGTTATTATTGTCCATTTGGATGGTTTGAATGCACTTTGGGCAGTAACTGAGATGATTCCTAACCCCGTGGTGTCTGAGATAGGTCTATTACACTCAGGTGACTGAATCCCACCAATTATTTCGCTATGCTGATCACTAATTTGATTGTATGTGTTTTGTTCGTCGCACTTAACCCCCTCGTGGTCCAGGTCTCTTGTTGTGTACGGAACGGTTGTGTAGAGCTGCTGAAATGTCAGATATTTTTACATGGATATAGTGTTTCTCTAGCAGTATGTTTGGTGGCTCCTTCACTATGACTCGGTTAGTTGAGCCCAGTCCTTCCCATGCTGACTGACAGACCAGTAAGTCTTCCAAATCCACATCCACCGAAAAAGGTGAGATGTTCCGAATATGATTTTATTTTATCAAATTATCAAATATCTCTTCCCTTGTGTGCCTTCACCTTTGGTTTTGTTCTTGTCTCCTGCTAAGTTCTACCTGGAGAAAAATACAAGTAAATCTCAAGGGGGACTAGATCTCATTCAAAAAGAGTACAACATGAACAAAGTGATTCATTTTCCATTTTCATGCTTTCAGTTCCATGAGGCTATTATTCAACATACAGCTGGGGCTTCTTCTGTTACGATTGTTTTGCAATGTGTGTGCAGGCATTTGTCCCTGTGTTTCACACACAGGCTGCACGTGTGGTTTTGTTGCTGAAACAAAGGCTCCCTGGTAGAACAATGTGATGCTGCAACCCTGGGACATATGAGACTCAGCCAAAGGGACAACAGTCCAAAATCAGGTCCTGTAGAGCTTGTTCCAGCCACAGATTGGACAACATTTAACATGACAGATTTCCAAATGTGGTTATCAGCGGAGGACAGATGCTGAGTCGACTGTTCCCAGCTTTTCAGTCTGAGAAGAATAGAGGTTATTGTAGACCCCAGCATCGCGTGTAAGAAGCTTCCAGTCTTTTATAAGCCCAGTGTTGTTCCTGCATACTCAGAAGATGCACTGGACTGGACCAGTCTCTAGTCTCTAGCTTGAGCACGCTTTTATAGCAGATGTCTATTTCACATATCAGGACCAAGCACTGTGTCTTGACACAAGAGAGACATTCACATAACTCTTAAATTACACACAACTTCTTTATTCCGTATGCAAGCCACAGACCACAAACACCAGAACTGACTGGAGATCAAAACATTTTCATCAAATGGACGGCAACATGATTCCAAAACAGGCTGCTGGACACGTGGACAACTGGGGCTCTGACACCTCAGGTCAGCGGAGCAGATGAGCAGGGGTAAGATCCAGCTGAGCATCTGGTGCAGAATGCTTCACTCCCTGTCCGCTTTCTCAGGCAGTGTGAAATATCAACCAACCAGACTAGTGTTATTTAGTTCTTGGGGATTTCATATACGGAAAGCTGAATATTACTTTCTGAGCTTTCTCTGTCTCTCTAAGCTCTAAGAAACAAAAGAGGGGGTGGGATCGTCTCCCTTCAGCGCAGGTTCTTCTAGTCATCCACACCTCCTAGTAAAATCAGAAGTAAAATCGTTGATCGTCAAGTTATTGGTAAGAGTCCCTATGACAACGAAGCACCCGCAAACTCGGAGATGCCTCACCGGGAGCAGGAGGGAGGAGAAAGAAAACAAAACACCACAGCAGTAATTAAATGATAAAGATCCACCATTACGCTTCCGAATTAAATCATGAGGCCAAATTAATGATCAACTTGTGGTTTTTTCACTTCATAAAAAAAAAAAAGTTGTAGGTTTGTTTTTGGAGGAGAAAGAAGTGTAATGTTTCTTCTTCGCTGGTATTTCAGTGCCGTCATTGAATGTGGGTCTGCGGTGAACAGAGCTGGTGCCTCTGCGGGTTTCTACCATCGAGTTACTGCTTATTGATCACTGACTGCAGAGAGATGGGCACTGTGAATCAGAGAAAGGATTTTATACTGGATACAGGATGTGATACTGTTATATTAATTAACAGTTTTTTTTTACTTTTACACCAGTAGATCTCAATATTTTATTTTGAATGGGATGAAAACCTTTTTCATTTTCTATTTTTGATCCCACACAGGATACAATCTGAAACCTTTGTGCCCACGGGCTTGGAGCTCAAGTTGGGTGTGATCCAAACCATCGTCAGTCCCCCGGCGCGGAGGATTGGAGCACGCTACTACATTCAGAGTTGGATTGTGTCGCCCTAATGAGTCGCTACATCATGAGCCCGGTTACTCTTGGGTTAGTTAGCTCTCGGATATATGGAAAAACCTTCAGTGTTAATCAATATCCTTCAATGAGGGTGTGAGGCAGCAGGATGAGGAATCCCCTGCATGTCCCACACTAAATCAATAGATGAGAGTCATGCATTGAGGCTCTTATTTCTGACACAGCTCTCTTAACGAGCCTGTATCATCAGTCCTCAACAACCTTCTGATTTCAGGGTTATTTTTACAGCGGGATGGTGGTGTCACCAGCCTGGGAAGCGAGGACCGGCCCGTCTTTGTCACAAAGCAACCTGGTGCCTGTGTCCCTGCAGGGGGGAGAGTAGGGGCTCGGGATGCTAATTAAACAGGCTCCTCTGGCGGCGCTAACAGGATCACATTGCAGCGGTGCTGAAAAAGTCAGGCCGACCCAGTGTACAAATCGAAGACATGACGGCTGTGATTTGATATTTCCTGGGCCGTATCCGGGGAGAGAAAGTGATTCCACAGTCTGGAGGGACTGTCATCAGCCCGAGGCTGTTGATAACCCACAGAGGTTACAGATAATAGACCCCCGATGTTGTTTCATATTATTCTACTCCATTAGCCAGCTTAATGACAGCGTGGACTCACCCGGGCGTCTGGCTTGGCCAGGTGGGAGACACCACAGTCCTTTTCCTCACTCTATTGCATGTTTTGTTGTTCAGATTTGTGACTGAAATCAAGCGATTTCAGTCACAAATCTGCAAAGTGCAAAGTGAGAACTGCTGCATTCATTGTGTATGTATTTGACAATACGCCATTGTGATCTGATTCCTGTTTTATGAGGACCATAGCGAATAATAAAACCAAACAAGAAAACCGAAAGACCAGCCCTTTCCCTTCATCCCCCTCTTCAGTGTGACACTTTCCTTCTCTTTGCCCCTTTGGGTTTTCCAGTGAATGTATAACACTCTGGGTGACGGGGGCTTTTAATCAAGATCCCCAGAAGCCATCAATATCCATCACCTGCAGCTCTGAAGATGGCCTCCTGTTATTGCCTTTCAGTCTGTCAGTTAGCAGAAGAGATCAGTCACAGCCGGGCAGGTGAGTTATGGGCCGGGACTCATCCTGGCCATCAACACTGAGGAACAATTGCGCTGTACGGATGAGTGTGGGGGGGAAGGTTGTGCTGGGCTTTCCATTGATAATGATAATAACGTGGATTGGGTCTCTTACAGTTGTCGCACCGAATTGCAACCTTAGGCCTTAGGCGTGGCACGGGGCACTAACACGTCCCACTGAGACAGCAGTTGGGGCAATTAGGGAATAGTAATGTTAGTAAATAATGATTATAACCATTGGACTTCAGGCAGCTGTTTTCTATTCCTTGGCAGCTGTTCTCATTAGGAAAAACCCACATTTACACACCACACTGTGCAAAACTGCAGATGTTCTTGACACTCAAGTAATTATTTTTTTAAGTAATGCAGCTGAACTCGTGACATTGAAATAAATACGGCCTGCATCCATGGGTTTATGCCTTCATTTCCATTTTTTAAAACTCTCTTCTTTCTGTTAAACCTCTTACACCAGCTTTTCTGTGTCATTTATGTAGTGTATTATATAGGCCTTATATATATGCCTACAGAAAGTCTACACCCCCTTGAATTCGTTTCACACGAATTTCATGCATTTAAATTATCATTTTTTCCACTTATCTACACACCAAACTCCACACGGTTAAGGGGAAAAAGTTATATATTAAAAGTGTAAAACTATATATATATTTGGCAGCAATTCTTGTTAATGAGCCTGTTGGGATCGGTCTCTACCAACTCTGCACACCTAGATTTGGCCATATTGGACCATTCTTCTGTACGGAACTGTTCAAGCTGTCAGGTTCCTTGGGGAGCGTCGATGGACAGCAATCTTCAAGTCCTGCCACAAATATTCGATTGGAATTAGGTCGGGTCTCTCGCTGGGTCACTCAAGGACATTTACAGATTTGGCTGTGTGCTTTGGATCATTGTCAAGCTGAAAGGTGAACTTCTGTCCCAGTTGCAGCTTTCTTGCAGAGGGCAGCAGGTTTTCCTCAAGGAATTTGCTCTATTAATTTTCTCTTCTATCCTGACAAGTGCCCCAGTCCCTACCGATGAGAAACATCCTCATAACATGATGCTGCCCCACCATGCTTCACAGTAGGGATGCTGTTCATTGGGTAAAGCTTTGTGTTGTGTTTGTACCAAACATAATGCTTTGCAAAAAGTTCCATTGCAGATTCGTAGGACCACAAAACATTTTGCCACATGGCTACAGAATCTCCTGAGTGTCTTTTTGCAAACTTCAAACAGTTTGAGGTGGTGAGGTGGACTTTCTTGAGTAATGGCTTCCTTATTGCCACCCTACCACACAGACCAGATGATTCTTTGTAGAGTGAAGAAACATAAATGAAATCAATAGGACATAACACTGATTATTAATAATTGGGTGAACCGTTTTTAAGAAATGCAATTATTATGATTTAAATACTATCCACCTCTCACCTGTCTAGTGTTCATCAGTCCTTCACTTCCCTGTGCTTTTATAAAAAAACTAAATCTGACCCACAATATACAGAGATGGGTGTCGTATTTCAACAGCCCTGCCAATGTATTCAGTAAAATAAAGCCGGGTCCACAGAGGGACACACACACAGCATCATGAGTTCATACCCTGAGCCCCGGCACCAGAGCATTAAATAAAGGAATACATTTCAACAATCAGACGGGTTCAAACTGAGGATCAATAATGACTGAGTTTGTTTTTTATTTTAATTTTATTCTCATAAAAACAAATTCTAATTAAGCAAATGAAGAGAGGTAGAGGTGAGAAATTATACCTGGAGGTTAATCTTAATACAACACAATCCAAGCGCTACACAACCCCGGGGCCACGGCATCACACAGCAGAGCACCCTGCGACAACAGTCCACCTCCCGATGAAGTGAAGTGAGAGACAGAGACAATGATGGGGGATAACCTGTGCCAACAGTGCAAATCCATCCACAGAGACGAGAATAAATCAATACATGAGGGATGGATGGATGGATGACAGACGCGCAGGGTGTCAGCTCAGGCAGTGTGTCCACAGTGGGGTGCCCAGCTCTGTGTGAGGAGCAGGATTTGAACCCACACCCCCATGTGGAGACCAGAAAGCCCTGTCCATGGAAAGACCCATCCTTGAGTCTGACACCTTAGACTACTCAGCCATCCTGACTGTGTGGAGCTGGGCACCCCACTGTGGACACACTGCCTGAGCTGACACCCTGCGCGTCTGTCATCCATCCATCCATCCCTCATGTATTGATGTATTCTCGTCTCTGTGGATGGATTGTTGTCTCGGTCTTTTACTTCACTTCAATGGGAGTTTTTCGTAGACACTAAACTTCCCTCTTTTGCGGGTCCCGTCAGTTCCCCCCATCACTACACCCTGCACTTGTGCGTCTGTGCCCATCAGTGCATTCACTTATTGTAGTCATAGAACACATACACACACACAGGTAGGATATATATATATATATATATATATATACACACACACACGTATATTATTTATTATAACGTTTTTCTTGATTTTTAAATTCTCTTGAGACTATAACTGCAATAATGTGATAATTATCCAATATCTCAGTTGGTGTAGTGGTGTATCTCAGTTGCAAACCTGGGCTTGTGGGTCTGAGTGCAGATGTTCAGGTGTTATTACTCATGTGGAGATTTGAGACATATATAATGTCATGTCAATGTTAAACGGCATCAGAGCAGAACGAACAATTATAAGGCGATTAATAAGTCTCTGCGGACTGACGTCACAGCCGCACCCACAGGACCGGATGAGTGTTCGCCATCACCCCGCTCAGCGCTGAGGCCCGGGTCCCACACAGCCTCAGCTGTACTCTTGTGTGTGGAGCCCGTGTTCAGACAGACAGCAGTGATCCTGTCCTGTAGGACTTTAAACCAGCCACCCCTTCAGACACAACTCGTGCCAGCCAGAGGCGCAGAGTGGCCGTTCTTCACACAGGGCCCCAGAGCAGTGTCTGCGCTGCTGCCCGGGGCCCCGCTGATAGAGGCCCCGTTTTCACAGCTCATCTCATTCTGACGACCTGCTTTGAACCCCGGCTGAAAACGGCGATCTCCCAGAACTGCTGATGTGGCAGAGAACCGACCGCCATCGAAACTCACCCCATCAGGGGCCAGATCCCGGCCTGGGACTCGATCTGGACCCTCACGGAGAGGCCCGGGGCCACAGGGACTGGGGGCTCTCAGTGCGAGTCCTCCGGGTGTGACGCTGAGTTTAGCCCGCAGAGCCAGCACGCCGGCAGGGCAGCGGCTCCGGGGATTTCCCTAGAGCGGCTCCTCGCCGGAGGAAAGCGGGGACTTCTTCCCCGGATTAAACATGGCCGCCCTGGCAGCTCACAACACAAGGCGCAGGTGTCCGGCGTTGTCCCGCTTGGAGAGCAGCTGAGCCGGGTGTGGAGGGGGATGGCGCAGAGATGCACGGAGAGACACCGAGGAGGGGCTTTAACAGAGTCCATGCAGTTAAGGTGTTGTGTAGCCATTCCCACGCTATGAACACACTGCAGTGTGTTATTGTGACATTACGCTGTGTGAAGGTGTGTATGTGTGTGTGTGTGTGCTCTATGTGTGTGTGTGTGTGTGTGCTCTGTATGTGTAGGTGTGTGTGTGTGTCTGTGTCTGTGTGAAGGTGTGTAGGTGTGTGTGTGTGTGTGTGTGTGTGTGTGTGTGCGTGTGCTCTATGTGTGCTCTGTGTGTGTGTGTAGGTGTGTGTCTCAGTGTGTGTGTGTGTGCTCTGTATGTGTAGGTGTGTGTGTGTGTGTGTGTGTGTCTGTGTGCTGTGTGTGTGTGTGTGTGTGCTCTATGTGTGCTGTGTGTGTGTGTGTGTGTTCTGTGTGTGTAGGTGTGTGTCTCGGTATCTGTGTGAAGGTGTGTAGGTGTGTGTGTTCTGTCACACACAAGCTATGTGCTGGAGTAAAGTGTTTGGGTAGCAGTGTCATTTCTACACAGTATTGGGGAAGAGAATTGTTCTGGTCTCTGTTTGTTCCGTTACACACAATTGGTTTTGGCCTTTTGCCTATTGTCAGACAGTAGTGTGTACTAGTTAGAAACAAGGTATCACGATCCGTACCTAAGTGTTGCACTTTTTTGCCTGCCAGGATGTGGTGCTGTCTTTGCAAACACCTTTGAACCTACAACAACATCACCCTCTCCTCTGGGGCTTTTGAATTGCATCATTTGCCTTCCAAGCTGGAACATTTTACAAAGTGTGACTTATTATACGTAACAATTGAAAAAGCCTTTCCTGTTGGTTCAGCACGTTGCCCTCTGACACAGAACTACATGATCTGTGTGCCACCTCCTGAAAACAGACCCGGAGACGAAAAGAAGAGAAATCAATACGAAGCTTTGCCCCTGCATCTCCATCCTATACTCTCTCTCTCTCTCTCTCTCATATATATATGGCCTCCATAGTAGCGTTTTTCCCTTCCTTGATACTCTTTGTTTATTCACTGTGAAAGTATGTTGAAGTGCTACATTATAGTTGTTGCTGTTTATTATTATTGGTGACAATCACTGTCATTACAGGGTTATTTTTAGCAATAGGAGGCTTCTACACTGTTGTTTAGCATAATCACCATCCTCGCTATTAGTGTTATTATTTATACAACGTTGTGGTATAAATCACCACATGTATTATGATTATTAATGGAGGTAATTCTGCTTTTTTTCACGTCTGAATACACGCTGTTAGAATTTACGCGTCTTTTCATCAATGTATTCGATAAGCAAAACATGTTGATCTCAACTGCAGTTTTATATTCTAGTGAATCGTTGTCCACAAAACATTTGCCATATTTTATTCTTCTAAAGAAAACATTGATATTGTATAGCGCCCCATGAACCACAATTCCTATTCGACAGGAAGCTTGAAAAGGCTTTTTGTGTTGCAGGACCTCTGCAATTTGGTTTTTCTTTTCTTTTGGTTTCCTTACTGCATACGTATGTAAAGACCTTCTGCCTTTTCAATGCAAAAGTCTTCTTGTCATTGATTTGGGCTGCAATATCATTTATTGAATAAAAAACCTTGGTATAAAAAACAAACACTTAAATTAATTCTCAGGTTGAAGTTGTGTGAATGTGGGACTTTTTTTATATATATATATATATATATATATATATATATATATATATATGTAAAGGCAGGGAAAAAGGGGTTTTATTTAAAGGTAGGGGATGTGTGATATTGGCTTCGATTTTAATGATCTTGTTATTTAGTCAAGGACTAGCAGGAATTCAGTTAAGTGAGTTGTGCCAGATGGATCCAGTTGGAGCCAGTTAGGTGTGAATTGGGGGCAGGTAGACAAAAGCTACTTAAAGCTGCTGTTGGGAGAGAGCTGCGCTGTTTCTTGGTGACAAAAAACGTCAAGCAGTTGACCAGGGGACAGAAACCAAGAGACCCTCACAAAAAATAATAAATAAATAAGTAAATAAATAAACTTGCAAGTGGCCACTACAGTGTCAGGTTTGCCAAATGATTGCCTTCCTGGATTAACTCATCCAAGAAGATTTGTGAACGTTGCCGGCATGTTGAAATCCTGAAGATCAAGGTCCGAGATCTTGAGGCTCAGCTTGTTGATCTGCGCTGTCTTAGTGATCTGGAAGATATGGAAAGCAAACAAAATGCTAGGGTGTATAAAAGTGTAGAATTGAGAACAAGGGCAGTGATGTTCAGACTGTACAATGCACTAGTTAGAGCTCATCTGGATACTGTGGACAGTTCTGGGCTCCACACTTCAAGAAAGATATCGCTGCTCTAGAGGCAGTTCAGAGGAGAGCAACCAGACTTATTCCAGGTCTGAAGGGAATGTCCTACTGAGAGACTGAGGACCTGAACCTTTTCACCCTGGAACAGAGGAGACTACGTGGGGACTTGATCCAAGCATGATGGGGCGAATGGCCTCCTCTCGATTGTACACTTTCTCATGTTCTTAACAAGAATACACATTTAAATAAATAAGGAACAGTTTGTTGACCCTTTTACAAGAGTGGGCTCTTGGGTTCTGTTCTACAATGCAGACTCGGAGAAGGAGCCACATTTGCAGCAGTTTAATCATATGTATGTTTGCATTTCCAGTGAGGGGTTTCAAAGGAAAACAAAGACAACAGGAGCAGATGTTCCCCATCTCACTGTCTCTGTCTCTCAGGGCGTCCTGCAGCCGGACACCAAAGGAAGCCCGTCCTGTAGAGAAGCACACAGAGCCCGTGTGCCGTGTCCCGGGTTTCACTGGACTGTCCACTGCTGTGTCACTTGCCTTGTCTTCTGTGGGGAACAGCCCTCTGAGGTGAGAGAGTGTTAAATTGTCCCCCCAGTAATGTGTGCCCCTAAACCCCCCCACCCGCAGACTCGAAATCCTTGTCCCCCCACTTCTGAAACCAAGCCTGCTCCCCCGGTTTCAATGAATAGTCTTCTCTGTGACCATGTCTTGTTAGTTTGTGTTTCTATGTATGCATGTTTACCTGCCCCCTGATGCCATAGTTAATATACCGTGGTAAAGGTGTTATTTGTTGGTGCTGGATTGTGACCTAAAGCATGGAAACAGCTCAGGGCAAAATTGGGAAATAGTGTTTTTTGCTGCAGACAAAATTGAGGCCAAATTGGGCTGGATAGATGACAGGAAACCTTGGATACGGGTTTGAAGTGTTTGGTTGCAACTTGTCAAGTGTCTCTCTTTCTCTCTCTCTCTGTGTAGATTTGCCTCCCAGCCTGTTTTTGACGCTGGAGACACACACCCTTATATTCCCCGTGCCATTCTGTGCCAAGCATCCTGCCGCCAGCCTCACAGTGCCTCCTCTCTGCCTCACTTCTGTGCTATTTTTATTTCCCAGGGATGTTGGAGAGAAGTGTTGACCCCTTTGTTCCACACTTCTGGATCACTACACTATCCACAGGCATTACGATCAAAGTGGTCACCGCGGATGATGGAGTTTGCTTTGGTATCAAACGCTGGATTTGTAACTCGCACAAATCATGGGACCTTGATCTCATAATTTATGGAAATGAGGGAATTATATTCGTCTTCCCGTTCCTCCGCACAGCGCCGCGCGCTCAGGGTGTGACAGCAGCTTCGTGTGTTCTGGCGCTCAGAAGTGTGTTTGTTCTCTGCGCTGCACACTGGCCTTTCAGCATAAAGGGTGTTTTTGAATCTAAATGATTATATCATTTTAAAAACTATTTCCATATTAAATTACTATATGACATGTAATTTTAACAGAATTCAGTATATATAGTATACATTGCTTTCACACGCACTCTCTCCCCCTTTATATTATACACAGTATAGTGTATGTATATATTCACCCTATTATAGTATATGTAGTGTCTGTGTATATATATACACATAGAATACATATACCCTATTTTACTGTGTATACATATAGTAAAGCTACATACATATAGTATGTATACACATTTGCTATTATAGTGTGTGTATTTAGAGATAGATCAATATATATATATATATATATATATATATATATATATATATATATATATAGTGCATGCAAATATAGTATGTATGTATATATTATATACACAGCCTATTACTACTAGTATATAGAGCAAACATTTACTATATATCTATGTATATTTATATATGAACATAGTATAGTGCATACATTTACTATTACACACTGTATATACTTATATATATACCCTCCATTATATACTAAAAAACAAGTATATACACTCACCTAAAGGATTATTAGGAACACCTGTTCAATTTCTCATTAATGCAATTATCTAACCAACCAATCACATGGCAGTTGCTTCAATGCATTTAGGGGTGTGGTCCTGGTCAAGACAATCTCCTGAACTCCAAACTGAATGTCTGAATGGGAAAGAAAGGTGATTTAAGCAATTTTGAGCGTGGCATGGTTGTTGGTGTCAGACGGGCCGGTCTGAGTATTTCACAATCTGCTCAGTTACTGGGATTTTCACGCACAACCATTTCTAGGGTTTACAAAGAATGGTGTGAAAAGGGAAAAACATCCAGTATGCGGCAGTCCTGTGGGCGAAAATGCCTTGTTGATGCTAGAGGTCAGAGGAGAATGGGCCGACTGATTCAAGCTGATAGAAGAGCAACTTTGACTGAAATAACCACCCGTTACAACCGAGGTATGCAGCAAAGCATTTGTGAAGCCACAACACGTACAACCTTGAGGCGGATGGGCTACAACAGCAGAAGACCCCACCGGGTACCACTCATCTCCACTACAAATAGGAAAAAGAGGCTACAATTTGCACAAGCTCACCAAAATTGGACAGTTGAAGACTGGAAAAATGTTGCCTGGTCTGATGAGTCTCAATTTCTGTTGAGTCCGAATTTGGCGTAAACAGAATGAGAACATGGATCCATCATGCCTTGTTACCACTGTGCAGGCTGGTGGTGGTGGTGTAATGGTGTGGGGGATGTTTTCTTGGCACACTTTAGGCCCCTTAGTGCCAATTGGGCATCGTTTAAATGCCATGGCCTACCTGAGCATTGTTTCTGACCATGTCCATCCCTTTATGACCACCATGTACCCATCCTCTGATGGCTACTTCCAGCAGGATAATGCACCATGTCACAAAGGTCGAATCATTTCAAATTGGTTTCTTGAACATGACAATGAGTTCACTGTACTAAACTGGCCCCCACAGTCACCAGATCTCAACCCAATAGAGCATCTTTGGGATGTGGTGGAACGGGAGCTTCGTGCCCTGGATGTGCATCCCACAAATCTCCATCAACTGCAAGATGCTATCCTATCAATATGGGCCAACATTTCTAAAGAATGCTTTCAGCACCTTGTTGAATCAATGCCACGTAGAATTAAGGCAGTTCTGAAGGCGAAAGGGGGTCAAACACAGTATTAGTATGGTGTTCCTAATAATCCTTTAGGTGAGTGTATACTTACCCTATTTAAATAAAAACATGTATACCTTTATATCCAAAATATATACTCATTATACAGTGTGCATACATACATTTAAATAGTAAGTATATACATTATACTACAATAGTAAATTAAGATATACTATATATAGTACACATTAACAGGGTATATTATACTGCAAACATATATGAATATTCACTATAAAGATAGTATATATATATATATATATATATATATATATATATATATATATATATATATCTTACCCTAGATTTATAATCGTGTACTTGTATATACAGACACTATATCTTCGTGTGTGTATATATGATAGTTATGTATAGACTCCATTTATATAATACAGAATATAAATGCATGAGGGTATATAATTATATATATATTGCAGTTTACATACCCTATTATGTATTTGATTCATATAGAAGCTATAGTGTGTATGTGTATACAGCTCTGGACAAAATTAAGAGACCTCTCCATTTTCTCTCCATTTTTTCCAGAGCTGTATATATAAACTGGACATATTTCAAGAAGAAATGGACTGCAGCAGCTATAGAATGTATCAGTAAACAAAAAGAGGGCGAGAGCTTTGCGGGTGTCCTCTGGAGACGCAGTGCACACACGCTGGGGAGGCCATCACCTAGCGGTGGAATAACAAAGCATCATAATGAAATATACAATAGAGAATCTGCACATATATCCCGTAGAATCTACAGGGTTTCTATATGTTTTCCTACAGTTTAGAATAATTTATAGCTTATCTGTTATAGTATCTGGATTGTGCAATTAAATGTATATATGATTCTGTTGTAAAGCTCCATATTCACATATTCTGTCTGGTTAGATATTCTGCTTGAAGATACACAACTACTGTGTGTTAATTTAGATCAGGCTTTCCTCTGTTCCTTTACATTAAGTCTGGAATAATAGAGCCACGCAGAGCTTTATTCATCGACACAAAGAACCACAAAAGATATATACATACATTCTATTTTCATCGAAAGATATCTTAAAGAAACATTTAATCACATATGGGACAAGGAGAAGCTAGTGCCGGACGCATTAACCCCGGCAGAGCCTACTGTACTTCCATGTGACCACAGGGAGCCGAGTCTGACGATCGGTGTCCTCCCATCGCCGTCACCTGAGAGGAACAACTGCTCGAAGCGCCAGAGATGCAGGCTGGCCACGGCTGACCCTCCGCACAGACCTGGCTGGTAATGAAAAGGACAGAGCTTTAGTGAAGTGAAATGCAGGACAGTGCCTGTTGACCACCTGCGTGTTTCTCCATCGGCAGCTGGTGGTCTTCAGGATGCCCTGACAAAAAGACAAAGACGAAAAATGAGAAGGGGAAGATCCTGTTGCTATTATCTTTCCTTTTGAACACCTCACTGAAAACACAACACCACATATGAATACACTTGTAAATCTGGATTATCCATGAACTGTGTACTGCGCTGAGCATTTAGTTTGAGGGCCAATCTTGTCGCGGTGTGAGGAGGGTTCCCCCAGATTACTGCCAGACCCCCGGCCCCCAACAGACCCCGTGGCCTTGACTCTTCTCCACCTCTTAAGATCTGTCAGCCTGCTGTCCTGGTGGCACTGGGGAAAATGTCTACCATCACAATTTAACACATATTTACACAAACTGACAGATGTTTGCATTTCCAGTGAGGGGTTATTTCACGGACACCTCAGTCCTACATGGATGCAAAGCCATTCTGTCTATTCATGACGTGTGTTTCATACTCGGCGGTCTCCTGTTCACACCGGGTCTCAGGACTGTTTAGAAAGAAAACTAAGGGTTGTTAAACCTCAACAGCAAGCTTAAGCTTTGATGTTAACTCAGAAAGTCACACTTGCCTACAGGGTGTCTGTGTGGTTTTAAAGTCCTGAGGTTTGAGCGGCTGAGCGTATGTGTCTCTTGTATTTGAAAGGGTTAAATGTACATTAATCAACCATTCTGACAATCAGTGACATAGATATCATTGTAGAGCAACACTATAGAAGATACTAAACGTATAGCTCTTTAAATTAGACAAACAAAATAAATATTTTCATAACCTGGTTCACATGCCATTACACTGATTAAAGACCAGCATTAAACTGCTTTGGAATGAATATGAATGAAGGAAGACAAATTATATTAATTGGGCAAAATACTGAGCAATTAATGGTTCATTGTACATGGAAAACACTTCACTTTAGCAGAACACGGATATACACTCCCTGGATTGGACTGGAAATTATTTACCAGCTAATTATTTGCCAGCTTGCAACCCCACAGCACTGTGGCCCAGTGTGGCCCCCGTGCAAACCTGGTGCATAACAGTGGCTTTTATTTGTGCATTTGATTAGCCTAGTGAATAGAGCAGCCAGGGCTTAATCTGCGTGGGGGGGGTTTCCCTCGGCCACACTTTAATCACCTGCTACTGGCCGGAGAACGGGGCCTTTTGTTCTAGATCAAATCAGCCACAATCCAGGAACATCTGCGCCTGAAGACTGGGATCTCACTGAGGTTTTGGAGGAGAGGAAGAGCAGGTCAAGCGTGAAGCCAGGCCCAAGGGCTCGAGCCCCTGAGATCCGGGGCCGTCTCTGACACTTGTCCAGAAGCCATTTTGTGGGGTCATTAAGTCATGAAAGAAACATAGGTTGACAGTTTCAATGCAGCACACAGGAGGAAAATAAGAGAGAACATTTTGTGCACGTTCAATAGCCCCATCCATCACTCTGTTATTGTATTTGAGGGACTGTGTCGGCTAGAGAGGAGTGCTCCGCTGTAGACAGACAGCAGTCCCTCGGATACAATAATCATGTAAAATAATGTCACGAGTGGTGCGGACAGCACTGATCACGTTGGGGTTGTTTTCACTGATTTATATTATTGTTGTGTTATTCTTATTGCTGTTGCACTTCAATCACTATTGTGTTTATTTTTTCTTTTATTGCTTGTTGCGTGTGGGTTGATTGTGTGCTTATTATTTAATTATATCTCATTGGTGTTGGGTTATTGGCAAGGTGCTGTGTACACCCCATTAGCGAACATTCCTACGTACACCTGTCCCCCTTAACCAGGAAACTGGCTATAAAACCCAGGGAGTCTCCTTTCACAGGGAGAAGGGAGACACCTCAGTGAGCGGAAGGGCAGTGAGCAGCAGAGTCGCCGCAAATCCTAATGTCCTGGGCAGGAGAGAGAAGACAGAGGAAGACGGCAGAGAAGCGAGAGGCTCCGAGGAGGCTGGTACTGGGAACCGGGGTTATATGTACTTAAATGAACAGAGCGTGGACACGGTTGTGAAGAGCACTTTATTGAAATAAGGACGAGTGTTCCCGTTCTGCTTTTAGTAGTTAGGATCGAGATATTGTACTGTCTTCTCTCTGCTGTAGAGACTGCCCATTGCGGCGATGGGATGTGCTGCTGAGACTGTACCTGGAAAGAGACAGAGGCCAATCGGTTCTATTGTTTTGGAGGTTTTCCCAGAGACCCTCCTGATCTGCATTGTGTGCCAGGACGTGTTTACATTGCTTTATTTTGCACAAGGACTTACTTTAATGACCTTTTGCTTGCAGGACTTTGACCTCATTTTTACAGACCCCAAAGTTGAGGGTTTTGTGGCTACAACGGCGGCGGGCACTTACCTGCGGGGCCCACGAGTGGTGCCAGCTGTGGGAATACATTGAGAGAGTTTAGGGATAAGTAGAGAACTTTTTAGCTTGTATATATTTTTAGTAACTGTTTATTATATTGAGGTGATTAGCATTTTGGGAATTTTAGCTTGCCTTGTTTTATTAAAGGCATTTTTAGTTAGTTTTAGGATTATTATTATTGAAATAGTCCCCACTATTGTAACTCTGTGCAATATTGATTGTGATTCTGTGGATTTGGTACTGAACCGACTTCGTGCCCTGTGTCAGTTATAACTATTGTAGCAATAAATCTTTACTTCCCTTACTCATCGGTATGGTGGTGCCTTGGGGTCCGTCAAGCCTGCTGGGGGGGTGAACGTGTATCGGGTGCGACGAGCTCTTCCCTCGTTGAAAAGGAAGTGGTGTTGTCTGGTTTGGCGTGGTCACCCCTAGCACTCATAGGTGGTGACAATAACAGGGACAGTTCTGTGTGATGAAAAACTTTGACTACACACTGATGTTCTTTCGGAAAAATAGGGTGACGGGGCCATCGACCGTGCATAAAATGTTTTTATTGATTTTCATGGCTTTTCTGAATTTCCCCATTTACTTCCAGCGGCTCGAGTTGGCACCCCTGTGACGTCATGTCTCAATCTTTGAATTCTGGTACACAGAATGAGCTGGACATGGAAAACTCAATCCACATAGTTTCTATTTATAGAATAAACTGAGAAATTATGGATTTTCGGTGGAGTTCCCCTTTAAGATCGGGTGTATTTTCAGTTCAAAGGAACGTATTTGGGTGATCTTAAAAACAAATATTCAACAACATTTCAAATTATGCCTTAATCCCTTATTAAAATGACCGGCAAGATTTTCTGGTGTGATATAATACATCACATATGGCATGACAATGTGCTACTATTACAGATTTTAATATGTATTTTTAATATGTATTTTGCTTTTACATTGCAAGACATTATTTGCAATCGCATCTCATCAAGCTTAGTATTACTTTAGGACATTATCACATCCATAATGATAATTTGGGATTTATTTATTAATAAATGGTAAACTTTTCCTCATAACATAAGTTTAACAAAGTTAGGTTTCCAGAGAAAGTTTGAAAAAAAAAAAATACTGTAGTATACAACTTTGCCAAGAAAATGTTATGGACGTGACATTTGCATAATTTATAAACACCATTATTTTAAACTGCTATAACATAGTTTCCTTTTATCAGCAAAATGTAGTATTATAATCTTTCTATTACATACCCATTGAGTTCAAATTGGGCATATTTACAAAACTATACATAAAACCGTTATTCCACACTTGAAACCTAAAACTGTGTGTCATAGTCTCCAAGCTTCACCTCTGAAGATCAAGCCACACTCCTGCACCTCCGTCACAGTCAGTAATCCACACACAACACGGACTGAACACCATTGTAATCTTCAAGTTCATACTAAAATAAATGCATTCCCAAACCAAGCATGACAGCCTTTATCTGTGCTGCTATTGGTGGGATATTACCAGAACACACACTATCAGATACAAACGGTGTGAAAGGACTGCTCATCTTATTGAACACAGACAAGCAATTGACCTTGCGTTAATATTGATCCCCAATCACAAGATGGAAATAAAAATGAGCTTTCTGTTCTATGAACTTTCATTGAATTTGAAACATAACAAACCTAAATATAACATAAATACAGACGGTGTATTGCAGTGTGCAAACAGTGGAGAAATAGACGAGCTACACTCAAACTCCACAGGAAACAAAAAAGCGGGTTTAAATGACCGCAGCCTCTTTTACATTGTCAATAAGTTACTCAAAAATACAAGGCTACCCTGCCCTCAGTAAAGCCCATCCTCTGGTGTCTGACCCAGAACTGCTCCCACAACAAAAGAGGGTTCATAGCGTGGGAATGGCTACACAACACCTTAACTGCATGGACTCTGTTAATAATAGACCATGCCAAGACAGACCTGCCCTCAGTGAAGCCCCTCCTCGGTGTCTCTCCGTGCATCTCTGCGCCATCCCCCTCCACACCCGGCTCAGCTGCTCTCCAAGCGGGACAACGCCGGACACCTGCGCCTTGTGTTGTGAGCTGCCGGGGCGGCCATGTTTAATCCGGGGCAGAAGTCCCCGCTTTCCTCCGGCGAGGAGCCGCTGTAGGGAAATCCCCGGAGCCGCTGCCCTGCCGGCGTGCTGGCTCTGCGGGCTAAACTCAGCGTCACACCCGGAGGACTCGCACTGAGAGCCCCCAGTCCCTGTGGCCCCGGGCCTCTCCGTGAGGATCCAGATCGAGTCCCAGGCCGGGATCTGGCCCCTGATGGGGTGAGTTTCGATGGCGGTCGGTTCTCTGCCACATCAGCAGTTCTGGGAGATCGCCGTTTTCAGCCGGGGTTCAAAGCAGGTCGTCAGAATGAGATGAGCTGTGAAAACGGGGCCTCTATCAGCGGGGCCCCGGGCAGCAGCGCAGACACTGCTCTGGGGCCCTGTGTGAAGAACGGCCGCTCTGCGCCTCTGGCTGGCACGAGTTGTGTCTGAAGGGGTGGCTGGTTTAAAGTCCTACAGGACAGGATCACTGCCGTCTGTCTGAACACGGGCTCCACACACAAGAGTACAGCTGAGGCTGTGTGGGACCCGGGCCTCAGCGCTGAGCGGGGTGATGGCGAACACTCATCCGGTCCTCTGGGTGCGGCTGTGACGTCAGTCCGCAGAGACTTATTAATCGCCTTATAATTGTTCGTTCTGCTCTGATGCCGTTTAACATTGACATGACATTATATATGTCTCAAATCTCCACATGAGTAATAACACCTGAACATCTGCACTCAGACCCACAAGCCCAGGTTTGCAACTGAGATACACCACTACACCAACTGAGATATTGGATAATTATCACATTATTGCAGTTATAGTCTCAAGAGAATTTAAAAATCAAGAAAAACGTTTTAATAAATAATATACGTGTATATATATATATATATATCCTACCTGTGTGTGTGTATGTGTTCTATGACTACAATAAGTGAATGCACTGATGGGCACAGACGCACAAGTGCAGGGTGTAGTGATGGGGGGAACTGACGGGACCCGCAAAAGAGGGAAGTTTAGTGTCTACGAAAAACTCCCATTGAAGTGAAGTAAAAGACCGAGACAACAATCCATCCACAGAGACGAGAATAAATCAATACATGAGGGATGGATGGATGGATGACAGACGCGCAGGGTGTCAGCTCAGGCAGTGTGTCCACAGTGGGGTGCCCAGCTCCACACAGTCAGGATGGCTGAGTAGTCTAAGGTGTCAGACTCAAGGATGGGTCTTTCCATGGACAGGGCTTTCTGGTCTCCACATGGGGGTGTGGGTTCAAATCCTGCTCCTCACACAGAGCTGGGCACCCCACTGTGGACACACTGCCTGAGCTGACACCCTGCGCGTCTGTCATCCATCCATCCATCCCTCATGTATTGATTTATTCTCGTCTCTGTGGATGGATTTGCACTGTTGGCACAGGTTATCCCCCATCATTGTCTCTGTCTCTCACTTCACTTCATCGGGAGGTGGACTGTTGTCGCAGGGTGCTCTGCTGTGTGATGCCGTGGCCCCGGGGTCGTGTAGCGCTTGTATTGTGTTGTATTAAGATTAACCTCCAGGTATAATTTCTCACCTCTACCTCTCTTCATTTGCTTAATTAGAATTTGTTTTTATGAGAATAAAATTAAAATAAAAAACAAACTCAGTCATTATTGATCCTCAGTTTGAACCCGTCTGATTGTTGAAATGTATTCCTTTATTTAATGCTCTGGTGCCGGGGCTCAGGGTATGAACTCATGATGCTGTGTGTGTGTCCCTCTGTGGACCCGGCCGCGCTTCACCCCCATGGATCAGAGCCACTGGGCAGTAGTTTCGGTCAGTGGGTTTGGCCCCTATGGCAGGTATTTATGGGTGGGTTTGGCCCCTATGGCCGGTGTGCAGTCAGTGGGTTTGGCCTAATGGCAGGTGCACTTCAGACAGGGATTGCCTCTGAGTCTGAGGTCAGTCAGGTGTTGTATATTCTCATCCTTCCGGGGACACAAATGGAAATTGGGCTTCAAGGCATTGAAGACAGAAAACAGGAGACACTTCTTCACACAGAGAGGCGTCACAATCAGAACAAACTCCCCAGCGATGCGGCTGAAGAGACAATTTGGGAACATTCAAAAACAGACTGGATAGGATCCTTGATCACTTATTAATGGACACCAAACGAGCACGATGGGGCGAATGGCCTCCTCTCGGTTGGACACTGCCTCATGTTCTTCAGTAAAACGGCACTATTTTATTTCAGGTGCTCTTGGCTGAGCAGAAACAGTGTCTGTAAATTAGGCGTTTCCTCTGCAGGGCTCAGTGCAGGGGTAATCCAGTAACTGTCTGCTTTAGACACTGCAGGACTCGCCACAGCACACGAGTGTGTACAGCGACACAGCCCTGCGTTCCTCCCTCCCCAGTGGAGTCGAAAGCCTTGAGAACGAGGCCATGGCTTTCTGATGCGCTTGTGTATTTAATTACTTATTGACACACTTACTGTAACAGAACTAACATGTATAACCTCGGTTTTAAAATTGTGTTAATTTTACTGAATACATTGGCAGGGCTGTTGAAATTTGACACCCATCTCTGTATATTGTTATACAAGTAGTGCATTGTGGGTCAGATTTAGTTTTTATATAAAAGCACAGGGAAGTGAAGGACTGATGAACACCAGACGGGTGAGAGGTGGATAGTATCTCTGATCAGATTTTTTGTTTTTTAAAAACTATTCTAAAATCTGTTGCTGAAAATCATCTGAATTTCCCACAGAAAAAAATGCATTTCTTAAAAATGGTTCACTGAATGTATGTATAATTTACAGTGTTATGTCTGGTTGATTTCATTTGTTTCTCTACTCGCCAAAAATAAATCTCCTTCTTAGAACCAATATATGTGCAATGGTTTTGCGTTGATGCAACACATACGCACAGTTACAGATGAAATAATAAAAAAATAAAAAATCCTTAGTTTGCAGCAGTACATTTTAGAAATACTTCCTTTAGAACCGAGAAAAACATCCCTAGCCAGACTATTCTGCCAAAACAGGAAGTAAAAAGCGAACCCTACACACCTCAAGAGGTGAATCCTGTATGTCAGCCAACACAAAAACAGACTTTCTAATAATAAGTAGCAATATGCAGTGCGAGTGCGATATCAATAAACTCCAGATTTAACGGAATGTGTGATGTGAGTTATTTAAAAGTGTGAGATCTACCGCATTTCATTACGATAAATAGAACGAGCCCTCGCAGAATCCCTAATTATTGGCTTAAATCAAATTCTGCTAATGCTGTACAAAATTAAAACAAGGATGGATTCATAAGGAGTACGTTTACACGAGTGCCAGAACAGAGCGCCGTTTCAATATTGGTAAAAGCTGATTTAGACATGGATTATCATTTTCATTCTGTGTCTTCATTTAGGAGAAGAATGATTATAATCTGTTTGGTTTTGTGCGGCTTTCACTCAAAAATTACTGATTTCTTTACCTGCATGTGCCTTAACTGTTCATCCGGCATCAGACCACATCCCAGGCTCTTCAATGAGGCGAGAGTCGAAAGCCATCCGTGAAATAACAACACAAATAACGAAACCACAACCCCGGGAATGCATGAATGATCTTTATTGCAAAAGCTTTAGTGACTTAATAGTTTTTAGTTTCCCCACGCAACAATAAAAAGTCCATCTTAAAAAGCAATGGCACAAAAGAGTCAGGTAACTTCGCAGACACGGAGCGTTTTTATTGTTGTTTCTGGCTCGAGGAACAGAAACTCTCCCCCACCCACGGTCCCACCCCGCCCCCGTCGAACCCCCGGAGTGACAAAAGCGTCAAAACCAAGCCAAACGAACACATCAGCCGACACACAGCGGTCTCGCTCCATCGGTTCGGGACGACACGGGATGGGTGCGGTGGCCGGGAAAGACCCTGGAATGGAGGAAGTGCGGCTGGCAGACATTCGCATCTTGCTGTTCAGGTCACGTTAAGACAAAATCATGATTGAAGAAAGAAAAAGAACCTCTTTGGAATGAAAGACAGATGACTATTACAGGGTTGGGATTTATCAGCTGCTGTTGGGAGGGTAGAACCTTTGGAATACAAGACTTTAAAGACGAAGGATGTGCAAATAATCTGGTTGAGATCCTGACATCCTGCCCCGTATGGAGGATGCAGATACCGTCTCTCCCCCCCCGAACGCGATCAGATCTCCGTCTCTCGTACGCCACACATCCGGAGTAACGGAGAGCGATCAGCAAGTTCGTCAAGATGTTCCCTTCAGACGGGCCGTATGCTGTTTGCTGAACTATATAATTCCTTTATAAATATACATCAGCCCTCATTAAGTGTTAATTAAGCATATACACGGGGAGAGAGGCCCATTCAATCAAGTCCGGTCAGGAGAGCAGGAGCAGCTAATTGATTTATGTACTGGTAGCACGTCCTGAGAGCCCTGTTTAGCATATTCCAGCGGCTCCAGGACATTTATTCTCATAATGCTCAGCACCGGGAGTAGAGAAGACGGATATCCCCCCCCACATTTAAAATCACACTCACGCTAACTGGAAAAGACGCGGCCCGGTCCACCAATTTGTTCCAATAAAGGCGAGCGCCACACGCCCAGCATCCATTGAGCTCAACTCTCGCCATTAACCGATGCACTTCCTAATGGATTGAGACGGCGGATAAAAAAACCTCCTATTGAATCAAACCTGGATTATCTGCACATCGCGGCCCAGGCAGGCAACGTAAAGCACAGGCGGAGACAGAGGACAACACCGAGTGTGGCAGCCTTTAAACAAGCGTAGAAATAAATACAAATACCGAAACCCAAAAGCACGATTTCTAGACAGTATTTAAACGCTGCGAGTTCCCAGTTCTCGACGGAAAAGAAAGATTCGGCGGCAGGTTCGGGTAGCAAAGCTTCAAGCCCTGTTGGTTTTGCTGCTGTGACCGCAGTGTCTGACGCCCAAACACTGCGACCTCTGCGAAAGGCCACGATCAGCTGCACTTGAAACGGTTCGCCTGCACTCGAAACAGCTCCGAGCATCGCACATCGAGCGCTGGCATGACACGGCGGCGTCAACACGGACCCCTCGCTTCACACACAGAAAATGGCCCCAACGCAGAGACTTATAACACCTAGAAACATCTGCAAATATCTATATACACATATAAACAAGAGGGAGGTGGATAGGGTCAGACGGGATCCATCGAAAGTGTGGTTTCCCTGTATCTGTAGGGTTGGCACCAGACGGGAGGAGGGACGTCCTCCGAAAATAAAAGCATTCCATCGCAAACACCTCGAAGACGTGGACGTCGAAAAGTCCGTTCCACTGCGACACGACAAACACGGTGCAAAAGCACTGGGATGGATGGTCTGTAGGGTGGAAACGAGGCCCTGGATCCTCCCTCGTTGTTCTTCTCCTTTGTAATATTTTGTACAGATACAGTGTCTTACTTAACAACATACACCAGTCCAGTAAGGCAGTGAATAGTCGTGGTAGAGTTCGAACAGTTTGGACCCCTGGGATCTCTGGGTTCGGTGCTCTGTGGTCATGGGAGATGAGCGATAGCGGAGGAAAGACACACTGGACCACACAGACCGGGCGCTGTCTGTTCTTGGAGAGAGGCGGCACCATGTACTGTGCAAACGCAGAGCCCAAAAAAAGCCCGGGCCCGAGCGAGCGAAACAGCACCGAGAAAAACAAAACCGAGAGAAAAGAAACACAGCACGTGAAGAAGGCGAGCATCGGATCGCGGGAGAGCGCTCCCTCATCGTCGTCGTTATTATTGTGGTTTTAGATTTCGTCCAGTTCTGACGAGACAGGAACGCCGGTCGCCCGAGTGAGTCCAACAGAAACAAAACGAGGGACCAGCGCAGAGCGAGTCTCCTCGGGGTACGGCACGGCCGGCAGTCCGAGTCCTTGCAGGCGGTGCTTCGAGGCCGGATGCTATCTCACTTCCATGCAGTCCAGGTACTCCAGGGCGAGGTCGTAGCAGAAGCGGTACTGCTCCTGCGAGAGACAGAGAGATGGATTAGCAGAGTAAAGCACAGGGCGGAAATCTGCGGAAAAGCGAAAATAATACACAAAAGGATTGTAACCGAATAAACTATTCAAATTCAAACAGTTCTGGGCTCCACACTTCAAGAAAGATATCGCTGCTCTAGAGGCAGTTCAGAGGAGAGCAACCAGACTTATTCCAGGTCTGAAGGGAATGTCCTACTGAGAGACTGAGGAACTGAACCTTTTCACCCTGGAACAGAGGAGACTACGTGGGGACTTGATCCAAGTCTTCAAAATCATGAAAGGCATCGACCACATCAAACCAGAGGAGCTTTTCCAGATCAGCAGGGACACACGCGCCCGGGGACACAAATGGAAATTGGGCTTCAAGGCATTCAAGACAGAAAACAGGAGACACTTCTTCACACAGAGAGGCGTCACAATCTGAACAAACTCTGGACACCAAATGAGCACGATGGGGAAAATGTCCTCCTCTCGATTGGACACTGTCTTATGTTCTTAAATGTTACAAACCCTGACTAAAAGACTAACACACAAACAGCAGCACCTACCAGGGACTCCACCATGTTGGGCTTGGAGTTGCGCAGAGTTTTGACGGCGTAGAAGACATCCACCATGCTCTGGTACTGGACCATCTCCAGGATCATGGTGCAGGCGCAGAACGTCCCACTGCGGCCGCCGCCGTTCCTGCGAGACAAATACACACAAAGCGGCGATCAGTCTGGGAGGAAACGCACACCTGTCCATCGCTTTTGGACAAACAAAACCTCCTTCCAACATGTTGAAGACCACGCCTTACCTGGGCTAGACTTCATAGGTCAATCTGGGAGAATTCAATGCCACGGTCTGGACAAGGTCTCCTCTCTCTACCATAGAGGTCATATTAACTCAAAACAACAGACGCCACCTTCCACAGTTCCCAGTTAAGTTCATGTTTAATAAATAAGGAAAGAGATGAAGGACTGAGATTTTACACGAAGCCGAGGTAGGTGTTTGGAGCTCTTTGCCAAGTTTTGGGTGCTGATTCACAGAGATCTTTTATGCAACACTTGGACGGATAAAAACAGCAGCATCCACACAGCGCTTGTGTCCTCCAGCTGTTCATGGACTTCACGAGTAACTTTACACGTCAGTGGATATGTTTAGATCTAGTTTTCAACAGGGAGGGACCCCCAGAGGAGGACTGATGAGCAGGAAGGGGCTTGAAACGGCCCGATACGGGTGGGAAGACAGAGGAGGTGGACTTGAACAATACAGAGTGTGAAGGAAGGTTAGGGACGGCAGTTGTGGTTTCTCACTCTTAATTAGGTCCCTCCTTCTCGGTTAGAATAAATAAAAGGCATCCTGAAAATAATTAAACAAATCAAATGTGAGAAGAACCCCGAAGGAGCTGGGGAGGCCTTCCAAGGCGACGCGGAGAGCGTGTGAAGCCAGCGATCGTGAGTGTGAGTGGGAGAGGATATCGATCTACTGGCAGGGAGTGGGAGACGGGTGCTCTGGGGGAATCGGCAACTGTTGGAAGCGTTTCGTGATCGTGTCTCCCGTCCGGGAAACGCTTCCAACGGTGACTCAAAGGAACACAAAGGGCACAAAGGAAGCGAGATCCCGGAGACGGGGTGAGGGTCCCTCCGTCTCAAAACAACTGCCCAGTTTCATTCTGTGCAAAGTGACGGCGGAGACTGATGTTCGGCACCGGCGCTGGCAGCCTAAGGCTCCAAAGGAAACTCTGTGGTGAGAGGAGCTTCCTCCTAATCTGCAGGAATGAGCTGCGCTGAAAAAACAATCCTGTACGAGAGCTTTATTTGTGCAGCATTCGCAGCAATAAAAGCATAATTAAAATGTCAATTGCGGTAATTATTATTATTATTTTGTCATCTGGGATTCGTTATTATCACAGTTGACATTTTATACTAAAGGTGCAGTTCATGTAGGTGTAGAGGATTGTTTTGTCTCATTTAATTTCTGAATGTCTCGCTTGTGCGATTATTACAGATGTGAACGGGCCGAGAGATGCGTGTGGATGCGGGCAGTCAAGTCTCTCTGTCTCTGTCCATCTCTGTCCGTCTCTCTCTCTCTCTCTCTCTCTATATATATATATATATATATATATATATATATACACACACACTCAATTAATGGCATGCACAACTACAAAGAAACGCCTCTAGACACCAAGTCCTGGCAGTCAGTCCGCATCAGAAGCGTCCAAGTCGGCGCCGTGCCCGTCAATTCAGTGCCTCGCCGATGTGGAGCGGGACTCACAGGCAGTGGACGATGGTGCGGCCCTCCCCGCAGTCCCTCTGCCACTTGTGCACGTGGCCCAGCAGGCTCATGAAGGACTTCTTGGAGTCGGGGACTTCCCGGTAGGCTGACCAGCGCAGGTACTGGAACTGACGCACCACCAGGTGTCCCTCCTGCAGCTGGGGGGAAAACAGGACGGAGGTCAAGACAGGGACACGTTTTAGAAAGGATTTGTCCAACACTAGCTTCCCAGCCATCTCCAGCAGGCCAGAGGGAGGACACACCCCAATCTCCCACGGGATGTTACTCCCAACCAAAGTGCCCCCTTCACAGGGTTTGTCACGTCCCACCCCCCCTCCCCCATCACTGTCGGTCTGCCCACCAAGCAGGCCGAGACCAGATCAACTCTATTAACCTCCTCCCACTGACTCCTAAAGCCTCATTTGCAGTAGACAGTCTTGATAATGAAGCTGTAGCTCAATGGACTCTGATCTCAGTGTCTTAGTATCAGAGAAGAGAGAGAGTCAGAGTCTTTTAAGGAGGTTGTTTTGGGTGGGAAAGTTGCTACTGGGTTAAGAAACCAGCCTTAAACAACTGATGACGCCATCGACATTCCCGTTGTTTCTGACATTTTCACCGCTCTGTACGATACATCTCTATAGATCCTGGGGGCCGACAATCTGCGGGCCTCGTTGTGAGAGGCGCGGGGGGGCGGTGGGCTTCCAGAAACGTCAGCCAGCTCTGCGGCGTTGTGTGGGCCTGTCTTGTGCAGCTGAGGCTTATTAGAGCCGTCAGACCCCGTCCCGACTGTCGATCAGCAGCCTGCCGTCCGGCTCCTCGGCTGTTTCAGAGACCGGACGCAGGGTTGGGGGGGAGTGACATGGTTTGTGCCTCGGCACCTGAAAGCTTCCATTCCCTCTTGTTTAGAGACAGTTGTTTGTGAAGAGACTAAACGTCCGTCTGGCGGATTCAGCACAAGAACTCAACACTATTCTCTATACAGACGGGTGACAGATTAAAGGAAAAACCTACATAAATGAGTGGAGTAACATAACGAATGCAGATGCCTCCAAACAGGTGTACTGCATGATACAATTAAGCAATTAACATCCTGTCATGCTCTGTGGCATGTATACAAATGCTGAGCAGGCCCAGTTCACCCCGATTTTGGATCAAGATGGCGAGAGGAAAGGATCTGAGTGACTTTAAAAGAGGGGGCATTATTGGGCACGAATGACAGGAGCTTCAGTCACACAGACGCTCAACTAACTCGTGTTCTGGACAAGTGTGCGAGTGCATGTGTGGGACACCAAGAGAACGGGACAGGTCTGACTGCTGGACCCCTACAGTGAGGGGGTCCGGAGGCTCTGTTATGCTGTTGGGGGCATTTTCCTGGCATGGTTTGGGTCCACTTGTCCCCTTAGAGGGAAGGGTCACTGCAAATCATGACACAGTTATTCTGAGTGATCACCTTTATCCTATGGTGACACATTTCTATCCTGATGGGAGCGTCTCTTCCAGGATGACAATGCCCATCCACAGGGCACGAGGGTCACTGAATGGTGTGATGAGTATGACAATGATGTGAATCATATGCTATGGCCTTCGCAGTCATGAAGGGGCTCGTGGTGCCCAACACCTCACTGAGGCACTGCATGTGGGTTTTTCCTTTCATTTGTCACCTGTCTGTATACAGTGAGGGAAAAAAGTATTTGATCCCCTGCTAATTTTGTACGTTTGCCCACTGACAAAGAAATGATCAGTCTATAATTTTAATGGTAGGTGTATTTTAACAGTGAGAGACAGAATAACAGCAAAAAAATCCAGAAAAACGCATTTCAAAAAAGTTATAAATTGATTTGCATGTTAATGAGGGAAATAAGTATTTGATCCCCTATCAATCAGCAAGATTTCTGGCTCCCAGGTGTCTTTTATACAGGTAACGAGCTGAGATTAGGAGCACTCTCTTAAAGGGAGTGCTCCTAATCTCAGCTCGTTACCTGTATAAAAGACACCTGTCCACAGAAGCAATCAATCAATCAGATTCCAAACTCTCCACCATGGCCAAGACCAAAGAGCTGTCCAAGGATGTCAGGGACAAGATTGTAGACCTACACAAGGCTGGAATGGGCTACAAGACCATCGCCAAGCAGCTTGGTGAGAAGGTGACAACAGTTGGTGCGATTATTCGCAAATGGAAGAAACACAAAATAACTGTCAGTCTCCCTCGGTCTGGGGCTCCATGCAAGATCTCACCTCCTGGAGTTTCAATGATCATGAGAACGGTGAGGAATCAGCCCAGAACTACACGGGAGGATCTTGTTAATGATCTCAAGGCAGCTGGGACCATAGTCACCAAGAAAACAATTGGTAACACACTACGCCGTGAAGGACTGAAATCCTGCAGCGCCCGCAAGGTCCCCCTGCTCAAGAAAGCACATGTACAGGCCCGTCTGAAGTTTGCCAATGAACATCTGAATGATTCAGAGGAGAACTGGGTGAAAGTGTTGTGGTCAGATGAGACCAAAATCGAGCTCTTTGGCATCAACTCAACTCGCCGTGTTTGGAGGAGGAGGAATGACCCCAAGAACACCATCCCCACCGTCAAACATGGAGGTGGAAACATTATGCTTTGGGGGTGTTTTTCTGCTAAGGGGACAGGACAACTGCACCGCATCAAAGGGACGATGGACGGGGCCATGTACCGTCAAATCTTGGGTGAGAACCTCCTTCCCTCAGCCAGGGCATTGAAAATGGGTCGTGGATGGGTATTCCAGCATGACAATGACCCAAAACACACAGCCAAGGCAACAAAGGACTGGCTCAAGAAGAAGCACATTGAGGTCCTGGAGTGGCCTAGCCAGTCTCCAGACCTTAATCCCATAGAAAATCTGTGGAGGGAGCTGAAGGTTCGAGTTGCCAAATGTCAGCCTCGAAACCTTAATGACTTGGAGAGGATCTGCAAAGAGGAGTGGGACAAAATCCCTCCTGAGATGTGTGCAAACCTGGTGGCCAACTACAAGAAACGTCTGACCTCTGTGATTGCCAACAAGGGTTTTGCCACCAAGTACTAAGTCAAAGGGGTCAAATACTTATTTCCCTCATTAACATGCAAATCAATGTATAACTTTTTTGAAATGCATTTTTCTGGATTTGTTTGTTGTTATTCTGTCTCTCACTGTTAAAATACACCTACCATTAAAATTATAGACTGATCATTTCTTTGTCAGTTGTCAAACGTACAAAATCAGCAGGGGATCAAATACTTTTTTCCCCTCACTGTATATGTATATTTTTGCAATAAAGTTGTATTCTTTGCTCTAATTCAGTTGTCCTTTCTCCCTCAGTGTGGAAACCCATCACACCTTATACCCCGACAGCGAACTTATATAACTCAAGAGAGCAAAACAGTAATCAGATCAGCATCCTCCGATCCCATCGTGTCCCATTTGCATTGGGCAGACGACGTGTCTTTATGACTCACAGAATGAACACGCTTGTAAAATTGCTCTGCATTATTTAAAATGCCTCTGCAGGTTGTGGTTTCAACATAAACACGTTTCTCCTTGTTGAACACTACGCTGTACCTTGTCTTAACAGTTGGCAGGATATGACTATTGGCCCAAATCCCAGTGAGAGAGGATGCTAAATAATCTGTACATTTTATCACATTGAAAAACAAGTCAAACACAATAAAAAGTCAAGCTCAGATAGTAGTAGTAGTTGCAATAAACTCAGCTATTAACTGCTGCTGCTTTCACTATAGCTACAGCTTTTTGTAAGAAAATGTAAAAACAAAAATCCTCATTTACACATTATACTTAAAACAAATAAAAACGTGTTGAAAATGAAGTAAAGTCCATCCAAAATGATCTGACCAGAGAGCAAGGTCAATCTTTTAGTTGCTAATTTAATTAATTCCACATTTGTAATTTAAAACACAGTACACATTTACTCCAATTAATATATTTTCCGTAGAGCTCCTTATTTTGTAGGGGTTGTACAATGTCTATACATATATATATATTTCTGGTTTAATCTCTGTACGAATATACATATATCACATCTTCATTGGATACATTTATAACAGAATCCAGACCTGTCTTTGTTTATCTGTCCAACTACCTCCCTCTCTCTCTCTCTCTCTCTCTCTCTCTCTCTCTCTCCCTCCCTCCCCCCCCTGCTGTCCCATGAGCCTCTCACTGTTTATTTGACAGGCTGCTTCTTGAAGACCCAGGCCACCTGACGGATGGATTTGTGGCCTTATGTGCCTGCGCTCCTCTTCTCTTTTATCAACCTTCAGCAGCTTCGAGAAAACTGACACATAAGTGTCCTCATGTTGGCCACAGTGGTCAGGATTCCCTGTGAATGTCTTGACCATCTGCAGGTACTGAGGGATTTACACTCATTCACTCTGTATTTATTCCTCCACTCTCTCATGCATCTGCGCTGGCCTGATCTCATGTATTTTGCATAACTCTCTGCTGGGGTTTGTGCTCCGATGGGCTGAGGGTGCTTAATGAATAATCATGCGGAGAGATGATTGTGGTTTAAAAAGCAGCAGGAGATACGAGTCGCTCGGGCTGTTGGAGGCACTAGAGCCGCCAGCTGTTGACCGCGATACGAGCGCTGGTGAAGGACGCTGGAGTTAAGTGTGGGCTGACAGTGGTTTGAGGATGAGCCCAATCAGGTCCCGTTGATCAGAGCACTCCTGTCTCCTCACGGCACCGGGGGCGATGGGGGGCTGAGATCCACGCAGGTGTGTGGGAGGTGGGTGTGCTGAGAGCAACGACACTATTAATGAACCAGACTTATTCCAGGTCTGAAGGGAATGTCCTACTGAGAGACTGAGGGACCTGAGCCTTCTCACCCTGGAACAGAGGAGACACATCACATTGATCACATCAAACCAGAGGAGCTTTTCCAGATCAGCAGGGACACACGCACCCGGGGACACAAATGGAAATTGGGCTTCAAGGCATTCAAGACAGAAAACAGGAGACACTTCTTCACACAGAGAGGCGTCACAATCTGAACAAACTCCCCAGCGATGTGGCTGAAGAGACAATTTGGGATCATTCAAAAACAGACTGGATAGGATCCTTGATCACTCAGTTATTAATGGACACCAAACGAGCACGATGGGGCGAATGGCCTCCTCTCGATTGGACACTTGGATTGGACAAAACAACCTAAATATACATGATGTCATTCATCTTATGAAGCATCGAGAACAACGTCCTGGTTTGAAAACCCGGATCCCCTAAGAAGTCGTCCGTCTCAGGTTATAGAGACTTCAGACAGCAGGGAGTTCTGGGGTCAGAGGCCACTCTCACCCGCGTGACGTTCTTGACCCGGAAGAGGCGGATGATGACATCCTCGTCTGAAGACCGGGACAGGAACTCCACCTGCATGGGGCCATACTGCTGGAGGCCGGGCTCGGGCCAGTACTGCACACAGGGCTGAGAGAGAGACGAAGAGAGAGAGAGAGAGAGGTATTAATACACCGAGTTGCAGCATAGAGGGACACAGAGATATAGACAGTGTGATTATACAGTGACAACGAGGCTGAGAGACAGAGAGAACGAGAGGGGTATTAACATGCTGACAGTGTTCAAACCGAGAGAGGAAGGGGGTGGGAGATTTATACGACGACAACAAGACGGGAAGACAGAACGAAAGAGAGCGAGAGAGAGAGAGAGGCATTAATAATCCGTGAGGGCTGAGAAGGAGCGGACCGAGAGGGGGAGGGCGCTGGCATTGTCACACCGATCAGAGACACAGAGAGGCATTAACACAGTTATATAGGTCTGAGCGACAGGGAGATAAATATTAATACACATACAAACAGGCTGCGGAGGGCAGAGGGAGACGGAGGAATATTAATGCACAGGAGGCGCCGACAGACACACACGCCAACGAGAGAGAGGGCAAGCAGGGGATTAAAGCGCTGACAAACAATGGGCTGGGAGACAGAGCGAGAGAGGAAGTAAGACTGTTGATTCTAGCGAAAGAGTGGGGAGTATTAACATGCTGACACGAGGGTCTCAGACGAGAGAAACAGGGGAAATGCCAGAAATGAGCGAGAGAGAGAGACAGAGAGGGAAGGACAGACAGGTAGGGAGGGCTGAGTGAGACCAAGTACAGAGACGCATACACAGAGGCGAGAGGAAGCAAACAGCGTCTCCTGAGGGACTGAGGGACAGAGACCGAGAGAGAGAGACGGAGAGTCGAGTCTTTGGTATCTACGTTTAATTTCTTCATCGCTCCACGTAGTGTCACACACGTTCTTAGAGATTCTCTGCGCTTTCTGTCAAAAAAACTAAACAGCCCGTCTCTGCAGAGAGATCCGGAGAGACACACTGTAGACGAGCCCAGCGAACGAGTCAGAATCGAGCAAAACTTCACCTGGGGATCGTTTCTATACATTTTCCTCTCCCTCCCGACAATATAACGTGGCCCTCAGGAGCCGAAAATGTGCGAACTGCCTCAAGCATTTCCAGTATACATTGGAGGAAAATGCTCAATTCACATAAAATATCAGAAAACGCTTTTATTACACATCGTTACGAATGTAGGGAGTTTTTACTGACAGAAGATAAGATGAAGCTAAAAAGGTAAATGAGTCGACGTATATAAAATGTCAACGTTGGAACTTTAAGACTCGCAGATGGGACTGTTTTCTACGCGCCAGAGACCGGAGTGAGAGTTCAGACGCGCTGTCGATGCGCTCGGCTCACCCAGGCGGAGTTGGACTGGTTCAGCTGGTTCAGCATCACCAGGGAGGTGCAGCCGTAGTCGAACACCAGCCTCCAGAAGTCGGCCGTGGTGCCGGGCAGAGGGTGCGGCGTGGCGATGAAGGCGGCCGGCCGGTGGAAGCTGTCAGTGAGCGCCGCGTTGATGTAGTTGTTGCTCTCGCCCTCAGTGGTGATGAGGAAGGGCAGGCAGCGGTCGGGGGGGAGCACGTCCATGCTGCGGTTCTTCTCGCGGTTGCGCGGCAGCAGGGCGATGCTGCACTCCTCCACGTCCAGGTGGGGCGTCACCGAGTTCAGGGTCTGCAGAGGGACGAGAGAGAGAGAGGGTCAGTGTCTCTGCCAGGCCTGTGGACAGGGGTGAGAGGGGGTCAGTGTCTCTGCACTGCCAGGCCTGTGGACGGGGGCAAGAGAGCGGGGGTCAGTGTCTCTGTGCTGCCAGGTCTGTGGATGGGGGCGAGAGAGAGGGGCTCAGAGTCTCTGCCAGGCCTGTGGACGGGGTGGCTCGGTAGGCGGGGCGTAGGCAGAAGGATCTGGAGAGAAGCTGTTCATAGTGTCTCATTAAAAACAACAGGACGGCGGCTTTGCATGTGGCAGCAATGAGTTGCTGACAGGACCAGCGGGAATTACGCACTGAAACTCGCATTCTCACAGCCTCACTTAGAAACATGTTCATAATATAGATACATATACACCCTCACACAGTATTTATATATGGTGCATATTCCTGGCACTGTCAACAAGATACCTGACGCCCAGCTGCGCTACTGGCAGTGTGGAAAAGCTTTTATAATTTCCTCAACTCAAGGTATCTGTATCTTTCTCTGATGTTAATGGAGAATTACAAGGGTTTGGAGGACATGTCGTCTGTTAGGGAAAAGGATACCAGCAGTCCAGGCAGCAACGACAACGTTAACCAACATTATTTAGTTTTTGGTTAGGAAAGCGTTCCCCCCCTGCCCTAAGATAAGATTAGAGATCTTTCTGGGGAAAAAAAACAACAAAAGTTGCATCTAGTATGAGAAAACATTGTGTGAATATCACGGTTAATATATTGTAGCTAAGTACCTACAGTAATGTGAATTTAATGCCATTAATTACGGCACTATTTATAAATGGGATGTGATGGGATTAGTTCTTCACGACGCCAGCCTGAAGACAGGAGATGAAAAGGAAGACATTAGCAGAATTGAAATCTCAGCACAACTTGTGTCAGACTGGCCCGATACTTCTATATTAGCACTGTTTAGTATTGGTACTTTTTAAAGGGATATATAAGATGTACTGTGTTGTCTCTAAAGTCCACAGTGTAGGGGGGGCGGACATCTTGATAGAAACCATCATTATCGGCAACGTCGTACATGAAATATTACACCTGCTCTTGGCTGTTACTGTGGTTGTGTGTCGAGATGATTCGAGATGGCAATGATTCACGTCTAATCCTACAAGAGATCTGTTTTAATAAAGCATCGGGGACTGGTGCCGACCTCCAGTGAGTCGTATTAAACTCTGGGTCGTTCTGGTGGATCGGCGCCAGATCGATCCTGCCAAGAGAACCAGTCCGTATTGAAACTGGGCCAAAGGATGCCCACCGACAGCACAGCTTATTTAATGTGGCTGCATTCGAAGAAGAAGAAGAAGAAGATGCATTTGATATTTCCCGTGATCCAGTTCAATAGAGAATGAAATCAACAAACGCGATAATGGGGTCGTCCTCATACATTATGAATTAGTGCAATTGCGGCCGTTTTAAATAGAACTCGGATGAGAATTATGCACCTATGCTCTTTGATGAGTGTTGTGTACATTCCCCAATTAGCCGTGACCATCGCATTAATAATGCATCTGGGAGGCGATGCTCACATGCCTCATTAAAATCCATTATGATGTTATACATTTACACTTTATTTATAGGCACACAATAAAGCTTCCTCAGTACAAAGGGAAGCAAGGGGAAGAGTCTGTTTCTGGTTTGTTTTGTCTGAGGACGCATCCTGGCGCACTTTCTCCAGTCGACAGAGAAAACGCACAAATTATAACGTTATAAAACCGATTGAAAAAAATCAAGAGAGTAGAGTGCGGCTGTTTCTCTCCAGGTCTCTCTGCTTTAGATCATCTAAACCACAACCCTCCTTTCCTCCTGAACACTGCTGATTCTTTACATCCACAAGAAAACGCCAGCCCTGTGGTGTGAGAAGGCCGGGCACGCCGTATCGCCCCGGCCCGAGCTCGCGGCTGGGTCTGTCGGTCCGGTGAACGCCCCTGACCTGGAATTCCTCCCGGAGCTGCGAGGAGTTGCTCTGCGAATCCACCCTCAGCATCTCTTTGTAGGTGAGGCTGAACTCGCTGACCGGTATGGCCGTCTCGCCGCACAGGCAGGCCTCCAGGATGGCGTCGTGGATGAAGACATACTGCTCCTGGGGAGGGAGAGCACAGAGACAGAGTGGTCATGTATAGGGGAGACACGGGCTGGCGCCGAATTAAAAGGTTGCTCCGCCGCGATGGGACGATCTGTGAGGACGTTCACATGTTTGCAAATAATCATAGCAGACAGACACACAAGAAAGTCAATCGCAGATGGAGATTAGTAAACATCGGAGGACGTGGTGGGAGACAAACAAACAAACAAACAAACAAACCAATAAACAGTGTTAGTTTACACAATTGATGCTCTGTCTGTTGTTGGTTTTCCTCCCTGATCTGCTCAGATTTATATCTCAATAAGCTTGTGACAAAAACTAACAACCAGAGGTAAATAAATGCCCAGATTTCCACGGATTAGGGACTATAAATCTCAGAGTGTCTTCTCTTTTTGGGTGGATTAGAATAAGCTTGTGGACAGGCAGGACTCTGAGAAGACGTGCGGTCTCTGATGGAGGATCCGCTCTCAATGTCTGACGCTGGAAAGATGACGCTGGCCTCCTCTGAAGACTCAACCACTCGCCAGCTTTATCACACATCTATATAGACTAACAGGCCTCAGTGATTGTTAATGTTCCTACTATGGACTCATTACAGGAGTAAACTCGCTGCCCAGGCCACTCGATGTACACGTTTCCATCCAAGTGGCCAGATGTGGACACTTTAAGGCGGACGTGCTGACCTCAGTCTGGATCATGTTGATGCGTCTGGAGCAGAGGGTCTTCACACAGTTGTAGATGTCCACCACGCCCTCACACTCGGCCATGTCCAGCATGACGTCCAGGACAATATAGCAGCCCGTCCTGCCCGCCCCCACACTGGCAGAGAGAGAGAGGGAGAGAGGAAACATTGAGACCCACCTGATCTGGCCAGTGCATGGCTGCGTAATGTGTTTATCTGCGTCCGTCTCTCCCTCGGGAGTCTGCCTGTGGTCTTCGGTTGGGGGGCCATACCTGCAGTGGACCACCACGGGCCCGGCGTCGGGGGGGGTGGAGGCCTTGACCCTGCGGATGAAGGCCAGCAGCCCCGTGGCGTGGTAGGGCACCCCGTGCTCCGGCCACGAGGTGAAGTGGAACTGGCGCACCTCATGTTTTGCTGAGTAGCCCCTCTGAGAGACGGCAGAGCAAACAGACACAACAGACAGCATCAGTACATCAGCAGAAACATCACAGAGCTCAAGACTGTGCGCACTAGTTAGAGCTCATCTGGATACTGTGGACAGTTCTGGGCTCCACACTTCAAGAAAGATATCGCTGCTCTAGAGGCAGTTCAGAGGAGAGCAACCAGACTTATTCCAGGTCTGAAGGGAATGTCCTACTGAGAGACTGAGGACCTGAACCTTTTCACCCTGGAACAGAGGAGACTACGTGGGGACTTGATCCAAGTCTTCACAATCATGAAAGGCATCGACCACATCAAACCAGAGGAGCTTTTCCAGATCAGCAGGGACACACGCACCCGGGGACACAAATGGAAATTGGGCTTCAAGGCATTCAAGACAGAAAACGGGAGACACTTCTTCACACAGAGAATCACATGCAGTTCTCCTTTATTATCTGTGTCGGCCCACCCGGGGTTTCAACTCTGCGTTCACCTTTAGCAGCCCCCTCTCTGTGGCCCGCTGCCCCCTGCTCTGCTGCAGATGATGCTTTTTAATATGTGTGAAATACTAGGACGCACTGTTGAGGGTTAAACAGCGCACCGCTCGTCTCTGTCAAGAGCACTGTGATGTTATTTTTATTCTTAAAACTCATGAATCAGACAATGAAACGAACCGGGGAAAAAAAAAAAAACTAAAGAAAGGAGAAAAGAAGAAAAGAAAAAGTCTCACAAATAAAACTGTCAACCTCTAAAGCTCCATTGAAAAGCCTTTTTTCTTTAAAATTTAAATAAATGCCGCCGATGTTTCTTGGTGAGTTTCCACAGGGGGCATGTGGCTCTGACATGTTTCTTCAAGTGCGATCCTGTCAGTCTAGTCAGCTCTGCTGTCAAACACTGCTGCCGAATATCGCAGGAACCCGGCGATGAGACCAAACGGACACGCGGTCATCTTCCGGGAGAGTTAAACTGGTCTAATTCCACATCGTTCAGAAGCATTTAGCCTCTGTGACCTCTATAACGATTTTACTTAATAGAATAATCTGATAGATGCAATTTAATTGTATTTGACGCTTTTTGGCAACTGTTTCACGGTGAGAGAAATCTATTTTGGCCCAAATACCTTAATAATTATGTTTCAGACCTTCCTGACGTACAGGAACACTGTTAGCAGCGTTAACATTCAACGTCATCCACTAGCATTTGGTACGATTTCTTTCAGGGGGTGGGGGTGTCGAGAGAGTACGTTCCTTATTTAAAACAGACTCAATGGGGGCAGACTGTACTTTGCCGTTAATTGAACAACTTTTCCTATTTATTACTCATACAGTGACACACAATGGAGACAGATGTCTGGAGCTGCTGTCAGACTCGTCGCCTGGCTCCCCTTCGGTACAATAAAGAGAAAACCCGGCGATAAAATAACTTGTCATGCCTGCTTGTGTTTTAGCAGTTGAGCACCAGCGCAAATCAGCCGCTCAGCAGAGGCGTATTTTACAAAGCAAACGAGAGCTCGTTCCCCGAACTACAGGATAAACAAGGCGGAAGAAACCGGAATATTCTCTGACACATCAGAAAGTTTTGCCATAACTTTCTGACCCGTTCCCTTGCGGTGGAAACCAATTACTAAATAAAACAACACGCCGTTCAAACCAGTCTTTAAACAAACATGGGGTGAAGCTAAATGTTGGCCTGCCTGCAAATTGTGTTTTTCTTTGTCAGAAACCTTACATATAAAACCGCCACAGGGTTCCAGTTTATAATTTGTGATTCAAAGGTCAAAGTTGTGATTCAATCAAAGGACAGGATTGGGTTGGATTTGCTGAGCTGGAAAACTGATAACAGATTGGCCGGAGCATCAGGGCTGACCGAGGACGATTTAAACGCAGGTCTTACCCTCTCCAGTGTGAAGGTGCGGACGGTGTACTCCGCCAGGGTCTCGGCCTTCAGCAGCGTGATCTTTATGTCCCCGTACATGTCGCTGTCGTCTGGCCAGTACTTACAACACTTCACCTGCAGACAAACGCAAATCGGGGTTTCTCATGCTGTGGGCATCATCCCAAACGTTTTCTAAACTGCGGCTGATGTGAGATCCTCCAGAGAGTAAGCGCAGACTGGTACTGGTGTAAGAGATGCATTATTTAATCATCCATTCACTCATTTATTCATTCACACAGCCAAATATCTGTAAGACACTCAGGGCCTCGTTCAGTCCACTACAAAGATGACAAACAAAATCAGTGGCTGGGGACTAAACTAGCATCACTACAGAAGACCACTTCTCGGTGGCAGGAGTGCGGGTCCGAGAGAGAGCCGAGGGGAACACCTACCCGACCCACCTCCACCAGCTTGGTGATCATGACAATGTTAAAGCAGTTCTCCTGCCAGACCATCCTCCAGAAATCGTACACGGTCTCCTGCTTGGGCCCTACAGGGGGAGAGAGAGATGGGTCAGTTACTGAGCCCCCAGACCAAACTTTTCTCTCAGGGGTCCTTCTGCAAACAAAGACAAATGTTTGTAAATGTTACAAAAGTGATGGTGTGTTGCCTCACTTTGGAGAAACGGTGTCCAGTTTTTGACTGATAATAAAGCCCTGTTATTACAGTTTCCCACTGAAAGTTGTCTTGGTAATCCAGTCAGCATTCCCTGTACCTTTGCTCTGCTGTGCTGTAGCTTGTATCAGGGTTTGCTACACTGCTGTATGAATCCCTTTGCTTTCCTCGCCTGGACCGCAGTTTTACGTGGTTATACTACGGTACGACACGCTGTAAGCCGCTGTAACACCGCAACACCACAGAGGCAATGCCAGAGGCGCTCACGGAGAGAGAGAACGAAGTGCGTCGGCCGTGCAAGGATTAGGGGTGTCGAGAAATGCGTCTCACTGAAGATAGGGTGCTTTAAAGCAACACAGCCACACTGAATACATAAAGCGTGCAGTACCCCTCTGGGATGTCATCATCGCCTCTGCCCCTTTTTAAAAACGTGTGAGGTAATCACACAGTCCTTTCTGTGCAGCACACTTTGTGACCAAGCTTTTATACATTGAAGGTTGTGTACCAACACAAATGCAAACACACACAGCGGTGCGGAGAAATTCAGATCCCCATTAGAGATGCATCTTCTGAAAGAGAAAGACTGTTTCTGCATTCCAGTGAGGGAGCAAATTCATCCTTTGCTTTTCTAAACATTCCCGGACAATTTCATGCATCTATTTGATTAGATTTTTTTTCTTTTTCTACTCTTAATAATGTCCATTACAAAAGTGCCAAAGGGGGCAAATTGTCACAGTAGGATCTGCAATCACCGAACACTGGTGCGCGAGGAATTCATCTGCATATTTTAGCTTTATTACTGGGACACTCTGCTTTGGAGTAAGACAAGGCGCCGGCGAACAGAGGACCAATTATTGCTGCCTTGCATGCCTTTAATATTTTACAGCTCTCTTAATGAAGCAACATCCAATATAATTTGCATTGATTCTTGCGGTTCGTGCCCGAGCTGGGAAAAATATATATATTTTCATCTCCTCAAATTCAATTCAGCCACAGAGGCGTAATTCCCTGGGTGTTAAAAACCAACATCGTGTGAGAGGGAGGGAGAAAGGGGTGGACTATCGCAGAAGGGAAAAATAGTGTAGAGAAGAAAATAAAAGAAAAAAGAGGGAATTAAGAGTGTTTACAATGCCTACATGGGAATTATATCCATAGACCGTGTACTTGAGATTGATTGACTGATTGTTTGATTGACTGACATTAATGTTGGAACCCCTGTATTACAGCCGACACTGAGACAACAGGACTGAAAGCCACAGGAGGCTGAACGGGAGGCCTGGTTTCACACTCGCACAGAGGGTTACTCACCTTGAGTTGCGATGAAGTGGTTTGAGCGATGGTAGCCCTGAAAGTAGAGGAGAGGGAAAGAAAAGACTGTTAATGGGCCGCCAGTCAGGTGACGAGCCAAGCTGACGGGACTCACTGTCTCTCTCACATCCACAAGCATTCCCCGAGACTCCCCCCGCCATGGTACGGACAATGGGAAGTGCATGCTGTACCACGATACGGTGCGTTGCAAGGAATCTAGTGAAGCACAAAACTGCCTTCCTATCGCTCTCTTTGTTCTGGAGAAGCTGTTTTGACCATCAGTGAACATGATCAAACACTAGTCTAGTCCTGTTTCTCTGAAGCCGTTCAAATGTATACCCTCTCTACTGTGTAACAGCTCTATTGTACTTTTGAACTGGGAGTAAACTGCTCACTCTACCGTCCTCGACACAGGACGGCAGCTCTCCGATGACAGGAAACGCGTCTTGGAGTCAATTTCTGCTGCAACGACCCAAATCCTCGAAGCTCCGGGAACGCAACGCTAACCCTGCACTGCTTCACGCGTGTCAATACCGGGCCTCGTGTATCAGAATAATAAAGTGGATCTTTAAACCCTTCTGAGCGCAAGTAGGAGAGTTTGAAGCAGGGAGGTGAATAATAATGTTAATGGCTCAACGGGAACAGATTTACACCCTGTCGGTGGAAGGCGATCTATGCAAATACCATTTGTGTCAAGGCAAAGCATATTTCCACGTTTTAATGGATCAATTTTGCTTACGTAAGTATCGTTGAGAGTATTTAATGTCGCCTTGTGAGTACAACCTCTGTACCAAAAAGCCCCACGTATTTTCAGAGAACAGGTGTGTCTGTATTAAATAAAATAAATACATACATAAATAAGTGAATTTATGTAACCTTTTTCTGGTAGCAAATGTATGGAAATCTGGAATTCTGTTTGCAGAGACAATTGACAAACTGTCAGCACTGCTCGGCAGCTCACAATCTGCTAAGTGGAGTGTGTGGGCGTCCATTTCCCTTCCAAATGTACAGTGCTTTATTTCCCCGAGATGAGCCCACCTGCAATATTTACGCCACCAGAACCGCTGGCTAAAAGCTCTCACACGAACCAGACTACCTTTGAGGGCAAGGGCAGGTTTAAGGAGAACAAAAACAGCTATAGCCTCTGTTAAAATATATATTCTTTAATCAAAAACCATGTCAGTCATCTCTGAGCACTTCTAGCGTCTACCAGTCGAAACGCCGGTCATGCGACGAGCGCGGAGGGCAGCGCAAATCAAAACGGATCTGGCTGGCAAGCGTGCAACATTTACACAGGATGGAGACGGATGATGTGGCCTTTGTGACGACTCCTCTCGACTCACACATCGCTGTTCTCCACAGTTACAGCCCGATCAGAAAGAAAGACCTTCAAACCGTGACGTCCTGACAGCAAGCACACAGAGCACGGGGAGGGAGAACGCACACGGTGACAGGGAGCACAACAGATCTCGTTACGCCTGCAACCCAAGGACAGGACAGTAGCCAATCGGAGACCCACGTGTGAGAACGGTCTCTGATTTGGTGGTTACATGTTGTTCTTTTTTTGGGTGGAGGGGCCATTTTGTTTTGTTACTACAGAAAATGTTGCTTTTTTACTTTTTAAATATATATTTAAAATCTAACAACCAGGTTTGGTCTGATTGTGAAAATGATACAAGCTTGGCACGAAAGGGAGTTTTGCCACACACCTTCAGGGGGCTTGCGGGTTAGACTGTTTTTCACTCACCCTTGGCCAAAGAGAAGATTTGTGATTGCTTTGTCTGTGACAACGGGTGCTTAATTCGGTTCCATGGGGCTGTAGCCACTGATCATGTAAATATACCTAATCGAGTAGCCGTACAGATGCGTCTGCTGTCGGTGGAGGGACAGACGCACCGCACCGCACCACGAGGTTTGCCAGCTTGTAGAGATGCCCAGACACACTTCGTGACGCCCCACAGAACGCTTCCAGGGGAGCAGGAAGCGAGTGCGTCCTTTTGGCGACACCGTAATCCCGCCAGCCTTCCCCCTCCGTTGTAACCGAGCACAGCACCGTGGTATGAAGACAAACGCCTTTAGCTACGCCGTGAGGGGATCTGACACAGCGACAGCCTAACTGCGTTGTTCTCGGTTTGCCTCGGAACATAACTTACGGTGAGTATATTTTCTTCCCCCTGACATTTTCCTACACCGGTACAAGCTGGCAAAGCCCCTCGCTTTCACGACCCACTTCAAAGCCCGATGCCAAGTCTCCCTTTGGGCCAGGCCTGTATCTTTGTGCAGCGCGTCACACAACCGGCACCCTGCAGGCCTCTCTCTGACAGCCACAGGGTGACACCATACGGGGAGACGGAGAGGAAGGAGGAAAGGGTAGAAAGAAAGAGCAGTGAAGTACTTACTTCCCTGTTTATCCGAATCTAAAAGGTCCATAGTCGAGGAAGGGAGGGAGAAAAGAGAGACAGAAGCTAATTAATGAGATTCCTGGAGAGAGTTAAACAAAGGGCTTAGTCACAAATACACACACAGAGGAAACCCACTTGTGTACACTGTTAGAGAAGCTCCGACGCTGCCAATGTGGTCATGCATTTCTCTGTGAACGCCACCTCCACTGGGTGCTACAGTAAACTGTGGGTCCCCCGGCTTTAAACGCTGTCTGCCAGCGGGGGCCTGCGTTTGTGGAGCGCTGGCAGACATAACAACAGGACATCATTTCAAAGCACCCTAAAGATGCCCAAGCTACAGAGACGACCTCGAGATCTCCCTATCCGAGTTGTGAAACAGTTTGCCCGGTGGAAATCTCTGGTCGGTGTTGATGGCGTGGAATGCAAACATGGGACAGCCATACTCGCAGATGGGCTTCAGTGCAGACTTGGAAAGGAAACCATGCGATGACCTCTCTATTGTCCGTCTGTTTGTTTAAAGGTGGGTTTCGAAACACGAACCCCCTCGCGGTGGCCTGAGATCGTGAAGTCGGCTGCACCGAAATGCAGACACTTCTGAGAAATGTCTTTGTTTCCTGCCACACAATTATGCGCATTGAAGACTCGAAGACTTTAAGGGAAGGTTTGATTAAAGTGCACTAGTTCCCAAGGTTTAACCTGCTTAAGGCAGTTTGACCAGCCTTACGAAGGTTTACCATTTACTTATACTCATAAGCTTATGATTTCACTGTGCTTTTCTACAATGTACTAAGCTTACATCATACTAGACCACAAATGTTAGAATGGCAGAGAGAGAGAGAATCAGTATTTAAGACAAAAGACAAAGTACCAGTGAATTAATTAATGTTTTTTAATATAAAGAAAGATTGCAATTGACATTAATCTAATCCCTTCATCTAATTTCACTTGGAGGTATGAACACAGGTTTGGGTGACCAGACAGGTAAACCTCTTTGGTAACATTCCCGTGTCTTATAGGAAGAAACGTATTGAATAACCCTTACTGGCCTTGCTATCTCATTGTTGGCTTCTGCGGGGAGAGCAAATCAAAAGTCAACCGTACCAAATAAAATGGCCATCGCATGACTCCAGACAGACAACCGATGGCACCGCAGCTCCCAGACTGAAGCAGAGAGAGGATGACAGCTCAACAGGAGTGCAAAAGAAACCCGGAAACATGTGCGGAAATATATAACATAAAAATAATAAAAGAGCTTCTATTTCATTTAACCTTCTGCGAGCGGTAATGGGCACTAAAATGCCTCGGAGCTCACAATATTAATCATAGCCAGACTCCGCTAACCTGCCAGGGGCCAGACATTATACGCAAGAAATAAATGTGGAATGTAATCTTAATGATACATCGGTCCCAGAGTGCCAGACTTTAATAGAATCCGAACAAAGGAAACAAAGTACAACAGGACCCTTGTCTGAGGGGGGCTGTAACGATAATGAGCGCGCCAGCCGTCCACACCACTCTCGATACGAGCTGTGGAGGTGTGGCGTCCGTTCCAGTCCTTTGTCAGGAATCAAAACACTAAAGTGCCGAATCCCTTGGCTGCCACTTTCGCCACAAAATAAAAAAACAAATTAAACTCAACTTCGCCGAACTCTCTTGCAGCCGACGATTACGGCTCAATCGATCCGCGTGGCGGTTTAGGGAATGATCCCATTTCTAATTCCACCTGAAAGGAGCAGCACCCCTGGAGAGACTCAAAAAGGCTCTACGGCAGCCAGAACAAATATGATATTTGAAACAGAGAGGGGGGGAAAAGTCAGATCAAAGGCTGAGGTTGTTTTAAATCCACACACAAAGGTGTAAAAAGCAGGCAGCTTTTTTAGTTTATATTTGAAGGTGTTTAAGACTTTCTTTGATGTGCCTTTAGCCCCCGTCTCCCGCAGACGTGGGGAGCAATGCTGCTACACCTTCTGCAAAATCCTGTTTATGACTTTAGCCATATATCCAGAGAGATCTGCCGCCAGCAAATAAATAAATAAATGCGTTTTAATATACTTATTTTACAGAATTCGACGCAGTCATATCAGCTCTGAAAGCCCCCGTCTCAGGGTGAGCGGTACAGGGATCGTGTGTCGGCGAACAAAGGAAAGCCTGTCCAATCGGGGATTGAATAACCTCAATCCGGTCTATTTTAATTCAATGGGATTTTGTACATTTGAAACAGTTTTATCACACAGATCCGGTATTGAATGTATTTATTTTTATTAAATCTTTTCTCACAACCTTGACGGCACCTTGGAGAGCAGCCAGCGCGGAGCCGGGCGACAGCAAAGGAGGCACCGCACCCCGCGTCTCCTCTCTGCCGCAGACCAGGCTTTCTTTGTTGTTTTGTGCTTATGAATATTGGGCAGATAAATGCATTACTGTAGGCGTGGATGAAAAGGATTGTGTCTCAAAGTGTCCCCTATGCAGGCTATGGCCCCAGAGACTTAAACTGGGGGCCACACAGCGGCCACACTAAAGACACATAGAACTGCAAATCACAGCCGGGAGTTTTCACACAGTATGGCAGAGCTGTGCGATCTCGGGAGCCTTGCCCCGCTCTGCAGTTATATAACTGTTAACCCTCTGAGCTACCTATATGTCGAGGATGGGGTGTAGGCCTGGAAAGGCAAACATCAAGTGACAGCATTAACCTGGAAGACACCTACAGCCTACAAACCTGCATCCCCCAAAGAGGCAAAAATTTGAGCTGATAATAAAAACTAGACTACAGGGTTAGAAGCAGTGGATAACGCACGGTCTGGGCTGCTCAGGCTCTGCCAGTCTTCCCAGGCGAGTGAGGAAGTGGCTGCAGCAGCAAACGTGATTAGAGTGTTTAGAGCAGGAAGTGATACTGGGGTCAGGGGTCAGGGGTGACTGTCCCCTGCAGAAACAAGGGTACAAGACAAACAGTCATATTTGTCATTTCTCTCAGTATCACACTTGTAAAGCTCGGATAAAGGCGTCTGTCAGAGTCGTGCGTGACAATGAGTTCCTGCAATTAAACACGGTGGGCGAGCGTGCTTCCACTCAAAGGCGGTGCTCAGGACTCACGTCGATGTAGTTGGCGTTGATGTAGTCCGAGTTGGGGTCGCCCAGCAGGGGGTGCAGCTTGACGCGATGCCGGTCGTCTGGACAGGGGAGAGAGGGCCGGGCGTTACTGGACCCATGTGCCACCGCCGAGCGAGAACCGCCTGCGCTAGGGGCCCGGATCTCCGCAGAGAAAAGCACCTGCACTGACTCCGGTGTACAACAGTGTGATGCCATTGTGAGCTGTGTTTGTCTTGGGTTATGGTGTAGTACGGCACCGTGATGTACAGCATGTGATGATTAAAACTGTAATGGAGTGTAATTACACAGTGTTGTACTGGCTCTGTTTAATAACATTGTAATTACATAGAGTTGTACTGGGTCTGTTTAATAACATTGTAATTACAGCAGAGTGTTGCATTGGACCCGGATTGTGATGCTGTAATACAGGACAGCGCTGTACTGGATCTGATACATCACATCAGTACAGTATAGTGCAGGTCCTGGTCTTCTGGCCTATAATACGTGAAGTCGGTACAGTGAGTGTTTGAAAACAACAGGGCGCCGGAAACATCAATGGACTTACACCCCAGGAGGCTGTCGTGTCTCCCCTTGGTCTTGTCCTTCTTCTTGGACACGTCCCAGCCCTCAAAGAAACTCTGGAAAACAAGGAGCGAGAGCCAGGGTCAGCGCAGAGCAACACGGGGAGACGGGCCGCTAATCACCCTGTCAGAGCCCCGACCCGCGCCTGGACGGGACCCCTCTCTCTCGGCTCTCAAGCGGCTGACCTTCTCTGAGCATTAATGGCGATTTAGAGACAAGATGATAAGATAATGGAATCCCATTTGTTGTCAACTTTGTCCAAAAAAACACAAAGAAAGGGTGATATTGTATTCATGCAAAGACAGATTTCCACCACAGAGCTGTTTTTTAATAATTATTTTTACCTCTTGCTCCTTTAAACGGTCTGATCTGTTCGTCTCCTCCTCCACATCATCAGTGCCCAGAGCTCCGATTAAGGGCTTACTTTTTACTGCTTAAATGATCACAAACATTACAGCAGAATTTTTTCCCCCACGTTTTTATATGTTTGAAACGATTAACAACGATACAGTTGCTCGAGCAATACCGACGCACTGAAAACACAACCCTATTGCATGTGCACAGGCATCCGTTTTGCGCAACGCTCTGCGCTCAGATCTCATTGTGGCTCTCCCTCGGGGTGACAAGTGAGTCACTCTTCGCGGCTACACGGCTGTATTTATCGACGGCATGCGTTCAAATCACTGTCCTTCCGTGTCGTAAATTAAGTTTCCTGTGTGCGATGGCGAGCGTGCTGCGGCCGACACTGGCTTCTTGTCCAAAAAGAGCGGGTTTATTCCTTTGTGAATTACGGTAGAGACACACTGCAGAAACAGGTTTCAATCCATTCACAGGGGACGGGTCAGACCCTGGCCATGCATACTGAATACGGATTACAGCAATGTCTTTTCGAAGATGAAATAATGCGCCTCCTAATCCTAACCAGGTTTAATCCCCCCGAACCCCCTCCGCATCACTGTCGCTGGCATCTCTAGGGCGCTCCCTCCGACACTTTTTCCATTTAGAGACGAGCAAGGGATTCGCACATCGGAAACACATCGATTCACACACAATTTCACGCTCAGCTTCAGGGGGTCGGGGGATTCACACGTCGGGTCTGAGCTGGCGCTCGGAGGGTTAGGGGTTAGAGGTCAGGGGTGCTGAGATCAGGGGAAGACAGAATGGGAAAGGAAAGGATCTGGCCACTACGGGGATCATCGATCAAATTGTCCAGCTCTGTGCATCGGTGCTGCTTTAGGAGGGGCGAGATAGAATCAGCATCCCCCGACACGCACATCGGAAAAGCCATCGTTTTCCACAGTATAAAAGCAATCGGAGGATTTGTCGCTGGCGGTCAGTTAACTGAATTACACAAAGTCTGCGTCCACTCCGTCCCCTTCCTGAAGGCACTGGACATTTGTGCGCTGTCCCCTGGGAACGCCTGGAAAAATCAGGACAAGTCACATGCTGCGTATCAGCCGACGGGATACCCCTCTGCTCTCGGGGGGGGAAGAGCTCTTCCTGGCTGCTCCACTCGGGAGACTCCCGGGAGCATTAAACTACAGTTTAGGGGACTAAACTGAGCTAGGAAATTACATACCAATCAGTCTCACTTGCATCACCTGGAAAAAATGGTTAGACAGAAAATAGAGGAGCATCTCAATGAAAACCATATTCTTGGAGTACTTGGGCCTGTGCGGTTTCTAATCTATATTAATGATCTGGACTCTGGGATAGTTAGCAAACTTGTCACATTTGCAGATGATACTAAAATAGGCGGCTCAGCAGATACAATCTCGGCAGCACAGGCTATTCAGAGGGACTTAGATAATATTCAGTTGTGGGCCGACACCTGGCAGATGAAATTCAATGTGGACAAGTGCAAGGTAATACACGCAGGTAACAGAAATGTCCACTATAATTACACTATGGGAGGAATAGAACTAGATGAAGTAACGCATGAGAAAGACCTAGGAGTCTATGTGGACTCCTCACTTTCTCCATCCAAACAATGTGGGGAAGAAATAAAAAAGGCAAACAGGATGTTAGGGTATATTGTCAAAAGTGTAGAATTGAGAACAAGGGCAGTGATGTGCAGACTGTACAATGCACTAGTTAGAGCTCATCTGGATACTGTGGACAGTTCTGGGCTCCACACTTCAAGAAAGATATCGCTGCTCTAGAGGCAGTTCAGAGGAGAGCAACCAGACTTATTCCAGGTCTGAAGGGAATGTCCTACTGAGAGACTGAGGAACTGAACCTTTTCACCCTGGAACAGAGGAGACTACGTGGGGACTTGATTCAAGTCTTCAACATCATGAAAGGCATCGACCACATGAAACCAGAGGAGTTTTCCAGATCAGCAGGGACACACGCACCCGGGGACACACATGGAAATTGGGCTTCAAGGCATTCAAGACAGAAAACAGGAGACACTTCTTCACACAGAGAGGCGTCACAATCTGAACAAACTCCCCAGCGATGTGGCTGAAGAGACAATTTGGGAACATTCAAAAACAGACTGGATAGGATCCTTGGATCACTTAGTTATTAATGGACACCAAACGAGCACGATGGGGCGAATGGCTCCTCTCGATTGTAAACTTTCTTATGTTCTTATGTTTATCCCAACTGCCAAAGCCAGATTTACGGAACTATTAGCACGATTCTCCGAACAGTTAACACAAACACCTACACGGAGTCGTCGTTTTTCTAAACTATTCACACATTTTTTTTTACATTACAGGTTTACATTAAAAATGCAAAAAAACACTCAGTCAATTGTGGAAAATGCAAATCTAAGACTTTAATTCCAGTTTCGAATGTGAAAGTCACAGCTGCAACATACAGCAGCCTTATTCTTGCCGCTAACAAGTAATACTCGTTATTTTAAATCATCCCCACGGGGAAAATGAGAGTTAAATTGATGGATCTGTTTTCAAATGTTAATTCTGCCCACGAAAGGCTGCAACTCCCGATGGAGACAAGTGGCGCGAAGTGAGGAGTGAACAGAAGAAGGCGCTGGTGGTCTCCGTCTGAGGCAGGCTGTCGGGTAGTTGTAGTCGTGATTGAAGGAGAGAAAAGCTCCCGTCTCAGAGAACCTGTCATCGGATCATGTCATCAACAGAGGCCTGACAGCGATCGCGGTTGAGTTGCTCGCTCAGTCATATCTTTGAGAAGCGGACACTGTGATGACCACGGACGCCTCCTCGCTGTCCTGCCTGTGTCGGCGATAGTCGAGACGACCCGCGCCAAGAAAAACACCTGCCTTCGTGAGACACAGATGACTGATGTTGACAACAATGTGTTTCACGGGGAGAACAACGTCAGCTGCTGGAGAGACGCCACGGCCGAGTGAAACGACTCTGCGTGGGATCGTTCGAAAGCACAGTGAGGCAGTGAAGGAGATACAATAGCTGTGTGTGCAAATAGGTTTACTGTAATTGTACTACGGTAATTCGGTAGGCAATCATTGGTAGAAAAGTGATGTGAATTAAACCTTTACGGAGTCCTACTCTGGTCTTCTGGGATGATATGCTATTAATCTTGTTTTATTTTATTTAGTGTTGTCTTACAGAACTCAAAATTGCAACTGAGAAGCAATGGTTTGCCGAAGGAAGAGATAAGTGTCTTTTCGGAGCCTCTTCCCCTAATTTTTTCAACACCTTTTTGACAATTAACTTCATAAAAGTGTGAAAGGAAGGGAGAAGGGAGGATAAAGACTCGTGAAGCTGATTTCTTTGTTTCCAGGTTGCGTCTCAAACACACCGAGGTGCACACAACTGATACAGAGGGGCACGAGACACAAAACAGTATTTTTGTTGTCCTAGACATTTCTATTTCAATTCAGGGACAGGATCAGATCTAGAAATACAGAAATCAGATTATTGATTCTAGGGCGAGAACTTTATCCCCCAAACCCCTCAATCAAAGCGTTGTGACAGGAATTGCGCGAGCCCAACCATTCACAGCCGAGTTATTGGCTCAGAATAGCCATGAAAGACCCCAGAGAGATATTTTGGGGAGGTTTGCCAGTTATTTTTTAAAAGCTCCCGTTTGGAAATCAATTTGCTACACAAAACACACCACTGGGGAAACAGGGTTATGAATTCTGACATGAGCATCCTTACAGACTCGCCATACATGTCTGCAGGCGAAGGGTTTCAGGAAGAATACACAAACAAATAAATAAATAAGATCTATTGATTTCCAAAGGATCTGTTTGCCCCCAGGGGACAGTTTAATGAATGCACTATTCCAGGGAGACATGCCCAAATCACAGCTGAGCTGGGAAAAAGCTTTTTGACATAAAACTGCAAACAGGGAAGAAAAAAAAAGAATAATTGCAAAGCGCCCTCATTCAGGGCAGCCGGTTCTGCTCGGGAGATTCGAAGGCTGAGCATCCACAGCAATATGGGTTTCTATAGCAACCTTATAGCAGCTGTGTGTTTATAGAACTCAAAAGCAGCTACTAAATCACTAAAGTAAAATCATATACATTAAAACTCCATCTGTTTCTCTGCTCCTTGTTAAGGATCCAACACCTTAGCTTCTCCTGATTCTCGCGCAACCCAATCTGCACTTCTCTGTGTTCACAATGTGTCTGCTCACTATCTCTGCCCCCTAGGCCCAGGTACGATTGGGGGTGCCCTGACTCGTGGTCATTCGGCGCCTTTCAACCCCGGCGATTTCAAAAACAGAAACAAAAACGCAACAGAGCTGCGCGGGACTGAATAAAGCACGCCTGTGTTGTGTGGGAGAGAAGGGCCATTGTGTTCATCACCATCTCCTGGCCAAACTCCAGGCACTGAAGCCATGCACACCAGGCCGAAAAAAAGGCTTTGTCTTCATGTCTTTCCACCTTGAGGTCAAGCGATGGCTGTCGAGCAGAAACTCACAGATTCACCGTCCGTCTTCCCAAAGTAAACCGGCACATCGACGTCACAATCTACCCGAAACAATTTCAGCTGAAGAAAACGGAAGGAGGAAGGTCTGTAAGCCTCCTGTTAATATGCGAACTGATGCCAACAGCAGCACGGTGGCCGTCTCACCTCGTACTCCTGTTTGAAGCCGTACCCCTCGGCCGTCTTCATCTGGTTGATGTGCTGCAGCAGGTCGGCCACGCGCACCGCGGGGTGCAGCTGGCCCGTGTGATACGGGGAGCCCTTGCGCCCGCACTGCCGTCGCGGGGAGCCACCCAGGAGGCTGCTGGACTCGTTCACCGAGCTGCGCTGCTCACCTGCACACGGGCACACAAACACACACACGCCTGTGAGCAGAGAGGGCACCGGCACAGAGCATGGCCGAGGGCGAGGAGGCAGGGAGTGATGTGTGTAATGGACAGAAAATGTCCTCAGTTCACATCAAGGCTCTCCAGAGTGTCCTTTTCAGGAGACAAACCCTTTTTATTTATTTTCAGAGGGATAAAGAGAAACCCGCCTTTTCTAGATGATCCTCAGGCTTGTTGGGGCAAAAAATGTTACTGCAGAAAAGACTGCCTATCTACAAACCTATATTTTTGGACTGACAGTTGTACTCCTCAGCAGACTCTTATCTGGTGTTTCCAGAGCAAAGCATGTGTAAAGAAGGGAAATCAAATGAGTTACTGTTCTCCTTCTCTAAAGACCAGATTGTGGGGAATTAAAACTGACCAAAAGACCTCGTTCTCACCCCTAGCGCTAATAATTTACATGCAACACAAAACCACTGTTTGGACACCACAGTCAGGGACGCCAGTCTTACTCCGGTTGCTGCAGTTGTGGGCGTCCATGAAGGACAGGGCCATGCGTTCGTCCTCCTGCAGGGTGCTCTGATCGGTGAAGCTGCGGTCCATCGAGCCGATCATGTGCGTCTTCTCCTGGCGATATGTGATGGGGGTCTTGTTAATATTCACCGGCTTCCTGCAGACACAGAGCGAGGGACAGGGAGAGGGAGAGGGAGAGAGAGAGAGAGAGAGAGACTTAGTTTCCAGTCAGCGTCCGAGAGTGGGGGAAAGGGGGGAAGGATAGTAAAAAGGGTTGAAAGTGAGGCTGAAGTGACATAGAGAAGGTGGCATCACTTACGGGTAGTAAGAATAAGAATAGTAGTCCCTTCTGGAAAGCATGAGACAAGGAGAGAAAGAGAGTGAGAGGGAGAAGACAAGTCAGACATCGAGCAGTCTCAGAGATCCCCCTCCCAGCACCCTGTGGCGCTACTAGGACCTCCTATCACCCTTTAAACACTTGCCCGTCTACACCCGTCTATCCGCTGAAGACACACTGGGGACGGACAGCCAGCGAGGCCAAGCAAAGAGATTTGAGAAGCGAGTTTTTAAACCGGTCTGTTCGATGAACACTTTTCTTTGACTTGCCGTGGAGGTTTAGCGCGTGTGTCTGTGAATTGTGCCGAGCCATTCCAGAAGAGACAGAAATGGGCTCTTGCTGGGTCAGTGCATTCATCGGTCTCTCACACTGGCAGAAGCGCTCACGTCTGTTCAATCTGCCGACAACAGCGAACCGTTCAATTGCATTTCAGGCGCTCGGAGACAAATAGAAAATGCGAAAAGTCGCTCATCTCTGGGTGTGCAGTGTCTTCCCTTGAAGAACAATGTCAATTTCAGGTTGGCCGAGCTTGGTGGAAGCTAAAGGACCTCACCTACATTCATACTTAAATTCATGCACCAACAAGACACACAAGAGATAATAACAGGCCTGGAAATCTATCTATAATACATACACAACAAGATCTGTCACAAAAACATCTCTCTCCCTAGTCTCCCTGTCAATAACAGAGTAAATCAGTACCATTCCACCAGTGCTGAACGATCCATTACCCAGGAAATATCCCACGTCAAGGCAGTGTGGCATTAAAGACCCGACACAGGATTGCGACATCGCACCAACAACCAGTACGCCTACATTTTCCTCGGTATAGCTGCCACTGAAGTGTTCGGCAGTAGCACAAGTCCACATGCGTGTGACACGGCATTGGAGGAGCTGGAGACCAGTGGAGAAAGTACCAGGTGACCCTCGGAGATCACAGTGAGGCATCTCCCTGGGGTCGGCCGTCAGGTGCTCCACCGGCACCGAGACCTCTGCGAGAGGAGGCTCATTACGGAGAAAGCACACCTTTTTGTATCCAATTACCTACTAATCTAAGGTCACACAACTGCTCCTGCCATGTAATTAAGTGCGTAATTGAATTGCATCCCTCTTAATTAAATATTTCACACTCAGATAAGCTCTTCTGCACGGTCTCTTGAAAGGGCTGTGAAAGGGAGATCACACGGGCGGCTCTCTCTATCCGTCGCACATCTGCCTTTCATATCAGCCTCTTTCTTTTTCTTTTAATATAATATTGCAGACGATCGTCTTGCAGAGCCGGAGAGTCACGGGCTCCGCGCAGGACAAGCTGACTCTGCGCCGCCTATTCACCGAGTATTTATTTCCTTCCCCCAAAGAGCGTTAAGTCCTTGTTTTAAAGAACGAAGCGCCACACACAATACAAGGGATTTTGTTGCTCTTCATGCCCAGCGATTCAGTCTGCATCACGGTCAACAGCCCATACCGTAGCGGACGTTTCTCCCGGCCCTAAAATCTGTCAAATTCATCCTGTTTCTGCCTCTATGAACCCCCCGTCACAATCCCCATCATTCAGCCAAATCTGTGGAGAACACAGCTCTTGTTCTGGACTAAAACTACACCTGCCACAGGTCCAGACAGCTATTAAACCGGCCAAGACCCTTCAGCGCGTTGGGACGCCAGGCTGCGGTAAAAACATTGGTTACCGGCAAGGGTGTGATGCTCAAATGAAGCACAAGTCCACTCCACTTACCCCTTCTTGATGATGATGATGATGGCTCCCAGCAGGAGGATGAGGACCACCAGCCCTCCCGCGCACACCCCCAGTATGAGTCCCATCTCCTCCGAGTGCTGCGTCACCTCCAGGGCCCTCTTGGCGTCTTTGCAGGCGGCTGCGGCGCACATGGGGACGGACACACGCACACACAGGGGAGAAAGGAGCCAGGGTCAGCATCAGTGTGGGAAACCAGCCAATCGCAGCGCGAGCCGTTTCCATTCGACTCAGCAGAGGGAGTCTAAAAAACTGTCAGCTGACATTTTGGGAATATTTTGAGAATGTTTTGGATAGTCCCTGAACACATTTGTGATCTGTGAAAACTGAGACTGCAGTCAAAGAGGCAAGCAAACGGTTCAGCTTCGTCTCCTTCAGACTTTGCAGTACTGGGAATTGCAAACACAACTGCTCTTTCTAAACCATTACAATTACAGCATACAAGCAATACGTTCACTCTCCTATTCAACAGCCAAGTGCTTGAGTTCGTGTTGTTGTCAGTATATTGCTGAAGTGATTAGGCTTGGTTCCCCATGAAATAACGAGAACACACACACGCTTAAAACGTTAGGACAGAAAAGCACTCAGCCCAGAGCTCTGCAGGGTTCAGTGAAGGAGAACAGACCCAGAGATCTCGGGCTTGTGTAACAGCAGGAAGGGGATGGGAATTATGGGATTTTTTATGTCTTTGTTTTGATTTCTTGTCAAAGTTTGGCAGCCTCTGCTCCGGCACTTTCTGCCGTCAGGAAAAGAACAACAACAACTTGGAGCACAGCCCCTCTGTGACTCACACTGCCTGAGTTTATGTAATATTTTAGGTTCGAATAGAGAAAAAATAAGGCGTCAATCTGCAGTACAAAGCTAGCTGAGGCTACAGCTATACTCTCCTCCAGCAGAGCCAAGATCAATGATCTCCTGAGACCCTACAGAATAGGGTAGGATAGGATATTTAATCATGCTGATGACATCATCAAAAGGGGACCTGTTTCAGTCTTGACTCACTTTACACCCATTCATAAAATGCTCAGCCGCTCTCGCCCGTCTTCAGACATCACTTCACGCACATCCGCACGGACAGCCGCTTAATAGTCCTCAATGAAATCTGATTAACTGGCACAATCGGTAAGCACTCTGATGAGAAGAGGGGAAACTCGAACCACCGACACGAAGACGATTGCATGGGGAGCCACCAGGGAAGTCAATTAGGGATGCACAGGGCTCCTCTGGTTATTTTTAACAGCCATTTTAAATAATAAATCAGCTTGTCCGATGATATTAGTGCCGAACAAAAGTTCAGGATTGCATCGGACACTTGTCCCACGAGGAACGAAGCAGCAAGAAATTAACAGGATCAGAAAATGCATCTATTATACATTAAAATACTGATGGGAGACATCCATAGTCTGGCACATTAACCATGGCAGCCACTGAAGCCTGAAAGCAGAAAATAAATACACAAGATCTACTTTGTAACGAGTGTAAGTCAACCCAAGTCAATAGAACCCATTTGGACTGGACACGGCTGGTCAATGTGTTTAGGGTTCACAGCACCGGGATGTACTGGTACTTCCTGGCGCCGCTCTGAAAGATGCCTAATAAAACACAGGCCGTGAAACCGCATGTGAGGGAGCCGGAATTAACTGGACCGCAAAATTGGGGGCTTAATTGACCGTCTGGTTGAAGACACAATCAGTCAATTAGCGGACAGACGCCATCAGTGCAGAGTTTAATAAGGGATTGTTCGTGAGTTATCTCATTATTACCCTAACGAAAGAAGAAATGATTCAGTTTTCACACCACAATATATAGATGCATAGGATTTATTTGTGTATATATATACATACACACACATACATATATATACACATACACACACACATATTGAAAATAATGAGAAACATGTCCGAGATCAGGATTCCCTGTAGCACAGATTCGAGAAATAAATCTCCGGCGTTTCTCTGTCAGACCTCTCTCGAAAGTCAGGGGACGACCCGGGGAAATTGGGTTAGATAACATCGTCACCCGAGGCAGAGCTAAAAATAGCAGAAGAGATTTCAGATTTGGGGCAGGAAGGGAGAACAAAAACCTTAAAAAAAACTACTTTCTCGACCTAGATCAGAAGATGGGGAGCTAAAGTTCACGCGAAGAGGAATAAAAGCCTTTCCCAACATGCTACTGTCAGGAGGCAGACAATTCACAGCGGAGCATCGACATCTCAGTATCTCAGATGGCCCCTGATGGCCAGGTATTACAGAACACACCTGGGAAAGCAGGTCCTAAGTAGGTAGGGTATCGAGCCGGTGAAGACGATGGGCTCATATTACAGACTGAGACTCCAGATCAAAATCACTACAACACTCAGCTAATTATAAAACAAAGAGGAATTCGATCCCAGCAGTCTAATAGATTATAAAAGCTTTCAATCCCTCTTAAGTATTACTTATGAAACAGTAATACTAATAAAAGCACAGGTTTCCCAGGCCAGTGATGCAGCGCAGAGTTTAACGCAGGGGATTCGTCAGACCAGCGAAAGTGTGAAATGTATTTCTAGATGCGCACCTTGACTCTCAAAGACAGAACATTAGCAGGAGAGAAGGAAGAATAGAAGAAAATACAATTACAGTGTTTCCGGGGGGGTGTTGATTAAATTGTCACTTTGGTATTAAAACCCGTCTGTGATTTAGACATTTGTACAGCAAAAAAAAAAATGGCTGTCGTTTTTCACCATGCTTCTGGAGGAGGTGCGATTTCGCAAATGGAGGCTCAAAGCCGAGGAGAATCGTCAGCGAACCCTTTCACGCTAAACGTCCGCGAGACTTTGGTCAGCGATTTCGTAAGCGTTGCTCAGTTAAGCCGATCGTTATTTATGTGACGAATACATCTATTTATGCATTACTTTGATTCCTCTTCTACTGATTATGGGCGTTATTTTGAGTTAAAGACTCAGCATCGGGATCAAGTCTGACTCTTACTGAGAAGCAGTATTTCGAAAAGCGATACGAACCTCAGAAACCCACAGAGACGCAGAGAAACGGTGCAGATGACGATGGCCGGGATCCCCAGCCTTGTCTTCGTGGGGGGTTGGTAACCAGTGAATACAGCGATGAAGACGATGAGAAAACAAGGTCAAGGGTCTATGTTTCTGGTTTTATTCAGATTAATGAGGGATGAGGCACATTTACACTGTGTGACCCTACATGGCTGGGAGGGATGTATAGTGCATTTGTCCAGGTGACGCAGTTAACTGTGTCAACAATAGTACAATGGCTACACTACTATGTGGTCTGCAAAACACAGTCTGCAGCCAGCTGAGTGACGGGGGCATTTGTTACCATGGCAAGTCTACCCTGCACTAGTTTTCTTTCTCTGCGAGCCGCGACGCAGGCCCCCCCCGCCGCTGCGCTCCGCAGTAATTAATCAAGTCGAGTCGAGTGTCTGTTAAGAGCATCTAAAGTGTGACAGGAAATTAAATGTCTCGTCTGCCTCGCGGCGATACGCTTGACAGACCTTTCGCCGCCTTCATTTTTCAGTCAGAAGAGGGACTTTTTGGACTCAATGGAGGAGGAGACGCACAATGGCCACAACAGCGCAGTGGATAATTGCGAGTGTGAGTACAGAAGCCCTTTACTGGATGTCCGCACACTCTTATAATGGGCAGGTGGGAGAGACACGGTGGAAGCGGGGAATTTAACTTACAGACTCGACTGATTTGGACAGATTTATTTCCCTTAAGGCAGGCTACCTGGTGGCTGCCATGGTTTTAAAAGCTCATCTTTAGTAGGATATGCAAAGATATTCAGTACGATCACGAGCACAAGTATCATACCATCACCCAAATGCACACCATTCAAACGATTTTGCATAGATCTGATTCAATCGTAAGAGTCACACTTGCTAAGGATGTCCTTGGTGTCAGTAGATGGTACGTCTATGTCTCAATCCTTCCCCATCACTCCCCCCACACACACACACACACACAAACACATCTTCGTAACCAAGGGGAATAAGTAAGGCGGTAAAAACAAGTCCGCATCCTGAACTGCGTTTTAGATTACATTTTAAAAAACACATCCCGGAATTGATATTCTGATCATACAGCCGTGTCTCCTTTGATCGAAAGCTGAGAAAACAGGTCAGAGAGAAACGCTCCTGGAATTACGCCCCTCAGACGGAAGAGGTCTCCTCTCACGGCCGACAAAAAGGAACAATCCCATTAGTAAACATTGCGCGCCTCACCGTCTCCGCGAAATGAGGAATCCGTCCCGAAACTCGGCCTTGAATGTCAAGCTCCGTCTCGCGCAGCGCACACCGTCCCCGCCCCGGCGAGGGGTCAGGCAGGACAGCAGAGAGCCGAGACACGAGGTGAAGCCCTGAAGATTAAGGACGACTTCACTGCCTTCCGATCATAGGGCTTTTAAGATGTCACCCCGTGTGCTTCATATCAATATAACCTAAACACAGCTGTGAGCTGAAGGTGAGAGAGAGCGGGGGTCTGGTGAACGGCAGGGTGGGTTTCAATCTGGGGCAAAGGGAGGGAGACACGGGTCGGTTGGGTGTCAATGCCGCCACGTTGTTGGGGCTGCGGCCGCCGGTGACAGACATCACTTATATCAACAGCGGCAGAATCTAATTAACCTCGTTTGGAATGCAATATTTCATCATCCGCCTCTGTCACAACTGGGCTCCGCAGGTGTGTGAAATACTAATGATACCGTGGATTAATAAAGACTGTAGGGGAAGCTGCTGACTGACTCACGAGGTCCACGCCACCTCCACAGTCGTACACTTCACCGCCTCGAGAGAAGGCTGTGTAGGCCAATCAGATTCTCCACAGAGTTTAAATAAGGAGACAACTTGTGATTCCCAAGAAACAAGACAACGCACTCCTGTTTGGTTCACTACACTCATCGCACACTGTGTGTGGCCGAGCCGGTGATGTCTGAGTGAAAGCGAGACGTAGATCTGAGCCAGAGTGTGAATGATTGACGCCGTTAGATTTTCTGGCTGTTTTTTTGGTTTGTTGTCGTGCAAATGAAAATGATGCATCCCTTGTGTTTATCTCTGCTTTCCTGAAGAACACAAGCTGCTGTGTCAGTTGACAGATGACAAGTTGGTCTATAAACAGGGCCACAAACAGGGTGGACAGTGAAGGTGCATTGCGAGTCTCCTGCTTTACTTCACAACACGACGGCTTGAGTCAGACGTGATTTTCTCTTTGCCGATCTGTAATAAGTGTGAAACTCTAAGATCACAATGTGAAAACCAATAAAAAGAAAACCCAGCCGGGCTCTGTGTTAACAATGGAAGAGGTGACAACCGATATCTCATGTGTTACTGCCAATCTGTAGTCAAATATTCATATTGTAAAAACACACGCACAGCACACGCACACGCACAGGGACACACAGACACACATGCACACACACAGGTTTAGATATGATTTGTTACCTTTCCGGGCTATCCTCACGCAGTTGATTCGGGTCTCCTGAAACAGAAAGAGAAGCGGATCAGAGACAGGTCGGTCAGGGTGTCGTTGGGCAGAGATCTACACAACTATGACACCCCAGGACAGACAGATATGAAGTAGAGAGTATAAGACACACTTATGAAAGATGACAACACACAGGAAAGTCCCATTGAGTGGGAGATAACAACTAATGAGTTAAATCAACCTGAAGGACACCTACAAAGACTTACCTTGGTCCGTCTCCTACTGAAAAGATTTCCTTTCAGAAATTGCAATTTCTTAAAGGATTTATTTGATATTTGGTAGAAATAACAGTGTTATAAAAGGCTTTCATTGCATATTGGTATTAGGAGGCCTTGTCCTCGTCCATCCCCCCCACAGCCACCATGTCAGAAATGATGCCGCCACATGTTGCTATATAATTAACGGCGGCCAGGCCAGCCATCTTGAATAGGATCCAGATGTAATCTACCCCGATCTCCGGCCCCTCTATAAAGTGGATTATCAGACGGAGATTAGTAGACGTTAATTCGGGCATTTTGGACCATTATGCAAAAGAGATCGGGGATAAGAGAAACGGGGCTTTCATTAAACTAACACTAAATCGCCTCGCTAATTGAAAATGAGTCTCAAGACATTCTCACGAATTAGCAGACTTACACCAGCACTTCCTGATACTGGTTTCTCTCTTGTTCGTCATCGGAATAATATCCCCGGGTATGATTGTTTATTGCCGTTTGTCTATCGCCATTTGTTTTTATAGCGGGCTATTTGCAAACTATATACATAGGGACTGAAATGTCCTCATAACCTTTTTACTGCTCTGCACTCTCCTCTCACTGTAATTCAGCTCCTTCTAAAGCACTCTATGATGTGTGTGTGTTTTTAAAAGAGGCTATATAAATAAATGAGAAACATTAAGATCAGTATTGTTATCCATCGCCATAGCTATACAGCCCAGTCGGATACTTTACATCCCCTTTTCCAACGCACCAAATTGGTGTAATAACTAGCAATCCGATATTTTAAAGGCATTCGAGACGGAGAAAAACGTGCGCAGATTACGGTAAAACCATTCCAGTCTTTACTGAGATTGTGCTTTGCTTCAATCTGTTTTCACTGTGGAAACAGACGGTTGTGATTGATGGAGGGAATGATAAGCCTGTTTAACCACAGGGTCACACATCAGGGCAGATGCCTCCAATGTAAGCATATTAAACCACACCGGGGACGGCACAATTACAAGAGAAAGGGGGCAGGATATTCTGCTCATTATGGGCTTCAGTGAAAGCTTCAGCCAAATTAATTCCACCTCAAGACAAATGATCAAGCCGGCGGAAAAAAATAAGAAAGTAAAAGGCCAATTCCAACTTTTGTGAAACTCCATTTCTTCTCAGGGAGCCACAAACCGCAAGGCGGCCTTCCTTCCTAATTAAATTAATAAAATAGACTGCGCCGGCTTACAAAGATGATCTGTCAGCAAACCCGGGCTTAGCAAATCAATTATGAATATATATCTACAGGAGAAACTTGTTCCAGGAGAGAACTCCATTTATTACCCACGCCGATCTCTCTCTCTCTCTCTCTCTCTCTCTCAGTGTGATGATTATATTCTGAAGAGCTGCTTTCCTCACTGGATCTTTTTCAGGACTCGACACTCGATTGCTGTGACTCGAATGGGAAATTGGCTCCAGTCAGACTTGAAGCCCTGTGAAGCAAGTCCAGCGCCGGGCTTTTCCAGTCAGAGATCACACTGGTTTGTGCTTCTCTGTGTAGCTGGAAACCACTTCCCATCACACACTTCCTTTCATCCAGACGGACGAGCCACGGGCCGGCATCGCTCAGTGCAGTCAGAACGGCAGTGCAATCCAGAGCCGCAGCCTCTGAAAAGCCCGTTGTTTGACGGCGTATTTCGAATACCGTCGGCAGCCTTCTGTTCTCAAGGTCTGGTTTTGATATTTCTATCAAAGCAATTACTGGCTGAATCTCCGCAGCATGCAAAGAAGGCCTTGTACTAATTAGCTGGAATGATTGCCTAAATGTTTTTTAAGTGGTTGTGTATTTTTATATATATGATGTATAAATATATAAATAATGCTTTTCAAATAAAAACTCACTAAAAGCAATCCAGGCGAAGATGTTTGTAATGCTGAAGTTCGCGCTGCTGAATTTTATGCCTTAAAGTCATGCCTAAAACTCAGTGAAGGGTATAAGGACACACACACACAAGTCATTGGGTGACCCTTGGCCGGGAGGCACTGAGCGCTCGTCCTGCCCGTCCAATGGATGAAGCCTGCAGCTCCTCTTCACGCTCGCCCGACCTCCAGGACTGGACAGGCCTGAGGAAACCCTGCTGTATCCTCCCCTACGACTCCCTCGCTTTAATTAAGACCCAATTATCATCCTGTTTACCTGCTGGACCTGATCCAGAGCGAGGCCTTAACGAGCTTCAATCTGACTGCCTGCCTTATTAGCCGTATTGTTAAATTATCTGCAGCAGATCAAGATCTAGGTCTGGGTTCAATCCAAGCCTTGCCAATAGCGAGGAAGACCAGGGCTTTGGTGGCATCTTCCCAGGGCTGCGGAGAGCATCAAGTGCTGGGTTTGGACTCTGCGATTAGCAGGGGGTCACAGTTAGGATTGAATCCACATCCTGCCCAAATAAACCACATTGCTCTCCTCTTTTCCCCAGCGATGCAGTCTAATGAACAGATGATCACGATTAAATTAGTACTTGATATATTCACTTAAAGAAACTGATAGGTATCGGATAGAAATACTGATGTAAATTAATAAACACGTCAATTAAATCAACATCCATTCTATTAAATCATTCACTACAAGAAACACAACCGCGCACATATTTTTCTGTACTGCTGCCTCCCATTAATTAAGCAATGATATAATTTTAGCTCAGGCTGAGGGCAAGAGCTACACACACATTACACTAATTAAAATAAGAGTAGTGCCGGTTTACTGCTGCGGAACGAATCAGGTGACAAACCCAGCTGCGTCGCCGTGTCATCAGCGGCCCTAATGACATGATTGTCACTAATAATAGCTGCTGCCTCGCTGCTCGTTGCAGGTCACCGTTCGCCTCGTACACAGACGCTGTACCGGTCCTCGGCGAAAGTTGCATTCCTGGGTTTTAATCCACAGCTAATTAACGCTAATTATTTCAACTGTTGACAATACTACTGGAGTGTTTCCTCGCTAATGAAGTGCGTCGGGTTGGGGAAGGAAATGGGGGAGTCGAAGGTTGATGCGAGAGAGAGACGTCACTCTCGAACCCCCAGCGGTGCGTACCTCCATAATTAAGAACTCAAACTGAATGACAAAACTACAACACTCTTCGGAGATCAGCCTGCGTTCATATTGACAGATCAGTCTAGACACATCAGCCCCTGAGCCAGTGGTCCTCAGCCCTGCTCCTGGAGGAGCCCCTGCCCTGCTGGGTTTTGTTCCAAACGAGCTCTCAATTACTTAATTGAACCCTAAATTGAACTAATAATTTCCTAAATCAGAGCCTTTAAATTATTTTGAACAGTAGGGGTTTTAAATGAAGTCTAATATTGTATAAGGAACTTATCTTATTAAGGAAACAACTGTTTATCAGTTACACAATTTAAAGAGACAAATGTAATCAAATTAGTTTCAATTAAGGGTTCAATTAAGTAATTGAGAGCTTGGTTGGAACAAAACCCAGCAGCGCAGGGGCTCCTCTGGGACCAGGGCTGAGAACCGCTGCCCTAAGCTGCTGAAGTCCCTCTACTCACCCCTCTGAAGTTGCTCATCGCCTGAAAATAGATGAGGTAGTTCTTGCGGGGGTCCAGGGGGCTGTTCCAGTAGCCGCTGTAGGTGTGGTTGTCCCCCACGGTGAAGGGCGTGGCCTCGGGCAGGCTGCTGGGGGGCAGCTCGGCAGTGTAGTAGTGGAGACCCCCGCGTGCCTGTGCCTCGTTGTGGGTGGTGGGCACGGGGAAGCACTCCTGTCCCCCCAACTCCCTCTTCAGCTTCTTGGGCTTATCCTCCTCCACCACCACCTGGTACGTGCTGAGAGCCAGGAGGAGAGCGAGATGCGTGACTCCCACGCCCCGCTGCATCAAGGCACAGTTATTATTCTCCCCAGCAGTGCGCTATTAAACCCACCCCAGGTAGAAAAATATTCATCAGGAAACGATTACGTGAACAAAGCGGACGTCTCCATGTTCACAGACTCACTCATTACAGAGTAATACGCCACTTGGAAATGAAGCTGCATAATTAACAACTGCTTAATCCAAAGCAGGTGAGACAGTTTCAGATGAGGAGCGCACTCCGATCTGGATGCTGCCAGTCTGTCCCTGGACCCCCAGACGCCCAAATGCGATTCTCAGTTCCCAGGTTATAAACCTCACAATGTTAAATTAAGTATGTCGGGACCCCCCAGTGAGTGACGCTGATGCAATGGTTTCCCAAGAAATTAAATTCTGGAGGGCAGTTATGAATGTTAATATGCGCCTGTCGTCTCGGAGGCTGTTGAAACTCGGCCTTCCTGAAAGTCCCAAAACGACCCTTCAGGTACCGAAAGTGAGCTTGTGGCCTCAAAGGCACAACAAAGGTTTAGAAAATCTGCATTTAAATTTCCCTCCAAGTTCAATGATGCGTCCTAACATTTCTTAAACATTTAAAATGGCCCCCCAGAATGCAGCTGTTTGGAAAGTGATCTGATCAAAGTCACCCAGCTGGCGATCCTGAGAAGTAAAGCAGTGTTTCATATTAAATTAATAGGTTTACATTAAATGCAGTGGACCCTACGGAGACGTTTACAATCTCCCACACCAGTGCCTTGTAAATACTACACCTGTGTCTGGAGGGCTGTGTTCCCTTGAGCTCCGAAAGACTTCACTGCAAATGTAATTAAACTATAATCTCTTAATTGGACCAGTTTAATTAGTGTCAGCTGCTCCAGTTTGCAGATAGTTCGGATTAGAATTTAATTAACGAGCTGGGCTGTAACAGAGACCCACCTGACCGGGGCCCCTCGGCCCTGTGCCGGCCGCAGCAGCACGGTGATGGTGTTCTCCGACTCACTCAGAGGGGGCGGCATGTCTCCGTAGTCAAACATGGGAGCTGCGGGGAGAGACAGAGAGTGTGAGAGAGTGGAGTGAAGGGATAGAGGGCAACATACCGGTCTGGCATCCATCCATCCATCCATCCATCCATCTTCAATAGCCACCTAATCCAGGTCAGGTTGGCAGTGAGCCGGAGCCCAATCTGACACCTGGCACAGGGCAGGGCACAGCCTGTACAAGATGCCATCCATCTCAGGGCAACACACTCTCACACACTCTGAGAGCTGAGAGGCAGCGGTGCCAACCTCTGCACACACAGGTCTGACACAAAGTACACAAAGTCAGATGTGCAACTTTCTAACCCCCCCGAGGGCCACAGCGTCCTCTAGTTTATTTTCCACCTCAGTGGTTATTGATTCCATCGAGCAAGATGTGCCCTGTCCAGAGGTCGAGAGCTAATAGAGCTAATCGATAAGAGCTGCCGGATCAGGGGCCCCGCGGTACCGGAGTCGTGCCCCACCACCGCACGCTGTAGATTAGAGCGCAGGGCCATGACACGGCCCCGAGTTTCACCACTGGGTCGAACTGAAGTGCAGGTCGTGCAGAACAGAGAGCAGAAATAAAAACGAAGGAGAGCGTTTTATCCAAATAACACAGGTGTTACAAACAATTAGCTAATTAACTAAGTATAACTAATTTGCATTGACCACATCAAACCAGAGGAGCTTTTCCAGATCAGCAGGGACACACGCACCCGGGGACACAAATGAAAATTGGGCTTCAAGGCATTCAAGACAGAAAACAGGAGACACTTCTTCACACAGAGAGGCGTCACAATCTGGACAAACTCCCCAGCGATGTGTCTGAAGAGACAATTTGAGAACATTCAAAAACAGACTGGACAGGATCCTTGATCACTTAGTTATTAATGGACATCAAACGAGCACAATGGGGCAAAAAAGGAAAGGAAAGTAGTGTATTAAGCAAGAGGCCAGAGATCGGTCACACAAACACACACTCATGCACACGTGCACGTAGGCACAAGGCTCTCACACACAGACACAGACACAGTCACTCCACTCTCCCAGTTTCTGGTCAGTGTACGGATGTTTGTGTAATGATTTAATGTTTCCATACAGCACTGACATTCCCAGATCATCTCCTGGTGAAATTACACATTAAAGCTGTTTTATTTTCTTCCTTCTCTCTCAGATCTAAGGAGCCACCTCTCGTGAGGTCCTCCGAGTCCAGATTGAACCGGTCCCCTGGGTGACGCGTCTTGCTATGGGTTTTACGGCACCACAGACGTGAAGTGCAATCTGCAGTGACAGCACATAAAACGGCAAACGAAACACAAACGAGAGACGCCGTGATCTACCATCGCTGGCAGACAAAAAGCAATAATACTACTAAAAATAAATTGAGGCTGTGTATCATTTTGAGGCCTGATTATCAATTTCTCTCTACAATCGCTCAGGAAAAAAAAAAAACATGCAAGAAACCCCCACAATGAACTTACATCAAGCAGAATGACCTGTCAGTGGAGGCAGATAATTGCCTTGAAAAGACTGCTGTTGTTGTTGTTTTATTTCTGACATTAAATAAGATCTACTTTCTTTATCCGTCTCATCAATTCGGTTTTTCTGCAGCGTTAGGCATTACTGTCTGCAAGGAGGGTCGCGGCACATAAAGATCATGGCCCGTCTCTCTACGCAAGCTCTCTGGCTTTGATTTTGTGACGAAAGGAACGCATCCAACACTATTGTGAACGACTTGCCATAGCGTGTTGGCGGCCCAGAGCCAAAAGGACATTGTGTGGTCTCAGTAACTGAATCATTTTACTGATTAAGTTATTTACTCAGCCGTATATACAGAAGCGTGGCTCAGTACTGTGGTATATGACGTCCGCGTGTAACAAAAACCTGTGAAGGGCAAATCCTGGAGAAACGGGCACTCTTGGATTAATACACACTTCTCAAATTGTTTGGTTTGTGTCCAATCAAAACAATTACATCTGACCAATGATGCTCTAGGGACTTGACCAATTAGGACGGGCACACAGGTTTGTCCCGGTAGGAGAAACTCGTGGCACCTTCGTCATCCGAGCTAAAAGGACAGCGCCTACTTTCCCACAATGCATTGTACCTTACGGAGAACGCAGAGGTGGACTGCAAGAGACCGACAGTGAGAAAGAGGAGGATTGTTAATCGTCGACCCGTTTTCTGAGAATCCGATCAGGCACGGACCCGGCCTGGATGAGGACTGCAATTCACAATAACAAGCCGCTAAATCTCAGCCACGGCTCGGGAATGTCCCTGCCGCCTACCCCCCGCGAGAGCTTCCTCATTTTATTATCAGGCAAACCGTTCACTGCCCCAGGGATGGACAGTGGTTCCCCAGTGTAGCCCAGTTTCTTCACTGTCTCACAGTCTTTTTCAAGGCTGACCTTTTATTTACGACACCCGGCTGAGTCACAGTATATCTACAGTAAATACAGTAACCTACACTTCTGTACTCATAGGGTACCTGGCACAGATATCACCATCCAACCAAAAAGTAGTTCTCGGCTTTTGTCAGATTCACCAAAACACTGGTGTTCGACAAGCGACCATATGGCTGGTGAATCATAAAACTGCAGCACCAAAGTGTGAGTTTGGGAGGTCCCTCATGCCTTCAGACCGGATCATGTTTTATGTCATGCTCCATGATTCTCGCATCAGATATCAACTGGATGCTAATAGAGGCAGCGCTCGGCGATGTCCTGGCAGAGCAGGATGGGGCCTCGTTAGTCCTTTAATGAGAGGCTGCTGCCGAGCACCAGGTGCCACCGGTTCCCTCGCGGTCACAAACAGCCACTTCAAGGTCTACTGCTCAGGCAGGACGAGTTAACTTTCGAGGGTCTAATTATCGGCCGCGCAGACAGCCACCCAACGCCACCAACAAAGCAAATAATGATGAATCAGCCTCCGATCCCGGGAATTCCAGCACAGAAACTTCCCTATTAGCAGTCAGGGCATATCGATTTCTGCTCTCTCAAATTTACAAAGTGGAATAATCAAGGGACCAAATCAAGCCATTCAGAGGGAGAATGAACACACAGAAAGACTTATTATACTCCGCGCCCATCAAGCTGCTCCCTATTTAGTCGGTAATGAACTCAGCCGCCCGCAAAGCCAAATAAGGAGAACGTCCTCTGAATTGATTAGCTGCCGCCGGAGTCTCGTCTGCGCAGGTTTTGTCAGAAGCTGTTCTCTCAGTGTGTTTGTGTTCCTCCTGCGGGAGGCAGATCGCGGTGTGCAGTCAAACCCCCTCAACACTCTCAGTGGCGGCATCTTGCTCATCGAACCTCTGATGAGACAAGTCCGCCTCGTGTTTCTGAGGAGCGGCTGGCTGTTGCGCTCTGTCTTGCTCTGCTCTGTGACTCACACTCATGAAAATAGATGATGTCACACATGTTACTGATTTGCGGTGAACCAAGAATAACAGAACTGTAATATGAATACGTACCGGCTGGTATGTTTCTACTGAACTTGAAATGACTTTACTTGTGCATTGTGGGTATTGTATACTTTCCTCAAACAAACAATTGGAGCAAGTGAAAGAGAGAGAGGACATCTCCCAGTCACCCATTATTACGTCACAAACCATCATGGCTGCCACTTTATCCATTTAGGCGTTTATCGTCCTCTATTTACAATCGGGCGAAAGTTATTCTAGTGCTAATGCTCTTCTCACGTTAAGAAAATGGGGCTTTGAGTTTGAACTATTGGCAGGGAGCAGATAAAACCCCACAGAGCTTCTACATGGTCACAGTTTTATTCCAGCACTGGGGTTATAAGAGGAGTCACGAGTTTAATATTTAGGGGTCGCACTTATCTTTTTACACATTATAATGATGAGTAATTATACACCATTCAACTTTTCCCTACCTCACACGGGCCAATTAGTGCCGGAGTAATTATATACCAGTTAATGCAGAGTGAAAGGGCTCTTCGCACAAAACCTATTTGACAAAAATTACACATAATGGATGTGGCTTAAAATAGCTTTGGAGCATCATATAATTTGCTGATTAATTTAAAAGTGAACAAAGCAAAACATATCAGACATATTTGGGGTTTTAATGTTGCAAATCAACAGCGGCTACTTTAATCGTCAGTGGAACGTCTGGCTGCATATTTCTACACTGTCATTAGAGATGAACATGAGTAATCACCAATTAGCCGTCAATATGAAAGGTAAAATGTTATTGTCTACTTCAAATAAACAACTCCCTCATTGTCGTCAAAGGGGAGGAAATGTGGAGCTTCAAGTGTCCTGTGATGCCTGTGAATGCCTTGTGTCTAAATGTTTTTGTTCCATCCGAGCTCTTAATTACTTAATTCAACCCTTAATTGAAGTAATAAATGTGCTTAAATTTTACTTTTTAAAATGTGTAACTGATAAAGTTGTTTCCTTACAAAATAACAACAAGGAAAAGATAAGTTCCTTACAACTTTATACTTAACTTAAAACCCCTACTGTTTAAAATGAGTAAAAGGCTCTGATTTAGGAAATTATTAGTTCAATTAAGGGTTCAATTAAGTAATTGAGAGCTCAACTGGAACAAAACCCAGAAGGGCAGAGGCTCCTCCGGGACCAGGGCTGGGGACACCTGGTTTACACCCCAATACACCTGGTGAACAACGCTGACTTCCAATAAGATGACACTTGTATCGGTTCAGCTTATCTGGGATAAGATGCTTCAAAAACAAGGCAGAGGTTTTCATGAATTGCTCCACTACTTCAATACCGCGTTTGATTTCTGTCAGCCTAAAAAAGCAGGTCAAGTCTGTTTTTGTCTCCTTTAGTGCGTCTCTATTATTCACACGGTGCATCCGCATGCATTTCTCTGCTCTCCGTCTGTGAAGATTTATGAAGACGGATACATTTTCCCCTCTAGCTGCTCGAACACCCTTATTTGTGTCATAGAAAGCTACCGCATACGACGTCTGTGTTGTTGCCTGCCAGGTGCAGCAGGTTTGTGTTCGTCATGATGTCATAATCACTGGTAATATTGAGCACATTATTTGTTAGACTGAGAAAAGAACTAAAACTAAACGTGTGAATTACCCTGGATAAAGGCATCATCTGAATTACGTCATAAGAATATGAATGATAATAAAGATGGCTGCCACAGACAAGACGTGCCACGGGGCGGGACCGACTGCCAGACCTCCTGGATGCGAAGGCAGTGCGTCTTACCAGAGATGTTGGTGGTGATCTCGGTGAGCGCTGTCTGCCCGAAGCCCTTGCCGGTGCGCGCCCGGACCGAGATCAAGTAGGTGGTGCCCGGGTGCAGGTTGGAGAACATGTGGTACGTCTCGTTGCGCAGCTTGGACACGGTGCGCCGGGGGCCGGGTACGTTGATGCCGGGGTCCGAGGACTCGATGCTCTGGTAGCTGATCTGAGAGACGAAGCCAGGAAGTGGAATTAATTGAAATTAAATACTCCTCCGTGTCGTCCATTAAATAAAACGTGGACGCTCTCTACCAGTGCTTTGGAAAAACCATTGCTACACACCCATATTTCATTTCCTCTCTTCCTCAAGCCATAGCAACTCTACACAGTCATATATAATATATAAATACATACATATATATCTCATCATCACCATCAGCCATCCCCATCGTTTTGATGTTCAGTGTCATATATATATGATGATGATGATGCCTATATATAGATATAGATATATCAGCATGAGTCTATATCGATCCCCTGCTGGATGAAGGCTCCCCAAGACGTTTCCTGCCTTTTATGTTACCAAGAGATTAAAAAAGACCTAGAAGACAACCGCACACACGCACACACACACACACACATGCATGCATAGGACCGACCCCCCAGGTGTGATTGACCGGCCTCTCGTGCCGCCCAGACCTCTGCTCAAACACCACATCACCTCAGCTCAGTTCCCCCCGCCTGGCTCTGAGAAAACATCTCATATTTATATATCGAGGGCTTTCAATCACGGCTCGGGATGCTGAAACGCTACACAAGACGAGCCCCGACTCCCTCTGGGGTATTACACTCAAGTTAAGTATGGGGTGAAACACAGCGACAGCCATTATACGTGAGTGTATTATTACACAACACAAGAATCGCATCACACAAAGTGCCTCGCATCGAGCAGAAACACTTTCCTTAACCCAACAAGATAGCATCAGCAATCTCTGTAATCTGCAGGCTTCTGGGATACGCGACTGAAAGAGGACACTTTTCTTGAGCCACAACGAGACCAGAGAGCGAAATAGATGGGCTGCTCCTGCACAACGAGACCCACACAGATGTGCGTTCAGACACAAAACAGGAATGGTAATTGTGTACCATTCACATTATATAACAAATAGGCTATATGAAATATTATAATTATATCTTCAGCTGAAATGAGTCTACAAATCTGTAAGTATTTCTTGTGTCAGTTTATCCTCCTGCACTACTTCTCAGTTGTGTTTGTATACAATTGTGTGTATACAGCGGACTTCTTCCTGGTGCACTGACAAGGGACACAATTCTAAGAACAACAAGAAGGGACACAACACAAACCAGGCCGTACGTTGAGCTGCGAGGGTCTGATCTCATTTGAGCACAAAGCTGGAGGCGGCTTTTTCTTTTTTTTTTTCTTAACAATTACAGGTGTGACTTCCACCCACACATTTTTCACTGGACCAAAATACCTGGTGTGAGCAACACAAACCGCCTCAATGCGAGGGTGGAAGCCCTTGTAATTCAGTGTGAGGAGATCGGAGCAGTTTAATACCAGCGCAGCGCCTATGGCTCGGCTCTAAAGCTTCACACCTTCTAGCTACACTGTAGGTCACTGGCCTTTTTTTTTTTTTTTTCCACCGAAACAACCCTCGTTCAAGCCTCCCTTGCTGCCATCACTTCCCATGTCTCTCGTACTGTAGACGGCTTGTGCCCTTTAAAAAAGCAAGACCTGTTCCCCCCACTGACGTTATAGGGAATAAAACCTGGGGAGAAGCACCGGTGTAGCCAGCGTTCTCTAAACCAACAGGCCCTGGACAGTCTGCAGGAGTTTCTTTACTTGTTAAACCTGAGATCTGGTGCTCAGACCGTACAAGAGAGCGGGAGATAATGGAGCCAAATGGACATGTTTTAAATTTTACTGGATTATGTTCTTTGTCAGGTCTGACTGCGATTGTAGCATCTGGATCATTTACTCAGTCCTATAGTAGCTGGACGACTTGTTGTAAACATGGTTTTAGTTCAACATACTTATATAGATTCACAGTAAACACAGAGGCAGGACAGTGTGATCTCTAGCCAATCTGTTCTGGATATCACCATTCGATTAATTCTGCAATCTAGTGCAAGGAGATCTACACCAGAATAAGTTGTCCTTCTTCTGAGAAAGCGCGTTGTTAAATCCCTGACAATATAACACTGGGCCACACATACAGTCCACAGCACACTATAACTGAATGAATTAAGCATCTCCCCTTATTGTTCGTCCTCTCTCGTTAGTGGCGCACCGGCCTCGTGGGACTCCTGGCCAAAGCAGGTGAAGACCAGGTCGGACAGTTGACCAGGGCATCCCGTCTCTGGGACACCCATCACACTCCCGAGCTGCGCTTTAGTCACTTGGAAGCCCCCGTGCACTGTGGGCAAATTGACTCCACACGTCTCACAGATCCACAGCCCCTCCATGAACTTGAAGGAAAATGCCGCCACAAAATGCTCAATAACGTTTTTTCACTTATACAATTACACACCCCGGCCAAACGCTAATTAACACCCCCCCCATGACCAGTATTCCCGAGTGAGATGGAACGAGAGGGACGTCCCAGCCGTCGATCACGAAAGCTGCAGTTCTGGGGAAGTTAGGACTTCAAAGGCATAATCCTTCAGAAGGGGAATCAAAAGGTCTCCAAAGCCCAGGTCGAATTCCCACAAGCGAGCTCAGAGTTTCCAATTATTTCCTCAGTTCCTCGGCTTCCTTCAATCCCTCTATCACACTTCCCGTCAAATCAGAATATGGCTCCGTCCAATCGCAGGGGGGATTGAACTCCCTTTAATTATCTTCCCCAGCTCGGTCCACTGAAAGTCAAATGGCAGAGAGATCTGTTTTTAATGGCTGGAGAGCGAGAGCCCAGACTCGGCTGATGTCGTCCAAATCACACACAAGGTCAAGGGTGTCGGCTGATTTATTTTAATCGTCTCCAATCGGCTGCTCCGGTGCGAGAGAGAGACGGTTTGACAACTGATGGACCTCCGGGGGCACCAGCGGCATCATTAAATACCGCCGCTTTGGTCCGGCTCCTTCATAACGAGCGGCAATCAACGAAACACCAGGCGAGAGACCACAGGACAGTCTTTCGAAGAGGAAACAGACAGCAGATACCAGACGGAGCCCTAATGGAGCGATTCCTCATCCGACGGTCAGTCTGTGGAGAGGAGAGCATGTCCGGCCACCGGCAGTGAGCCACGTCCGTGATGAAGGTCGAGGACTCAAGTGGACTCGGGGACGAAAGGGGCAGTGTGTCCAGGGTAATCGCATGAATGGGCGGTTGAGGATCAATTTAAAGGAGACCCTAACTTTACAGGACGTGATGTAAACATTGACGAACTTTTACCTCATACTGGGTGATCAGTCCGTTGGGCTCCACCGGCTCTTCCCACTTCAGAAATATCATGTCCTCCAACGGGGTGAAGGTCAGGGACTCTGAGGCGATGCCACCAGGAACTGCAAGAAGATTAAAAACATGCGGGCATGTCTATAACATTGTAATACAGTTATAACACTAATACTGTATAACATTGAAATAAATGTACTATAACACTAACAAATGTATGATAACACTAATACATTTATTATACAGTGCTTGCATGCCAGTCAGCACAGGAACATTGCAGGCATGAGGTTGGGCCATTTTAAATTATTGGTTTTGTGTAAATCTAGAAACCGTATATGACGTAAATACATATTTTTCTCATTTATAGCAGCCTGTCAATCACTTAGTACTTCCACATGCAGAGAAGGTGCACAAGTCTTCATGTCCTGTATTGCTGGCGTGTTTGTGTGTGTGTGTATGAGAGAGTGAGAGAGAGTGTGTGAGGGACAGAGAGACAGAGGAGTAGTGGAGCCGTGTCTCAGTTTTGTCACTGCCACCAGGGCCAATTTCACTTAACCGTGCCGATCCTCCGGGCCGGAGACATCGGCACGAAGGAGAAGCTATTTTGATAAGCCTGCGCGAGGCCTGGGGGCTGAGCATCGATCTGTTCGCTTCAGACAGTAAATCTGCACAGGCAGGTCAGTTTCGGCAGTATAGCAAGGTGTGGAATAAGGATGTTAAACAGACATGAAGAGAAAGAAAGAAAGAAAATGAAAGAAAGAAAGCCAATGTTCCTAGATAATGGCAGCTTTTTAAATGTTAAACTATCTCACAGACCTGTGCTGGGTGACATGTATTATATACTTGCGAGGTTTTAAGTAGTATTTTGCCAAATTCATTCATTTTAACCCCCATGATGGAACCGTTTTCCAGGAAGGCTGTACGATCCAAAAGATGTCCCTTTATTTTGCTGAATGGGCTTCATTTCCTTCTAATAACTTCAGGTAAAACCCTAGATTTCCTCACTGGTGACACTCAATCACTAATGTCCTAAACCACAGAAACCCATCGATGACTCAAAAGGACTGAAGGGGCCAATGGACTTTCCCGGGGAATCAAATACCCAGCTCACATGTGTGATCGATGCCACCTCTCCCTGGGATGAAGGCAACACTGTCAATACGAGAAGATAGAGCTGCTCGTGAGATCCCTCTCATCAAGGAGTTTCTCTCTCTCCGTCTCGTCCCGGCATTCCTCTCCCCGCCGCGGGGGGCACGCTAATGACACGCTCAGCCCCTCCTGAGCGGCGGTGTCTGAGAGCGGTGCCCTGGCCAGAGGCTTGTCGCTGCACTAGTGAGGTGTTTAGTCTTAATGGTAGAGGTGTGTGGGACGGGGGGGACGGGGGTTTAATGATCATCTGTACCTGGAGCGATGCTGGGGCAGAAAGAGGCAGCTGGCAGAAGAGAGAATCAGTTAAAGAAACCGCCTCGCTCTTGTTTGGGGATTTTAATGGCTGATTTCCACTGGCTGGACTCTGTCCTTTACCTAACAATGACTGGAGCTGGAGAGCAGCGGCGGATCAGTGGATGTCGTGGGAGCGAACGTTGGCAGTTATCAGTTAATTGCAAAAACAAACGTCCTCGGCTGTTTGTCCAGCCTTGTTTACCGTTTCACTTCCCCGGCTTTGTGTTCTAACCCCCGCCGCCCCCCCGAACTTCAGCTCCCCATGAAGAAAACTAAATTGACAACTGGCAACGGGACATGATGCAAATTATTCCCGTTCTGCGAAAACGCCTGACATTCCTTTGTGATATAAAAAGGCAGTCTGCTGGAAACGCACAGATAGATGTGGATTAAAGCTTGTGATGAACGAGACAATTGATCTGCCGCGTTCGGCCGGCTCACATTTTTTTGAATTCAGGATTGATCCGTCTTTAGTTGCATTTCATCTCCGAGCATCTTCATCAAAACACGTGCTGCCCCGTGTGCGATGTACGGGCGATCACAAACACAAACGCACAAATAAGCGAAATATTTAATATCCGCTCTTCTGGTCGCCGAACATTATTCTGAAGTTTACATTAATATTTCAGCGAGGAATTACTGAGTTTATGCCTCACGCACTAAAGCTACGCGCTCACCATGCTGACTGGCTTTTGTTGTCTTTGTGTCGCTGTCACATCTGCTTACCGGCTGCGACGCATGCAGCGGCTCGTTCATGACTTATTTAAGGTGGGCAGAGCTGGGTACAGTTCTGGTTCGTGTTTGAATTAGTTTTTTTAAAGCAACACAACCAACGTAAAGGTCCGAGGCAGGAAGAGATGGATACTGAATTAACCAAAACATTGTAAAACTGTAATCCAGCACCTGAAAGAGGCTGTTATATGCACAACTGGGAAACCCTATTTAATGACTCATATTACAATATACTTTTTAATTGATGTATTACAGGAGGTTTTAACACATTGCCTATCGCACACACATGCAGTCTATCTGCTCTGTGTTGCACTGATTCTCATTACGGGTCACAGAACTGCAGGGCCTGTCGTTATTTTCACCCCATCCACGCTTTTAATGACTCGACAGAACCGAGGATTGGAATAAATGGTTTACATTACGGCTCATCCCCAGGTTTAGTGTTGGCCCTAGCAGACGTGGAGCTGCCTATAAACCTGCAGGGCCGTGAATCTCTGGGACAGGAGTTTATTTCTGTGCCACTGACATGGATTTTTACAGTAATGGAACTGGAGGATTTAGTCATTTTCAAACATATCGATCAATAATGGCCCCGCCTCCTACATGAACCTTTTCACCCTGGAACAGAGGAGACTACCGGGGGGACTTGATTCAAGTCTTCAAAATCGTGTAAGGCATCTACCACATCAAACCAGAGGAGCTTTTCCAGATCAGCAGGGACACACGCACCCGGGGACACAAATGGAAATTGGGCTTCAAGGCATTCAAGACAGAAAACAGGAGACACTTCTTCACACAGAGAGGCGTCACAATCTGAACAAACTCCCCAGCGATGTGGCTGAAGAGACAATTTGGGAACATTCAAAAACAGACTGGATAGGATCCTTGATCACTGAGTTATTAATGGACACCAAACAAGCACGATGGGGCGAATGGCCCCTTCTCGACTGGACACTGTCTTATGTTCTTATGGTCACACAACCCTAAAGCCACACCCCCTCCGCATGCCAAAACAACGCAGGCTGGCCTTACTGTCCTCCTCGGTCTGGAAGGTCACCTCCCGGCCCTCCTTCTTGCCCTCGGGGTTGGCGAGCGCCAGGCGCACGTGGATGCTGCGGTAGGGAGGCAGGTCCCGCAGGGTGAAGCGGGAGGCGTTGTGCTCCACCGCCAGACACTCGCGCACCGTGGTGTTGTGTCCGCTGCCGCTGCCCCCCGCGTAACGGTAGCACAGGGACACAGAGTAGGTGTGGCAGCGCGTCAGATTGTAGCCCAGTGGCTCCCACTGCAGGGCCAGCTGCCGGGCCTGGATCTCCGTGGCCGTGAGCCCCCGCAGGGCGCGCATGGGCTCTGAGGAGAGAGAGGGAGAGAGACGGTCAGTGTCGTCAGGGTCTCCGCCGCTCCGAGACCCCTGACACCCCACAGGGATGGAGAGAGACAGCTGTGAGACAATCACTATCATTACACCCACAGGGAACAAACACACCTTAAAATATATGGCAGGACACGTATGTCTCCTTTTTGAAACTTTTAAAATAAAAAGGATTTATTTAAAATGCATTTTGATCTTTATTTACATGTTCAAAATATATGGTGAGATTAATTTCTTACCTATATTGTCATCATATCAAATGAACGTACACATGGACCACGTGTCTTTCAGACACATGGGAAGGAACGAAAGGCAGGACAAGTGGTATACGAGTCACACATCATGTATCATCAACAAAAACTATATGTTTCATCAATAAGGGCACGATATGGGATTTACAGGTGAAGGATCCAATAATGGGAATAAAATCGCTTTTCTCTCGTACTGCATCAGACAACATCGCAATCGTTTCAGATCTGCTCCTATCTTTCCCTCCCAGTGACTCGTGGCTTCTCGAGTCCGGGAGGTTGGCAGCTCTGTCACTCCGAGCTCGGAGCCAGGGGACAGGAAGCTCGTGTCCACAACTCCGCACAGTGACTGGTGGGCGCCACGAACGAGCACCAGGGGCGACTGGCGTAGGAGGAAGAGAGACCACCGCCCCCTGCAACCCTCCGTCCTGCTGCCCCCGATCGGCCAGTGCCCCCGGGAGTCCACAGTGAGTGTCCACTGGGCGACACTGATGCCAATTACACTAATTAACGAGACGGGCCTCGGGTCAGGGCAATCGGCGTGCTGTCAGCCTGTCACCATCCCATCCCCGTCACCCCAGCGTCTCCCTCTCGCATCCGGCTCAGTGAGCAAATTGACCAGTCGGCTAGCTGCTCCTCTGCCCGGAGGGGAGCAGATAAAAATACAATCTCGAATCCAAGGGCGTTCAGTTCCGGCTGTTATTATTATCGCCGGGTTTTTATGACAGGCCGCTTATTTTTAGAATCGCCAACTGATATAATCATAGCCGGTTAACCCCCTCCTCTCCCGGAGCAATATGAATGCCCCCCCCCCACCCCCAAGAAGTGGCCGGTTCAATCTGAAACGAGAAACCACAGAAGCGGCTGAAAGTCATTTCAGAAACACCAGCGACTGCTTCATGTTTATTCCAGTAAGAGACCGGAGGTCAGAGAAGGAGGCAGTGGATCTCTTGTCATAGTGCATTATTAAAGCGATCGATACGTCCCCCCGACGACACTCTCTCTCATGTACAACATTTGTTTGTTTCACTAATAGAAATTCAAAGCCAGACGCCCGCCCGTGAAAGGTGGCTCTGACTCTTCGGCGAACGTCTCCTTGGCGTGAGATGAGAGACCGAAGGATTTCAGTCTGAGTGAGCCCTGAGAAACTCGAGGGTCTTCAAGCGAGGACAGAGGCAGTCCGTGCCACCGCCATGCCCCCGGTCTGCCCAGACAAGTGACAAACATCCGCCCCAGTGAAGCCACCGATCAGAGCCGAGTCAGCGGGGGGTGAAGAGAGTCCTTATGGGAGATCTTTGTGGGTTCAGGGAAGCTGTGGTAGTGAAAAAGAGCATGTCTTTCTCAATAGCATAAAGAACGCAGAGGAATCGGAAGCACGGACTCGTCTGATCGCAGTGTCTGTGGACAGGGCAGTGGCCTGAGATAAACACACTGTGATTAGACGTTACATTTTCAAACAGGATAACTGAATAAATATTCAAAACAGAGGAGCACACACACACAGACCCGGGGACACAAATGGAAATTGGGCTTCAAGGCATTCAAGACAGAAAACAGGAGACACTTCTTCACACAGAGAGTCTCACAATCTGATCAAACTCCCCAGCGATGTGGCTGAAGAGACAATTTGGGAACATTCAAAAACAGACTGGATAGGATCCTTGATCACTTAGTTATTAATGGACACCAAACGAGCACAATGGGGCAGATGGCCTCCTCTCGATTGGACACTTTCTTATGTTCTTCTTCTTGTATAATGTCTGTGTGTATGTATGTATAGATGTGTAGTGGTAATTACGGATGGGAGCCACAGGGAGACCTTTCTAATGTATACAATCATGTGCGTGAAGAAGTTGTGCTTGTGTATTTATAATGTAACATACATCTGCCTAAGACTACACACAATAGAACCTAATTGCGTGATTTAATCAGAACAAAACTGCATGTAATAGCACTTAGGTACTCCTTGTCTCTCCTACTTCAGCAGCACATAATGTGCCCCCCTCAGAGGTGGGTTTGATATTTAAAAAAATAAACACTGATATTATTTGTCAGAACAGATCTGTCAAACGTCCTCGGGTGCCGACATATGCAATCCATACTCTGCCAGTGTGCAAAAGACCAGTGTGAGAAACCATGAGCAAACACAGCCTTCTCACACACGGCAAACACACACACCCGTCCACACAGCCCTCTCACTCTCCCTGTCATCTGACTTTCATTTTCTGTCTCTAGATTTTCCTTTTGCAGGCGACAGCATAATATGCCGGGGGAGAGCGGGATCGTGTGCTTTGTTCCCGATCAATAATGAGATTCTCTGCGCTTTCTTTTTTTATGGTTTTTGTTTCTCTCTCTTCAGATAAAGACTTCAACTTTTTATCTATCACTCACAGGGAAATCTATAACAGAGCCCTGATATATTATGTATGTGTGTATATATAGACACACACGTATATAAAAAGAGATAGAGAGATTCATGTGTCCTACTGAGGTCTGCCAGGCTTCATATGAAGGAACAAAAACAACCAGCTCTATTCATCTATAATTTAATCCCCTAACCATCGTGACTCTGCCACATGCCCAGAGTTCAGCTACCCTTGCCAGGATGCCAGGATGCCAGGGTGCCAGGCCCCCAAGTGCTCAGTTTGCTCTCTGCGTTTGGCCCGTTCTGATCCGCAGAAAGCTGCGCTCCATACACTGATGTTGGGTGGCCAAATGGTCCTCTCACACAACCCCGTGGACCGGCAGACCCCTTGCTGCCAGAGAGCCGATTTGCATAATGCAGCAGGAGTTCGCATCCTGAATGCCAATTTTGGCGAGCCGCGCCAGGGCACATGTGTGGCGCCCTTAATGGGTACTTTCCACTTTATTACATTTGCTAATATTGATACATGGAGCTGCCCTGTGAACGCTGCGATCGCGGTGAATCGGACACTGGGTAATTGCATTTCACGCGGCTCCGCTGAGCTTGGCTGCTGTAATGTGCCATTTGCAGGCCCCCCCTCCGCCACCGAGGTGAGGGGAGATGGGAGCCTGACTGGAGCCCTGCTTTCCCACAATGCCTCTCTTCTCGCACGGCTCAGTCCCGGCTCGATCCATCCTCCGCTCCGCGGTACGCCACCACTCCGACAGGGAAACTTACGCAGGTCCTCAGGACTCAACAGACACTAGATGATCATTAGCGGCTTTTAGGAAAGGTACAGTTATTGCCCTTCTTTATGAAGAGTGAGAGGGAAGGAGCGCGGGAGTCGTTTCCCTTTAAGTTGTGCGGCTCAGCTGTTAAATCACACAGTTGGTCCCGCTGCGTCGGATCTCCAGGGTGCTTTGTATTCGAACTCAATCGCCATCATTTTTACAGGATAATTACGGTCCCCTCATCTCCGCTGCACACCTCGCCTCGCCTCTTAAATCCCGACCGAAACTGTGACTGTGAGCGAGACCGGGAGGGAGAGATCGATCCTTTAAAGAGACGCCGCATGCAGGGGGTGTCTATACTGTGCGTCTGCATCAGACAGAAAGAAAAGGAAAGTGTGAAAAGCCCCAGGCCTGAAGTAAAAACATATATTTTTGTGGGGTTTTCTCTCGAAGGCACTCAGCAGAGTAATTGCACGATTTAAGAGCTGAACCGCGTCCAACTGCAGTGCGTTGGTTCACAGAAAAACGTGTAGAAGAATCACTTGGCGCTGTGAACCCGACACGGCTCTTGTTAAAGTGGAAGGGAGGCCGTGGGATCAAAGCCGGGTACAATGACGGTTAGATGTGGAGTCGAGGGATTTAAATCAATATGTGACACCAGGGTGTATAACTGAGTGCAGCTCGGCGGTTTCTTTAAGAGTGGCTCATCGCTTCATGAGGGATCGTGGCTCTTGCCTGGCCTGCATTGTTACAATAACTGAAGCTGAAATCAACCTGAAACCTGCGTCTCTTTGGAGAGCAGAGAGGAGTCCCACTACACACACACACGTACACACACATTATATATATATATATATATATATATATATATATATATATATATACACACACACACACATACAGACATTCACACACACACACCCACACAGATATATACAGACTCACCTAACCCACACACAGACACACACACAGTTGTGAAAACCCGCAGTCGCCACTGTGCTGATTTACCCAGAGACGCTGAAGCCGTGCTAACTGCAGCCTGGAATCACACAGCTAATTAAAACGGTTCTTCACCAAGCACAACTGCCAGGTCTCCTCTCTCCGACCATAAGGCTGAGTCTCATGTCGTCCATCGAGCACCACCCTGCCAGAGCCGGTCTCTCCTCTGTGAGTCGGGCTCTGCGGTCGGGTCTCGCCTAAATGAGTCAGAGCCGGAGGAGGAGCCGGGATCGAGGGCCAAAGCTCTAATTGAGGACCGCCTCAGTGTCAGCCACAGACAGGGGCTTGAGAGACACAACACTGAATTTCACTGTGATTATTTCAGCACCCGGTCTGCAGAATTCAATTCCTGTTTAAGCGAGACGAGCCCGATGCACAATCACATTCTTTAATCCAATTTGAAAAGGTACCTGCTTCAGTCAGCTAATTTACAACCGACTCGATTGCTGACGAGCCCGCGGTCTCGTTATTAACGGGGAAACTCGGCACCGGGGGCGGCGCGGGACGGATCAGGTCGGATCGCATTAAGGTGACATTGCTGGAAAGCAGAGAACGGAGTATTTTTAGACATTTTTATTGAGTTGAAATTATTAGCCGTGATGCAAGATGGCAACAGCAGGGAGTTATTCATGAAGTGATTTATATTCCTTCTATTTGTTTTACAATAGATCATTAATTATTATTTACTTCTATTTACTCCTGTGTGAGACTGAGAAAGGGGTTGTGGCAGCCGGTTTAAAGCACAGAGTGCCATTTCGGTTGTGTGAATTCAATTAATAAAGTCAGGGAAAAGAAAAAACGATGTATTGCTAATGTTCTGCTGGTTTGCTTCACAATAAATCATGTATTTTCCAATACGTTTCTTTACACGTGTTCAATTGCAAAGGAAACATGGATGTGCGGGTGTTAAAGCACGCAATGCACAGCGGAGCGGAGGTGAGGGTGATTGATTAGGTCCTGGGGTAGTTTCATGTGGCCGAGGGTAGAGACAGCTGTTCAATGACTTAATTTGTTTCACTGTACTTGACTGCACTGGGACATTCATGGTAAAACCACAATATACCACACTCAGTAGTGCTATGGCATGTTTACTGTGGCAGACTGCAGTTGCTAGAGAGGAGCGTCTCACAGTGAAGGCAGCTGGAGACCTCAGGAAAACTACACGCAGGGTAAACTTGCGTGCGTAGTTACAGCACAATCCCGTCCCCAGGAAGGAGCGCCATAACAATGATGGAGCACCGGGTAGCAGAGGGGGCCGGAGAGGGAGTTAAAGAGCTAGCGCTTCAAGGAAAGTACCCAGGAAACTAGTGAAGGATAAAGATGGATGATGGATTCCGCGTCTCCCTTGAAGACCAGCTTGCACTGTCCCCAGGAGACAACTTAGAGTAGATATTTCTCCACTAGCGCAGCTCCCTCGAACACGGCGCTGAAAAGCCTGTTGGTTGACACTCGTGTCCTTGCTGTCGGCTAACGATACGGTTTCTCATCGCCGGCTCAGTGCTGGAACGGCAGCCGCAGCCAACTGGCGCGACGAGCGTCTTCCGCAGCCACGCAAATGAAAGAAAAGACGACCGTCATTTATCTGAACATGTGTTGACATAGCGTATTAGAAAAGCATAATTGGAAAAGTAGCCGGATGCTGCCGGAATAATAAAGATATTAATTCACTAAAGGTGTCGACATTTAAAGATTGGCAAGTTATCATGTAGCGCCATTTTGGACACCATTTTGGCTACAATGTGGAGTCACTGGGCACCATCTTTAGTGTGATCTATACTAAGAAACCAAAGTGAGCCATTTTAGGGATGGATTGGTACTCCCAGTCCACGTGCGCTTTCCTAACCCCTTGAAATCTGCAACTTTTATACAAAATATGGGTGTACAGTTTATAATAATGTGTGTAAATTGAACCCAAAGAAAGCTTGAACCCCCAACATCGTCCACACAAGATCTGTCACGCATGTGGCATCCGCTCTGTGACGGAACAATCAATGAAGCCTCACATTTACCCAGTTTGCACACAACCTTCTCTGCACTTTGCAAGGATAAACAGATAAATATCAGTCTGGTCAAACACAGGAGTCTGAACTCCTGCTTTGTAAAATGGGAATTTATCGAGCAGATACACCACGCGGCCCCTAAAGAGTTTCACCCTGTACTCAAAAACAAACAAGCCTCACATTTGACTGAACAAGAGAATAAAAGTACCGGGTGTTTAAAGGCAAAGTGTGAACTAGTAAACGACAGATTCTGCTTCTTTCACTCAACCCATAATGCACTGCACCTCACAGCCGCCGGCATCAGCTACCAACTACAAGATCAATTGACTGGTTGTGCCACCTGGGCTCTGATATCATGGCAAATCTGACAATGTGATGAAGAATCACCCAAAATATACATTAAGGAATAAAAAAGTGGTGCCCTGGACCCGAGTCACTCCTCTGAGGTCCGTTCTTATTCTTAACAGTTTAAAAGTCCTGCTTTTAATGGCTGGCACTCATCTGTTATTCAACCCCCACACAAGCGAAGGCAAACTATGACTAATGAAGTGTAGTGTAAAGTATGGGTATTATTAATATTATTCACCTTAAACATAAATTAGTAATGGGAGTCTTTTCCTCCGCGGCTGCGGTCGCTGTCTGGCATCAGTATCAGTTTCTCCGAAGACAAAATCAGATCTGTCTCGAGTGATTAAAGTGGCGGAAAATGAACTCCATCGTGCTGAAAGCGCAGCCGATTGGGATCCAGACAAAGCCATCTCCGACAATAACCGGCCGGGATTTTGTCGGCGGCTGAATCAAACCATCACTTTACGGGAGTGTTTTCATTTAATATCTCCTGCGCCGGGCGGCGTGCTGCATTGGGCCTCGCTCCGCTCGCTGCCCGGTGATTGTGGGTCTGTTTTCAGACAGTGATGGATGAACGCTGGCTTCTGACTGTGACAGAGAAGAAGCGCATCTGAGATGTGATTGCCGAGAGAGAGGAAAGGAGCCGGAGCGAGAGAAACGGAGGGGTGTGTGCCAGGGGCTGCGGCGAGAAAAACTGGGACAACTGAACAGGACAGACACGGGCAGGGGCGCTGAAAAACCAGGTCTCTTCGGCCACCATCCAGTCACTCGGGTTCACAACCCTGGGCCGGGCTTCTCTCACTTTGGTTTTAAACAAAGATAGACACCTGCATTAAGTTTAACATAATTTATTATTATTATATATTTTCCAGAGACATAAATTTGTGAATTAATCGTATTTCGAAAGCCTCTCTTTCCCTCTATGGTTGCAGCTGTTGGTATTTTGAAACATTAAACATTAAACAAATGTGTATGATTATTAAATGAATAAGCTAATTTTAAATGACTATTAAATCCTTAAAATCTACCAGCTACACACCTTTCTACGCAAAGCTGCTTTTTGTCTCCACAGCAAGTTTTCATTTCGTCACCTCTGCCCCGGGGTCCTTGCCAAGAAACGGAGGGAGGGAACGCACCCATTCTTTTGTTCATTTCTTGGTCGCTTTAACGCATCACCGCTCCGCCACGGTTTCCATTAATCAGACACGAGAGAGAAACACAAAACCTCACCGCTCTGCGAAGGGCCGAGCAAAACAACAGACTTAGTCTCCGCCGGTTCTGCCTCCCGGACAGGTTTTCTGCATCTTAATCAATAGGTAATCAGCGCCTCAAACTCCAGATGAGACGGTGGCACTCACATTTCAAGGACAATTATTAGCCAATTAGGGCGGCACTGTAGGGAGTGTGGAGATACCGTTCATCCACATGTCTGACTTGAGTCACACACAACTGCCTAAACGTCTTCCTAGAAGGATGGGGGGTAACCGGATCATTCACAACTCAACAGTAAATTAAGAGTCTATACGTCAGATAAACATGTGACCTAAACGGTAAGATATCGCTGCTCAGAGGCAGTTCAGAGGAGAGCAACCAGACTTATTCCAGGTCTGAAGGGAAAGTCCTACTGAGAGACTGAGGAACTGAACCTTTTCACCCTGGAACAGAAGAGACTACATGGGGACTTGATCCAAGTCTTCAAAATTATGAAAAGCATCGACCACATCAAACCAGAGGAGCTTTTCCAGATCAGCAGGGACACAAATGGAAATTGGGCTTCAAGGCATTCAAGACAGAAAACAGGAGACACTTCTTCACACAGAGAGTCTCACAATCTGAACAAACTCCCCAGCGATGTGGCTGAAGAGACAATTTGGGAACATTCAAAAACAGACTGGATAGGATCCTTGATCACTTAGTTATTAATGGACACCAAACGAGCAGGATGGGGTGAATGGGCTCCTCTCGACTGGACACTGTCTTATGTTCAATCTTTGTGAATAATACCAGATAGTTTGGTATTGGAATTGAATACAGATAACAGTTAAAGATCATTCATTCATTCATTCCCTGGACCCGTCCCATGCCCCCCCACCCCAGTTCCCAGCCACTCACCGGCACACTTGGTCCGGCTGACCAGCGGGGGCCCCGGCGGCCCTGTGCCGCCCTCTCCGGGCCGGGTCAGCAGCACGCTGATGTGGTACTCTGTGTCGGGGTCCAGATGCCACAACTTGTAGGTGGCCATGTTGACGCCGTGCACCTCGGACCAGGGCGCCTGGCTGGCCCGGTACTCGATCTCGCGGCGGATGATCGGCCCATCGCCGAGGATGGAGTTGGTGTTGAGCTGGATGATCAGGTAGGTGGAGCCGGCCCTCAGCAGCTGGGGCGGCGCGATGGGGGACGGGGGCACTGCCAGGGAAGGAGAGAGCATCATCAGGCAACGGGCAGCGAAGCCAAGGAACAGAAAGAGTTAAACACTTAAAGACACCATGTGACCTTCGCCTGGTCCCTGAAGCTGTCCAATCAGGCATGAGATCTCTGGACACCCCCCTGCCCCAGAGCTGTCCAATCAGGCACTGAGATCTCTGGACACCCCCCTGCCCCAGAGCTGTCCAATCAGGCACTGAGATCTCTGGACACCCCCCTGCCCCAGAGCTGTCCAATCAGGCACTGAGATCTCTGGACACAACCCCCAAGAAACACCATGGAAAATTTCACAACAGAGTGGTAATTCTTTAGATATAGAGCTGCCACACTGAGACTCTATGGCCAAAGCGTTGAACTTGTTGGCGTCCCACAGATTCCTGATCTCCGCCTGTGACTTCATCTGCCTTTAAGAGAAGAGAAAACAGGCGGAAGTGACTTCTCTGGCAGCAGTCTCTGTCTCTCCCAGGAGAAACGCAACAGCTGTACTGATCTCATCCACGGTGCTACGATACTTTGTTTGCCGAGCGATTATCTCGTTCAGCTTCTGTTGATATCGGTGTCGCAAAAAATAAGAAAATAAATGTCTAATCTAATCTAATCTAATATTCCACAAACTGAAGCCACATTCGAGATCCCGAGAGCAGCTGAAACCTCCCCGGGTCCGGGGACTGGAAGCAATGCCCATTTCTGAACTACACGAAAGAAACGAGGTCCACAGATAAATGACTTTGATTATTTTTATGACAACCTAACTCCATAAATAAATATATTATATACATTATATACATTTCCCAAGCACAGGGCTAAGCTTCACTGCTCGTCCACAACCTCCATTCACTCAGGGCAGCCACTCGCCAGCACTGCGATATCACATTCAGACTGAACTCCTGCAAATCACTTTTCAAGTATTGTTCCTAATTGAAACCCTTTCTCCCTCTGTTCTTTTCCCTCCTTTTCACATTCCCAAAACAAAAACAAAGTCCTCTGCAGACGAGTCAGGAGGCAGCGGTGGGGCACTCCAGTCTCACACCAGCCCCTCAGGTGCACTTCACACACAACGTAAAAGCAGGCAGCAGCTGAAGGAGAACGACAAATTGTTTTTCAAGTCCCTTAATTTCTCCGCCACCCTTTGTTCCATTTCAGAGAGACAGAGCAGTGGAGGCCTCTGTGTCTGGAGGGAGGGAGGGGACGGGACAGGAGCAGAGAGGACAACCTGACCCCTGGTCTCCGCGGCACAGAGCAACCGAGATCGGACCTGAAACCACAAGCGTAGAACCAGCACTCAGAAAGACCCGCACAGTCATGTGTACGATCGCCGGGCTGCGCCGCTCTGCAGTGCTGGATGACAAATCACTCTTTGATCTCAACCGAAATAATGAGAGAGAGAGATAATTTATCTTCATCTACATCGGCGAGATTGCTTTCTGGTACGTTCTGCACCAAGGCTACGAGGGACCGGAGTGTCTTTGTTTCTGTACCGATCGTGGGGCGGGGTTCGATACGCAAGGAAGATCAAAGCGCAATATAGTGAGGGAGGAAAAAAGGAAAAATCTGTGGTTTTGGTGAGACGGAAAGTTTTTGTCCGTTCTGTCCTCTTTCAGAGCTGCTTTCAAACAACAAATGGGCCTCGTAGCAAAGTCTGAAATAAAACGGCTCATTTGTAGTTATAAAAGTTGCCGGCTGGGAGAATGCTATCCTTTTCCGATCTGACTGCGGCTGAAAACGTCTTTCCTTCAAAAGAACTTGCCGACAAACACAAGGTTAATTAATATCAATCGCACCGGGGAGGGGAGAACAAGAACAAAACAGTCAGAAGAAAATATTGGAAAAAAGAAAGAGATCATTGTGAAATCTCTCCCACCACTAATCCGCGGTCCCAGAGAGATGGTGCTGTCTGTGCTTCTCTGACTTTCATCCCGGCCGCACCGGTGCTCTCCCCACCGCGAACGACTTCTGGAAGATGAAAGGCCGATCTCAGGGGGGCGGCGAGACTAACAACCAGAGGAAAGACCCCCCCCAACCGACAGGCCGGGCAAAACGGCCTACAGGCGGGTTCGAGTCCAGAGCGGAAGTCAGCCTTTTCTGCTTTTATCAGACAGGAAATCCAATGTATGCAACGGTACGGTTTTAACAATCAATTTCTCCGAGTGCATTTACAGGTCAAGTATAACCACCTCGACAATAAGTGCAATAATAATAATAATCCATACTTGTCCAATATCTTCAAACAAACGATAAGAAAAGGGAACCAAAACGCAGCAGCCAACTGAGAAAAATCATGCTGGCAAATTGTTGATCAAGCCAATTAAAAGCCTGGTTAGTCCCTCATTAACGTCAGCGACTTCGTAAATTGCTTGCTAATGGCACATTCAGTGGCCTCTCCTGAAAACACACACACACACACACACAAAGGAAAGGATGGCACACACAGCCCCAGCTCATTTCACAGCCACTGCAAGATGCTCCTTCATCACGTAATTAGTTTAACTAGCAGTGTATTTTAAATAAGTCTTCCTTAATGGAGGCTGTTTAAGCACGGCCCGGATACTACGATTCTGCAGCAGACGCTCCCATTAGCGAGTCCAGAGCCGAGCACGACCTTCAAACTATCCAACTGTTTAAACTGTTCTTTAAAACGCCGCTGGTCATGTTTGAACGAGAAAGACGAGCGTCTGGTCATCGTGTAACTTTGAAGGGGCTTTTTACGCCTCATTAGGTGAGGTTGTTTATCAGGAGCTGGCGATAAACAGCGCTGGACGGGGAGAGCGGACACACACGGCTGCCGACACGGGGGGCTGCTGTTTGACCATCTGGCCAGCCCCGGTTGTCAGAGCCAGGTCCGGGTCGCTCTCTGTGCCGATAAGAGGCCGTTCATCGCTACGACAAACAATCGCAGCACTGTAAACAACCAAACGCACGCCGGCCCATCTGTCTACGGGATTAGCAATGTCCTGGAAATCACAGAAGCCTGCGTCCGCTCTTTTGTTTTGTAGGATTGTTTTATTTATGCTTCATAATTGATCAGTTCTCTTTCCAGGCACATCAAACCGGCCCCCTTGTGGGAATCATCCCTGAGACCCGATTCACAATATTTGTCGAACAGGGGCTCCATTGGAACTTCTTCATTACTGGAGAGAGATTGTTAATGGCCTTTTATCTTAAAAAAAACAAACAAAAGAAACCCTGGTGGTCTGAGTCGAGGGGAGGATGACGGCTCTTCAACGCTTCCGCGCGTCAAGGCAGGGATGGACCATCCCGCAGGGAGCCGTGAAGCCAACACGCCCGGCTGCCCACAGGAAGCGCTCTCGTTCTCTCCGGACGAGTCACTCCGAGTCGCGGCACGGACTCGCACCTCGGTATTTAACTCGATCGCTGATGCTGCCAACGCGCAGGCTTCCTCCCCACCCCTCAAAGATGCTGACAGATCTCGGTCTCGCTGCCTCCGGCGGTCTGCAATTTGCCGTCCCCACAGTTTCACTGCGCCGCACGTGTCACATCACACCATGGCCCTGATGGCCACCACCCCCCCACGCGCAGGAATGACAAACTCAGCACAGCAGTCTGCCGATCGATAATAAAAAAAAAAGGCTGGAACTGATGGATTGGGCTCGGTGTTGAGGCCGATCACACTCGGGCACAGAGCAGCGCGAGACAGTGGACCAGAATGTCTCAGAGTTAGTCCTGCTTCTACACGATTTACTGTATAAAGTGCTTCTTGTGGCTTCGTTTTTCTGTTTCTCTTTTGGGGGTATAAATATCTAAAGTGAAGTAAAGTGGCGGCTCCTGTTTCTAAGGAAAATAGAAAATAATAAGAATTATATTTTAAAAAATGTATAAGAAGAATTGTATACATGAGTGACATACCAAAATGTGTGTGTACATATATAATACAAAAGAATCACGCAGGAAGGAAGATCTTGTGTGCCTAATCCAGACCAATCATAATTAAAATGACAATACAGCAGTTTTCCATCGCAACCCCCCCGGGTCGGCCATGAACACATTGTATTCTCAACGGATTCACAAAGAATGAAAGAAAGGAAGAAACAAAGCTGGGCTGTGTTCCCTGTACAAATATTATATGTATAAAAATAAAAAGATAAAACCAAGGCTAATAAATGGATGATATCCAGTGAATTTGCATCCAATTCTCACCAGGAGTTTAAATCTCTTCGCTTTATTGCACGACCGGTGAGGATCCCATACGAGTGAACAGAACAGCGGCGCACAGAATCCAGACACTCTTCACCTTTGACACACAGCACTGAAACAGCACGGGACCGGGTGGCACAGACGGGTTGGGACGAGGCGGGGGATTCGGTAAAGGTAAAGGATTCAGTGGTAAAGTCACTGTTGTTTGGGTGTTATTTTAGTGACGTCTCTCTGTTTTCCTGTTCCAGAGGGGGTGGGGTGGGACAATAAAACCGTTTAAGACATGGTAGAAAGCAAAGTATTGATGATTCCCCAGATTGTAACCTCTTCGTTCACACACTATTTGCTGACGCTCCTCTTGTGCGTTTCCCCTCTGTGTGTCAGTTGCCCTAGTATTAGTGTCTGGTTTTTATTCTGTGCCAGCCTGGGAAGTGATCCCTAAAAAACTCGTCCTAGTGGCCGTGCGAGCGTGTCCTACAGAGCAAGAGAATGCTTCACACCCTCCTTGACAAATAACTGTGGCTAACCACTCTTCTGTGCCACACAAAGAGCGATCGGGATTTGTCCGAGTGTCTACCTCTGAAGAGAGCTGTAATAATGCGCGTCTGTGTGCGACTGTGTGAATGCATTCCTCCACGCCGTGTGAGCGCCGCTCGGCCGAGGCGGGCGCTTGAACTCATGTGTCAAGTGCTCGTCACGGATCTCAATGCCTCCTTTCTGCGGGAGAATGTGAGTGGGACGGCAGAGCGGCGCGCTACGGTGAACGCCGGCCGGCAGCAGGTACCACACCGTCACTGTGCACTTTGACATGAGAATGATATCAGTGCACACCTCAACGCAAGAGCTGGGAGGCTTTTATTTTGGGCATATAATAATAATAATAATAATAATAATAATAATAATAATAATAATAATGTTTGTGTGTGTGTGTGTTGCAGTGTACAACTTTAATATCTGCACCAGACAATAATATTCCTGTTATGATTACTTTTTAATTACATGTTGCTACAGATCAATCGCCCAGTCGCTGCTCATCGAGTGTCGGCTCTCAGTCAAGACCCCCTCCAGCCGAGACCCCCTCCTCGGCAAGAGCCGGAGACGGAACAGAGCAATATTCCTCTATTGATTTAAAAAGCCATTCTGGCATGAGAAAAATGTATTTGTGTATTGAGAAAACTACAGACACCACAAATAAATATTCCGAACGCACCGAGCCGTTTCTACTGAACTGCAGACAATCACCGATGTGGAGAAACGCTCTGCAGACACCAGGGTAAACGCTGACGACTCCATCTGTCTGTCGCCGGACACTTGGGGAGTGGAGACCAGGGGTCGTCTTTCTTCCCAACTTCAGATTAAAACTCAACATCGAGACCAAACCCACTCGGGGCATGGCGGGAGGACAGAGAGGGACCTACCTTTGACGATGAGCTCGGCAAAGTTGGACACCCCGGAGCCGCGCGAAGACTGCGTGACGCAGCGGTACATGTCCTGCCCCGCGCTCTGCACCGCGTCCAGCTGGAAGGAGGCCAGGAAGCGCCGGTGGCTCAGGTGCTTCACCATGGCGGCGGGGGTCAGGTCTCCATTGTGACGCTGCCGGAGACAAGAGCACAGAACGGGCGCGGGTCACTGCTGCCCATCACACCGAGCGCAGGGACGGCGCTCTCTGGCACGGAGAGAGAACCAAACAGCACTGGCTCTCTGAAAACAACAGAGTGATCGTGCAGAAAGGCTTGTTGCTTTAATTGTAATCTGAGCCATGATTGTGAAAACACATGTTTTGAAACCCTGTTCATTCACATTTCTCTCCACATGTGCAGCATTTAACACAAATACATAATTCAAAGACAGAGAATGGGCTGTGAAGCACAGGCCTGCGAGGAAACAGCCCAGAAAACCAGGCAGAGATGGCCATTCATCACACAGGTCTCTCCCTATCATGTGCAATTAGAGGAAGGGGAGAGAGAGAGAGAGACAAATGGAGAGACAGACAGACAGAGACAGACAGAGGGAGACAATTGCACAGGTTTATCGGTAAATCATGGGCAACTGAAGGCCGTTTCAGTAATATGTTTTATGTCTGCATGGCAGCACAGTCTCACACACACCAGGCAGCTGAGAGGGATGGGGGACGGGGGCCGGCGCAGATGTTTTTCTCCTGCAGTAATGGCAGCGCACAGCGGACCCCCGCAAAGACCCTTCTGACATATTAGCTGGTTCTGCACATTCATAAAAGGAGCCGCTCAGCGACAAATGGGGCTTCAAAACCACACTTTCTACCCGTCTCCCAGCCGTCTAAAACACATAGGTTTTGACACATAGCAATCGACCCCCCTGCTCCTCTGTAATGGGGAACACCAGATTAAGTGACATTAATGAGGTGTGATTTCCTCTCCGAAAGCGGGCGGGGGCTTTCTACCTTCACAGTCGCACGAGGCGCCGAAGTCTGAGAGAGCGAGATGGATGGAGAGGGAAGGGTGAGGATGAGTGTCCTTACTGCTTATGTGGAAGAAGCTACACACGCGATTGTGTCCCGTTAAGCTCGTAAGAACTTAACGATCCATTTATCGCAGGATCTGAGACATCTCTTATCATCTCTTCATCCTCAGCTGTACTAGCGTGGGTTTCTACTCATAGCCTCATTAGAGTAAGAGGGATTTACACTTTATATAAATGCATCGCACAATGTTGTCCATGGAATTCAACGCCTTTCCTTTAATGATCATCTCTCCTCATCCTGCACCAGGACTCTTTGATCTGGCGTGAGTCACACATCGCTGTGGACTGTGTTTCTCAAAGTGTCGACGCAGTGACCGGACCACGTAAACCGTGTTATTTGTGTGTCTAATGATCGGTCTTAATCGCGTGTCCTCACCTGCAGTAGAAGTCTCTAGACCTCAGCTGAAGCTTTGTCCCATCCCTCATAGCCAACTTAATTAAAGTGCATCTTAACACTGCTGGGCACATAAAGGAAGCCGAGGGGTTGAAAGCCCTTGTGAAAGCACAGACATGTGTTGTGTGGGTGTCATCTCAGCCTCAGAACACAGTGTGCGTCGGCCACACAGACCACAAATCCAGCTGATCCACCACAAACATTTCCACTTATCCAGATCAGCTGACCCTAATGATGTGCTTCCTTGGGATGACATGCTTTTACGTTCTGCCCCAAGATTAGTCTGTCTCAATTAGTCTGTTTTGAGCTCAGACAGAAATCCCTCCTGCCCATTTAAAATACTGTTTCTCACACAGTCGCATCACAGCCGGTGATCCGACAGCACTTGCTGACAAAGCCGACCGAGTGACCCGACACCGAAGTGCCGGAAAACCACCGTCCCCATTGAGTCAGGGGGCTTTAGAAAGGTGAGCTTTTATTGCCCTCTTCTGGATGTGCCCATATAGTTCAATACCGTTTTGCCCCCTGTGGAGCAGCCCGAGGTCAATGCCTCTTTCACAGGGTACTATCGTGAGCCGAGAGGGAACAGCGCCGCCTACTGGTCCACAAGCATCGCTGTGCAGGAGACTCCTGATTTCTCCTGCAGGTCTCCCACACCACATCTGGGCAGTCCGGACCCGCTGCATGAGATCCGTGTCCAAGGTGGGACAGGCTGGTCAACTTTTTCCGGGCATCCACTTTGTGAATTCCCGTGTCTCCAGCTCACATCGTTTTATTCTCAATATAATAAGGGGAAAATAACTAAAATAAAGACATTCTATATATTGAAATAATACGTTTTAATCTGTTAAAAGTGCGATTCTTCTAACTGTGAAGTTGATTTACATTTATATGATTGAAAAGGAGGTTTGGATAAGGTGGCTTGCAAATGTTGACTGTCCCTGCGACTTCATTTTGTGCAATTGCTTCTGTGTTCATTACAATTTAAATTACAATCACAGCCGTTCTTGTGAGTCTGAATTACAATTACGGTGATGTGTTTGTTTACACTGGCACTCCCCCAACGTAAACAGTAACAGACACAGCGATGGAAACAGGTGTAAAAGACACTGTAATGATCAATTAGCTCACCCTGTTTATTGAATCACGGAGTCTTAATTACAGCAACGCCGTAACGGGACTTTAATTGAATTCTCATCGATGATGGGGATTACAATGTTGACAATTGTAAATTAACCGTAGTTCTAGAATCTAAGATTATGCATCTGATTACACTCGGTTATTAATAGATCCTGTAAGTACGACAACAATAATAAGAAAGTGTCAAAAATAGCATCGGAGAGGAAGCTGACATGAACGGCAACAAAAAAATACACGCAAAACCAGGGAATATCGGCCTAGAAATACAGAAAAAAATAAGAAACCACTGCAAAATTATCAGTTTATTTATAAGTATGTGTTGGGTAAAATGAACATTTTTGTTTTATTCTATAAACTGCTGACAACATGTCTCCCAAATTCCAAATAAAAATATGAATGGAATGGAATGGAATGGCTGCCATGCATGTAGAGATGCTGATTTAAGAAAAATGTGCAGTGGTCCCTTAATTTTTTCCAGAGCTGTTTGTTTGAACTAATTAAGACAAGACAAAGGGAGAAGCCGTCGCCTCCCACGCAGAAGAGTGTCGGAGAAATAATTAAAGAAACAACGAATGCAGAGCAGGAGGGAGGGATGGATGGATATCGTCCGCTTGACCTTTCGGATTCCAGCGGGAGAAAGAAACGACGGGGGCCGAGGCTTCGCGGGGAAACGGACCGCGACACGATTAACAGCGGAATCGATCCTCTGCACGGCCCTGGATTTGATGATGATGATGATGATTAAGAATATGAATATCATTATCATCACCCATTCTGCGCTGATGTGCAGCCGCTGTTGCGCCACAGAATGAGATCCATTAAAAAGCAGGTTCACAACGACCACAGTAGCCAGAGCCGGGGAGTCAGAAATCACCCCACAGCCCCTCAGAGCGAGGAAGGACGAGGCTCTCAGACACGTTTGAAACAGAGACACGGGTCCACCAAGGAGACAAGCAGGCGTGTGCCGAGGAAAACAAGTGCTTTGAAAAAAATAAAATAAAAGACCTACCCACACCACCCCCCCACCACCTCTCTGTTCATGTACTTTATCATAGAGTAGAGAGGACTTTTCTAAATCAAAAAATCGACCGAATGGAGGCTCGGTGTGAACCCGTGGATCGAAATTAACATACACAAAAAGTTTTGCGCAAGAAAAAATAATACAAAACAACCCCTAAAATACGATTAGCGGAGCTCGAACGCTGCATTATCGTTTGCAAATTGCCTTCGCTGCCCGGCTGCCTTATTTCAAAGCCTCTGAGATGCAGGACCTTCAAGGATAATAGATCCTTTCAGAGCCGCTTGTGCATTTCTAATGTCATCTTTGAATAAACAGTTTAATGGTCAGGGAGCCCGTGTTTGCCAGCGACACACTGCCAGGGCTGGACGGCTGGTCTGGGACACTGGAGGGAACGGTCTCTGTTTCACAAACACAGCCCAGTCGGGTGACACAGACGCCACGCGGGGCTGCAAGGCACTGTGGGGGACTCCATCGATAATCCATCCAGCCAGAGCAGACGTGAGATTTGAGTTTGAAGTTGAATTTGTCTGTTCTGTGGTTTAGTGTGTGCGTGTGTGCGTGTGTGTGCGTGGGCGTGTGGGGGGTAGGGGGGTGTACAGAAGAGAGAATTATGACTGTTTCCAGGGTATTTTTAGTCTGCTAGGGCTGATCCCCCTGGACCCCGGCTGAGCAGACTTCTCCCACCTCAGGGGAAGATCCAGCAGAATCACTCAGCATTTCTTAAAAATAAAAAATATGTAATAAAGCACTTTCCAAGTTATCCACAACTGCAGCAGCACGGCGGACACCTCAGCCAGACTGGTTGTTATTGCTGTTTTTGTGTAGCTCTTCAAGGTTTGTGTGCTTGTTAGGAGCCCCGATCGCAACCTTCAGCACAGCTCTGTCGGATGGAAAGACGAGTTTACCGTGCAGTGTACCTCGAACGCACACTCACCTCCAGCAGGAAGCGCTCTGTCTCCGAGGCCCGGCCCGACGCCACGCACTGGAACGTGGCATTCTGCCCGGCGTTGACCTCCACGTCACCGAGCCGGGAGAAGTGCGGGGCTTTATCTGGAGAGAGAGAGAGAGAGAGAGAGAGAGAAGTTATTGCAGTAGGACAATAATTCAGACAATCCAAAAAAACAAATTCAAACCAGAGGAGCTTTTCCAGATCAGCAGGGACACACACACCCAGGGACACAAATGGAAATTGGGCTTCAAGGCATTCAAGACAGAAAATAGGAGACACTTCTTCACACAGAGAGGCGTCACAATCTGAACAAACTCCCCAGCGATGTGGCTGAGGAGACAATTTGGGAACATTCAAAAACAGACTGGATAGGATCCTTGGACACCAAACGAGCACAATGGGGCGAAAGGCCTCCTCTCGACTGGACACTTTCTTATGTTCTTATGTTTCTAATGTAGAAATATGGAATTGGACGATTCCTTTATTTAGCTTCATTATTTCATGGTCGAAAGAGACTCTGTGAAGCCAATCGCTGGAGGAAGTGTGAAAGGACAGGATAGCATTGCACAGATATAAATCCTCTCTACCTCCTCGTGGAGAGCTTTCTTTTCTCCCGCCGCTGATCACAGAGCACCGATTCAATGCCGCAAATGAGTAGCAGGAGCCACAGCCAGGGAGCGTGGAGGAGCGTGTGTTTGTATGTAAAAACCCGGCAAGCGAGACATGATGTGAGGAGAAGAATGCTGAGCTCAACTTTTCCTTTCCGCTCCCACGGGATGCCCTGAGGCCCTGCAGAAGCCGTGCCGCAGGGCATCGAGTCTGTGATTACGGTAAACGGGCTCCCTAACCTACCACGCCATTGGAGCTTTTAATTCCCGGATACGGCACGTTCATGTTGCTGCCGTGCAACAAAGAGCACCCCCCGAATCTACAGGAGGACACAACCGAGCGCGAGGATCTCTGTGACGGAATCTCGTCCGCAAACGGAAAAAGACAGCTGGTTTCGCCCGCAGCTTGTGAGCGCGCCGGTAATTTCTGGCTGGGGAACTAGCAATTTGTTGATCTTATTTCAGCAAACAGACGAGAGGGATGCTCCTCCACGCACAGCCTGTGGATTCGAGCTCTTCCCATGGACAGGATCCCGCTCAGGGACTCGCGGTTAATTTATAATTCATACGTCTTCATAAGCACACATACGAGCGCAGATAACATACTGGGTGGAAAAAATAAAAAAAGAGGCCCTCCTTTGACGAGAGACTTATTTAAATGTGTCAGATTCTGTCCCGGGGCTTATATAATATGATAAATATTTTATTTTACTGGAACACTTGTTTGAAATCAAAATGTGGGCTCGGGAGGATACGACTGAAAGCCTATTTCCTCAGCGTGGTGGAGCGGGATGAATTCAAAGGAGGAGAACGCGTCGTTTTTCCTGCAGGACAAACGGTGAACGCAACACCTGTTATTGAATGGAAGCAGCAGGGTTCAAACAATGCCATCTGCAATACGCCGGCCGCCTCCCCAACAAAAGTGCAGCCCCTCCGTTGTGGTACAGCGATCAGACGCCTTTATTTCCACTGGCACCGGCCAGAGGAACACAACAGCACGGACGGCACGGCCAGGCGGGGACTGTTTCCCATTTTACGGGTTCGACGGTTTGTATCAGCGGAGGATTGACGAGTCTTTTTGAAATTGTACTTCAACGCCGGCGTACGGTCAGCGAACCGAGGCAGTGTGTCTCAGCAGCAGGAGTCATGATTTAGTGGGCTTGGGGGGTACGATAATAAACCCGCAAAGCACCAGCAGTGATGGGAACTTAGGAGACCACAGTTTGGTAGCTGGATCAAACTGAATGAGCCTTTATCAATCAAACCAGCCTTTTTAAGTCTTTTAGAACGAACTGTGTTCGTTCTAAAAGACTTAAAAAGGCTGGTTCGATTGTAATCAAAGTATTTTATATAAGAACAGGACACAAACAGATAGGTGACTGAAATGAACCACACTGGCTTCGATCAAAGTCTTCACAACGCTGAACGATATCGACGGAGCCCAGAGACAAGAGACACTTGAATACGAGGGGGTGGAGGAGAGATGAGCCAGGGACAGGAACCGAAGTGGGTCTACTGTTACCACCGTGACGGTGCTGCGTGGCCCACGACTTCCACAAATCACCCTAAATAATGACTCCGAAGGGCCAGCTCCACATCTACACGACCGCCGGGCCTCCGTCTCCGTCAGGCTCCGCATTTAAAGTGGCAATGGAGCCGCACTTTCCTTCGCCGTCATTTGTTTCTTGTTGCATATCCCATCGTTTCTGTTCTGCTTGATCATCCTTTTAGTGTCTGCAGAGATCGCCCTTCGCCATGGTAACTGCAGACTCCCACAAACCCACCGGTGCGGAGATGCTCTCTGAGCTCAAGGAGGACAAACAACGGGGAATAACCGCAGAGACGCGGTGCATTGTAATGCGAGGCAGAGAGGGCAGATCTGTGCTGCCGCTGCGTTCCCTGGAAGGAGCTCTCGAGAAGCCTTTTCAAAGACGCGGTCCCCCCCCCAGAGAGGCTCATTAGCGCAGAAACCAACTTTCTTTGCAGGCAGAACAACCCAGAAAAACGAGCAACACTTATACTGAGAACAAAAGGACAAGCACTGTGTTACGGCAGGAAAAGGCATATTCAGACACCAAAGAGGCAGTTAGCTATAGAAAACAGGAGACGCTTCTTCACAGAGAGGCGTCACAATCTGAACAAACTCCCCAGCGATGTGGCTGAAGAGACAATTTGGGAACATTCAAAAACAGACTGGATAGGATCCTTGATCACTTACTTATTAATGGACACCAAAAGAGTAAAATGGGTCGAATGGTCTGCTCTCGATTGGACACTTTCTTGTGTTCGTATTAAGAGTAAAAGACAGCGCGGAGCGAGGACGAGAGCTAGTCCAAGTGCTGGCGTACGGAGGCCGAGATGCAAGCCGAGCTGCGTCCTCATTACGGGAGCAGGGGGATGTGCTCTGACAACACACTCTGCTCTCTGGGAAGGGGTTAAGCTATTCTCATTCCCCTCCAGGTGTCCAGTGGGGTTTGGACAGGCT